>NC_067117.1:10162011-10816386 GCF_021347895.1 Acanthochromis polyacanthus | reverse complement strand
CAAAATCCATTGAAATTCGCTTTTTCCCACCAAAAAATATTCAAAGATTGAAATGTTGAAAATGTGGACATCGGACATTTCTCTGTGAAAATATATTTTTTTCTCCACATTTTCAAACTTTAAAACGGGTCAATTTTGACCCACAGGACGACAGGAGGGTTAACATTTACTTGATGAATTAGTGCAGCCTTTTGCAGAGATTCCCAAACTATATATCCTTGTTCCCTCTAACACCATTATCAAATCAAAGTTTGAATTTGCTTCATGACAAAATACCTGTCAAACTAATTGCATTTATCTCAGCTGTAATTTGTTTCTTTTTTTGCAAATGGGGCTTGTTAACCTCAGCTAACAAGACTATAGACTCTTTGTTTTGCTTAATTATAACCTTTTACCATCCACCATAAAAAATTTTCAACATTCATTTTCTTAGACAACCGAGACCAACACAACAAATAGACTAAGAAAGAGCAAACATCCAGTGCAGCGTATGACTCATGATAATTAGCACTCGTCTAAGCAACAACTTTAAGTTTATGATCCAGTTTGTTGTGGGACATGTGCTTTGTGGAGGCATGTGGAAGACACAGCAGGCGAGGATTATAAAGAGAGAAAGTTCACAGTATCCACACAGGCTGATCCTGCAGCCGAGGAAATTCGCAGAAGCCTGAAACAGATTCCAGTTGTTCTGTCTTAGAAGAGCTACGGAAGTCAATCTTAGAACCAAGAATCCTTCTGAGATGCGAGGGTTGCAGATTTGTGTTGTGTAGTCCGAGTACGCAGGCCAGACCTCAGGCTGAATTCATTTTTATGCCGTTTTTGTGGAGTTAATTCAAAACAGTGCAGACTTTCACATGCTGGAAATTTACCGCAAGAGATCCGTGTTGATATTGTTGACTGAGGTAGACGAATGAAAGAAATGTTGTTGGTCTAGTTTGATGCCTCTTTAAGGGGTGATGTAATTATCCCTTGTCCATGTCAGCAACCTAAACATGTGGTACGCATCAGAGCTTCTCTATTGGGGTCCAACACTGCATGCTTAATGACAATACACCCAGAAGATCTATTCCACAGTATAAACAAAATTTTTATTCGGAATTTCCTTTGATATTGTTCTTTTTTTTTGTCTTTCTTACAAACATTGCTGATACAAAACCTGCACTGGAGGCTAGATGTGAAGGAGTGAAACATTTGACTATGAATTTACAGTTCAGTACTGGTCTACTGTATTGTAAACTGCAGATTTATTTTATACAATGGAAGAATAGATTCTCATTTTAACAATAACAAGGCCGTCTGTCTGTGCTTCAGCCTGATTCCTTTATAAATGCCTTTGTATTTAATTGCCTGCTTTGTCTGTGAAACATTGCGAGTGACAGACTGAAGATAATTTATCAACACATTTGTTGTATATCAAGTGTTTCAGGAGCAGAGGAAAAGCCTCTCTGTGCTCGTTCCTCTGGACCTAATGAGGTGATGTTGGGTTTGGGGAGAAGGGGAGGAAAGCCATAAAACTGCAGACACAACTGTAGGAGAGTTTTTGTCCACCTCTAGCTGTCCTGTACGGTCTCTCCTGTCCCCTTGATAAGGCGCTTGTGTCCTCTTTTTCCCGCAGGGCCCCGGGGCTTGGCGAAGGCCTGTTTGTGGGCGTGCTGCTTGGGATGGACCTCATCGTACAGAAAGTCTTCTGTCAGTTCATCTCCATCGTCAATCTCCAACTGCGCACACATGCAGATGAAAGAAAAAGAAGACAAGTCATCACACAGGTGGTTCCCATGAAATCCAATAAAGAGCGCTGACGTGGATAACTGTGGCATTTATTAGTCATCTTGAGGTTGCATAAGATTCACCAGAGCTGTAACCAGGATTTCAGAAGCAATAGTCAATGTAACCCCACATACTTTCAACTACTATTTACAGTTCAGTAAGAGTTTGTTAACCATATACTTGTTTTCTGTGTCTAAGCCTCCCCAGACTGCTACGATCCTGTATGAAGCTGTGTCATCTAATTTTCTGTCCCACCATCCCCCATCTGCCCATCTGTTACCTTTTTAGCTACTTCCAAACGGTAATCTTTCTCCACTTCCTCCAGTAGTCGACTCTTGCAGCTGGAATACAGCATTCGCTCTTTAATGCTGCAGCTGTATCCTGGCATGGAGTATATGAACACTGCAGGGAAGAATGACAAATACACATTTAAAAGGCAGCAAGAAAAAAAAGCACAAAAAAGTAAGAAAATTTACAACTTGTCTATAAATTTTGGCTTTTCCGTAGTAACATAATTCATATTTTCCCCTTTTCAGGCTGACATATTCTTTACAGAATCAATGAGAGAAGGATAAATGAATTAGTACTATGCAGTTTTTATGTAAAAACAATTGAGAACCAGGTATGCAAATGATCGGAAATAATCTCTGAGTGTCTCTAGTCCAGTTGCTTAGAGTTCGTTGCGTGCCCTGGACAAACAGGAGGATTATCACACTTCGGGGATCAGTATCATACCGACAGATTCCAGGTAGTCTCCTTCGTGGGAGTGTTTGTAAAGGAAGAAGTGGTATCTGGGAGTGTCTTTGGGAACTCTGCGGGGCAAATCTCGAGTTTCTGTTGGATTAGCGTGGACCAGCTCAATTGTCTCCTTCTCTACGTCCAGCCTCTGAAACACAGTGAGTAAAGGAATGAATTAAGAGAAACTTTATTGATCCCGCACAGGGGAAATTTATATGCTTCAGCAGCAAGATACAAATGAGACATAGACGAAGCAAGACAAGAAAAAACAGAAGCACGAAAAGGCTAAAAATAAAGATGTAATAAAGACTATGAGCACCTTTTACATGTACAAGTATGGCATGAGAGATACTGTACCTAATTAAAGGACACACATGGTACTACTTAGAAATACACAGAATAGTAGTGCTTGTGTCTTATGGGTCGAGCTTCCAGACACCAAACTGCTCCTGATGTTGTTCTTAAAAGCATTTTAATTTATCACACCCCCTTTAGTGTGCTTTGGATTGATTTTGTATTCTTGTTTTTATTCAGACAACTTCTTCACTCATAGAAGGAGCCATGCAAGATAAAATAAACACAGCGCTCACGAGTCCGGTTTTCAAACAAACTCAAAAGCCTGAGACTGGAATAAAGCCCTTTGTCACATCTTTGAGTAACCTTATTCCTATTTATCAGCTCCTTTGGCTCACCAGTTGTATGTAGTTGATGCGTTTTTGGGCCAGTTGCTGTAGAGCTCTTCTGGCCGTCTCCTGCAGAGGGAAAGCGAGGCCTTGAAGTGTCTGGTGTTTGCTCTCCACGCTGATCTCTGCCTTCACCTGCAGGGGGCAGCAGGCAGACATGCATTTATTATCTGTCCTTTCACACCTCCAAAGGAAAATCCTAAAAGTATTTAATGGTATAAAAAGCTCTTTGTTGTCTATACTGTAATATATCTGAAAAAAACTATCACGTATTATGACCACTAGATGGTCATAATAACTTCCCTGTTACCCCAGAAATCTGTATTAATATTGAAAACACGCAGTAATCATAGATCGACATACCTGTTTAACCCGGCCCTGAGAAAGCAATTACAAAAAAAATGAAGTTAGATTTCCAATAGCACACGTTATATGAAAGACATAGCAGGCCTTGGCACGTGTTTAAAAAAAGGATCAGGCTCATATGCAAAGTTATGTGCGATGACGACAACAGTGCAGAGGGCATGTCGACCTCTCACCTCAGAGATTTTGATCCTTTGGAGCTCTTGCTCAGCTAATGTGAGCGGGGCAGGAGCTGAGCAGGATGACACATGACGCTGATAGCCCAGCAAACAGATGTCCTCCTAGTGTTGCAAGCAAAACAAGAGGCTTTTTACAGCAAGCACGAGACAAACGCCACCGAAACACGTCATCACAGCTGAATGGAGAGTTTGCAATAAGGAACGGAATTGGTTTTGACCTCTGTTGTGCCGAACATCTCATACTTCACATGGCCACCCCCAAACTCTTTCTTCACTGTGGCGCGGGTGGCAGCATACAGCATCTTCTGTTTGACCTGTAATTATTAGAGCAGAGAATGCATGTATCCTTTAAGCTTCTTGCAGCTGAATGAAGAGTTTTTTGTGATCAAAAAAACATGAATTCAAGAAGCAGATAATACAAAAATCAAGATTAATGAAAAAGAAGCTACAACTTGAAAGACAAGGATTTATAAAGAAGGACGATGGATGAATATTGAGTTACATTAGTTACATAGAGTAGGCTTCAACATTACTGGACTATAACCCATGCTCGGACTGAGGAAGCCTTCTCAAATAAGGTTTCTTTTTTTAAGACAATGTTTCTTTTATCCGTGGTCTTTGATTGACACAACTATTTGTGTCTCATTAATAATAACTTCTTTTAATCTCAGCAAAAGGCCTAATAGTGTGAACTATATTTAATTGATTGAAACGTTTCCTTTTCCTGCTCACAACTGGAGGAGTTCAGCATGATTTCAATTAGCTCATTTATTTTATTAAGCCTCACTGATGATGTTGGTGTCTAAATATTGAGTTATTTTTACATATATACGGTACTGATGCTGTTTTTCTGTATACATTTGCCTGCTGAATGTCTAAAATAATCGACATTGTGCAGGATTTTTTAAGTCTTCCAAAAAAACATCCTGCACAGGTAAGTATAATCCATGAGATGCATCATCCAACATTGTCATTTGAGTATTATTTTCTAATCTGACTCATGAGTGTTCTGTTCTTAAATAGGCAGAATACTCCTTTAGGCGCCTGAAAATCTGCACCAGTGTGTTTATGGGGCTTTAGTGTGTGGTGCAGAATGAAGACTAAATGACATGTCTTACTGGAGACTGGTCAGGAGACCATGAAATGAAGATCCACTCGTAGCCCAGTGCATTCTGGGAGTCGAGGCGGTACAGGATGTAGCAGGGCTCCTGGTCGTCCAGGAGGGGAAGCAGGAAGTGGTCATAGTCCTGGTCCCAGCTCTGTTCCGGTTCTCTGTAGGCCCCCAGCACCAGCTGCTCTGAAAACCACACCACTACTCATCACATACCTCCTATATGTAGCGCACCGTTTACGCAGCAGCCTCACACATGCAGCACGAGTCAGTCCGGACTCATGATCAGCCAGTAACGATTTACACACAGGAGCATCGTTCTAATATGATTATGAAAAGTTGCTCTAATGTCATAGATGTTGCTGGTTGTTTCTTTCAGTTTCCTTTAAATTGAATCAAATTTACCTTCCAGGCTTTTATTTACTTTGGCCTTTAAGGTAATTACACAAAGAAAACAGGAGAGTACAAAGCTGTAACATGAAGCAAAGCCTTTTACAGTCCCAAAAGTGACTTCAGCAGGTTAGGGTTAGCAAAATGTAAACCCTCAACTTATTTTCAGGTTTTCATAAAATTACTTCTTTTTTCCTATTTTAGTTTTAAAGGCCCCCACCAGTGAAAATATGTTTTTTTAACCTTAACATGTCCTAATGATGTTTGATTTTTTTTTTCTTTTACATGCTGAAAGACACATCATAAGTGAAATGGCGGTGCATTTCCAGCCTGAAAGTGCAGTGCAGCAATTACAAACACAGATTCAGACTTCTGGGGTTCGATATATAACAAACCAAAGGAACCAGTCCCGTTCTTCAGAATTGGTTTCTGGCTACAACATATATGACAGGTTTATTTCAATAATACAACCTGCCATTGTGGGATGTGGAGTAGTTTTAACGTGTTTGAGCAGAGTTTTAGATGAGCTGGTGTACTCGAGCTGCAGAGATTGGGGAAGGATGCATAAAGAGAGTCTGGGACTAAAAAGATCTCAGTGATGCAAGAGTGAAAAATTACATTAAAGACATTCGTGACAGCTCCTAGGCCTCAGGACCTGTTCCTGTTTAGCTGGTTGCTAGGGAGCTGGCAGAGTGGCTCGTTGGCCATGATTGCTGACACCTGGGTTGACTGTTCATCTCCATATTTACTGGTGTTTTAGCTGGCAATCTCTCTCATCCTCTATTTTTTCTTGGGTTCCCTGTTGTCTGGTCTGGTTGAGCTATTTTGTTTTCTCCTACACATGATCAGACATCACTGATGAGCTGATTGCACTTTTAACCCAGTTTCTTTACTAAATTTCATTTAACTTTAATTTGCCATGTGTGATCTCCATCTTTTGTCCTTCCTCTGAGCCAGGTTTTGACACATTTTAAAATGTGGTGGGATTATTTCCATCAAAAAAATATATCTTTGGAATACAGAGATGAGTTTTAGAATTTTTTTCATTGACTGTGGGGACTTTGCCCATATGAGCATGCTGGATTTTTCATATATAATTTGGGCAATTTTCCTCCCACAGTCCAAAAATATGCTGAGGTTAACTGATTACGCTAAATTGCCCGTAGGTGTGAATGTGAGTGTGATTGTGTGTCTGTATATGTAGCCCTGAGACAGACTGGTGACCTGTCCAGGGTGTCCCCTGCCTTCGCCCAAGTCAGCTGGGATAGGCTCCAGCGCCCCCTGTGACCCCAGTGAGGATAAAGCAGTGGATAGAGAATGGATGAAATTTGGGCAATTTTTACTTGTATTATCTTTTTGACCTTTGACATGACCTATATATCTATATGTGTCTAGAATAAGAACACCTATATTGTATATACATGTGGTGATGCATAAACAAAACCTCACAATTTGCTCTATGTTGTCAATATAAGATGACAATAGTGTGATGGAGTCTTTTAACTTTAACTGAAACTGAATGTGTTATTATTCAGTATTCCCTCAGTCTAATAATCATGGAAATTGCTCATCTTCAATTTCCGGTTTATAATGAAATCTTGAGAGAAAAAGTGCTTTATTATGACGATATATGCTGACTAACCTCTTCCTATATGAGGCCGCTCACCAAACGTCGGTCTGACAGCTTCAACTGCTGTGGTGACAGACGAGGAAGACGAATCTCTGAGTTAAAAATAACACTGGATTAATTTCTGACTGACTTGACGAGACTGTGCTCAATCTCTCGATGATACCGACCAACACTAATGATGCCCACACAAAACGCACACATAAACCCAAAGTCTGATGCCCTTGTGGGGGTGCAAGGGGATTTCCTGACCGTCTCTGGGGGCGTGTTGCTATTTTGAGCCGCATCGCATTCCAACTCTGCACGCACATACTTTCCATCTGCCATTCTCTCCTGGTCTTTATAGGCCTGTGTGAGTGTGAAGCTGTATGTAGTGTTGTGTATCTCCTTTTCAAGTTTGAGACAGATAATTAGACTCTCAGGGAAGAGTTGGGTCACAGGAAACCATACCGAGGTGGTGGTGATGAAACTGGCTGAAATGATCTGGTTTCTCTTGTGACATTGGGACAAACATGAGCATCTGTGCATCAGCATGCAGCCATGACAAGTCACATGTCCCTCCAAATAGCCAAGTGACGCCGGCGGAGATCAAAGCACTTTAGTAAGGAAGTAAAGAAGACCTGACACTCCTCTGCTGCCCGACTGTCCGTCTCTGTCACACCAAGCTCTTCTGCGTTGACATCAATCCTCCAAATATGAGCCTGAATATTTAATATGATAGGCACGGTTCACAAAGATAGCCCCCCAAAAAAAGTCCCAGAATGCCTTTGCCAGGAATCATATTACAGCATGGCGTTTGTCAGAAACCAAAACAAGATGTAAACACCTCATGAACATTTCAGTCCACCAGAGACCCATTACCTCACTGACCGTTTTCCTCTGGCTGCTCAGCTGACTCACTGAATGCCTGCTCTCACACAACAGCTGCTGCAATCCTCTTTTCCTGGTCTGTGGCAACATCTAACTTTGTTTTTTGCTTTTGACCCTGTAGCGTGCACCCTCATCCACTTATGTACATACTGTACAGCTCGTAAGTATTGAGCACTTGAGCTGAACAGGTATAGGTTTGTGCCTCTAGTGTGCTGTGATTATAGAATCACAGAGCTTAACAACTGCTTTTCTGGATGAAAAAGCTCATTTTCAAACATTCACAGCTAATTTGAAGATATTTACAAACTTACAAATGAGTTCTCGAACCATCTGAATGAAAAAATATTCAGATTTCAGGTGTTTCAACACATCAGGCTAAAAAAAACCAAATCATTCATGAATGGTCATAACTCAACAAAACACTAAGGAGTGTAGTTTAATTTCCATGAATCTGCCTTTTCGCATTGGTTATTATACCCTGCAAAAAAGCCTTAGTTTTTCTTTTAAATCATTGTAAATTCTTTAGTTCTTTTTCAACTGTTGGTCAGACAAAACAAGACATTTGCAGATGTAACTTTGGGCCTCAAGATTATGTTTGACATTATTTCACCATTTTCTCACATTATGTAGAATTAAGGATTGATTAGTAATTAGGAAGTGTTTAGTTATAGCCCTCGCTTCATTTTAAAGAGTCTCAAGTTTGGGGGCAACTTTGACCAATTGAATTTGTCATTTGACAAACTGGACATTCAACAGATTGTATAAAATGTTGTTCTTCTCTAATATTTACTCCATGACACACATTACTTGAATCACAAATGATCTCTATCCTTCGATCCACCTAACGCCAACTATTGTTTTACAGCTCTTCTCCTCACTGTGCTGAGTCACTCACCGTCTTGGATGCGCACCTTGATGAGCCGCACTGCTCCACCTCTTGCTTTGGCCAGGAACTGTCTCAGCTCTGGCGTCACCACTAGTGCGAGAAACATGGCGGGTCAGCAGGGTCTTCCTCCCGCCAGAGGCTGTAGCAGGGGAGTCGAGAGGAGGAGGAGAAAAAGGAGAAGCAGTGGACAAGAACCAGAGCCCCACAGCAGCAAAAAGGCCAAAATATTCAGTCCAGTCAGGAGAAACTAAGTCCAACCAGAGTCCCAAAGTAAAAGCGTCCTTTACTTCTGATGGTGAGGAGAAGCGCCGCTCCGACTGCTGAAGAGGCTCACTGAGTGTGTCTGGACTCGCTCAGAGTGTGTGACAGTATGAGAAGGGACATTGCTCAAGTAACTAGGACAGTATCATGTGCACACAGAGAGGCAACCTGATCACCTCTACTCCCAAATTTAGCTCCCACTGACTGTCCAGGGCTGAGAGCTGGCCCGTGAAAAACCCACCACAAACCAACGCAGCAGTGGAGCGGCAGAGTGTGACCTGCAAACCTAATTTCAAACTCTGAGATATCAAGAAAGTTTGAATCTACCGTAGTCGTCCACACAAACTATTGGTCAGCATGAAGCAGAGTGAACTTCGCTTGTGCTTTCTTTTGTGTTTTGTAATGTTTTGATGAATAAATCGGCAATATTCTTACTTTCATGAAATGTAAAGTTATATGAGGTATGCCGGGCACAACAAAAGCAGCAGTTTCATCTTACTTAAAAAGGAACCAAATTAAATTTTATCCCGAAGAGGACACTACCCCAGAAAGTTTGCTTAACATTTTCCACTTTGAAATCCTCCCTATCCACACTTCACGTGATGACACTGATGGTCAACAAATTGTGCAAGATGTTTTTTGGTGCTATAAAATACCTGAATGTGCCCTCAGCATTTTCCCAATCTCAGGGAACAAATTTCAAAACCGACAAGTGGGGTTAAAAATATCTCCTGCTATGAATTATACGTTTGTACTTAGAAATAAGCCTGAGAGTCAATATCACTAAATCAAACGCATCACAAAAACAAAAAAGCTTAAACGAACACAATCAAACACTAGGAGTACTTTCTTGAATGTACTGAATCATGTCTTTTCAAAGCTGCTTTAAAGTACGGTTAACCGTTTCTCAGTGGGTCTGAATTTATACGTTCAATTAATATTGAAATATGTACACTGGTTAAAACTATAAGCCATCTTGAGTTACAAAAATGTAAAAATCCAACTGTAATAAGGACAAATACATAGTTAACACAAAAATTAAGTCAAAACCAACATCTTACAGAGAAACAGTTTAATGTTAAATAGAAATATAAAAAAACAATAGAAAAGTGATCTATTTCTGTGAACTCCTTATTTACAATTTCGTTTAGATTTGCTCCACACTCTCTGTGATATCCGCAGAGATCCGACCGTCCCGCCCCCTGCTGGTACCTCTGCTTCACTCTCCTGCCATCACTCGTCGATGGTGGGCAGCCAGAATGCCTGAAAGACAAAATATGGTGACACTTGAATACGTGCGCATGTATGCAGTCCACAGTATTGAACAACCGTCCAATATTTATCATAAATAAATGGATCAAAGTATTTTCCTTAACTACTGCCAGATGTTTTTATTAGATACAAATCAGCTGCATACAACTTACTTCCGTGCTGCCTTTTTCTTCATTTGTCTTAAACTGTTGGTTGCCAAAATGCACTAATCACACGTCTACTCGTGTCACTGTACAACTCCTACAGTCACTCAGACACAGCGTACAGGTGAATGAAGTGCATGCAGTTTTAGGCTGAAGTGTGAAGCAACACATTAACCAACTAAAATCCAGTTTACTTGCCACACACACCTCTTTTATCAGTGCTCGACTCCCTAAAGACAACTAAGATGGTGAAAGACTTAGGAATGAACTTCCTCAATCCACACCGCCACCCACACTCACCATGTTGGAGCAGGCACTCGCAAACGTCATGAACTTGGGGTTGAACTGTAGGCAGGTGATCGGGCCTGTGTGCTTCCCGTCTAATAAAGCCACCTTCATGCCACTTTCTGCGTTCCACACGTGGATCTTCCCGTCCTCAGAGCCTGAAATATATTAACAAACATTTGTTTAAAAAGTGCAACATGATGATGCTATATTCGTTTGTCCATAATCCTGACTGTGTATTCTCATTTGCCCAAACAGTCACAATGTAGCTTATGATCCTAAAATAAAATAATGTACAATGTATTTTCAGTATTAGGGCAACCGGAAGACAGAAAGGTTAACTTACCGATCATAACAAACTGAGAATCAGGAGTAAATGAAGCCTCCAGTGTCACACCTTTACTGTTGTTATAGCCCTGTGTGTAAATGAAGACCAGTGTCATTGAGCTGGTATTTTGTGTAAATAAAATCTGAAACTTCAAGTTAGACATATAACATCAATAATCAGTTTTTGAAAATTTTGGTCTTTAAATCTGACTATGAGGAACAGATCATTTCTTTTAAATTTTCACAGACTCATGTTATCACAAGAAACATAATATAAATATTTCTAGACTTTGAAAGCCCAATAGTTGGTGTCTTACCCCAAACGAATGTAGTACAGCACCCTTAAAAGCATCTAAAATGCGAAGGGCTCCACCATTAGTAGAGAGAAGAATGAGTTTTCCATCATTGCTAAACTTGAGTCCCGTCCACTCACATGTTCGATCATACTGAAGCTTGAAGGTTGCAAAGGGACCCTGTGGACAATAGAGATATTCAAGTTATTTTACATCCATGAACAATTTGCCTAATATACCATTCTATCTCTCACATATGACCCCTCTTACCTTGTCAAATGATCGCAGATCATAAAGTTTAACCATCTCTGAATTTATTCCAGCAGCAAAAATGAGGCCCTCTGGATCAAAGGAACACACCGGTTTCCCCTGCAGGTGCATCAGACCCTAAAATTTATCGAAGACAAGAGAAGGTCATTATCGTTTATACAAATCCACACCAATGCAATGATAAAAATTATATACTAGTACAACATCAATGAGAGCAGAAAGCAAAGCTACTTACCTGACAGTTAGGTGACCGCAAATCCCATAATCTGATAGTTTTATCTAATGAACCAGAAATAAATGTGTCATCCACAGGAGACATGGAGAGCGACGTCACTCTGGTTACAACAAAAAAAAAAAACACAAATAATGTGAGGACACAGTGACTTCTAACAAGTAGTAAATAAAATCAACTAATTATCATGAGTCCAGTTGTCACCTTTTGTTATGTCCAGGAAAGTAGCGGATGTATTTGTTGTCATGGAGGGACAGGTACCGGATAGTATCTTAAAGAAAAGGAGCAACACCATTAAACTGTGGACACTATTGCCATGCCATGCATTAAACACAAACAGCAGCAGCAAAAAACAAGCAAGCATTCATGTGTAAAGTTGTTTACATGCAGGTCAGATGAGTAGACTCAACCGTGGGCAAGGCAGTCACTTGTACAGTTAGCTCCTGTATGGGGCAGAATCACAGACCCTCAAACTGTACAAACAACTACCTCAGACCAAAGTGAGCAGTGGGAAGTTGACAGCAGCCGTCCGCAGGCGTATGACATCTGTCTGCAGCGACCACTGGAAAATATCTCTACAGTCCAACCAGTAAAATGCATCACGATGCCGATAGAATAAACATGTTAAAAAAACATTATTGCAGAAATTAGGATTTTTCTAATATTGCAATATTGCAACGCCATTATGAATGACTTTCACTACTAAACACTATCACATCTCTACATTAGATCAAGTCATAAAAATAACACATTATCCAACAACTTCTTCAACATGCCAACTAATCATCTTCAACACAAACTTATTCTTGCTACATCACCAAACTGCCAGCAAGTATTAGTTCATCAACATACCATCGATTTTGTTGGAACTGTAGACCACAGTGTTTGCAGCATGTGTGTACCTGATCAGATCCACTCCATATTTTTTACTGTAGAGGGTTCTCTTGGGTCTGCAATAAATAAGATTACACAAAGAGAAAAAAGATCAGTTCAGAAAATTATTTATTTAGCCTCCACAAGCCAATTGACTAAAATACAAACACATAGCATTTACACACTTAACCAGAAGTTTTAAGCTTTTCTGGCATGTGAAGTGCCAATCGTTAGACACTTATGCGAGTGCTGGAATTTTATTATGAGCATGTGTTACTTTAGCCTGTAAATCAGATAAATTACTACAAAAGAAAGGCAAGGCTGTAACCAACAAGTACATGTATGATTGGATACTTTTATGACATGCTAATTAAGTGTTTGACCTACATAAAATCAGAAATATATATCTAACCACTTTCAAATTGCTTGTGTTGTGAATCCAACACAATCTCCTTGAGATATTAAGTGTACAATGGTCTGAAAATGTGACAGCATGTCCTCATACTTGTTAAGTTGGAATCAACAAATGTTCTATCATTTTAGCTGTAAAGTGATTAACAAATCATCAAAATGTAAAATGACTTGCGATTCATTTTTGCATTGGTTAGGCCTATAATGTAACATGGCTGGCAGAATAGTTGTGGGAAAGTTATTTTTATAAGTTAGAAGTTCTTTTAATCCAACTTAAGGTTTTAATCAACTCAAACGTACAAAATACGAATGTAACCGCCTTCCAAAAATTAAGGCATTCTTCAAATGATGATAGTCGCAAAGCACATCATTGACTAGTAAAAACTTAACACACGAGAAAGTTAGAGAATCAATGTTTCAGTTGCTCAGAAAGTGCATACACACAGACATTTTAAATCTCATAAAATCGCTGCTGAACACTAACGCAGTGCACTAGGCCTCGCTAGCTAGCAGAGCAAGCAGCTAACGTCAAAAACAGTAATAGTAAAATCAACATAATCCGCTCTTACTTTCCCTCTTGGCAGTCGTACAACACTAACGAATCGTCGTCGCTACTGGAAATAATAGTTTCTCCGTTTGAACTGAAGTCGAAGCAATTAATTTTGTCTGAGTTTTCTCGAAACACTTTAGCAACCCTGAAGCTCCGCAGCACATTGTCCGTTAGCTTCATGATGGCCTGTCTGTGTGTGAGGGGAACCGGGCCCTCGTTTCACTTTAAAAAGCCTCACAGATATCACGTATGCCAACTCCGTCGGACTTATGAGCTACAGCGGAGCTAAAAGTTAATTTTAAAGAATTATGCAGTTCAAAAACAGCGACGAAATCCCGCCTGTGATACTTTTTTTTTCTCTCCGCAGCAGTGAGGAGGGAGGGAAACGCACCGCCGTCGGTTACGCGCATATTCATCACCTGACACGCGCATTGGGTCGAAAAACACGCGATTTGATAAGAAGTTATCGCGATACTTGCCTACTGCTAGTACCGTAAACATAGACGGAATAGTGTTATTAATCGATACAAAAACCCTGCGCAGTAAAGGAAGTAAGGAATAAAGTAATGTTTATTTTTTTATCTGTCACCTGCAGCCTTCTGAACTGGATTAATTTACTGTTTGAAACATGTTTAACAAAGTGTAACTGTTGTCTGGTCGAATCCACCAGCACCTTCTCCGCTTTTCACCTGCGTGTGTTTACTGACAGCTTCTAGGCTTTGCTCCAGGCAGCGAACTGAACGCAGGAGAAGTAAAGAAGAAAATAACAGCAGGTGCTATGTCCTCTCAGTCTGAGGTAGGAACCAACTTTAACTTCTCTGTTTGCAGCTCATGTGTTTTTGCTGAACGTCGTGAGTAGGATTTTAACTGTAATGGCATGGAAGTATGGAACAGAAAAATCCCCAAGTGGAAATGCAGTTGTGACAGCAGCAAAGCACAACGAGTAAAGTGACCACCACCTCAATGCAAATAAGAAAATAGAAAATATACTAATTAAAAAGTGCACAATAAAGTGTATAATATACTATGGTTAAAAATGCATTTAACTGAAAAAAATCACTATAGAGTGTCAAATGCTAACAGTAAAACTACACAGTGAATGAGGAAACTAAAGTCCTGTAAACAAATATGGTATGATACAAAGTAATAAAAACTAATTAAATGGATTTATTGGTTTCATTTATTCCCAAATATCAAGCAGCCTAATCAAACATGTTTATTTTAGTTCTGTCCATTTATTAAATGTATAGTTTAGAAGTGAGTGAATAATTTCCAGTTGTAGGACCTCTAAATAAGCTGACAAGGAGAGTGTTTTGCATTATGATTAAACAAAAAAGATACTTTGGAGAGACTATATTGAAAATACAGGCCCCAGTGTAGAAACTCAATGCAAAGTGCATCCAACTGTGATGGCTGACACAAGTTAGAGTACACCTGTGATTTCCAATTAGCCTAATTGCATTAACATGGTTATAACATGACCTGTGACAGCAGAACTCCCTCAATTTTGGACATATGTTCTGTGTCTGTCTGCATCATGGTTCCACATGGAACAGAAGTTCCAGGGGAATTTCAAAATGTAATTGTGCAATTAGCAAAGAAATAATACTGGAAGATTGCTGAACAATAAAAAATCTGTGGAAACACAGTTGCAGCAGGAATCAGGAGGTAGAGAACATGCCATAGTGCCAATAACCAGTGGTCATCCTGCTAAAATTATGGAATTGACAGTGTGCTACCTTCACGACCTACCTACACTTTTGGGGTGTTTTAAAGAGGAACACAGAGTAATCCCAAATGTCAAGAAGTTCTGAGTTGGTATACACAAAGTACTGAACGAAAGCTTTGAATCTCAGTAATGAAGACACAGTGACTTCTGCTGCATTAAGTTCCCACTGTGTGGTCTATAATTTTAATATAGTAAACAGTTATTTGAAATTTTACACAACAGCAAATGCCCTACTGTTCACATTAGAAATAATGCAAATATTGAGAGGCAATGAATATTAAAGTACTTTATCTCAGACTTTCTCAGTGATTTCCAGCATCATCCACAGTAACCTTAAATGGCGTTAAATATTAAAACAAGTGGTTGGAAAATTCAAACACTGTCCTTCAGTGAAAATTTGAGATACTTGTACTTTACCCAAGTCTTTTCTGTTCATGAAAATTTCTACTGGTCTACATTTCAGAGGGAAATATTGTACTTTGCACTTCCTTTATGTAACAGCTTTAGTTACTAGTTAACTTTACAAATCTGCCAAACATGTGAATAGCCAATGAAATCTGATGTTTTACTACTATTTAAAGTCCTCAACGTTTCATACAAATACAGCCAAAATGACTGAATTAATCAGTTGATTGACAGAAGATTATTTGGCAACTATTTTACTAAACATTTAATTCATTGTTTTAATTTTAAAATAGATTTCATCTTTCCAGCTTCGCAAATGTGAAGGTTTGCTGCTTTTTGCTTTAGTTATTTTAGTAATTCTAATTATTTATAGGTTTGGACAAACTCAGGCATTGTGAAGGTGTCACTTTTGGACTCCGAGGAGTTATGATCACTATTTTCAAATATTTTCACAAGCCACATAATCTATATTTAAAGGCGAAAATAGAAGGAGATCAGTCCACACTAAAACAGTCATTAGTTGCAGTCTTGTACAAAAATAGTTTGAAATGAGTTCCACCTCATACATGAGCAACATTAAAATCCTGCTTTGCATGAAGAATAATAATATAATAATGATGTAACTTGTAACTGTACACTACTCGCAGCTGACATTATTCTGCCTTAAGTAGTTTTACTATTAACATTTTAAGTGTATTTTCTTGGTCATATTTACATATTTTTGCTTATCTAACAAAATAATTACAAGACTTTTACTTGTAACAGTGTGGTTTCAGTATTTTTACATAAATACAGGAACTCCACCAATGCTTACAGATCAATGCTCTGTGTCTTCCAATAATAATTTACACAACTGTAATTTTTGTCTTTTATCGTCTTATTAATGGAAAATTCTCATTGGAAAATTCTCAACATGTAGGCGCAATGACAACAGATTCGTTACACTGTTCATGGCGCTGCATGTGGGCAAATGCATATAAAAAAACAACAAGACTGACTTGAATTATCTTGCACGACTGAAACAAAGTTTTGAATCTCCAACATTTTGCATTAAAAATAATTTGCTTTTACGACTCACCTGACATTTTCACTAGTCAGACTATCATAAGCAAACAAAGCACATCTATTTTTACATGCTTCATTGACAAATTTGGCTTTTCAATTCCGCGACTGCATCAACATTTAGTTGTGTACCCGTTAAATGACACTTCAGCCGAAATGGCTCCAAAGTTGGCCAGATGCTGTGCTCATCATTTCATTTGGCTGAACTGAGTTGACTTTTGATATCACTTGGCCATCATTCAAAAAAATCATCAAAAAATGCACAGCTGAAGACACAGATTCAGAGCTGGGTGGTCAGTGCTTTCATGTGGCCTGTGATCCTTTCAAGTCAATCATTAAACACAGGGTACACAACTCCAGTCAGTGTCCGGTCAGATTTTTGCAACGCTGCCTCACTGCTGAGCTGGAGCACACTGAGCAGCTTTCCACAAGAATCCACGGGTTTCATATCCTGTTGGCAGCTTTTACAGGTAGGCAGCCTCATGAGAAAGCACAGTTTTAAAGCAAAATGTCATTGCAAAATTTCGATGATGAAGGCAGTTTTGTTGGTGAGAATTTGGTTGATATAGACACAAAATAAGCAAAAGACTGTGCATCTTCCAGCAGGTAATACTTGAGAAAATGTTCCTTCATGTGGGTAAGATAGGGATAAAACAGCTCCACTCACCATTAAACCCTGATTTAATCATGTGCAAGATATTTGCTCAGCTACTAATCAGAGCAATGACTGAACACAGCCTTAAATTTGAGTCCACACTGTCTTCCACAGAGATTACTTTTGAGGTTAGCACATGATATACTGAATAACTGTATATGCAGTTAAACCTTTGCAAGACAGAAGTGGCCAACAGCCACCAAATCATTTCTAAATTACTCTAAAATATCACATTGTCCTTTTCATCTGCTTATTGTGGTTGTGCTACATGTATGCATGTAATGTGATTTTATGCTGTCTTTATAAACTATGACTCAAATTTTTATTCCCTCAGGAAGTTTCTGCTCAGATCCACTGAACTGTCAATGGCCCGCGTTCTTTCCCTGTTCCGGCCTCTGCCTCTTCTGGCCCTCGTGGGCAGGAGAAAACCTGCATTGTGCAAAATGTCAATGGACTCACGGGCACGTGAAGTGTTTGCAGCTGCCGTGGAGGCTGTGCAGCCAGACACTGTGGTCCGGCAAAGCATCGAGCGCAAAGAGGACTCAGTCATTATTGATGGTCACAAATTCACACTCAAACACAACCTGCACCTGGTGGGCTTTGGGAAAGCCGTGCTGGGAATGGCTGCTGAGGCGGAGAGGATCGTGGGTGATCATTTAGTAAAAGGAGTCATAAGCGTGCCTCATGGGATTCAGCAGACGTTGCAGCAGCACAGGAAAGGGTAAACAGCAATACCAGAAACAAACAAGTTAACAAATTATCTAGAAAATAAGATTAAGCATAATAGAATTTCTTGCTTCCGTCACAGCCATCTGCTGTTAAAAGAAAACAGTCGCATCAAAGTAATGGAAGGCGCTAAACACAACTTGCCTGACGCTGACGCCCAGAATGCAGCTGAAGGGATCAGGCAGTTAGCCAGTGAGCTAACAGAGAAAGACTTGCTGCTCGTACTCATTTCAGGTGACAGTTTGACTTATTACGTATCCTTATAGCTAAATACAATAAAAGGTAAATTTTAACACGAGGTGGTTCATCTGTGTCAAGGTGGAGGCTCCGCACTGCTACCTGCACCAATCCCACCAATCTCACTGCAAGAGAAACTGGATGTGACTCGCAAACTTGCAGCTGCTGGTGCCACTATTCAAGAGCTGAACACTGTTCGTCGCGCCCTTTCTGTCTTAAAGGGTGGAGGTCTTGCACATCATGCTCACCCCGCGCAGGTAATTGACCTATATTTTTTAAACACCTATTTATTGAAAAGAAGTCATTCAAGTTTATTGCTCAAGTATCACTCCTGTTATCACTTCTTTACAGGTGGTTGCCCTGATCCTGTCCGATGTGATTGGGGATCCACTCGATTTGATAGCTAGTGGCCCCACAGTAAAGAGCAAAGTTTGGCCTGAGGAAGTTTTGTCCATCCTTGAACATTACAAGCTATTGGACTCTCTACCAGCATCAGTAAAGGATGTTCTTGGAAGACCAGGGCCCCGGTGGAAAGAGAATAAGGATGAATCTGATTCACCAGCACACGTTCTCAATGCCGTCATTGGCTCTAACAGCGTTGCTCTTAAGTGTGCAGGTCGCCGTGCTCGAGAGCTCGGCTTCCGGCCTGTTGTGCTTTCACCAGGAGTGTGTGGCGATGTGAAGTCTGTCTCTAGGCTTTATGGCCTTCTGGCCCGCTTCGCCAGCTCTCGAGAAGAACCTCCTCCTGAGATTGCTGCTGAGCTGCTGAGGCTTGGGCCAGAAGTCGGTGTAGAGACCTGGGATCTCTGCCGTACCATGCAGGTCTTGGATGAAATGCGCACAGAGGGATGGGGTGCCACGTGTCTGTTAGCCGGAGGTGAGCCCACTGTGGAGCTGACAGGCAAAGGTCGAGGTGGTCGAAACCAGGAGCTGGCTCTGCGAGTGGGACTTGAGCTGGGAAGTCTGAATCTCCCACCTAATGGTCCCGTCTTCCTGAGTGGTGGCACTGACGGTCAGGACGGACCCACTGAAGCAGCAGGGGCTATTACTGATGGAGGCTTGTGTGATGAAGCACGATCGCAGGGGTTGGACATCGACAACTTCCTTATCAACAATGATTCCTACACGTTTTTGTCTCGTCTTTCTGCTGGCAAACGTTTACTTGTACCTGGCCTAACCTGCACCAATGTAATGGATGTGCACATGCTACTTATTCCAGCAGTACCCATTAATATTAAATAATTCCAAAGCACACCAAATCAAATAATCTAATGGACTGGGACAGATTCTTCCAGCCCTGGTGCTGGTCTCCCCAGCATCTTAAAGGTGTCTAAAAGATGGTGATGATTTGTTGTTCAGTTCATCTGAAAAGGACTATGTGCATCATTTCAAACTTGTGTGAACACACAGCAGTACGTTGTCTTGTACTGCAGAGCTGTCTTTGCCATTATGATAGTAATACAAGTTTTAACAGCTCATAAAAAGGATCAAACACCTGTTTGGACCCTTTCATGTTTCATTATGTTTTTAAAAATCACAGTGGATTTAATAAGCTTTTAATACATGACTGAAAAATACTGTCAAAATGGGGGGAAAAAATGTGTGCTCATATTCCTCAAGTAAAGACCCATCTTTGGCAACACTGCAACATCATTAGGTTGATTTCATCATTCCATTAACATCACACTTTGTTTGCCAGTTGATCCTTGTGAAACTGTCTTAAGTGCTTTTGAAAGCCACTTTCAAGTCCTTTAAATCACAAACTGGACTGAGATGTTGACATTGAACTGGCTCCTCCAGGACACGAACATAATACATTTCTAAACAGTTTTTGGCTTTTTCTTGCAGAATGCAGCAGGTCTCTTCCAAGATTTAATACTGTTATTTGCAACACAAGTTTCCCACAATTTACCAACTTGCTTCATGTTTGAGGCTGGAGGGGTTCTGCTTATTTGCAGTATAGCCAATATGGTGTGACAGTAACAGTCCAGCTACTGCACTGCCTTCATTACTTTTCAATACTTTTAGAGTATACTTACATCCTTGCCTTATTAAGAATGCTGTCATTTTTGCCAAGAAATTGATTAAACTGCTTTTGGCCATTTAAAGGTCCACTGTGTAGCATTTAGTGGCATCTAGTGGTGACATTGCAGATTGTAACCAAGTGCAAACAACTTGTCTCAACCACCTCTTCTCAGCCTTTAGAAGAACATACAGATACTGCTAAAACTGTGAAAGGTGCTACTGGAGCCAGTGTCGGTTTGTCTGTTCTGGTTTTCTGTAGAAACATGGGTCTATCCCTCTAAAGATATAAAGAAGTCACAGCAACTCAACCACTCATCAAATGATTATACACTCAAAAAACGATGTAAGATAGGAATATTTTATTTCATTTCTGCAAATAGATTAACCTAAATCCCACACATTAGTCCTTTAATGTGTGGAATTTAGGTGAATCATTGTAAATGGGGTGAATGTACTTAACATTGCGGTATATGTTTGTTCTTAGTTTTGATCAATTTGTAAACAATTATCATCACTGGCACAGGAGGTTACTGTAAGTCAACATTTAAAACAATCAGACATGAAAAAGTTAAAGAGGATGGATATTTTTGACTGACACTGCAAGCACACAACGCTTCCTACATGAGAAACAAGTGAGGAATCAAAAATATGTAAGATGTGAACTGCTTTTCATGTGTCTGTTTTCCAAAGGGCCATGCACATTATTCATTAAGTAACAGTGTTAAAAATGACCCTGTCTACTGCAAAGTATTACTCGTATCAGTACTTAGGCACGTACACAGCACTCAGTCACTCACTCCTGTTGTTGCAAGTCAGTCTTACCATTAAATAATCTGTCTCCCAGATCCTGTGTCTGAACATGAAAAATACAGTAATTTGTCCTTCCATAAACCATTTACATCAAGTGTTTCTCGTGTATGGTCCCACAATTGAAAATTTAATGTCTGTCATCAAACCCAGCCCGCCTAATTCACATGCAAACCCAGGAATATTTTTCACTTTTCTAATGAACCCACTTAAAGTAAAAAAGTGGACCATTTGATCAACCAAACATCAGTTTAGTTTTTTTAATGCAGAATAAGATTCTGCTCAGCATGATACTGTTGATATGAATAAAAAGTCATGTTTCAGTGAGGGATTGGCAGACGGTAAGGCCATCCTGAGACAGTCTTCTTTGCACTGAAGGCAAAAACTTGCATCTAATGTTTCTGGGAGATGCAAATTGTCCAGCCCTCACTTGGATTAAGTCCAAAGATCGATGTCCTGTTAATCCCGATGAGTCTTCAGGGTGTCTCCTGCTCGACTTTCCCTACAAGGACAACACAATGTCATTACTGACCAAAACAATAACAGAAAAAGGTAACAGTAATTGCATTTAAGTATGATTAAACATCTATAAAACTATTACGCACTTTATACTCCACCATCATCACTGATACAGATTTGGAAATAATTATTTGACCACTGTGATCATTGTTTTCTTTCTATTTTGCTTTATAACTGCATTTTCTTCCTGATTTATAATAGACAGCTGATTTGCTGATTCCAAACCAGTTAGCAGTGTCTCTCTCACTGTACGCCTCTTAGCTAAGCACTGGGATGGATGTCTTCTCCTCAGATTACAATTCTCTGCTATTAAACATTGCTGAGTGATGCTGTTAGTTTGGACTACCTGTTAACTTTACATATACGGATTATGCATAATGGTGGCATAATGTTGTAGCTTTAGCTGAGATAGTTTTAATACAATACATCCATTCAATTCTGCAACAAAGACTCAACTAACAATTAGAAAGGAGACTATATAAGATCCAAGGTGCAACTTCTGCACTAATACTGACTGTAGTTTTTTGGGAGAGTGTAGGGTGGGTAGACTACCTGAGTAAATGACCATATAATGGGACACCTACCATCCACTGAGGTGAGGAGCTGTATCAGGTGTGCCTCCGTTCTGTCCAGTCCCTGAACAGCAACACACAGAAATCAGGCTAACGTGACTAGCATGGGTTTAGCAAGTCCTGGCCTGATAAGGACGAATCAAACTCACCTTGTCGATAATACATATCGTTCACTGTGTTCCCGTAGACTTTCCACGCAAAGTGAATTCCGATGAGGCTGACAATTAACCAGCTGAGTAGGATTTTGAATATAGAGACTCTCATGTCGTTGGCGAGCCAGTCGTCCACAAACTCGGAGATAAACGACAGGCAGCTGTCAGCGATGCGGGACAAAAACTCAAAATCCCAAGGCTCCTCCATGGTGTCCGGCTATCCAGCTAACTCGAAATGAATTTGGTGAATTTTTTTGACCGCTGGAGAGTTTAAAAATCATCACTTTGGCTTGGTGGTGTTATCCTGCTCCCCATCTCTACCGTTACGATGTTTATGTGAACAGGTTTGAGAAGTCGGAAATGACGTAAGTACGCAGACGTCCTTCCTCACAACGTACGCAGCCACCAAAGTAACGTTCAATTTCTGCTTGAGCTAAACCATAAATTTTATTATTTCTCTGCTATATTAATTCAGTGTCTCCTATATATCAAATGATTTAGCATATGGCATGGAATGCTACTGCCAGCCTGGAATAGCAAAGTAGTTCCCCCAACTGGTGTGAAGCAATCCAGCACCGCCGAGAAAGGCGTGAAGTGAGCAAGCGCTCGTATTTAGTGGAGCCTGTGTATGCTTGACATTACGGTAATATAGAACTGCGGGAAATCTGCTAGTTTCCACAGACTCATTCCACCTCAGTCTTGTACTAGACCTCAACAGGAAGACCCCCACTCAAATTTGGGGTCAATCTGATGTGCCATTTCAAAATAAAAGCCCTCTAAAATCCACATATCTATAGTATATTATTGCAAAATTATGATTCATTTTACAGGAAATCTGCAAGTTTCCACAGACTCATTCCACTTCAGTCTTGTAGTCGTCCACTCCAGGAAGACTCCCACTCAATTTGGGGTCAATCTGATTTGGCATTTCAAAATAAAATGCCTTTAAAAACTTCATATCTATAGTATATTATTGCAAAATTATGATTCATATTACAGGAAAACTGCTAGTTCCCACAGACTCATTCCACCTCAGTCTTGTAGTAGACCACCCCAGGAAGACCCCCACTCAATTTGGGGTCGATTTGATGTGGCATTTCAAAATAAAAGCCTTCTAAAATCCACATATCTATAGTATATTATTGAAGAGTTATACACAGGCTCCACTAAATACGAGCGCTTGCTCACTTCACGCCTTTCTCGGTGGTGCTGGATTGCTTCACACCAGTTTCCCCCATTAGTAAACTAAATTCGCTGTCTTTATTTAAATTGTTGGAATCAAAATTCGATGTTGCTTTCCTACATGTCACCCAGAAGCGAGCTCCGTCTATAAATGTATTTTATGTGATCGTACGGGCATGTCTTGTGTGGCCGAAATGCTTACAAAAATCCTGCATTTAAACGCACACTGCTTTGTTCCGCTGTACTTCTCCGTTCTATCAAACCAGATTGCACCGGTGGCGTCTAGAAATAATTTAAATGTTGGTTTAGCCCTCCAGAAACATCGTATCGTTCCGGACATGCATTACACCCCTTATAGGTCACGAAAAATTGGGTGAAAAAGGGCAGTTTACTGGAGAACAGTAACGTTTTTGCTGCTCTCTCTCGAGTCACTATGCTAAGCTACATAGCTAATGTTTACTCTGGAAAAGCAGGCGACTCTTCCTGTTCACAGTTTTATTGCATAGGTCAATGCAATGCACATTTGTAGTGTCGCCTATCAAGATCCTGCAATGACGGAACATGCCGCATATTTCGCTTACCTAGCTACAAATTACCCAGCTAAAACACTTTACGCAGTGCTTTACGTTGCAGTACGGATCGTACCCTGTGGGGGCGGGACCAGCCGGAGCCACCCAGCAACCTGATTGGTCAGCCGGACTTGTCATCCGCGATTCCGGATGTCTGCTGTGGTAAGAGGAAAATTTGTTTTCTGCCTCTCATCCTTGACAGCTTGTGTGCAACGGGGCTGCCGATGAAAGTTAATGTAGCAAATTAGGTATTTAACCCAACGTCTCGACGGAACTAAAGCGTAAGTATCATTCAATGTGTTTATCTTTCCAATTTTAGACGACCGCGGCTTTCTGCATGAGCACTGTTAAGCCAAGGCCATGAAATTGATCTGTGTGTCGCTTGCTAGCAGGTAGGGTTAGCCATGTAACTCCAGTCAACATATACTGAGTGGCACCGGAATTTACAGTCAAACATTTATTACAATAGACATGTAAGCTTTCTTCGACGTGTACGAATTAGCAGACACCCTATCGTTAGCCGCTTAACTATCTTAAGTTGGTATTAAACAAGCGTTAGTTCCTTTGCTCTGTCGGTAAACTATTAATTTGCTTGTTTGTCTGTAGTGTAATACTCGGCAGACGGCTAGAAGCTATAATCAGGTTTAAATTCCACAGCCTGTTTATTATCTTTGAGTTGTAATTCTTCCCTAATCATGTGATCTGTTCACTGGTCCAGTGTGAGTGCTCCTATTCATAAAAGACTCGAGATGCATCATGTCTCAATGTTCAGCTTCAATCACTAAAATGCAGTAGTCATAATGCTGTTTGTTGATAATTGTTTTTGTTTTTCCAGTGATTGGGATGTTATCATGGAGAGAGCCAATCACCAAGAAGGAGAGGCACTGGGAGTGAAGATTTGTGATCCCCCATCTGAGAGCAATCCAATTGGTAAATAACAGATATATTCCTACATTAAAACTATTCTCATCTCAGTCTTCATTTTCATCATTCATTTCATAATTTAGTTTTGTTTTAATTTTAGCTGACACGTTGGCGACTTCTCTCTCCCTCTTGGGGAATCACATGTTTCCTGATCCAGTGGAGAGAAACGACAGCACCACTGTTAACAGAGATGAGCCTGCGACTTCGCAGCCATCAGATGTTACAGCAGAGGAACCCAGCGTGGATGCGGACCCCCCTTCTAACCAGTTAATGAAGCTAGAGAGCGAGGAGACAGAAAACTCTGAGCGTCAGAACGTTGTGTGTGCTCAGCCAGCTGACAGAGAGACTGAGGATGCTGCTGCTGACAATGACAAGAGTGACTCTGGCGAGTTTGTTGTTGCAATGCTGGCCAAGGCCAAGCTGGAGGAACAAGGTATTGGTGTGAAGGGGCGATCTTCTCCATTGTTGGAGGCAGGAACCCAAGAATCTCCTACATTTACATCTCATCGTGATGAGGATGTTACAGCTGACAGCTGGCGGCAGCACAGGAAGCACGTTTTTGTGCTAAGTGAAGCTGGCAAGCCCATTTATTCCCGATACGGCAGTGAAGAGGCTCTGTCATCTACAATGGGAGTCATGATGGCGCTGGTGTCGTTTGTCCAAAGTGGAGATAATATCATCCGCTCAGTTTATTCAGGTGAGTGTATTGGGCCTCAGTTGTGATGCAAATGTAACAGATTTTATCTGTGCTTATTTTTTGTGACGTAGCTTTTGCGGCATTGTTGTTTGTATCCATTTGGTTTACACGTGACCTGACATTTTTTGGAGGCGTGAATAAGAGCAAGGGCAGCAAGAACCAGTATTTGTGACCACCTCTGGCATGCTGTAGAGTTAATTATTGACAAATTGCAAAACATGCTCCTCTACAGAGAACAGTGTCTGAAATACAATGAGCACTGACAAGCCCATGTATTTAGTATTGCTTTACATTGACTTTGTAGTTATTTGACATTGATATATTTACATTCATTATCCGTACTCTCTTCCTTGTCCACAAGATGTCAGATATTCTTGAGCCCAGAGCCATAAAGTATCGCTTTAAGCAGACATTTATTGTTGCTTCCAGTATTATTTGTCCAACTTTTTCCCTCGTTTTGTCTCCCTTCTTTTAGAGGAGCACACTGTGGTGTTTTTACAGAAAGGGCCTCTGGTGCTGGTGTGTGTTTCCAGCAGCCGCCAGTCTGAGCAGCAGCTGCGTGGAGAGCTCATGTACGTGTACTATCAGATCATCAGCATGCTCACCCAGGCCAGCATATCCCGCATCTTTGAACACAAGAAAAACTATGACCTGAGGAGACTCCTAGCAGGCTCAGAGAAGATCCTCGACGGCCTCCTCAATCTGGTGGATTCGGACCCCAGCTTCCTGCTGGCAGCAGTGCACTGCTTGCCTCTAGCTTCCTCTCTCAGGGACTCTCTCAGCCAGATCCTGCAGAAAGCAATCACACCCAATCTGGTTTTCTCCATCCTCATCGCCAAGAACCAATTACTAACTATCGTCCAAGAAAAGACTGTCATTGAGGACACAAGGCTGGAGCCAGCTGACGTTCACCTTCTGCTCAACCTCATTGGAGCCTCCTCTGCCTTTCAGGCCGGGGAGATCTGGACTCCTATCTGCCTCCCACTCTTTAATCCTGACTGTTACTTTTATGCATACATTTCTTACCTGGACCCTCCAGATTGCACTGTTTGTCTGCTGCTGCTCTCGACAGACAAGGAGGCTTTCTATGCTGTGGCCGAGTGCAAGAGGAAGATAGAGGAGGCCATGGTGGCTCAGAACTCCCTGAGCCTCATCGCTAAAGCTCAGTCGTACAGCGTGAGCCAGGTGGGAGTTTCAGACCTCAGACACTTCATGTACAAGCCTTTTGATGTGCCAGACAACTTCCGCCAGCTCACTCAGTTCACCAGGTGTGTGTGTGTCTTTGTTTGTTTATTGTCGATGTCATGCAACCACAGGAGGGCTATAAGAACCTAGTTTTTGTATTAACAAAAAACAAATGTGTTCCCCAATTGTAGAGTTGCATCTTTATTGTTCTTAAAAAATATTAGTGATCTGACAGTTCATTAAGAGTGAATGCAAAAGCCAATTTACTCTATGGAAGACATCCAGCTGTGTTTAATTAAAAAGCTAAACTGGAAGCATAAAGTTCATCATGCAACTAATCCTACATCTTTACGTTTATTATTGTTATTCCATTTACATATCATTCAGAAAATTGCTACACAGAGAAAAAGTTTCCCTCCCACTAACGTGGATGTCATGTTCTGTCTTCTGACAGTGCAGTTTTGTCCTGTCACTGTCTCAAATTATGTTTGTTATTTACTAATTTTGTGTCTGAGTATTTTTGCCCTTTTCATGGATTCTACTTGTCTGACATGTTAAAATTTGTTGCTACATGTAGCCCAGAGATGGAGGCACCGTACAGCAGCGAAGAGGAGAAAATGCGACTCCTGGATCTGTATCGCTACATGCACAGCCGCATCCACAGCACCTCACGACCCCTCAAGCTCATCTACCACGTCGCCGAGAGGGAAACTCTGCTAGCCTGGGTATGTGGCTTTGTTTGTGGTCACATTCTCGTTGTTCCCATGTGTAACTTATGAATACTGTCACCGAATAGATCAATAGCATTCTCACATCTGTCTGCTCAGTGTGAAGCTGGAGCAAAGAGGCAGTTAGCTTAGCACAAAGCCTGTTAAGAAAGGACAGCGGCTATTCCCGTTACCTATAGAAGGACTGTTTCTTAGTAGAGTGACTGTACATATATAATCTGTTAATTAGTGAGCTTTAAAGAAGGTGGAACGTGGATTTCTTTTGTGCACAGAGCCTCCTGTGTTCAGTTGTTATGCTAAGCTCGCAGCTTGTCTAGCCTTGTAGTTAATGAATAATGATGACATGTAGAGATCTTTTCATCTAACTTAGCAAGAAAGTGAGTGTATTTACCAATATGTGTGACTTTCCTGTAATCAAAACTGTGACAGATTGTTTCACGTCCTCATTGTACATGTCCGTTTTCCTCTTCACTTTAGGTTACGAGCAAATTTGAGTTGTACACCTGCTTCAGCCCTCTGGTTACAAAGGCCTGTGCAATTACAGCCATCACTAAGCTTCTAAGATGGATTAAAAAGGAGGAGGACCGTCTCTTCATCAGATACCCCCCGAAATATTCAACCACTCCAAACCCCAGCAAGAGCTCCCGAGGTGGCAAATCTGACCAGCAAGACTCCACAGATAATGGCTTCTTATCTCTTCTATAGGACTCTGTTAGCACTCCTATAGCGGCTCTGCCTCATCCAACAATAGTTTTACACTGGTTACAAGATATTTTTGAATCCTCTTTTGACACTTGTTGGACTTGTCAGACATTGACTACTGGAATCAAACACTACGTTTTACACTATTTAAGAAGGACTAATCTATTTGAAACTAGTATTAATTCCTTTACCTTAACAAGAAAGCATGTCATCACATTGCTGCTTTCAAACAGAAACAGTCAGGGCAAAACAGCATTAGTACGTTTTAAATTGAACTGTGGTACAGCATAATTGCAATGATATTTAAATGTTTTTATATTGTTTTATTACAGCAACAAGAGAAAAAAAATTCCTTACAGACAGTGAATGTATCACACAGACAGCAGTTCATTCATTGTCTTTTTGGAGAAAAATTAACTTAAACTACCTTTCTGTAACTAGATCACACAAGTACTTATTCGTTTCATCACACAAACCCGAATCAATGTAACAAAACCCGATATGCAAGTATGTTGTGTTTTGGGGATTAGTATAAACTGGAATAACGACAATGTGGACTGCCAGAAGAGGGATGGGCCAGCGTGTGTCATACATACCACGAACAAACAGTCGTCTGTGAATCTGAAGATCGCTCATCCCTGTGAAGGAACTGAATAACATGGCGCTGTTTCATATCCCACTGATGTTTCTACTCAAATTAAAACGAGGTGTCAGCTTTCAGTCATGTCACAGTTTGTGCAGGAGACAAGTGAGACATCCCAGCCTTTACATGATTCTTGTCACTGTTGGTGTTTTGTTAAAAGAAGTCAAACCTGCATCATCTGTTAAGATGAGAAGATGCCACTAAGCTGATGCAATGTTTGTTTGTTTTTTGCTGAAGATACTTCTAGTATGATTATCACCTGAAACCTAATGTAGTGACTTCAGGTGACTTATCTTTTTGGAGAATAGTTTTGTAAAGATGGTCTATAAACAGTAGCCTCATCCTTGTGTCCTTTGAGGAATCCCCTGTCAATTCCAGTATGTCTGTAGTATTATGAAATAAATACCAGGTTGCACAAATCCACAGTTGTCCTAATTAAGTAGAGATATGGTGATTTTTTTTTTGAGAAATAGAAAAGTAATATCAAGCATCAGCTGATTTTTGTGGTTCAGTTATTTCTCAGTTTCTTGGAAAGTATGACCTAATTTGGTACTAATTAAAGGAAAAGCAAAGGCTTCCAGCCTGCGTAGATGTAAAGTCAGCGCACAGCAGGTGAGCTGAACATGCAATTATGAGAGGTTTATCTGCAAGCAAGCATTCTGTTCAAAAAGCAAGAATAAAGGTTCAGTAATAAAGATAAAATATTTGGGTATTTGGTTTCAGCTGAGTTGTTCTTTGGAAGAAGAATATAATGACTGGCGTCACTGGAAAAGGGTGAATAATGCACCCATTAAAAAGAAGCAGACATTTCACTATGCATGTTATTGGTCAGTGTCATTAACAGGATCCATCAGGGACTGATCGTGACCTGAAGGTTTTTGTCGAACCAGCGCCTTAAAACAACTTAGCATCATAGAAGCTAATACACACAAAAATATAAATGCAACATAAAGTCTTTCTATTGTTTTTAACATGGGGAAATTAGTATATGACATTCCAACATACAGTATCTCTATAAAAGAATGTCATGAAGCAATCAAATATGCACGATATTGGAACTGATAATAGGGAGATTAGAGTGGGGTCACAGACCAGATATCACAAATCAGTAACATTTGCGACAGATAGAATTAATGAGGTAGTTGAAGCTGACTTGTGCCTCACTCCTCCTAAAAGGTTTGGAAAAGTTGGTGGATATTTTGAGGGACGGGATCACATTACTGGACACGTCCACCTAGAGTTGTCTGACGCCATTTGTTAGATGACAAATGGTGGAGTTGTGGACGCTAAAGTTCCTGGCTATAGTTTTATCTGACAAGTCGGCATCCATTCTGCCAGCGACCTGTTCTCGTCTTTCTCTTTCCATTTCTGGCATTGTGTCATTTGAATAAAATTGCAGTTTAGGGCTGCTTTTTGCTGTCACTGGTTCAAGAAGTGTCTGAACTGGTCAGGTGTGGATTAACTGTCGAGAATTTGTCAGCTCAAAGATCTTTGGAGCACAACAGGAAAATTAAACCCTTTTACTTGTCATGTCAAACTTTGACCAAGTAATAGTTTCTCTTAAACAGCTAAGAAACACACTGTTGGACACCCGGTAAACATTGTGCCGGCTTAATTTTAAGTACTTAAGTGTGACTCACAACAAATTCAGGCTGTTTGCAGGAACATCGAGTTCATGTCCGGATTTCTTATTTACAAGCATTATAACAGGCTTTGCTTGATTTAATTACGGTGATGATCTAAACTCAAGTACTTGATATGTACAGGATGTTTTTTTGATAGCAGCACACAGTGAATTCCTGGGTAATATGGGAAGTAGCAAAGGGTAGACAAAAGCTGATTTTTTGGCCATGTTGGAAACTATAGTCACTTGTATTGTCAAAGCAGTGTGACATGCATGTGTTCATTTGTTCGATATTCTGATAAATACAAGCATATAATAGTAGCAATTATTTAGGAGAATGAAAACCAAACTAATAAGCTGTGCTTATGACTCTGTTAAATTATGTGATTCATGAAATAGATGGCCGGTATGTGAAGTCTGAGAAGAAGCTTTGATGAAGACGTTCTGTGAGCACTTGGTAGGAGACATTCTGTCAGCCTCGAGATGCAAATCACAAGATGTACCGAAAACAAAGACGGTTCAGGATTTGAATGTAAACAAAGGCCTGCAAAGACGATCACACGCAGTATCGCAGCACAGCTCATGACAGGAGGGGATAGTCAAACTCTGGGGACACCCGTGATGCATGTTGGGCAGACTAAAGATTCTGATTTACATTAATTCAACTTAAAACATTTAACTTATTTATGCGTTTTGATTATTTGTTGCTGGAGTAACTGAGGTAGTTCCTTTGAAAATGATTCACAGTCAGGCAGTCCTGATGTATTCCACTTCACAATGTTCTCATTATCCAGTTTTCTTTTTCTTTTTTTTATCTTCAAATAATTCCCCTAGCCTGAAGGAAACAAAGATGCCACAGTGATCAACTGACCCAACAGCATAGAAGTGTTCTTAAAAACATGCCACACACATGCGCTTGTTTCAAACAGCATTTATTCCTGTGTGAGAAAATATTGTCTCAGGCAGATTGTAGATCTTGCAGTACAATTTAAATGGCAAGATCAAAAATCTCCTGTGCCACCAAGAAAAGAAAACAAACAAAAAAAAAACTTGTAGGCCACAGCTGCCTACGGAGTTAAGGTTCTTGTGCCACCTCACTTCTAGAGAGTATGTTCCGACATGTTGGTGAATACCATCACTATTACAAAGAGCTACTGAGCATCATACATAAATCTTTTCAATATTTTACTTTTTAAATAACACTCTCGACTTCCACAAATTATAAATTAAATTCTAAACTTGATTTTTGCATTCCTTAAATTACTTCATGTAAGCCAATATAAACATACATTTACATATTTACAAAACTATACACATGCACTTTTACTACACTGAGGTTGTATACATATATATAAGCTGTACACACACACACGCATACACACAAGGGTTTTTGCCACGCATATGGCTCCAGAAGTCACCAGTCCTACAAGTTTGTTTTTCTTCTTCTTCTTTTTTTTTTTTTAAACAGACTGTTTGTGCTTTTCAAGTCTTCTCAGCCAGATTTGAAAACAAACGCAAGTTCTTCAGTGAGTGATCGCTGTAGACTTTTTCCATGAGAATCACCTCCATAGTGGCTTCACATCTCACTGACCTGGTAGCTGCACCGGGCACTCCAACACTCACAATACAGTTTCACAATATGGAAAAATAAGTAAACGCCTCTAAAGTCTCACCGACAACACGTCATAGCAGGACTGAAAGGTTCAAGAATGTCTGCGCTGGCAGCGGTCGGAACACAATTTATCACTGCAAAATGTTCTTTCACACTCATCTTGTATCTGCTGAGTAAAGAAAAATCAGCTGCTCAGTAGGTAGAATAGATGTGCTAAATACATAACACACTCAAAATATGTTCTTGGAGTCAAATGCAGAACCAGCTTTGCTCAACTTTAAGCAGAGTTTTAATTTTGATGTGATATCAATTGAAGACATTTTATAACAGCTAAATAAATGGAAGATATGAAAGAAAGGTTTAGTGCATTCATTTGTAAAAAATACAGTTTACTTACTACTAGAAGTAGTATTGTTAGTATTATAAAGGACATTTTGAGACAAAACCAAACCTAACTTTCAGAGTCCAGATATGACGTGAATATCAAGTGAGGCTTTCATACTTCATCATACACATTGACATTTCAATGGTAAATACAATCTAAATATGTTTTTGAATCAAGACAATCCCTTTGACGATTAAATAATTACACTTTCTCACTAGAGTCTTGACTCACTTTGGCCTAAAATAAAAACTTCGTAAGAACACATAGCGACAGTGGTTGTGTAAAACCTTTTTCTAAAAAAAAAAATGACACGGATATAAGAGCAAAGTAATCTACGAAAAAGTCTTTTAACACTTATTCCCCCCTCAATTTTAAATATCAGAGCAACAGTTTTAACGCGAGAACCTTTCAGAAACCATCAACAGCTGGAAATCTCCTTTGTTTTACTGTCCCACTGTCACTTTTAAGAGCATTGAAGAAGCTTCTACACATATAACCAAGCAGCTTGTTTAAGATGATGAAATCGCTGAATAAAATTTATATAAAAGTGGAGGGAGTGAAGTTAAGGTTTCCTCTCACGTGGTTTAAATGTACCATAGCCCGGTCATAAGCAGTGTGTACAGACTTGCGAACGCTGGGTTTCTTTCCTTCCATCAAGCGCAGTTTGTCTACAGTGTCATCCATTCCCATCGGCAGTAGTTTGTTGCGAGGGAGCCATTGCCTGAAAAAAGAGAGAGAGAGAGCGAGACAGTTTTCAAAAGGACTGCACTTCATTGATTTCACACTCAGCTCAAGGTTGCGTCTGAATCTTACCAAGTTCTTTTGGCGTCAAAGAAGAGCACCAAGAAAAGCTTTTCGCCTTCCTCCAGTCGTCTCCATTCACCTAGTTTGAGCACCTCCACGGGAGGCACAGGAATGGGGATGCCGTTGTGGAGAAGCCCTTCCTGGGGCATGTCTGGGTCAACAATCTGTAACGACGGATAATGTCAGCGATGGTAAAATGAAAAATGATTCCTGTCTATGAATATGTGCACACCACACACTGTAAGATCAGAAACATCCTCACCATTGCTGGGTATGATGGATATCCTCTACATTTGGCCCAAACTAGATCCAGTGGTGAAAGCTCGGTCTCACTATCTAAAGACAGAAGTGTAGACTTTCCTGTGAACAGGATATTCCAATATATTCGATTAATATCTATTCATGACAGCTCTTGAGCCCAAACTAAGAATTGAATGGAAGTGTACTGCTCAAGATATTTGCCAGTGTTTGTTCTTGTGTGCAGCTTCCAATAAACACACAGAAACAGAGGACAGTATTTTGACTGCCCTTTCATGATACACACCGGACCCAGAGAAGTCTCCATTCTCATTGCTAGGATCTTTAGCCAAAGCAGGTTTACCCCGACTCCGTTTGGGAGGGCAGACACTACAGTTGAGAGGAGAGAAAAGCAACAGACAGTAGTCATTTAAACTTGAAGTACAATTTATAGGAAGAAGAAAGCTACAATTCAGAACCTTAGAATTTCAAAGACAATGGGCCTCAAACAACATTTTAATTTTCCTTTTCTAAGCTTCTCTTTGGCTTGTATAAATGTTCAAGTTGCATTCAGCAAACTCCAATAACTGCACAAACTTGTCATCAATTGCTTGTTTCTGGCAGATGAATACCACGCAGATATGTCTTTAAAATCTTGGCCTTTCATAGAAATGCAGTTTTAGGTCACTTGAAACTGCCCTCTTAGAAAACTCCGTACAGAAATCCTGGTAAAAAAATGTCAGGCATATAGAAGTTGCAGCATAAAATATGTTCTAAAATCTATAAAACCTTAACAGTATCAGTTTTTGCATCGACTTTGTACCATATACAGTACTTACATAAATTGATTTGCTTCATTTTTACTCTCTAAATTCAAATTAAGGGCATTCAATGTGAAATCATTGTAAGTCAAACAAGTGTTTTGTCCCTTCTGAAAAAGGCCAACATATGTACTTGACTCATGCATGTGGTAAGTACAACAACAGCTGCTAATGCCACAGATTCTTTTACATTGCTTGTACGAGCTGCTACACTGTGTCTGTAGAAGCTCTTGTTGCCTGAGGTCCAATAACTCACCTTAGGTTTGGGTCATCATCATCGTGGTCTGTAGAGGTGTGCTTTCCATTCGTCAGGCCTTGCAAACCAAAAATTAAATGATGACAAATGTGGACATTCTAGAAAGTCAAATGTCTGTAATTCAGTTATCTATTGTGTCCTTACCTTCCTCGCTGGGTGGTGGAGGAGGTTTTTCTGCTTCCCCCTCTGAGCTCTGGCCTCTGGACCTCAGGTGGTGCGAGGAAGGAGAAGGAGGTGCAGGCGAGGCGGTTGGAGTTGGAGGTAGGGTGGTGATGTTGTTAACACTCGGTGATTTTGGGCTGGCGGGGGTGCTGTCCACCCCATTGGATTTACCCTCAGGAGTTTTGCCATTCTGCTGTGGGGAGGACTTATTCTTTGTCATCCGTGCCCCATTTTTAGCTTTCTTAAACAAAACGGACGTGCGACGACCAACTCCAACCAAAGGCAGAGTTGGGGGTGTGCCCAGTGGAGTGACCTCGTGAACAGCCTCTGGCTGTAAAGATGGTGTTTCTCCAACTTCAGCCTCATCTTCACCTTGGCTTTTGCTTCCACTGCGGGAAGATCTCTGGCGCTTGTAAGACCGTCCAGGTGACCTTCGGCCTCCAGTTACAATACCCAGGACTGGGGGCTCCAGAGGAGCATCTCCTGGCAGCGGTGATGATACGGGGCAGGTGAGCTCTAGCACAGGCGGAGAGTCATCTGGATCAAAGAGAAATTGATCACATGATCATAACTCCAGATTAAACGATTTTTTTTTTTCAAATTTATAGTTTATTGAAAAGCACATTTATAGTTTACATTCAAGATACAATGGATATGTTTCCAGCAGTTTTGCTTTTCCATTTTATATAGAAGAACATAATATATAACTACCAAATAGAGGAGCAAGGGAACCCATTCATTGACATATCATGACAAACAATGGTATATGTGTTTACGTTAAGCAAAATCAGATCTTACAGGCTTTACATATTCTGTCCATTTGGACCACATTGAGTAAAATTTGTCCAGTTGTAATTTGAGGGTAGATGAAATCTTCTCCATAATAAAAATGTCTTTCACGACATCAATCCAACTCTCTATTGTTGGTCTTTCAGGTTTGAGCCACTTTCTTGTAATATTTTTTTACTCGCCGTCAACAGAATATTGATGAGTTTTCTGTCTTTTTTGCCAATTGTTTGAAGGTCTACTTTACCCAGGTACATTGTAGTAAAAGATGGGAGAAAAACAATATTAAATATATTTTGCAAGTGCTGATGAATGTCCAACCAGTATTCTTGTATAACCGCACATTCCCAAAATATATGAAAGTGGTTGGCTGTATTCTTGTTGCATCTCCAGCAGGTATCTCCTATTCCCTGGTACCTTTTCTGGGCTGGTGTAACAAAAAATCTCATTGTGTTTTTCCATTCGAATTCACGCCAAATATTCGACCCAGTCGTGGTCCACTGAGTCTGACATATGTAAGTCCATTCCTCTTCCGTAATATTAATTTTTCCTTCTGTTTCCCATTTCTTCTTTACGTAATATGTGTTCCCTCCTTTACCCACCAGGATGCTGTCATATAATTTAGATATGATTTTGGTAGGGGAAATTGGTTTTGTTATTGACATAAATGTTTGTAAAAATCCTTCAACCTGTTGATTTTTTATGTTTTGGTTAAAATAGTGTCTTATCTGTAAATATCTGAAGAAATCTTCAGAGTCCAGTCCATGCTTTTGTTTTAAACATTCAAATGATTGTAGTGCCCCTTTATGAACAAAGGAGTTGTAGTCTGTTAATCCTTTTGAAATCCAAAATTTAAATCTATTGTCAGATTAAACGATTTTTAATTCATAAAATAAATCATCATTTTAAATCTCCATTCGTTCACTAGTTGCAGCTTTGCTCCTGTGTTGATTGGCTGTTTTCTGTTTTATACAGTTGTAATTAGAATGTATTCGGCTTTAAAAGAACTGACTTTTCAGTTACAGGCAAAAGAATTATCAGAAAAACAATAAATTGTCAGGTTAACTGATAAAATAATAATTATTACTTCAATGCTAAGATTAAACAACAGTGCTATCGTAAATGAAAAATGATTTTACCTGTGGACACTGTTGTTAAAGGTCCATTATCCACACTAGTCTTCTCCTTTTTCTTTTCTTTCTCCTCCTCCTCCTCATCTTCCTCTTCTTCTTCCTTTCCTTCGTCCTCCTTGTCATTTCCATTCATGGACTGAGCGTTTTGCTGCTGCTGGTTCACCTTCTGTTTCAGATTGTTGATCTCTCGCCGCAGCAGCCTGATGCGTTTGGTCCGGCCCCCACTGGTACGCATGGACGTGACCATGTCCAGTTTATCCAGTAAAGCCTTCAGCTGCTCATCTGTGGTTAAATGCAGTCTGTTCTCTGGGTCCAGCAGAGAGTCGACTGCACAGATCATGAAAGAAACAAAGAGGCGGAAAAAAGCCAGATGATTAAAAGAAGCATGTGGGTTTGTTAAAAAAAAAACAATTAGTCCCCACAATCAACTCACCATCATCCCACGTACAGTTGTAGAAGCCGTGTTTATTCGGAGCCTCTGTCAGGTGCATGCCAGTGCTGGGGTCCAGGCCAATGCTCTGAGACTGTCTGTGGGCATGACGGAGAATAGCTCCACCCACCTCCCGCAGCTGTAAGGCTGTCCTGTGGAACATGGTGTCCTTTGAGTTGTACTTGAGGCAGTTGGAAATCATGAGGTCGAAGTCCTTCTCGAGGTCAGCGATGGAGCAATAGGCATGCCCGTCCAGCTTGTGACGCATGGTGGAGAAGTCCATGGGTTGGGAAATAAACTCCAGGTAGTCTGGGACCTCAGTGAGTCATAACAAAAATCAGAATGTCAGTCGAGCTACCAAAGAAACAACACTGCTGAGGACCGTGTGTAATTCTGACTGCACCAACCTCTGATAGATTAACCGGCTGAGAGAAGATTTTGGAAGTGTCTTTCTCTTGCAGTTGGTCCAGGGTGGATCGCAGAAGCACTAAAGCAGGAGTCAACTTCAGCTCCAGAGCAGCCTGCTGAATTTTCATCTGTGGGTGATGACGAACACAGACAGGAGAGAGCAGAGGAAGAACAAGGTCACTCCAGAGGCTTCAAATGAACGACAGAAAACAAGACATTCATGCTCTAAACATTTTTTCCTTAAGCATCCAGCTACTGATTAATTACTTAGTCTAATTATTATTTTTTGCAACTAAATTATGTCTAAAATAACAAAAACCATTTCTGCGCCACAGGAACATTTAAATAGTTTGCTGGATCAGATCACCAGCTCATATTGTAAAAGTATTCAAACTGTCACTGCAAAATATTCAACAATTATTCACATTTGAGAAGCTGGGTTTTGTGGAATTTTGATTGAAAAATTACTTGAATGGCGAACTGATTATCAGAAACGTTGCAGATTAAGTTATTTCGCAGTCATTTTACCTCAAACACATGATGCTTATGAATGACAATACTGGAATCAGTAAAAATACTCCAGATAATTATAAACTGTGGCAGACTTCCTCTTAGGCGCACCTGTTCTCTCTTTAGCCTCTCTCTCTTGCGGATGAGTTCCACCAGAAGCCTCGCTCTCTCCAAGTCTTGCCTCAGCTTCTGCCAGTATCGTAGTTCCTCTCTCGCAGCGCTCAGCTTCTCATCCGGCTCCCTCTGGACATGACAGAAAAAGCACAAAGACATCAGGTGTCTGATTCGGCTTTAAAGTACATTAAAATTATGTTTAGAAGAATGTTTCCTGCAGCATTTTTGTGGCGCACAGACCCAGGTTTGCTCCTGAGCCAATTCCATGCTCAATCAGTTTCCAACTAAATAAATAAATAAAATCAAGTCACCTGTATTTACAATCTGCAGTTGCAAAGCCAAAGTTGTAAGATTGATTTTTTTTAAATGAAAGTTAGATTTTTTTCATATAATAAAAGACTTTTTTTCCAGTGATAAATCATGTTTTAAAGGCTCATAAAGTGTGGACAAATCTCTATGTCCACTTTAAGCTCTTAACATCTCAAGCGTCCCCTGACAATTCAAATGAGCAGGAAACTTCACAACTTTTTAATGACGTTACCCATCTACAGCGAGAACTGTGAAGGGTTGCGGGGAGGCCTGCCATCTATCTCAATCAGTCGCTGCAAACTGTGAGTTCTGGGCTTATGTTCGATTTCAGCGTGTGAGGATACAAATGAGGTGTGAAGTGGTTTTGATTCAAGTGACTTGGCTGACTCTGATTTGAACAGACTGGTTCTCTGAAGGCCTCATACTCTATTTGCAGTCTCCACCGACAGTCAAATGTAAATGTACTGGTTTTAACACTTTGCGGCGCTGCATTACCGTGAATATAATGCCTAAGTCAAAACACATAATTTGTAATCATTGGTGAAAAGACAGAAAATGCTGCAGAAAAAAACTGCACTGATTATTTGCTTGGTCACACTTTAGAAACCCTTGAAACTATGAAACATTATCAAAATACATGCAGTACTATTCATGTTTATATAGGCACTATTTAGCCATACTATTGAGCTGTTTTTATGCACGATAACAAATAGTCTAACTGATATCTCTCCTCACCTGTTCTGCAGTCTTGTGGGCTTGTAGATGGGAATGAAGTCGCCGTATTAAAGGCATCCCATTTCGAGACTGTCGTTTCAGTAACCAGTAGTTATGAAGCCTCTGCATGAACTGATTCTTCCTCTGGACATCAACTCCTGTGCAGATCTTGTTCAGCCTGTCGAGATGTAATGCAAGAAATAAACATTAAAGGCTTTATGGAAACAGTGGTAGATGTACTATAAACATCATCACACTTTATGATAAGATAATTTAAACTTATATATTTCTGTAAAAAAAACAACAGCACTCAGTTCTCATTATCAGATAAGAAATGGCAAAACCTCTCTGACCTCTTTGAGGCAGCAGGCTCAGTAAATTAGTGCAGTATGTGGGCTATGCAAATTCTGACAGTATGCAAATGTCACACCTGTGAGAGGGGATCTGAGGCACGAGCAGCACAGGAACAGTTGAACGGCGTGTCCCACCAGACCCCTTTGTATTCTTCTTTTTCTGGCCTTTGGTTCCCTTCTTGTTCTGTGGTGAGGGGGGGCTTTGAGTATATGATCTCTGACCCCGATTCCCCCTGCCACCCACCAGCCTCCCTTCCACCGACTCATCTCCAGAGCCGTCCCGCCGAGACCCAACAGGAGAGTGATGCTCGCAGAAAGCAGTCTTCTTCACAGAGAAGGTGGTGCCATTAACACCCGTCTCCCGGACCGGGTCTATCTTCATAAACAAACCCGCCTTCTGGGCGCAAGTGACGTGAAAAGCTCTGTAACAGTTGGCTTTGTGGCACTGAATGGATGCTCCCCTGCCTTTCTGCTTACACAGGTAGCAGGTGAGTTTCCAGCGAGCTGTAGGGATGTTCTTGACGCCCTCAACGGGCTCCAAGAACACAGTGTTGGCAAAGCACACCTCTGGGATCCATATGGCACAGACAACATGGGCCCAGCGTCCATCACTTGTCTGTTTGAAGGCACCTCCTCGGTTGGGACAGAGCACACAGTCTACAGGGCGGGAGGGGGACTGCAGGCAGCAGCGGCACAGCCACTGGCCCTCAGGTACGTACGGCACGCCGTAACACTCCTGGTGGACGGCCAGGTTGCAGATGTCACAGAACAGGATGACGTTACTGTTCAGACATTCGTCGTCCAGGCAGACGCAGCAGAAGGCATCCTCGTCCACGGCGCTCTGGGAGAGAGCCTGGCTGCGGGACTCCAGGATGGACTCCCTCTCCAGGCGGTCTATCAGCAGCTCAAAAGCGTCCGGAGGGACAGAGGCGTGACCATCCGACACCCGCTTTTGGTTCACCATCTCCAGCCAGGCTAAGTCCTCCTCGTCCATGTCATACTCAGCCACGCTGTCCTGCTCCTCCCCAGATTTTTCTATGTAGCGGTAGTAAGCCGCCGGGAGAGGAGGCGCCTCTGAAGGGGACACTGAACTCAGCACACGGAAGGTGGGCTCAGGCAGGGGGCTTTGGTGGGACGGGTGCTGGAAGGAATAAGTAGATCCTGTGTGCTGCTGGGAGCCAGACCGCTGGTTCTGGTGAGATGTGTTTTTACCGCTCCTCTTGTTCTTACTGCTCGAGGGTTTCCTCCACGATCTGGTCTTACTCTGCGTTTGCTCGCTGTTCTCTTTGTTGCTGTTGCACTCAGCAATGTCCTGGGCCATCATCTCGTCCTCTGTAATAACTGGCAGAGGATCCGTGATGTTGATCCGATGGAGCCTTCCATCGAGGTCCACTTCCACTATTTTCTGGGCCTGAGCGTATGTCAAAGTCTCCCTGGATGGAGAAAGCTGCAGTCTGTAAGGCGAGGGGGGCCGCAGCTGGCCAGATGATCCCCTGCCCCTTCCTCTCCCTCTGCCTCGACCCCTACCCATGGTGAGTCTGCTAACAACTGTCTTGCATTCCCACCTCCTCACCTTCCGCATGGGACTTTACACCAGCTGCCTGACAGACGGAGGGGAAGAAAAAAAATGTTTAATGCAATGATTGAAGTTGCTGTGTCAACATTATTTTCTACTTTGTGTAATTATCTGCTGAGATTTACGGTAGCTGCTTTATATTCATACTGGAAAGTAAATGGAAGATATAAAAGCTTGGACAGGAACCAGAGGGCTCGTAATCTTTGTACTGAGTATGATGAATGTGAGAATGCAAACACAGTGAATACTATGAAAAGATACTTGTCAAATTTCTGCTTGAACAGTCTGTCTAGCGATTATTATGGTTTATTTTCATGCAGCCATCAGCCGAGTGAAATGTTTTCAGGAATGATGGTGCCTTTTTGAATAATATTTTAATATTTTGCATTTTACTCCAGTCTGACAGTACATTTGCTGTAATTCAGATATCACGCAACTGTAACCTCACGGTGAATACATCTGAGTTGCAATGGATGCGACTAGAAATGCTACATATTAAATTACCCTCTGGTCTTGATTAAACCAATGAAAACTCATCACTGTGAATCAAAGTTGAAAACAATCTCTTCATTAAAGTGGCTCTGATGCAACTCTACACCGCTGCTTCCTCTAAAATGTGCAGATTTACTTGTCATCACTCAATGCAGCTGAATCTACAATTCAGCTCGAACACAGTAAAACTAGTCTTCTTTACTCGAGTTCTGGTGTTGGAATAATTCAGCTAAACATGACTGACACTGCCATCGGTACACTGCAGTTTCAAGGCAGACATGCTCAACCTGCAAATTCATATTTTAGTCTTTAAAAAAAACAATATCAACTGAAAACCTGTGTAATATAATGTAAATCTAATTGGGAATTTCTCTATTTAGGGACTGCATGACTTTCTCCTCTTCATTTGCAATCTACATGTTACCATTTTTAATAACCCCCCTACAAAGAACATTTCTGCTTTTTCTAAAAATTTGGTTTGTGCAATTAGGCTGCCTCATCTGTTTATTTTTTGGTAAAATAACCATACTAATGGCAACGCTCGCCTTCCTGCACTCTGTGCATGCCCAGACATAATACATTACTTTAACCCTCCTGTTGTCTTCGTTTACCGGCACTAAAAAATATTGTTTCCTTGTCTGAAAAAAATCCAAAAATTCAGCAAAAAAATTTCCCAGATTTCTGAAAATTTGCAAAACCTTCAAGAAGAAAATCCCAGTAATGCCTTAAAAATTTCCCTTTAAAGTTTTATTTTAAAAAAAATACCCCCAAATTCGGCAAGAAAATTCTGATAAATATATTCAAAAATCAGTACAAATCTTCCAAAAATTCCTAAAAATATCTAAAGTGATTACATATATATCAGTAAAAGTTCTAATATTTTCTTTAAGAACATTCCCCCCAAAAAACCTAAATCCAATCCAAAATTTTTCTATATTTTCAACCTTTAAAATGAGTCAATTTTGACCCGCAGGATGACGCGAGGGTTAATTTGATCTTGGAACTAACACTAAACAAAAAAACACTGCTGTAAATAAGAAAATACATTAAAAAGTAGCTTTAATCTATTAATAATAAATTAATTAATAAACAAATTCTGCCCCAAAGGTTTGTCTTATCGTCTTTCCGTATGCCTGTTATATTTTTTGAACTGGGACATTCTAATTTCTACGTAAAAGGGGTCAACTGTGGTGCTGTGATGTGTAATAACAACACGTTACCTCAAGCACTCTTGTTGCACAAACACAACTACAGCAACCCGTCCTGCTGCATGCATCTCAGCTGTGCCCCCATTGGTCCAATCAGGAGTCTGTACCGCGGCCGTACGTCTCTCCCACCAATCAAATCACGGCACCTTGTTTTTTTCCCCCTGTTGCTGTGCGTAGTTTGGTTGCACAGCGCTAAATACCAACCCGAGTATCTAACATCTGTCAGCCATTTTAAGCGCTCAACAGCAGAGACAACCGCTTGTATTGCAAGTTGATTAGCAGCCCAATTATACATGCAAGCAGCGACCAGAGAGCAGATGCGCTGTTTGCACCGTGCCTAAAATGCATAAATTAACTGCATGTATATATTAGATCACGACATTGTGAGTGTGCAACGTTCCGGGCATTGCTTTGTACTTCAGACCCTTGCAAAAAGACTGTCTCTCTCGCTGATGAGATAACGTTACTCGGTCGGACAGGACACACGGATGTCGTGTGGCAAAAAACGGCAGAATTTCTAAGCAACGCTGAAAATGCTGAAAACACCAGAGTCGTTTACCTTGTACGACCGTCCTCTGCAGTGCGAGTGCCAAACAGAATAACTGCACCTAGCTAAATGTCAGCTAGTGACAGACTACAACCGAGGCGGACATGCTAGCCGTTAGCTTAGCTAGCCGGTAATTTCAGGAGCGACAGCGTCATCTTCAGCACTCCAGCTCTCCGCCGGGACGTCGGTTGGACACACAGGCTCGACCCGGTTTCATTGGTGTGGTTTAAACCTTTCAAACGGTGGTGGTTAACAACTTGGGGGCAGCAAAATCCCGAAGATATCAAATTAATGTACCTTGGATGAGGCTAAATATTCAGTCAAGATGGCTTGAAAAATACGCCCCTTTAGAAAAAACCACCTCAGCCAATGGGAGGAAGCCGCTTCACCTCGCACGCAACGCGCACCGGCTTCTGATTGGTCAGCGCGGTAAACCGAATTCATCGGACTCGGCGCTTAGTTCACCACCGAGAAAAGCGATGGCATAAACAACGAGACATTTATTGCGCGCCTTCTGGCCTAATCTCCATCTCCCCCAGACCACTTTACACACCTTTTAGACGTAAACGCGAGCGCTGCTGTGTAGAGCTTATATCAGGAACAATCCAATAACCAGATAATGAAAATAGAATATCAACTGCATATTCATATACACAATAATGTTACTGCAAATTAGAGGCCAGCAGATATAGAAATACTGAGATTTTCATAATTACTGGTAAATTCTGGTATAGCGTTAGTAAATTTTCCCAATACTAAAATCTATGATGTTGTTAGAAGAAAACTTTAGTCAAATGTACAATTATTGAAGCCTTTTGTTTAATGTATCTGCAGTAATACATATCCTCTTAAGCTAATTATAAGGAATATAAATAATCAGAAGGTCGAAAATCATGGTGTGATTCATGTGAGGAAAGTCCACATGTGAAATGTCCAAGGCAACTTTAATAAGATTGTTTTGTAAGCCCTCTGTCTGTCCTTACGCTTGTTAGAAGACAGTCTGCAAGGCCCAAACATCGCAAGATGTACCTAATTGTATGCAAGGTAAGGTGTTTTTGGACAATGTTTAGATGCTTTTAAGAGCAGCTCAGTTTGGTTGGACTGAGTACGGTAGAGCTGCGAGTAGACCAAACTTCGCTGACTGTGCTCATTTTCTTCTTCTCAAGGGGGAATAATTTACAATAAATCAGTGAATCTGGTAGTCAGAAAAATTCTGCACCACAGATTTGAGCTTGGACATTAATTTATGACCTTGGCAGCAGTAGTTTGAAGACATAAATGTCAATTTAAGATTCACTTCAGAGCTTCAACGATCTTTTTTTTTATTATTATGGATTGATTTGCGGACTGTCCATTTGATTAACTGTTTTGCCAAAGCTATAAAGTCAAAAAGTAGTGAAAATGCCAATTCAAATTTCATAGAGCCCAAAGAAATAAATATCCAACCTGTTCAGCTAGTCTCTACTTACTAGCTTTTCTGATGCTTTCGGTCATTATCACTCTTCTTATCAGTGGATTTAGTTTGCTGCAGCAAACGGATGGATCAATGGATCAATTAACAGTCTTGAGGTGCTGCTTTTGTTTTGTAATTTACTAAAGTATCTTCTGAACCTTCTTCTGTTTTAAATAAACTGAGTTCCTTAGATGAAGTTAAAGGCCATTTAAAGAAGTTTCAAACTATCTGAACATTTTATTGTTATGATCCCTGTTTCAGCATCTGCCCTTCTTCCTCCTTCTTATTTTTCCTGATCTGACCTGTCTCTTTTTGGCTCCCTCTGTCTGTCATCTCTCCCTCCTGTCTCTCTCCCTGTTCACTCGCCCCCTTGCTCTCCCGGCTTGACCTGCCTGCACTCTGTTACCTGCTGATTACTGCAATGAGTGTCAGCTGCAGGGCTGGATAGTGGAGTAATGGTTAGCACTTTCGCCTTGCAGCAAGAAGATCCCCAGTTCAAATCCCAGGGTGGGCCTGGGATCTTTCTGCATAGAGTTTGCATGTTCTCCCTGTGCATGCGTGGGTTTTCTCTGGGTACTCTGGCTTCCTCCCACAGTCCAAAAATATGCTGAAAGATTAGATTGCCCGTGGGTGTGAATGTGAGAGTGATTGTTTGTCTGTAGCCCTGTGACAGACTGGCGACCTGTCCAGGGTGTCCCCTGCCTTCGCCTGAGTCAGCTGGGATAGACTCCAGCACCCTCCGTGACCCTAGTGAGGATAAAGTGGTGTATAGAGGATGGATGGATGGATCAGCTGCAGTAATCAGCTAACTCAGCTCACCTGCTCACTACCTCACCTCACCTTGGTCATTCACTCACACTCTGCCGGATCCTAAACTCATATCCTATCATGGGCTCTCTCTTTGGATTTGCTTCCCCACTTTTTGGACTCTATTTCCCACACATGGACTCAGTTCTCCTCACGGATTCTCATCAGCCCTGCTTCAGTCACCAGCCAGTAGTCACTGTCTCGTCTCCATTTACCCCTGGATTTCCTCAGCCTGGTGTCCTCTCTGTATTCAGTTCCCCGCATCTTATGAGTACCCCTTCTTTAGTTGAGCCTTGTGAATTCAGTTTCGTTTTGGTAGACTTCAGTTTTTGTATTCATAGTGTTTATTGTAGAGTTTTGAGTTGTTTGGTTTAGTTCTGTCCCCTCAGTTCAGTTCTCCATTTATGTATTGGTTTAGTTATGGTTTAGTAAATGAATCTCTTGCCTTTATTTTCCTGCCTGCCAGTTTCTGTGTGTCTGTGCTTGGGGTCTCCAGCTTCCCCTCCCATAACATTTATTTCACTACCAAAAATTATGTTTGCTATCATAACAACAACCCTGAAGTAATTGAAGTAATAGATCAAATTAGAAAATTTCATAGTCATTTAACATTGTGCTGGGATATGTGCATATTTTTAACCTATGATAAATGGAAGTTAAGATGTGCATGTGTGAATTTGATATATTCTCAAAAATGATGAAAATTCTTTAAAACTTCCTTAAGATGCTAATGTAGGTAGATTCATTTACAGATTAAATATGACTGAACAGTGCCATTAATTAATATAAACTGGGCTCCTGCACATCTTAATTTCTGCTTGTGGTCCTGCATTTCGTTTTTCTTTCTCACACAATTCTTTATGCTTCTACCAGCTGATTTGACAAAAAATGATTCCATTAGAATAATTGCAGCTAAATTTGTGGCCTGATCATTCAGTTGATTTTAGATTTGACAGTAATGTTCGAAACCTATGAAAGCCAACAATGATTTTTTCTAAATTACTGCTGGCAGGAATAAACACACTTACTTCAAATTACAGGATGATCTTATGCCAGTGCTGAGTTACAATCATCTCCTCATGCCAGCTGGCTTTGGTTTTATTTATTTATTACTGCCTGCACAAGCCAGTTCAAACTGCAAAACATTTACTGATGAGAAGATCACTGGCTGACTCAGTTATTCAGGTTCTTTCTCCACATGAGCCATAAAACATCCAGCGAACTCCCACGGACTGATTCAGTCTGCTGTTACTGCAGAAACAGTTCCTGGTGTTTAAACAAAATCAAACACAGATTGGCTTATATGAAGCTGTATCAAGTTTTTCAGACATTGACAGAGCACAGGTTCCCATTGCATGTTTTTTTTTTATTTATTTATATCGGTAAAAAATCAATTTGTAGAAATTAGCATCAGTGAGCTTAAACTAATGTATGGCCTCTTGTCAGTTAATCTGAAACCATCTACAGTAACCTGATAGTTCAAATCTAACTGTAAAATACAAAATAAAATAAGCAAATAACTAAGTAAATGAAGAATGAAAGAGAAAGACAGAATGAAAGAATAACTGAGGTGAACAGCCCTGTTTTTGTTTGTAAAAGATGAATCATACATGTAAAAACATATGCAGCAGTATTTTAGTGTTCTAAACCTGAAAAGGACTAAATATTGATTTTTGGAGCTGTACAGAAAGAACAACCCCGCCATCATTTTTTTATTTTATTGCATCACATTTTTAGTTTTCATTTGTGCTGCATGACAGACTTGCTCATCTTTTCAACACTTTGCAGTGCCTCGAACACCTTTGTGAGATCAGGGACACTTTCCAGTAAAGATAACTTGTTTGTGTTCAGATTTCTAAGAGACTTTCTTCACTCTGAGTTCCTCTATTTATTGCTACATTTATCCTTCAGGGCTTCCTTTGGATTTCAAAGAGCAGAGAGCTTTTTGTGTTTTGTACATCTTTGTAACATTTCCAAAGGCATGCAATACACGACATCAATGAAATACTGTTTGTATTCGTCCCTTTATTGTACAAATGTGTCGTTAACATTCCTTCTACTACAGCAGAGCTTCTATGTACAAATATTGCTGATTTATTACCTTGAGACATATATTGCCTGAAGTGCTTCAGATATGGAAATTAGTTTACATGAATTTTAAATATCATTCAACTTATGGCTCTCATCTTAACTACAATACAAGGATAATTATTTGCTCTATCAGTGCATGATTCGGTGTAAATCTTCACATTTAGCTATAGTTTGTGCTCCATGCTGCTTCTCCCCACCCCTTCAAAATTAGTCCACATTCTCCACCCACAAAAACTTCGTTGGCTGCCTCTTGACACATCTGAATCTGAGAAAGTTCATTTCGCAGCTCACTGGGGTCTATTTGAAGCTGACGTGCCAATCCAGTGGTCACGACTTGGACTCTTTTCAGGTGGTAAGGACTTTCATCATGCACAGTCTGCAAACTGATTGTCTGTTTTTTGCTGATTTGATTCAGATTTCTGCATTTGTATTAAGAAAGTTTAATGAACATCTGTCAGAGTTGGTCTATATCGTCCATGTGATGCATCACCAACTACTGCCTGTCCTTTCATAACTCGTAGCTTGCAAATCAAGAGAGACAGGATGCTGCTGGGCTTTCTCTTACTGTCTTTTTGGCAGTTCATGTACATGGGACTGTGTACTGCAGGTAAGAGAGCATCTATTTATCTCAGGTTTGTTCTTGTGAATAATATGTGTTTACACATGAGATCAATGTAATAGATGCAATGAGGCTTGTTTGAACACTGTGAGCGTGCATCGATGCAAAAGATGGTCTGATTGACGTTGGATAACTTCTAAATAAATTCTGCTACTGGACACTGATGTATCAAAGTTTGACCCGGTCACTGCATTTGAAATTCAGTTTGGTGGCAGCTCACTTTTTTTCTTTGCCAAATTCCTCATGTTTTCTCTGCAGGATTTGGTAGAAGTCTCTTGGGCTTGACAAGACATAAATACATAAACTGTCAGCTCGGATGAATATCAAAGTGTAGCACCACATCCTGTCCAACTCTTGCTGAAAAACAGAAAAGGAAGCAAGCCAACTGACAATCTCACAAAAACCGGTAATAAATCAACTGTATGAAGCAAACAAAGACTCTGTGTTTCAGAGTGGCCAAAAAGTGACAGGGGCTTGAAGAGCTTGTATACGTGTCATCTTCTGAAAAGGAGGATCTGATGGTTGTCAGGATCACCCTGTGGTGATGGATCCCCAAGGCCTTGGCCTGAATTGAAGCTTTTGATACTCTTTGACTGCCCTCCCATCTCACAGTGCCGTGGCATTGAGAGTCTTTGAATTAACACACTGCTCTAAATAGATTGTGGAGTGCAGACAGTTTGCAAGCAGGAGAGGAGACCGGCCAGATCTCTAGGATACCGGAAAACTCTTGTGACTAGAAAGTCAATACATGCACACCAAAGTTCACCTCAGACGTTGCTGTGTGTCAGATGTCCAGTGCACAAAGGGGTCTTTGATTCAGCTAAATTTAGGGTGGACATCAGCTGGGAAAACATCTGTGAGAGGAAGATAAACCAGGAGTCGCTCTCTTGCTTTGTCTAACATGCTCTTTAGTTTTCATATAAAAGAACAGCAGTTTTATTTTTTACTATACATCTTTAAACATTTTTTTGCCACAGAAAAAAGAACAGGACAAAATTTAGATACTACACTTTTATTCTTATAAACCCCTTACCTCTGATCTGGCCGAATACACAGTGAAAAATCTGATTCAGGCCTCAAATATGCATTCTTTGAAAGCAAAGCCTCGTGATTCAAATAATGTAAAACAATTTTAGATGCCAAAATCACCACAACAATAGTTCCTTACTTTATGATAACATACATGAAAACAATGCTGATTTCTTACATTTTCTGTCATCCAAAGTGACAAATATTTGTTTAATCACAATACTGTTCACTATTTTTAACCCTAAGGCCAGTGTTAAGCCTTGATTATACACCCTTATGGACAGCTGCAGTCAACATGTAGTTGTTTTTTGTTATAAGATAATATCTACTTTGTTCATCCCAGAGGAAATTATTTGTTTTTGTCTACTTTGAAGTTTGCATGGAAGACTCTGTTCCATTCGTGCACAGCAGACTGGTGAGCTGGTGGTGTGTGTATGAACACCACTGCCAAGAGTGCATTCCACAGCCCTTGGAACATACGTGGCATCTCTACGGACACAAATTTTGGGCTATATGTGGACTACAGCAGAGAGGTCTGCGTTGACTCTTACTAACTTGGGCAGATGAAAAAATTGGCATCAGGTCAGAATGTAACACGGCCCTTATATGTTCTGTATATGCGAGTATGTAAGGGTCCAGTAGGATTACATAAATTCCCCTCATCTGCCCAGGTCTGCATAAAGCCTTGATTAAACTTCCTTGTGGACATGCAAATAGACAGCTGTGGACACCATGGATGTGTAGTTGTTGTTATACTATTTTCTAAGAATACACCCTTCCATATATGCATAGTAATTCAGCATTTATGTATTACATGTATACCCAAATTTCTGTGCTGCACACTCTATGGCGAACACAAGAGGAGATGATTAAATTTACATCATGTGGTCCGTAGTGGACCCTTGAGGGTCTTCGTGTACTTACAGACATGGAAAATATACACAATTTGCACCTCAATTTTGTCATCGTTTGGTCAATCTGTGCAATGACTATGCTACAAGATCAACTGTGGATGTGGAACAGAGTCTTCTCGGCAGACTAGTAGACAGACTTGAAAATAGAATAACTATGTGTCCTTGCTGTCCTCAGCCATCCATGTGCATGCTAGCATGGGAGTGTAATCAAGAATTAAGAGCACAACGAACAAAATGCTTCGAAACCTTTAGCCTTTTTGATTAAATTGGTGAATGTTGAAAGATTAAAAGAGAAGAACTAAGCTATAAATACCTAAATCATATTAACAAGTCTTAGTCATGCCCTGTGTGTTGTGAGGCTCGTTTCACAATGTCTTGCAGCACAATAATACTTGGAGCTAAAAAGTCACATGATCACCAGAATGCTCAGGATACATCATCTGGGGAAAAAGGAATGCCTAAGTAAAGCATTTTTACCAATCCCAATTGAAAAATTTTACAAAATAAATTATAACTTTGACTTGCTAGTGGAGCTCAATACGAAAAAGCCAGTGGTCAAAAAAGTTAGTGGAATGTATCTTCAAGGGACCAAGGGGAAAAAATCATGGCAATCCATATAATCGTTACTGAGACCGAAATGGTGGATGGACCAACCTGCAGATCAACACTGCAATCATAAAAACATGTCATGAAATCCAGAAAGCAGCAGTTATGTTGGTGTACCATGAACAATTTGCATTACACTGACTTGCCTGTGCTTTTTCTATCAACACCAGCACAATCAGAGCTGACAATCACAACAATAAAGGTAAGTCAACTCTGTCTGTCTGACTCATACAGAAGATTCAGATTTCTTTAGATACAAGATTAAAGATGAAATGCATTCCACTGATTCTATTTTTGCATCTTACCTTTCAGCAAGAGCCATATGCGATGTCCAAAGGCACACAACTGGAAGGCTTTTGCATGGACCTGCTATCTGAAGTAGCTAAAAAACTGGGCTTCAAGTACAGAGTGCAGCTGGTGAAAGATGGTTCATATGGCAGACAGGATGAGAGCGGCAACTGGAATGGGATGATTGGAGAAGTGGTGAGAGGGGTGAGTACACGGTAGCTGGAATCTAGAGGGGTCAAAGAGCAGTAAACTATTCTGCAGAAGAAGGATAATTGTTTCACTTGTTCATGAAAGTAAAAATCAACATTGTGATAACCACTTGGAGGAGTTTCTATAAAGTGTGTACTGTCTGATATGTTACACAAGTTGTTATGCATTTTGTGCAGGAGGCAGATCTTGCGATTGCTCCACTGACTCTCACTGCAGCACGAGAGAAAGCTGTGGGAATGACCAAACCGTTCATGCAGACAGGAATCAGTGTCCTACTAAGGAAAGACATCTCAGAGGGAGCAGGCTTCTTTGATTTCCTGACCCCCTTTTCAGCACTGACGTGGCTGGGCATATTCATTGCCTACTTGGGCACTGCTGCTTGCATCTTTATAGTTTCCAGGTTGGTGACAAATGTATGTCTTTGAAGTGAAGATTATGACACATTTAATAATGTTTAATGATGTGCTCTGTGAGTTGCTGTTTGTGGATATTTCCTAATTTCTTCTGGCTGTGGAAATCCTTTGAGTCACATTAATAATTAAGATTTTCTATGCAAAATGCAGGCTCAGCCCATGTGAGTGGAGTCAGCCTCAAAGTGAGCAAAGCAGATTCAGTCTCCTCCACAGTCTGTGGTACACAGCTGGAGCTCTGACTCTTCAAGGTAAACAGCAAAACCAGACACTATCAAATTTGCATGCCAACACAACTAACACTGGGGAGAAGTTCTGTACTTTGATTTATTCCTTTACATCCTCTCCCTCTTTTGTTGTGGCACTTTGCTGACTTTGTTTTTGTGTTGTGCTTTAGGCGCTGGTCCTCATCCCAAATCCCTTTCAGGACGAGTCATCTGCTGCAGCTGGTGGCTATTTGCTGTTGTCCTCTTGGCTTGTTATTTCTCCAACCTCAGCTCCTCGAAGACCTCAGAGTCCAGCCAGCTGATGGTGAAAGGGTTTGAAGACTTGGCCAACCAGGACATGATTGAGTATGGCTGCCTTGCTGGCTCCTCCACCCTCGCTTTCTTCAAGGTGAGTAGTTCAAGGACCCTATTCCCACCACTTAGCTACATGCATGGATGCAATATAAAACTCATATTTGTTGGTTTTGACATACATTTTATGTTGCAAGCATTCTTTTTATTGGTTGAGTTGGCATAATAATGTTGCATCAACTTCATATAGTTTGTAATTTAAACTGTGTTAGTTGACTACATTTAAGTTGAGGTAAATTAGTTATATTGTCTAAATAACGTAAGTCCCCTCCCTTATCTTAACATGTCTGGATCATTTTAGACAGGTAAATTGTTAAAAAATACCTTTCATTGTGCAGGAAATGCTGATTCCTCGAACTCAATCTGGTTTACTGATTGAACATACTTTCACTGGAAGTTATAACTCAAAGATTGATACAAGCAAGAATATTTGATCTTTACCTGTGTTTTTAAAACTCAAAAGAATTGTGTTCATTTTTCTTGTCATTCAGAATTCAAACAACCCCGTGTACCGCAGAATCTATGAGCACATGGAGAGATCAAAGAGTTTTGTGTCATCTATGGATGAAGGGATCCGACGTGCACGAGAGGGCAGCTTTGCCTTCATTGGAGAGTCTGTTTCTCTGGACTTGGCAGTAGCACGTCACTGTGAACTGGTCAGAGCGCATGAAGTCGTTGGCATGAGGGGATACAGTATCGCTGCTGCTTTTGGTGAGGCTGCCCATTTTGAAACCTCATTAAAACATGAACATTGAACTTAACTAAAGTTAAGAAGCTAAAGTGAATATCATGTCAAAACTGTCATTTTCCTCAAGGTTCTCCGATAATAAAGAACCTCAGTGTGGCTATTCTGCAGCTGAGCGAGGCCGGAGAGCTGGCTTACCTGCGAAGCAAGTGGTGGGCCAGCAGCTGCATAGCAGGAAAGGGCAAGACTTCAGCTATGCAGCCGCACAGCCTCAAAGGGATGTTTCTGGTTCTTTCCCTGGGCCTCGGCCTGGGAACAATTCTGGCTGTCCTGGAACTCACCTCTAAGAGCCGCAGGAGTGCAGCAGAGCAGAAGGTATGTGCAAATTGAGTGAAAAAGTTGTGCAACTCAGGAGTGATTGTAGCTTTACAACTCACTTGTTTTTACTTACCTGGAGGATTTTAAGCTGTTTCATAGTTTGTATTAAATCCATCAATGTAATAAAATGTGTTGCTTCACTGCTATTACATGTCCATTCCACAGAAATCCTGCTGCACTGTCCTGACTGAGGAACTGAGTCTGCGCTTGAGGACCAGTGATGCAAAAAGATCTCAGGAAAATGTTGAGAAAGACAAAGAAAAAGCATAGAAACTCTTTGGAGAAATGTCATAGTCTGAAAAGTGTTTCCTTTAACTTTCAAAATTTGTTCCAGTACTTGACAGACACATTAACATTGTAGATTTTGAGTTTTATTTCTTACTTAAAGAAAAAAACATATGATTAGAAAACTCACAATTTATTAAAATAGATCATTTATTAAGTTTTAAGTACCAATCCTAGAATGTCAATGAAAAATCAAACATTAGTTTAATTTTATAAAAAATAATTGTCAAACCAAGTTTATACTTGAAAACTAAAAAAAAGACTAACAGATAGTACTCACATATTTAGTACTTTCTATATTGTTTACAACTCTGCATCATGCTGTTTTGTACAGTTGGCAGTGGCATCATGTGATTTCAACAATTTCTTTTTAAAAGCTATTTTATGCATAAAAACTGTGCTGACTGTAAATATTCCAGGTGGACTACAATAATAAAAACTGCCTAATTATATAATTCTGTTCCATTAATTCCCATTTATCTAGACAGAAAAGCAGGACTGCTTTGTTTGGTGTCTAAATTGTGGTCTACTCTAAGAAGCAAACAAAAAGAATTTTAAAAAAAAGATGTAATTTTTTGCAGCCTCTTAGATTTTGTGTTTAATTCCTCTTACAGTGTTGCTAGTTTGGCTCACTTTCTAGAAAAAGAGGTGATTTACAACGAATTTCTCTCATCTTCAGGTCGAAAAGAGCCTTCATCTCCCTCTGCAGGGTTCCCTCGTGTTGCTCTGCCTCAGCTGGCACACAGGACGGTACAAACTCCAGACTGTCAGTGCTGCCGTCACTGCTGCTGGAGGCGCTGTCCGACAGGCAGAGACCGTTGGGTATCTGTCTCACCTGGTTGCTGTAGCTGCCATAGTTTTTCACCCGCTGTTTCTGCCAGTGGAAGTTAAGCTTGTGGTTCAGCATTGGTGTCTGAGGAGAGGTAGTCTGTTTTCGAGGGCAACTGCGGGAGCGGGCCTTTGTCCGTATGGGGGTGGACGGTCGGGGGGTGGCAGGAGCCTCTAAAGTCCGTCTGATCCTGGCAGGAGATGGTGGAGGAATAAGTGGAAGGGGTTTGGCTTCAGGCCATGGCACAGGCTGAGGCTGAGGGCAGGAGTCAGTCTGACTCTGAGTTTCTGGTGGTTGCCCAGGTTCAGGGGCAACATCCTTGTCTGGTTCTGGCTCTGGTGGTAACTCCTCAGATGGTTCAGGCTGTGCTGTTTCTGATTTCTGAAGTGTCTGCTGCTCTTCACAGTTTGTCTCTGGAAATTCACTCTCCTCCAACTCCTCTTGAATTAGTGGATTTTGGCTGTAAGGAGCAGGATCATCAGGACAAGAATGCTGGGAAGAGGTCTCTAGGTCAAAGCTTTCCATTATCACACAGGGAGCAGGCCCAGCATAGTGGGAGTCTGTGGAGGACATCCGGCTGAAGATCCCTCTCCTTGTCTCTGGTGGTTCATGAATTTTAACTCTGTGTGCTCGCTTCAGTGGCTCACTCATTGCCCCTTTGTGGAAGGCAGCCTTGGCTGCTGGCCCTTGAACCATAGGAAACCATTCCCCATTTCTGCTGTCCTGAGATATGGTGTCCAGATCTTTGCGAAAGTACCAACCACGTCCATCCTCTGAGGACTGGACAGAGGAATCTAGAGAAGGCTGCCTCGGAGGACCCTTCATATGCTTCTGGGCTGCTTTTTGGATGTGTTTTTTGGCTGCTTGCACAGCATTTGAAGGTTTGATCTGTTTTACAAAGAACATCAAACATCATTAGGTGTGTAGAATGGTTAAACAAATATAGATTAGATGTGCTGGTTTTTGTTTTTGAATCACCCTACCTTTCCTGTTATATCATTGATAGCAACATGAACAAAGATGGACGATTCTGCCATTCCCTCCAGGTAGACATGTCGATAACCTAAAAAAAGAACCACAAATAACTCAAGCTTTTTAATGTCGCTCTTCCTAAATCTGCCAGTAACACTTATTTTGTCTACCTGAGTGCAGCTGATAACTATATAACACAGCCATAGACGTTTGTAACCCATTTTTGGGGGTGCTCAAGCACCCCTAAATTGAATCCCAGCACCCCTAAAATTTGATTTTTTTATTTATTTATTTTTGTATTGTATGGCCTTTTTTAAACAGACCAGAAAAGTGTAAAAACCATACAGTACTTGGTTGATAACAAAAATACAACCCCCACTCCCCCACCCCCAAATCTTGCCTCAAAAATGGTTTGATCCAGCCCACCGGTTTTCCAAACTCCGGCTCTGAGCCTCTACTGCACAGAGCTAATCGCTGCCTGCCACGGAAGCTAGTGTTGTAGTGGTGTAAGTACCTGGTTTAAACCAGGATATGTGGCACAATTCTTAACTTCTACCACTCAGTACCAACACATTATCATTACAAGTCCTCATTTTTGCTGCATTTAATCATAGGTTACTGTTTATGTTGTTGGGTAGGAGTTAGCTGACGGTTTTTCTAGTTAGCAAACGTTACAGGTGGTCAGTGGGACTGAGAGAAGCTAGCTGTTGTGTCGGTGCATGTGTTAATATTAAAGCCAAGGTGCTACTGACTAGCTAACTGACTGGATGTCCGTTAACATTATAGGTCCTACTGTGTGGGTGTGTGTGTGTGTGTGTGTGTACAGACCACAGACAGCCTCCCTCATCATGGACATTGATTTAAAAAAAAAAGCCAGGTTCAGGTAAGAGTGTAAGATCAAATGGTTTATCAAGAGTAATGTTATAAGTTGGATTAATGTATCAATGTTAATATCTCTTATTAGATATAAAACGCATGGTCTGGTTATTTGCCTTTAGGTTGACAGAGGATGTTATTTGTTTGTATTCTTATTGGTATTTTTTCATATCTATGTAATTTTTCATCTAGTTGAATACAATCTATTTGCGTATGACTGTCAGTCCAAAGAGGGAGAGATGAAAAAGGGGAAGGAGAGGAGAGAGTGCAAGGTCAGGAAGAACCAGGTAAGAAAACAGAGAATAGTGGCATGCAAAACAGCAACTGTTAAGCTGACAAAGAAAAACATTCTATTCACAATATAATTTTACATATGTCATGAATGTTATGTGTTCTCCCCACTTTAAATGCTTTCCAGAAGCACACTTAACAGATATCAGTGGACTTCATTCTAAACAGGACATCTTCATTGCATTTTCCTAATTATCTATATGCTTTTCTATGTGCTTAGTTTCACTATACGAGGAGGAGAACAGGGAGAGACTCTGAGAGATGAGAGTGCAGACCAGGGAAAGAGATGCTGTGCATCGCATTTCAAATAAAAGTCAAAAAATAAGTCCAAGGTCCATTTTTTTGATACTCGGTATAGGGGGTTGATTTCCTCCAGAAACATACATGCTGTTTATGTGTATGTTGAGGGGCTGCTGTACCTAAAGGAATCGTCTTTTCCCAGAAATTAGGGTTACAATAAGTTTCTTTTGATTCCAGTGTGTTCCTCCTTTGCTGTGACTCAACATTTAAATAACCTTTATCAGATTGGATGGTTTAGTCACAGACTTTTTCAAAAAGTGTTATGGTTTTCTTTCACAAATGTGGGAATGAAATTGCATTGAAATGTACAAAACAGTGAAATTTATCTTGTCTTTCCGGGCACCTCTGGGTGCTCAGCACCCCTGAACCTCCGATCCTAGAATTGCCCCTGGACACAGCAATGACATATCACCTTTTGAGTTGCTTCCTTAAACAGCCAGTTGTTATTTGGGGTCGTTTTTTGTCACCTTGCAAATTTTAGTCCAGTGTTCACTCATTTTAACAGTGTTTGGTTTCTGACAATACCTGAAGGAAATACCCGACTCATTTTTTGCTACAAGCTTCAACAAGCCAATAACTATGTGTGGTAGTGTATGGTGGGATTTTAGAGGTTTTTGTTGGTGAAAACAGAGAAACAAAACAGTGAAGTTGAGGGCCCAAGAGTTAAACAGGGTGCTGAAACCCACTCTAAACCTCCATAAAGCTGAGAGAAGCTGCACATTCAAGTGAGTTTCACATAGTCATGTTGCTTCCACTTTGTCATTGTCTTTCTCTTGAAACAATGTTTCAGAAAAACCACACAGATTTCACATTTTTTTTATGCTGGTATGCTGAGTTCTAATCAGAATAAAAAAGACTGTGGGTTCTTTGAGCAAACTAGAGTGTTGTTTTACCCCAAGAAAATAGTGACAGTTCTGTCGTATAATCTACCTGGCATCATGCTTCTGAACGCCACAGTCCTCTGTCCAATGAAATCTCGTCCAATAGGATCATGATCCCACACCTGGAACCGCACCAGGGCGATCTGTGGCATTTGAATGTTAAAGACGAGTGTCTCCTCCCACATTGGGTTGAAACCTGAACAAAGCAGAAATGACAAAGACTGAAGAGACTCACAAGTTAGCCTGGTGTGACATGATTAAAATTGCAAGATGGAGTTTCCACACATACCATTATCATCCACCACTCTGGTCTGCTGCTTGGAACAATCGATAGGTAGGCCGATGATCTCAACTTCAACAAAGGGATCAATAATCTGAGAGCACAAACACAAGAAAACCAGAACATTAGTGATAAAACTTCTTTCTTATGGTGCACCAGTGTCAATGTTCAGATTATAGATCTACTTTCTTGGGCCTCACCTCTCCTCTATCCCCGAGCATGGAGTCTTTGGGTTTCGGAAGTTGTTGTCCACTGATGATCTTCAGCACTAACTGAGTCTTTCTGCGTCCTGGTAGAGGATCCTCCAATGCAGGGTTAAAGGCAGCTGAAAGAAAGCAATCATATTTACTACCTGCTCACACAGGGAGAGTTGCCATTCACTGTGAAATCTGCATAGATACATACTTTTACACATGCACTTTGGTTTGAGAATATAGCCACAGTTTCCATTGCTGGAGAATCTGGCTTGGTTCAGTTCAAGCATTCGGCCTTCAGTCTGGTAGTTCATTGCAACTGAAATTAAATGGTAATATGTGTAAGAATGAAAATCTTCTGCACTTCTAAAGAGAGGTTTGTGTTGAAACTAGGCAAATTGTAACTTTGTCAAAGTCTTATTACCCATATGGCATCCTGCATTCCAATACGGTTGTGGGTTGAAGTTGCTTGAGTCCACTCTGTAGTTGGACGGGTAGACTCTCAGAAGCTGACGCTGGTTAAGACGCACCAACTCGGCTGGTTTCAGCTGCAAGATCTGGTTCATCACAGTCTCATTTAGGGATGATACTTGCCAACTGTTCGTGTATGCTGCCAGATCGAACAAAAAGACAGCTGCATCAGGAACCCATTCTGCTAAACTTGTGTGCGTTTGATGAAATGTGATTGAGTCTTGAATTTACCTTGTGCTTCTATGTCATGGACACGGACAGATTTTGTGTACTTGACCAGATCAGACAGCGCTCGGGATAGCCTCATTGTTTTCCTTTTTCTAAAAAGAGGACATACAAGAGTAACCTCATATCCTACAAAATGTTTAAGCTACTTATTGAAACAACTGGGCTTACTTGGGATGGTAAACAATTTGTGTCCTCTCCCTGCTGGTGCTGTAATCCGATTCACCATCAGACATTGACTTGCTTTTTCCACGTGTTTTCTTTTTTCTCTGAAAAACATAGAAAGATGGATAGATTTTTAAGTCAAAGAACTCATGGGGTCATGAAATGAGAAAATTAACAAATGGCTCACCTTTCTCTTGAAGCTCCTAATGATTGATCTGCCAAATCGTCTTTTCTTTTTTGGCTGATTAGTTGTAGTAGCATTGTCCCCATCCTGAAACAGTAAGAATGTAATTGTAAATATAAGTTTTCCATCCATCTATCTATCCATCCATCCTAAATTTTCATGTGCCTGTGAGTTATCGTCATCATCGTCCTCTTCTTCCTCATCCTCAGTATCTTCGTCAGACACATCGCCTTCTTCTGCATCAGGATCAAGATTTACTGGCAGCTTCTTTCCCTGAAAACCAACCAAGTCATAACTGGACATTTAAAGTCTATATTTGTGGTTTGTTTTGTGTCCTGTATACCAACTACTGTAGTTAGCTCAGGTTTCATTATAAAAGGCTGCATGCAACTAAAAACAGCTGTACCTTGACTAAAACTTTCCCTTTCAGAATCTCAGGGGACGGCAGCTTCTTGCATTCATGCACATTGACATTGGACAGGTCCAGTTTATCCTGCAGCACCTCTTTCAGATACTCGGCCATCTTTTTCTGCTGAGGCACAGTGCAGTGGTTCTCTATGGACAAGATCACCGGGTACCTGGAGGTAAGGTGATAATACATGAGCTACAATATACAAGCAACATTTTTTTTCAGAGTAAGAAACTATAAAAAATATTTCTCAAGTTTTTCTGTACATATTTGAACAATTTGCTACTATTTTTGTATATTTTGTGTTTTGTTAAAATGTAGATCAGTGGTTCTCAACCCTGTTCCTCAAGACCCCATGTCCTGCATGTTTTAGATGTTTCCCTGCTCCAACACACCTGATTCAAATGATCAGCTCGTCATCAAGCCTCTGCAGAAGCCTGATGACGAGCTGATCATTTGAGTCAGGTGTGTTGGAGCAGGGAAGCATCTAAAACATGCAAGACAGTGGGTCCTGAGGAACGGGGTTGAGAACCATTGATGTAGATAACTAGTAAAATCACAGACAAGGGATTAATTTAAAAGTTCGAAAAACAAAACTGAAAATAAAGTCCACATCAAAAATTTGTATTTAAATCTCTTTTGCAATGTTTGACTGTAAAATTATACTACGTTTTAAATCTCAAAAAAAAAAAACAATTGTACAGATATTTGCTGTTATTTGAAAGAAATATTCTGCATAATAAGGACTGAAAAATGGTAAATAATGTTTTTTGAATGTTACTTTATAGATTGTCTCTGGTTTGTTAAATTACAGGCTATACCTAGTAAATTACAAAACATAAATGTTAATTTACTTGTTAACCATAACAGGCCAAAACTGCAAATACTGCCCATATAAAAAAAATACAATTATTTTCTCTTTACAATGTTTGATCATAAAATTATGCTATTCTCACTACATTTCAGCCAAAATACTATTATTTTTCAAATATTTGCAGTCATTTGAAAGAAAAGTGGTAGACACTAGGGACTGAAAAAATGTAGATCATTTTTTAATTGCTGTTTTACAGATATTCCTTGTTTTATTAGAGATCTGACAGAAAAAAATGCCACTGACTGTAAACAAACAAGTCAAAGCGGTACATAACGCATCAAAAATCTGTATTTTTTACAAAAAGATGGAACTGTAAATTTCCACTGTTTTACTGTATACTGTTGCCACAATCATCATGGTTTTTACAGCTTGTTAAGAAGGCCTAACAAAATGTGTGTCAGGACCCACCCAGCAGCACTTACTGTGATTTTGTGAAGGCATATTTGTTGATTGTTTCCACAACATCCTTGAAGAGAATTTTGGATGTCAGTGTGTAACCATGATGGATGATGGGTTCTCCATCCGGTCCATCCCAGCAGTCCACTGAGGGAGGAGAAAAAAAAAAGAACACCACAGCTTATTTGTCATGTCATAAAAATCACAATGAAGGCAGCTACAGTTTGGATGTTGCAGGCTCTCACCCTCCACACAGCGACATCCAGCTTGCAGGACATAGGCGTACATCTCCACTCTGGACTGGGAGAGCAGCTGGTCTCCTGTCAGGTAAGTGTTGTGTGATGTGGAAATGAAGTAGTTACAGAGAGGCTGTGTCATGTCCTGGTTCACCTGGTTGTGCTCGGGGTTAAAGATGTCACCTGCTGGGCTCCGCATGTAGTTGGTAAGCCCTAAAAGAGAAACGTTTCAGGCCACATCAGTGTCATATCTGGTTCAGTTGACATGCTTGATGCTTTGCTTGACACATTTTTTGCAAGCGAAATCCACATACCATCAATCCCCAGCACCATACGCTGCAGGTTCATAGGACATGGCTCAAACTTGGCCACTATGTCAACTAGATGCTCTCTGGTGAGGCCTCGCATCTACAAATACAAAAAAACCAGGGGTGTCATCACTTGGATTCAATATTTTATACATACGTGTCAGCAGTTATTATGAATCAGCAGCAATACATTTTTGCATTAGCAGTAATTTAGTAAGCCCTCACTCACAACAAAAGTTCATGTTGATTCTGTCGGATGTTTTTGACGTCACTGCAGAATGATTTGTGTGCAGAGTTTCACATTAGGAAACTGTTCTTAAATGCATCTGCTGAAGTGGAAAGTTTCTGAGTTTTGGGATTGCCCCAACTGTTTTGTGTAACTGTAGTTCATTTTCCTTGTTTCCCTTTAAATTTATTGTCACCAGATGGGATAAGGCTGATATCCATTGGGTAAAATTACAAACACTAACGCTGGATTACATGCATGTATTGCTTCTCATGAATGTCTTTTGTATGTGAAGCAAATTTCAATCAGATATGGAAATAATGATCTGTCTATCAACAATACAATAAACAATACAGTAAAGAAAGGTAATACAAACAATGTCAATGAAGAAATGGCTGTTAAAAAATAATCCATCCGTAAGTAGTTCAAAAAAATGTAATAAAATGCTTGAGGAAAATCAATTTGAAAATATTTATGCCATAGGTAATCTTTTAACCTGAAACGACAGATCAGTGCGATTCTTTTAACTCATTTATACCTTCTGTTCATTTTCCAGGAAGCGTGCAAGGTCGTGCAGATCCATGACTTCTTTCTGATTGCTGTAGGAGATCATAATCAGGTAGAGGTCTCTGCGTGTGGAAATCATCTTGTAGAAGGAACAGAATTCCTCAAAGGCCAGAGAGCCCTGGTTCTCGTCCGTGTCTGCCTCCTGCAGATAGTGACAAAACTATTTCACGAGCCAGAGATAACTCTCTCAGCATGTGCGATTTCAGATAAGTGCCCTGCCAAAGAAAATATGTACCACCATCTGAGGGATATATCTTCCTCACTATCAAAACAGAGCTCGTTCACACAGACTATTGTCATCAGGAGGGAGGGGGGCAGTGAGCTGCTGAACTAAAGCAATATTGCAGTGCAGCTAAAGCCATCTGTGGTGGCCATATGGCCTTCCTGTGGCACTCTCCTCCACTGTTCCTTCAAAATACTGTATATACGTATTTGTTTGCTGGCTCTGTCTTCATCTTTTTATCATGCTGCTTCTGTGACTGAAAAGATGGAAGATCAGCCTGAGAAAGGCGCCTTATGGGAACATCAAAGATTTCCCAAGTTAGTCAATGTACATCCCCCCCTGACTTTTGCTCTAGCACCACTGTGAAGTTGTTAAGTGTTGCTTTAAGTGGAATGTCTCAACAACTGTTGAATGTGTTGTTATGAAATGTAGTTTTGACACTCATGGTCCCTTGAGGATGAATTGCCATCAGATGTGCAAGTGTTAGCATTTTAACATCCAAAGTCAGTAAATGTAAAAGTAGCAGAGACTTTTGGCACTGCGTTTTTGTTAAGTCTCAAACTTAAGGCTTGTCAGTCTTTTTTTCAGCCACTATTCAAGCAAAGTCAGCAGTCATGTCAACACAATATGAGTGCTGCTCTGTAGCCGTGCAGCCGGGGGCTACAGGGGCAGTGTGGATAGTAGGTCATATGCACATTAAATCTATGGCAGCTTGTATGAATAACCATTGCGGATACAAGGTCTTACTTGAAACATCTCCCTGACTTTCTGCTTGGGTAAATTCACATTGAGTTTGTGGAGCAGCTGGTGAACTTCTCCAATGCTCAAGGTGCCGTCTCCATTTTTGTCGGCCTCGGAAAAAGTCTGCTGTAACCATGTATGACTGCAGTTAAGGTGGAACCACAGCTTTTAGGCAAAAATGATCACCTTAATATAAAGTAAAGCATTTGTAGTCATATTTAAAGACTGAACATGTGTGCATGAGTTTCTATAAAGGATATTGATCACGGGTGCGCTGCCTCCGTGCCAAACTGTCTTCATCACTGATACCAGCCATGAGGTATTTGAGTCCAGTGATCCAGGTTCGAGCCTCCTCTGAGTTGGTGGACACCAGATCCAAGGACTTTACACGCTCCCCGTAGTAAATACTAAAGCAGCAGTTTGGGTCGAAACGGTTGTCTGCATAACGCCTGAAGATCTCAGACTTTTTCCCCTCACACACCTCATGGATGGAGTCAATAGTTACTGAAATGAGAGAATACAGTGGTCATGAAGTTCTTGTGTTGATTACTCAAAAAGCCTAGTTTCCTGTGAATATTCATAGTCGATTTGTATTGAACAACTTGTGCCATTATTTTGTTTGTTCATTTGCAACAACGTAATGAATGTTAGCATCATAAAAACAAGAAAATACAAAATCAGGTGATCTTCAAGGATAGGATCAGTGGTCTGATAGAGATGGAAAAAATAATAGCTGTCCCACAAAGTTCTTTATGAATATGGATAAACCAGTTTTATATTTAAAATCAGAGTGCCTCGGACACTCCCATTAACAAGAAATGTGGCAGTCGTGATTTTGTCATCTCTATTTGACCACTGCATTGTTCTACTTTTCACTTTATTGCATCTCTTACTTGCGTCCAATATGGATCTTTTACACGTTCTCTTTTCAGAATAACCAAAATATGCATCATGTAAATAACTACCTTCAAGATTTATCATGTCCAAGATACACATCTAGATTAACCTATAAGTTTGTTGATAAAATGTCCAACAGGATCATTAATCTTTCTGATTCGAGGAGGTCAGAGGTCAACACCTCGAATGGGACTTCTTTAAAGACCATCATAACCATTTAATAATGGCATGATGTCTATAAGACACCACCAAACCTTTATGAGCACTTTGTTCAGAACAACACATGTATGATAGCAGCAGCCCCACTAAAAGAAAAATAGACTTCACCTCTTTAATCCCCTGCTACGTTTTTGTAGATCAAATTCTAGTAACTGGTTCTAAAGGAGTAACCCGTGCTGCGTCGCTTTATCTTGAGAGCATCATCCAAACCAAAACAGTTTGCAAATGTGGACAATTAATAGATATATGTTCAGAGCTGTTATTCTGTTGGGGTGACTGCTCACTTTTGGCTTTGTCGTGTTTCCTGGAGGGCCGCCACCGGATGCAGGATTTGTGCTTGTCCAGATAAAAGAATCGGACCAGTCCTTTCTTCTTTCCCTTCAGTTTGGTCATCTGAGTGCCGCTTTGCATGGTGCACATACACCTCTCCACTACAGGGGAGCACAAGGAGACACACTGTTTATCAAGCGACAAGTAGCCGTCCAGCATAATGACCCACTGGGATCCTCACATTGTTATTCTTTCACAGTCAACATCTGACAGAACTTCAGAATATCAAATGTTAAGTTTAATTTCATAACTATAATGAGCTTTTCATACTTTGGAACCATGCGTTTATAGTTCATAAGATTTTCTCAAGTTGGTTTATTAAATGCTTCATGTTGGGCCCTAAGCTAGACCATTTCCAAGTTGTTATTAATGTTATTAATCAAGATAATTTCTAATATATTAAATACTATATTGCAGTGGTGTAATTTTATTGGAGGAAGACAATATAACAACTCCAGTGGCGTCCCTGAAGCAGACAAGATAATTAGAGGTTTACCATGAAGCACTAGTTTATGAGATTATAGGCTGCGTCACGTGGCTTTAAGTGGTTGTTTATGTGTTAATAACAAGAGGCATCCTTTGAGGGAAACGTACACAATTCTAAACTGATTAGTGTCTGCAAAACAACAACATTAAGTGCAATCAGCTCAGTTATCTGCGTCACTGTGACCCAAAATTACTTCTCTTGGCTCCTTTCTTCATTGACATTTCTCGGAACGAATGGCTGTGCCCACCGTACTTAAACTGAAAAATCAATAAATGGATCCAAAAAGATTCCTGTAACATGAATGTCATTACCAGTTCATTGTTTTATACGCTTTGAGCAGGTAACCTTTGTTTGTAATCTGTAGCTCTGATACATGTGACGCAACCTGACACATCATTCAGGCTAATCCTAAAGGATTGTCTACTGTCCATATGCCCATTATCTGCTTCGTTGCTTCTCTGTTTTGCTATATGGGCAACTCCAACGTTTTGCAGGCCATTTGGATGAAAATGTGTCAGTGGATATTTCAAATTCCCATGCCATGTTTTCAAAAATATCACATTAATGTGATATGTGTCCAGTTTGCAACAAAATGTAGGTCTTTTGTCTAAACAACCAGTTGATATTTTGCAGTAATTTGACTGTGTGAAGGCAACTCTTTATGAGTGAGTCTTACCTATCTGGCCCAGTCTCCATTTAGGTTGTGCCACCACACTCCCACCAATCCAGAAGAACTCCTCTGCCAGTCTGGAGATGGATGCTTTATGCCAGAGTTTTGGGGAGCTCATAATAGACGGGGTGGGTGAGTCAAAGGAGGCCTGCCTCGCTGCATGAGGGGAGCCCTTACCCAGTGAGGGGGAGAACACTCCTGAAGACAGTGATCCCAGAGACTGAAAGGTGGTCTTCTTAGGTGAATGAGAAGACAGTGGTGGACTGCCACTCAGCCCCGGAGACACTGGTGCCATCGCTGGGCTGATGTTCATCCCTGAACTGTACATTTGGTTTCTGCTCTCTTGTCCCATTCACACAACGTGAACCAACCCGCCTCCTCACTCCACTGGACCCCTCAGAAAAGAGTCTTTAAAGCTTTCCTTAGTGTCAGCATACCCTCCTCTTCCAGTTGAAGCCTTCCCACATGGGGTCAGGGAACAGTATTCCCATCCTGTGGGTTCGTTCTTTTCCATCTTATGTCCAGTGGTCCAGGGTGGAGGCCATAGGTGGTTCTTTATTGTTTGCACGTAGAGGAGGCTCTCAGAGAGGAAGTGTGCAACTAAATCTTCCTCAAGCTGTAATCCTGGAGTGAGACTTCAGCCTTGCTTTCATGGAGGGATTTTCACGCAACCAGTAAGCCTCTGAGGGAAGAGAGTTAGATAGGAAGGGTGCAAAATTTTCATTTAACGGCTAGTATGGGAGTCAGAATCATTACAGAATGAAGAAATTATAGCGAATTAATAACTGTCTCTGATAGACAGCTTTAGGATTTATGGGTCATTTTGCTATTAACAAGCTTGAAGTTTTCAGTCATCAATTGTGTGTAATGGTGTCCCCCTAGAGGCAGCAGTGTGATGTACAGTGTACGTACTGTATGCACTCTATGGATTGTGTTATGTTAAGGAGATCTAGTGATATTTAAAACATAAGAGTGAAACTAATGCAGGAAAAAAGATATATTGTATTTGATATTTACTTTAAAACCGACAGACATTTATGATGAACCATTTTACCTCATTAGGCAGATGTGCACAGATAAAACTTTCTCACCTTTCTGTCAGTTTTATTGCACCTCAGTACTGTTTACTGTCTGATTATATGATCTAATTCCATGCATACCTCTGATTTCAACCTGTCAGCCAGCAAACTGAAAATACCTGCGCAGGGCTTATAAAACTGACATCGGGAGGAGATGTTACTAACCAACACCTAATAAAAACCTTAAAGGTGTGGCAGTCAGGCTGATGATCTCACTGACCTGAAATGTTTGTCAGACAGGTGTTTGTCATCAGGGCAGACATTACGACAAGCCACAGGAGATAAATCACAGATGTTCATGCTTGAGCACACTGGCTCACCTACATCTGTACAAACACTGTAAAAACCACTCTATGCTATATAATGGGAAGTTGTAATATTGTCAGTCGTATGTGTTCTTACCAGAAACCGAGTCTTAGAAAGAATGATGATGCAGATAGCTGCACCCTGCAAGTTGACAGGATCTTTAGGCTGGTTAAATATGCACAGTCACTGGCGTTAACTGCTTATAGTTTTTCTTATGGTGTAGCTTCAAGCTTACAACAACATGCGAATGTCACGAAGGTAGCAAACTTGATTGTCTGGAAGGGATTTTTTGCACCTGTGCTTTATATGACAAGTCAAACTGGTATGAAAAATGCCTTTTTAATATCAATAAATACAGATCCAGAGATCTCAACAAAATTACAACCTTAGAAGCATTTACAGCAAAGAGTAAGTGCTTCTTTGTTTATTATTTGATGGAGGTGAAAATCCTGTATTGATTTTGATTCCTGCATTAAAAACACATAATTTATTGACAATATTCAAAAACAGTGAAACAATGGGACTTTTCCCACAGCACGGAAAAAAATGTTAGACCACCCTTGACATCAGAAACAATGGTCATGCAATCAAGTACTAACTCCTGTGTGCATCATGTGACCAAAACAGACAGAAAAGAAAACATGAAATGCCAAAAAGCACTGCTATCGGCAGTACAATGCCATAGCTGTTGATGTAAGAACTTTAGTGATTTTAGTTATTATGAAGAAAATCATGGAGAATAGAGAGGTATCAGCTCTTAAATTAAACTCTTATGAGCTATTTTTGTTGTTATCATTATATTTGTCCAAACAAATGCACCTTTAGTTGTACCAGGCATTAAAATGAGCAAAATCAACAACAAAACAAGAGCGGTCTAATCATTTTTTTTTCCATCATTTTGACTAAATCACAGGTCTGTTCAAGTCAAGCGTCATTTTATGTCAAGACTATCAAACAGCCTACAATGAAGCAGCTAGATGGAATTCAGTCATCTCATTTTTATTTCATCAGATGTCTATGACGTTTGAGCAGATACGAACCTTCAGTGAACAGGAGTTTAGAAGCTTCAAGGAAACTCCAGTTGTTCAGATGACATTGATGTGTAAATGTTTCGTTTTCCAGACATTTCAGGACTCTGACATTATCACCGGCTTAACTAAGTGTTTATTGACCTCACCTCATCTGTATTTTTGTGGGTAATTCTTCTCTTATTAAATGTACAAGGTGTGGCTGTTAAATAAAGAGCCCGGGTTTATTTAAGTGGAACCGGCACTAGTCTCATTATTTAATCACCACACCTTGTATTCAGCAGCCTACATTGTCCTTTTAATTCTTAGTTATATACTAGTTAAATACACTGTTACACATACCAGTTTTTATTGGCTTTTTCCAGTCACTGCACCAGCTGTGTATGCAAAACTACATTTCTTGTTTGTTGGAATAGCACGTCTATAGCCTGCAGCTCTGTGAGGCTCAGCAGTGCTTTGAGCAAAGTTCTGACACGAGAATTTAAACTTGCTCACAATAACAGCGCCGATGTTCAGCAGGTGTGTGTGTTGTCGGCCTTACTTTTGGGAATTTGCATAATAGATTTTCGAATTTTCAAAAACCACAAAGTACATGTGACATTCTTAAGTTTTGCAGGTGTTTTATCATAAACCAACGCAGAGCATAATGATGAATAATGTTTCAGGTTCACCAAAATCTGTAGGATTCATTTTCTGACAAACACGACTACAGTAACAAATATTTTTTCTCTAGTTTGGACAAAATAGGTTGTAGTTTGAGTACTAAAAATACACCCATGCACACACAAATACACAAATCCATTATGGTGAAAAAAAAAAAAAAGACTTCTCAGAACTCTCAGTAGAATTGATTTAGATTTTAATGGATATTATACAAGTTTTCTGAAGGAAAAAGAAAACACTGAAACAAGAGGCAAGTGAAACCCCACTTCCAAACCAAAACTACAACAGCATCAGCTAACAAAATGGATATTGCTATTACACTGTACCCAACAAATACTGAGCGAGGGTATCATAATGATAAGACATAAAAGTGTTTTCTTGCCTAAAATATACGCGAGCACCTAAGGTTTAAACCATGAGAAGGTGTGCTTTCTACTCTATCTGACGAGGGAGCTGGAGGTGCAGAGAATTAAAATCCATTTATCAGTTTTTGGTCTGTGGTATAATATATAACTCTATAATTCATCAAATAATAAAGATCTTCTCAAAAAAAAAAACAAATCAAGGGGAGAATTTATAATATTCTGTTGGTGTGCCAAACCTATAAAAACTACTGATAGATCGAGTTCACAACCACTGATGGTTTAAACCAGCGAGTTCATCTGTTCTGGTGAATGCCCTGTGATTGCAACCATACTCAGGGATCAGCAACAATGAAACTGCAGTTTTGCAAAATCCAAATATAGTCTCTTTTTGGTTTCAAGTAAGAGCAAAAAAAAAAAAAAAAAAAAAAAAATCATAATCAGTTTAAGTCTGGAGCAAGCAAACATACCATACCAACAAATATCTTATTTACAATATCATTGTATTTACATCAGAGGATACTGAGGGAAAGTGTATTTAAATTCAAAGTTCATGTTAACTTGAGTTTTGAAAAATGTAACAGGGAGTACAATGCACAATGCAAGGTTCTTTCTTTAAAAAGTGCAATTCCGTTTCTTAAAGTAAAAAAATATATATCCATATTTTGTATATATGTAGAAATGTTGTTCATATAAACAGCAATTGTTGATTTTTAAGAGCCCTAAAACCAGTGACTATAAATGAATGCTTTCTGTTGATAGGCAGCAAATTATTGTAGAATATAAATTATTTTACAATACTCCATAGAAAATCAGAAGTACCGCATTTCAAAATAAACAGACAGCTATTGGAGTTGCTTTTTTTAAAAATCTTTTAGGAGTGTGTTTGTCGACTTATCTAGACTAATGTGGGCAAGAATATCTGCTATTTACCACATGGTTTGGTTGCAAAAGAAACATTACTGGAAAACGACGACGAAAAGTAACACTTCCATAAAATATCTAAGCATAAAACAGTGGTGGACCTGAAGGCAGCCCACAGAACCTCCAATACTTCAGGTTGATAAAATACAAAAGGTAGATAAGCTGGTATACATGCGTACATGTTTGTATATGGATGATTTTTTTTTACTCGCCTGTGGAATAACAGTGCTGCGCAAGCAATATTTCTTAAAAAGTACATCCTCTACACAGTTATAAAAAGCAAGCGGATATTAAAAGTAAATAGTGGTAAACTTGTGTCTCTTGTTTCCAGTGGTCTGCAATGACACCTTTGAGTGTACCAATATTTTGTGGCACCAAGAGTTTCATCATCTGCTCACGTTTCACCAGGCGCAACATGTTTCTTCCCTTCATATTCAAGTAGTGTTATGTAGCTATATTTGCACATCTTAGAATAGCTTATACCAAAACAAAAAGATCCTTGGACAGCGTCAGGTGTCTAACCGAGGGCTCTGACGTCACTGGAAAGATGTGTTCATCACTGAAGAAGTCTTTCTTAGATTCACGCTCTATATCATGCTCAGACATCATGCTACTTTCCAGTTCATTTCATAAAATTTCATACTGTCATCATAACATCAATGTATACCATATATCATATTATATATGACCGAGTTTTCCTCTCCATAACTTTTGCAGAGTTTCTTTTTTCCCAACAGGAGGTGCGATAAAGTCCTTAAACATGCTCCTTTTTTTTAATTTAGTCTTTCTCTCCATGTGCAACTTTAGGATCCATTGGTGGGCTGTGTGGTCTGTCTGTGTGCATCTGTGTTTGCCTCCTTGGAGTCTCCAGGAGGACTGCTGTTGGCCTGCAAGGCCAGCTGGGCCTGCAGGTCTTTGACGACGCTCTCCAGGCTCTGCCGAGCTTCTCTCTCCTGCTGCAGTTCCTGCCTCAGCTGCTCTCGGTCGGCTTCCGCCTGCTGTAGCTGCACGTGCAACTCTTCAATCTGTGTAACGCAGAACGCAGTCAGTATGAATGAAAAATGAACTAGTAGTCGCAAATTAGTGCACTATTTCCTGGTGGTTTTGGTTTCAGAAAACTTACCTGAGTGGAGTATTTGACCCGGAGACGTTCAGCTTCGCAGCCTTTGTCACAGACTCGCAGCTGTCTCTCCCTCTCCAGCTCTCTCTTCAGCCGCCCACAGGACTCCTCTGCATCCCTCATCTTCCTCTCCCAATCCACGTGAAGGCGTTCGATCTCCTTTCGCAAGTTGCGCTTGGCTTCGATGGCCTCACGAAGACGGCCTTTCTTAGCCACCCTCACAAACTCCAATTCCTGGAAAAGAAAAAAAAAAGAACATTAGCGTCATTACATGTTTAAAACCAATTTTCCATCAAATCTCATTTAATTCTCATCACGTGGCATTTTACAACAGCGTGTCATACCTGTTGAAGGCTGCGTTTGGCTTGCACAGCAGCTGCCAGCTTCTCCTCCTGCTTCACTCTCATCCTGACAATCTCCTGTAGGAGTTTCTCACGGACCTCTTTGGTGTCCAGGCCAGCGTACAGCATCTGCCTCATGGTGTCCATCTCGGGGCAAATAGTCCCTGGCAGCCATGAAGGCCTTTCCTGAGCCCGAGCGCCGGCCTGAGGAGTCGGAGGCTGAGACCCGCTGGTGCAGGCTGAGGGAGGGGAAACCAGGGCGGAGGCTGGAACTGGACCTGGAGACAGAGATTTAACATTAATTAGATGATGATTAAACTACAGTAACAGTGCTGTGTAAACTTGGTCTGTTGTGACAAAGACATCAGCACTCATAGAGAAAACAGTAACTAAGAAAACAAAAAAATTATTACCCTGTTCTGCTTTGTAATTGTATTTTAACAATTCAAAAGAACTGCATATTTTTGTGCCTACATAACAAGAAAACGTGGAAAAATGATAGTGCACTTCTCCTGTTTGACACCAGGTGGCGCAGTTGCACAGGAATCCCCCTGAAGCAGCTCTACTGTGGCTCATTTCAAGTATTACTGTGTAATAATTGAAATTGAAGAATTTCCATCTTACACAGAGTGAATTTTGTAATGCTCAATTGTTTGCCCTATTTTTCTGATCATTCTTGATTTAAAATGATGAGTGGTTCTTACTATCGTCACAGTGGTCCACGTCAATCTCTCCGTCTGTGTCCATGTCATCGGCTCGGTTGGCGTTGCTGGAGTGGGCTGGTTTCGCTGAAGGCTGTGCGTTGCCATTATGCAGCTCTTGTATGGAAATGGCTGTGGGCCCCCTGCCAGGAGTGTGGCTGTCCTTGGGATGGACAGGAGGAGCCGGGGGAGCAAGTGCCAGGTTGGGAGCAGCCAAAGAGTCCTGATTCTTTGAGCAGGATCTGTGGAGAAAACGCAGATATGTTTAAAGCAGTTCACAACTTGATTTAACAGATATTCTGTGCTGAAAACCAAAATTATCGCATCTCTCTTTAGAAGGCTCACCTCTCCTCCTCGTTTTGAGGGGCTGGTTTCTCTTTTTCTACTGCTTTAGGAGACCAGGGGCGGAAAGCAGAGGGCCTCTGTTTCAGCTGGATCTGTTTCAGATCCTGGAACAACAAACAAAACAACAAGCTTGGTAAACTACCACTAGAACATTAAATCAGCCATGACGGATGCATTTAAGGTCAGCTGAGGAGCGGTCAGATGTAGCGACTGAAACAAACAACAGCTTGTTCCTTCATCTTGACTGCAAATTCAGACATAAAGTGTACAAACCTTGTGTGCCGACTTTGACAGCGATTGTAACCACTCAGGTTTCCTGTCTTTGTCGGCTGATGGGGACTGTAATTTGTCAAATTTGGACCTCTTGGCCGGGACCGGGCTGGGAGACTGAAGAGAGAAGAGAGAATAGACGGTTAATCATCACCATCTTCACAGAGATAAAGTGCAGATATTACATCATGGAGTGCAGCGGATATTTCAAGAGCCCACAACTTCTAAAAATGCTACTGTATGACTGTAAATGGCACTATTCATAAGCAACACACGGATTTGTCAGAACATGAAGTGATGTTTTACAATTCTGCCCTCCAGCGAAAGAGCAGAAGGTCACTGAAAGGGAGAAAATTATACAAACAGTGGAAGAAGTCGCAGAGAAGGAAGTAGGATAGAAGATGCGTCTGTGTAAGCGTTCAGTCTCTGAGCTTGGCATGTTTGCATGTGTGTGTGTGTGTGTGTGTGTGTGTGTGCAGGGCTTTGAGCTGAGCAGACACTCAAGCTGGTCTGGCTGGCAGCCAGTAGGGCTACATTGCTCCCTGCCAGGCAGAAGAGGCGCCGTCAGGTGGAGCAGATCGACTCCCCGAACCACAGAAATATTGCAATCCAGAGACAGAGGCAGACAGAGAGGAAGACGAATTAAAGTAATTGCACTCCGATTTGACAGACGATCGAGTGAAACAGCTGCACATTAACGCGGAGCTGCCGAGTCATGTGCACGGTTTGAGGCTGATCTGAAAACCTGAGGAAGGAAGCATCTGCCTCGTTAAGCGCCACAAAATACCGAATCCCACAAGCTTTTTGTCTGGGATGGCTCGTATGCCTGTGTGTGGCAAGCTGCAGCAGCATGTGTTGAGGTAGCTATAACCTCCTCAGCTCTCAGGTCTGCACTTGTCAGACAGAGGATATGTTTACCTAGGCAGGCACAGAGGCCAGCACAGACCTGTCTGTCGCTCTCTTACTCACTACTATGACATCACGCCTCCAGGAATGGCAAACACTCCCATCTCCTCGTGTTCGATTCAAGACAAATGATTACTCTGTCTACCATCAAAAAAATCCTCAATGGAAAACAGTCCTGCAGGGCTGTGCGTAGTTGTGAAACCTTAATCGCTGCTTGCTGTAATCACCTAAAGATGGAAATTAATGACAAACTTCATTTAGCGCAGAGCCCAGCTGGTAATGAATCATGTCTCACAGATTTTTCCACGCAAAGCTGGGCGCTATGTGCTCACACGGCGATGAGTGGGTGTTGGGGACGTGTGTGGGTGGAAGCGGGTGTATGCATGCATATGTGCTCGTGGGAGGGTATGTGTATTTGCGGGATTGTGTGCGTCTGATGCGGCGTGCTCGAGGGTGGAGGTGTGAAGTCAGGTCTGGCACTGCATACCTGAAATACAGTCTGCTAGCCTGCTACAAGCAAAGTCAGCTGCTTGACTTAAAGTTTAGAAAAGAAAAAACTAACACTTGACAGGAGTGAGGAGTTTGAACAATGGTTTTAATAAACGATTTGTTTTCAGTTTCATATCACAGGAAATTGAATGAATCTTTTGGTTTTTGGAGTGTTTACTGGACAGAACGTGCCATTTAACCCTCCTGTTGTCTTCATTTACGGGCACTAAAAAATATTGTTTCCTTGTCTGAAAAAAAATCCAAAAATTCAGCCAAAATATTCCCCAAATTTCTGGAAGAAAATTGCAATAATTCCTTGAAAGTTTTATATTAAAAAATACCCCAAATTTGGCAAGAAAAGTCTTCAACTATATTTTTAAAAAATGAGTAAAAATCTTCCCAAAAAATCCTAAAAATATCTAAAGTGATTACATAAATATCAGTACAACTTCTATTTTCTTTAAGAACATTCACATAAAAATCAAACAAAATCCAGCAAAATTCGCTGAATTTTGGTTCACTTTTTGTGAATGTTCTTTAGAAACATTTGTAACATTTCTTTTTTTCCACCAAAAAATGTTCAAAGATTTCCCAAAAATGTTTTAAAATGTGGACATCAGAAGTTTCACTGTCAAAATATATAGATTTTTCCACATTTTCAAACTAAAACGGGTCAATTTTGACCCGCAGGACGACACGAGGGTTAAAGATGATGTGGGAAACCATAGTGGGCATTTACTTTTTTTCTCGCATTTTGTAGACTAAACCATAAAATGGTTACCTCCAGACCCCCTGAGCTGCGGAATAAACACTCCAGACTCCCAGCTATACAAATGCTAAAAATCCAGTAAGAGGTTACAGATGAATTCCTCACTTTCCTATTTGAGTTCTGCCTGTACTACTGTAGGTTTCAAACTTCCTGAGGTGTACATTACATGTTTGTCTGGGCACTCCCCTCCCGTCTCACCGCCTCACAGATATCTACCTGTCTAACCAGTCTTTTTTTTATTTTTTTTTTACCTGCCGTACCAGTCACTACGTTACACACAAACCCAATTACACGCATCGCATGCTGTTTGGTTTTGCTTCTGTAGGTTAATTCCTTTAACCTAGACCTTTTCCTGACTGCGTCCTGCTCCGCGACGGTGACTCGACCCCTCACCTGCCTGACTCAAGGCCGGTGGTATTCTAAGAACTGCTGCTCTGGTGTAATCAGACTCTGTAATTACTGACGTGACTGTTGTTTTCCTGACAAAGGATGTCTGCCTGTCTGGTACTATTTCTACCCTGAGGTTTGCAGCTCCAGGAAGGCTATGAGCACTAGACATAATAGAGCCAGAAAACAGACACTCCCAGACACCACAAGGGACCTGCTGGCTAAATATGACACTGACCTCACAGGAGAGCAGCCGCACGGGCTTTACTCACCACCACATCATAGACATAGCATGGCCACGGAGTCATAACACGCTCCTCGCACATCCTACTGCCTCGCAGGTCCCACAGAGCCGGGAGACGACATCCATCCCTCCCTCTCTCTCTCACATACACACTGGTGAGTGAGGGAGACTTCCTCTGAGGAGTTTGCTTTGGCCGAGTCCCCTGTGGGAACTGAGTCTTGAGTGGGAGGGGGGTGGGCCAGGAGAGGGGGACCACAGAGGAAGCACTGAGCTGAAGGAATGTATACTTGAAGGCCAAGTACAGCCTCCCCTTTCAGAGTCCATTCAAGCATTGCCCTTTTCAACTCGCTATTGTATGATATTTCTTTGAGGCGCTGTAATGAGGGAGCAGTTCAAAGCAAACCTGTAGGCTAAACAGGGTCTAATAGCAGATGGGCAAGAGCAGACATGCTTTATTTTTTAATTAGTGCTACATAATGGCATGCTAATACAAGGATAGGCTCCGGTTATTTTCAAGCTGGCAAGGCAGATAATCACAGACGCGCAGCACATCGCAAACATATCAATATCTGCTCCCAGCGCACAGCGTTTGACCTGCTTGGATAATAACTTGTCGATATCGTGCTAACTGGAGCGTGATTTCAATTGAACTGTTTTTTCACTTGAACATGGAGCTAATAAACAGTATTTGTTTATCGAGCGCCGGTTTAGTAATTCTGTGACTAAACAAGGGTTTAGTATCGAGGAGGTTTAAAATAAATGTTAAAAAAGATCTCTAATCACGGCATTTTAACCTTTGTTTGTTGAGAGGGAAGTTTCAGCAAATACAACACCTCCAACAATGCTGACTGAAGTGTCTGCTCAGCCAAACCGCAAAAAAAAGCAAAAAATATATCTTCCTCTCATTAATCTGTCCAATATTTTCACATCTCAGTACGATGGTGGTAAAAGGAGCTTGGAGTGGTCACATTATCCGCAATTATATTTGGAAAAACTCAGCAGCAACGTTTTTTATTTTTTGTTTTTTTTTTAAACACTGCGTCCGTGTTGCGAACAATTTTCATATTTTCTTGACACACACTCCAGTTGCCATCAGGGAGAGATGCCAAAGACGGAAGGGAGAACGGAGGGGGATGTGAGAGGCGGGATGAGAGCATGAATGGAAAGGCAGGGAAGGGGATGGGGGAAGCGTTAGCAGATTGAAGAGGGATAAGACTTAAACAGGATGAGTTAACCAGGTATCAGGATTTACAGGCGGTGAGGAGCGTGGCTGAGGCGTGGCCATCTCACTGCTGAACTGAAGTTTGAGAACAGTTGTGATTGCTGGCGTTACTAGGCAATCAGACAGGGTTCAAAGAGGGCAGACGTTTCCTGAATCCATTCAACATTCTATTAATAGGTAAACGGCACACAGTAACACTGTAAGCATGTGATGGACAGTTCTGGAAACAACTTTACCTGTCTGATTGTCTGGGTGTTGCTCTGTCTCACGTTATTGGAATAATGCCCAAATTTGCAAGAAAAGCTTTAATCAACCAAAACCTTTTGTTAAATGTGAACATTTGCTTTCTTGTAGTGTTAGAAAAGAAGACTGAGCCACTCTCTCTTACTGTATCTGAATGATAAAGATGAAGACACAGCCATCAGTTATTCAGCTTAGCTTAGCTTACAGACTGGAATGAGGAGGGGACTGCTAGCCGGCCTCTATCCAATTATAGCAAGTACAACATCCACCTAAACAAACAAGCTATAGCACGTTAGTAAGTGAGCTTTCAGGTGTTGGTAAGCAGATTGGCTCGGAGTTCCCCCTGTTTCCAGTGTTTATGCTAAGCTACATTAAATGTCTGCGGGCTGCAGCTTTATAATTATTGTGCAGACAGGTAAATAGTGTCAATATCTTCATCTAACTATCAGCAGGGAATGTGTGTATTTCCCAAAATGTCGAGCCATTCTTTTTATAACTTCCCCTCCCTTTATGTAATTTTGTCATGTTTCATATTTTGCACACGTGCACAGAGGACGGCTGCGATGAAAGGCCTAAACCGAAACCTCCAGCATCTGTTGTGGCACTAAAAAGAAAAACCTCAAATGAAATTATCAAGAAACAAAACATGGGGCGACACTCATCTGGCGAGACAAATATAGTTTCCCCAGCTGAACTTCCTCTGGCAGCGGTCACACAATACCAACGCATGCTGCATGATAGCACGGCATTAAGAAAAGTGCACAGCAACAAGACACAACAGTTTCAGATTACGGCCTCCTTTCCCCTACTAAACCCCTGAATGTAATCCCCAGATCGACATGTGCTTAGTGGGGCGCTGTCTCACTCAAGGGCACACCAACTGGCATGGCTCGCTCGGGTAACAGCCTTAGTTGGAAGTGACAGAATACTAGTTTTAGTAATCTGATCCCTGTAGTTTGGTGTGGATGGTCACAGGGATGCCTTGAGCTCTCTATTCAACTCTCGCTGCATAAATAAAACGGCAGTCCCTTGATTTATATAAAGCCCTGTGGTCACCTCGTAGCAGCTGGGGGAAAATTATTGGTCTCTGCCCAGAATATCACTGAAACTTCATCTCAGTTCCACACAGATACAGACCAAGCTCCAATTTCCCCTCGCTAAATCTTAGCTTAATTCATCAATTTACTCCGTCTCTGTTGTTTCCACTGCGAGGATATTTTATTTATGTGAGTCGAACTGAGCCATGGCAGTATGGTCCCACAAAGACAGCCATAGGGCCTGGCATAAGGTCAGCATTACAGCAGAGCTTATTGGATTGTCCTAATTGTCTTTGGGATTGAGACTTGATGAGGTCTAAGATGGATGCAGGACAAGCTGCTATTCCTAAAGGTAGAAAATCTCACAGATCCACACAGCTCGACACACACAGTATGGCTGCAAGGCACAGGAATAGAGCATGAAGAGAAGTGCTCTGAAGTCAGCCATTCATAAAGAGAACGGTGTGAGGAAAATTTATTCTACGGCAGACCTAATGAATCCAGAAACAACTTTTTCGGCCATGTGTGCACTTCTTGACATAAAGTTGTTATTCTCTTTTTCTGTAAAGTAATATTACTACTGTTACTTCTCTGTGGAATCATCTGCACCATGTTTGTAATCTCAGTCTGTACAAATATTGGCAACTTTATGCAGCAGACAGAAGCTGCAAACACAATACTAGTCTATGATCACAATAGTAGTTTGCATAAGGAGCAACACAGCTGGTAAGGCTAATATTTGTTCTTCTTTTAGCTCTGTTTTGGGCTCCTCCACCTGCTTTTTCGCTCGTAAATGCTCTAGTCTGTTCACCAGCTAGTTGATAGCATTATGTGTTCCATTATGTGTTTGGTGTTTGGTGTTGGACAGGAGGTAGGCAGTGTTTACTGACAGCATTTACAGCAATCTAAAAATGTTATTGAAGTGAATCAAAAAAGTAAAAATTTATAGACCTTGAAGCCAAAAAATAAGCTAAAACACTCTGAATGTTCCACAGAACTGAAGGGAAAGCAGGTTTTTCACTAGATTTTCATAACAGTGGAACTTTTGATGTGCAAGGGTAACCTCCGTTAGCAATTCTTTTAGTTTTAACAAAAGTGACTAAATCTGCGAGAGCACTAAGAATATTTTTATACATTTCCAAAGCAAGGCAAATTACTTCAGGTATTTTACAAATATATATTTCTGGATTTCAGACCCTGAAAATGCAGACAATTGTTTAAGTAACTTGTATGAAGAGTGAAAAAATCAGATTGATTCTTTTTTTTGGCAGTGAAGACACACTGTGCATGTATTGTTTTGGGTTTAATTCACTTCATTCAATGCCACCGTACGTCACATCCAAATATGGATTAAAACTATTAAGACACACTTAACTCTCCATAATCTCCTACTGACAAGATTCATTTCTGGTATCCTCACCATGACAAAACCTGCTCCTGAATGAAGCGAAATTGCCTGTGTGTGCATGAAAAGATCATCTCGCGGGCGAGAGGCAAACAAAAAGAAAGATTACTGTAGTACCGCATGACGAGAAATGAATTCCAATTCAGGTCCAAACATGGCAACCATACCAACGGGACATGCCTGCCCGCCTTTCTTACAGTACGTTGACAGTGGTGTCCAAATCACTCTCCCTCACAGGATGACCTCACAGTAAAAAAGGACCCATAAGTTATTTCAACAGACATGGAAACCCTACACTAAAAGACAGGGAACAGATATCACAGCAGATTATATTTTATTAGCATGAACACATTTGGTATGGTTGTGAGTCAAAGTTATCTTAGGTAATGAAACGTGCTCTGTGACTGGTGTATTTATAGACGCATGTAGCGCCAAGTTCAGCAGATAGTTTTGAGCCCCCCTGCTGCACTATTTGAATAAGAGAATTAAACATCCCACTGCATGATCTGAGGGAAGACGCAAGGCTGTATCTATGAACCAATAAAGGCTGAGAAAGACTCGCTGAGATGTACCACACACACACACAAACACAATGCCTTTATGCTTCTATTAACATTTAGCACACTTATAATGTAGGAGCAGCTGCAGCGCTGACCAGGAGGCCGGAGGGGATGAAGGTTAACGAGAAAGGCAGAAAAAGAGAAAGCAACGGCAGACTCCGCGTTTATGGAGTTTAATTTGCGACCCATCTTGAATAAAATCAACTCTTACTGGGAACAGATTCACACAACTTTCAGGAACAAGGCGAATAAAAGAGAAGAAAGGAGAATCAGTGAGGAAATTAGATTTGCAAACCAAACAGTACTTTGGTTTTGGTCGACTTGGGTACAAAAACATGCTATTGTAATTGTTTTCGGCTTAAAGCAAACAAAATATTTAGTCATCCAAATGCAGCCTTTATTCCTGTTTCCTGTTGCTTGCAGCTTCCAGTGATTAAATCTCCAAGCAGCCAGTCTTAGATGCACCACGCCAGGAATACACAGCGGTAATTCAGATTGTCTATGTGCTCTTGAATTGAATTAAGGCAAAGCTGTGAGGAAGTCTTTGTCGGGGTGGCTAAAATGGTTTCCAGACAGGCATGCTATAAGGAGTATTTCCAACATCTAAAATGGAGAAATTCTTAAGCATTCTATATGTCTATCTCTCTTTATATTTTATAGCGACATCATTCTACAGTCTTGCAGAAAATTTCACAGCATATCTGTGGCCGTATCCTGACTTTCATACATGTGTGCGTGCCTTCACAGAACTTGATCTCCATTGTGCAGCAGTGCCAACGCCATCTTTGCCATGCAAGCTTAATCCCCTGGCAATGCACTGACCCTCATCTGATTCTCTGCCAGTGATGAATTTCTGAGTTTTAAATGATCTACAACCATAACTTAATATAATAATTTGGGGCATGATTGTAATTCACACTGCTTGAAATGATTAATGGTATTCTATCATTCAAATATAAATGGTTTCTGCACAAACCACTATGACTAATGCCACCATTTGGACATTTCAGCCACAATGCAAACAACACAGCTGTGGTTCAATAACTCTGATGCTGGATGTCAAGACCAGCGTATTTGATGTCCTAAACAAACAAGGAAATGATTTCTAAATATAAAACGAACGCAGCTCAGTTTGAAGTGCTGAGATTAATTAGAAATATCTGTGTTCATAATATTTCCTGGAATCGAGAAAAAGGAATTCAAGATAAATAGGACTATTTCATGGCAGCAACAAATTGCTGTTTCAGTTCTGTTGCAACTGTGTGTTTCAACAGAAAATATGTTCCTGCAAATACATTTTCACATATATTGCTATAATTACATTTCAACAAAGGTCGCTTTCTTTTGCAAGCTGCAAGCTCAACAAATCATCAAAATATCTTCGCCTATTAATGGACTTCGTTTAAAAAGGCTTTAAGTTGGTATTGCATAAAGCAGCAGCAGCAGCAGTTGAAATATCTTCTCTTGGAGATCCTCAAAAAGCAATTCTTCATACAACTCAACGGGAATATCAGTAAAATGCCTTAATCTTTTAAACTTCATATCTGTCTGATATTAATGTCATATCATTCTGTCAGATTTCATACACATCTGAATAGCTTTTTTTGGTCAGAGAATTGCTCTCCATGACTTTAATGTGTACTGCAGGAAAATAACAAGAAAACAGGGGTTTATGTCCAAAACCAAGACAAAAATTGAAACTCTGTGCAAAGTAAAGACAGAAACAAATACGAGTCTGCGGTTTGTCACCAATAAAAAACAACTTTGTCCCTTCTCGGGCAGCTCAATGCGTTAACAAACCACCATCTCATCAGAAGGCTGATATCTCCAGTCTGTAAACCTTGGTTTGTCGTTGATAAGCACATTGCAGCATGTATGCAGGGAAGTGTGCACTGCATTTTCACTGCTAGCCAGCTTCCCCTCTGCCCTACAACAAGACAGCAAGTCCAGTGACTGACTGGCTGAGTATTAATCCTGCAGATTAATGCTAATGCCACGGCAAAGAAGGCAGAAAGACGATTAAAATGTCACTGGATAACCTCTCCGAAACCCAAACAGTAACAGCTCCAAATACTCAGACCATTATATCACTCGCAGTACCTGGTACTGGACAACTCCTCTGCTCCTCCCTCACAGGACAGGAGGAGGCCTGTGAGCTCAGAGGGGAGGGAGAGCGGTTGCATGAGAGCTACTAGTTAACAGGTCTAGACCTCCAGCCTGGATTGACAGGCCAAGCTAGACGGCTAGACCTCCGAGTTAACCGCTGCAGAGGATAAAAGACTTGACCCGAGAACTCAGATAGCATTTTATATCAACTGAAATAAATTTAATCATGCAATATTGAACTGTTTCCAATGTTTTCCACAGTTTTGTACACTTTCGTAAAAGATGCGGGCCAAAATGAGTCAAAATTCCTGTGAGGTGAGAGGAAAATTACATTTCCATTAACCTGCATGACTTTCAAATGGAATTCATCTGGCTGTCATTGTGATGTCTTCTTGTAGAGTTTCAGTATTAGAATAGGTTTGTACGTAGATATTAAGATCAATCTATCAATTATTTATGGTTCATGAAGTCACAGAAAATGGTTTTGTTAATGTTTTCTTTGCTAAACTGTCTGTTATAAACCAAAAACAGGAAAATACTTGTCAATGGATTCAGCTCTAAATTTTACCTTCTCTGACTTTCAGCAGACATAGGGCTTTTATTGGAGATAATTTTAGCTGAAGGTCAGGAGCAGGATCACATCTCAAACTGTCAGAGGCTGCAACTACAACACCCCGGCCTAAGCACTACCATACATGCAGGTCCCACCTTTTGATTTCAATCAACTCTAGTATCTGACAAACTCAGACAGTTGTTTGATCACACTGAACTCGACTGTAAAGGTCTTTCCAGAACACTCAAATATTTCTCTCCATACTGATGCAAAACAATCCTGTGTGGTGACGGAATAATGTTTTAGTAGTAAATCTTTTTCTCCGCATAAACAAAGATGATCATGGGAAACATCGGCAGACGGCGTTGTCTAGTTTCTGGCGACACAACACAAACATTGAGGGCAGCGCCTAAAAGGGCTGGATATGAATTACACTAATTTCACAGTGTTAAAATTAGTGTTGTGTGTTTTAGCGTTTTTTTGAACGGGGTCAACTTTTTCTCCAGGGCATAAAGGGAACCCACTGCGGTACAGACATGTTCTGCAGTGAACTGAATCCTTACAGTGTCTTGTTTGTTTAATGTAACGTCTACAGTCTGTAGACCAGCTCATAAAGCGTGTACCACACAACAACTTTTGTAGCCAGGAGTCACCAACAAAGTACTCAGACCCACACAACAACAGGAGACCATCATTTCTGCTCCAACACGACCCACACAATGCTGTACCAGAACCAAAGACACTATCGATGTGCCAAAGAAGTAGGTGTTACTACCATTGCCTAAATATGGATTTATCGAACCTACACTGTGGGTTAATAAACCTACAGACTCTACAGCAGCTCCACTGACTTGTACAACAAGCATAGATTTTAATGAGGATGTGAATTGTTGAGGTTTAACTAACATCAAGGTTAAGAGATAGTATGGTCCACTTTCTGGATCTGTGCAGAATTTGCTTGTCCAAACACATGCTTGGTATCTCTTAAACCATCTTCTGACTCTCGGTGTTAAAATGCAAACTTGGCCATACTAACATAATGACTGACTCCCTTCCTTGTGTTAGCTATTATTGAGCAAGTAGCTGACCGATGAAGTCCAGCACCACTTTCTTAACAAGGCTTGTGGGGATCAGCAAAGTGGCAACGGTCGATTCACCCCAAAGCCCTTCCCAAACCAAAGCCGCCGTCCGGCCATTTCCAGACCGTACTAATACATTTCATCTTCAATAAATAATTCATTGACATCTTGCTGTGAAATAATTTAATACTTTGAGAAGTATCAACCATCCACACAGTAACACACGGCTAATTTCAGCTATAAACAAATCACAAACAGCCAAGTAACCAATGAGCCACCGAGGCGTTGGGCACGCTTCAAAATGTTCAAGCAGCTCGCCGGTTAGCTGAGCTGCGGTTTGCGCCACCGTGCCTTCCCCGTAACCCGAGCCACATGACCACATGCCCCCCTGAGCAGTCAGTGGAGAGGAGGGCAGGTGGCAGGTTTATTTGGAAAGATGAAAATGGGATGAATACCAGAGGTTAAGAGGTGTGAGGGGAAGGGAGGTGGGGTCGGGGGGGGATTTAGGGGAGGAGGCCATAAAAACTGCGAGAGGGCGAGGTGAAGTTAGGGTCACTGCTCACTCAGGGTCCCATGTGATGTCATTTCACCAACACAGTATACGTCCTGAGAAATTGCTCGGGAGCTAATTGGTTGAACTGAGGTAATAAATCCTGCTGAAATTTATAGATACCATCCTGGTCATTCTGTTAAAATGCTGCCTTCCTGGTCACCAGGATAGAAAGCCTAATCTCTACTCCACCAAGGCCGCTCCTATTATCAATTAAACAATGAAATACCATTAAATTTAATGCTAAATACACCTGATGTGGCTTTAAAAAAGCATTCCTTTTGTTTAATTAGCTTTGAACTTCAAATTTAGTGTGTAAGCTTGAAAACCTAAGATCCTATAATTTTTGCAGCATTACATTCTCGGTAATTTTCTAATGCAGCACAACCAGAGAACGGCTGTCTTTGAAATGTGCTAATGGGCCCATTCAGTTAGACGGGAAATGGTGAGAACAAAAGAACTCATATTAAAGAGCAATAAGGAGCCTTGACGTAACTGAAGAGGATAAAAGCTCCAGGACAAAAAAAAAAAATAGAAAAAAGCCAATGGGTTAGAGATGTGTTCAACCAATTAACTGTCAACCCATTTTAAAAACAACATCAGGAGTCACGGCATGAAAATGTTCTGTTCTGGCTGGCAGAGTAAAAGCAAAACTCAAGTTTACAACAGCCTCACAGTGAGACTGGGTGTACAGTAATATCTGACAGGGATCAAATAGCATTTCACTTGTTTCCACTTGTTCAAGGAATTGTCTGTAAGGGAAATAGGGGATAAAACACCCACAACATCCGTTCCTAAGATCACACATTCCATCCTTAAACACTGGTTTTGTTTCCCTCCTCCATTCATAGGAAAACATATCTGCTTACAGAAGTAATTAGGTGAGAGGGCTTGAGCCTCGCAGCTTCCATAAAATGAATATGAGCGCTCTAAAATGGAGGGCTGAAAGGGGTGGGTGGTGGACCGCAGCACCTCATGAATTCTGCAATTTGCCGTCTGTTTCTTCACTCTGAAAAATTCTTGGAAATGTCTTTTCCTGGATGATTTTATTGCACAAGAGCCTGTGTTTTTCTCCATGGCAACTACATAACAGTAGAGCCCAACTAAGCTCTGACTCAACAAACAGAACTCCACAAAATACCCATTTCAGCGCCAGGGTTTTCCCCCCTTCGCCCAGCTTTCCTGCAAACCCAGCCTGGGACGGCTTTAAAACAGAGGCCGAATGATCGCACTGACCATGAATGAAGGCACATGCTGGGATTAATCAGGGCGCATATGTGACATGCTACAGAAGATATGTGCAGGGAAACAGCCGAGCCCCAGGTGTTGCATGGGTTCCGGCTTTTCGTGGACCACAGCCACGGCGGTTCAGTACAGTAGGACAGGCAGCAGCTGGGTACTGTTAACCTGCGGGAGCCCTGTTTAAAGCAACAGCAGGTTCAGAACAAATACACCGGACAGAGCATTACATAAAAGTCTGTCTCTCTCTTGGTGGGCTGAGCTGGAAGGACGCAGGCGCTTCGTGGCCCTAATGCAGCCGCTGAAGGGAAAGGCAGGCCAGGGATTAGTGTTGCAGGCAGGCACAGACCTGAGTGGAAGGCATGATGTATGTAGCTATGTAATCTCTACGGCCTTTAACCACACGGCAAATCTCTGAGACCTGCAGTCCTGCAAACAAAAACGCAAACCAACTTTTCCTACAAAGGTTAAAACTCCTGCAGTCCTATAACTGTGCTTTAATTCATGTTTTTTAACATTCATTCTGCGTCATTTACTGTACAAACGAAGGTATTTGAAGGAGACAGAAGGAGTGTTGACCTTCCACCACCTGTCCTTGAATCATTCTCATCACTTAGCACGCCGGTGGAGGATTTAGTTCACTGCTTTCTCATTGGTGAAAGCAGTCAACCTTCTTGTCTTGACTAGTTAAGGCAATTCCTAAGAAAACAGGCCGTGTCTGCTAAATTGTAACTCAAGACAACAGCGAGCTGGGCCGCAGTTTCAGCTGCTGTCGAGCAGCTGTAGCATGTGTGGCGGCTCCCTGAGTCTTACAAGGCTTTCAGAGGCTTCACCCTTGCAAAAACACAGAATCAAACAAAATTATCCTTTATTTGTTGCATATAAGGTCATTGCAAAGGGGCATGGGAGGATGCCAACTTTTCTTTTTGCCTCTGCCGTACTCCCCGTCTACCTTGTAGTGAACACAGAGGAGTATGCCACAGGGAGGGGAGGCCCTACACAGGAACTCAATAATAACTTTCAGCAGTCTAGCCAGGAGGCTGGAAGCCCAGACTGCGGCTGTTCCCTCCTGTCCTCCTTCCTCCCTCCGCATAGCCCCATGCTCCTCCCTTCATCCCCCTCCTCCTGCTGGCCTGTGTCTGCTCCACAGGACTGATGCATTCTGCAGACAGGCCAGCGCTCTTAAAGAGACACAGGCCACATTTTTATCCTGTGAATCACTGCAGTGGACGGAACCACTAAAGCAAGAGCAGAGTCCCTCATTTCCAGCCGCTCAATCAGGGGCCAGAGCTTTTTTTCTTAACGCTCAACACACTGACGTGACGCAAAATGTGAGTGAATAAAGTATGTCGAGAGGCTCTCGGTCTCAATCTCCGACTGGATTCTTTCACTGCGGCGGCTTTTGAAGGTGCCTTTGATGCTTTCTTGAAAGTTTGTCAAGTGCAATCAATGTTCTTGGCAATGAAAGTATATTTAATATCATTGTCATGATAATTTTTGGAGACACTTCAATAAATCTAATAAGGACTTTGGAATGACAGGGATGCCACTGAGGGTGTCACTATATAACAGTACCTCTGCTGTTACGCAAGGTTAGACTGTGGCGTCTGTGGTAGCATGGAAGCATTACCTTTGATTAATCTGTGGGTAAAACTGAGACTGGCTAATTAATTAATTAATTGTTGGATAGAACTGTTATTATCAAAACTTGAGTTTGGCCGATAATAATCATTTCTACATATATATATATATATATATATATATATATATATATATATACAGTGTGTGTATTGGTAATGTGTGAGAAAAACAGTACTTTGGTTACTGTTTTTTACCCTAATGAGTAAAAATTCCTACCTTAATTTTTCTTTCGCTCCTATTTTATGAGTTGAACTGGGCATAAACAGTTTGTGACTGAGCAGATCCATGTTGAGCGCTATACCACGGCAAGGAAACAATTAAAAATTTAATAGAGTTGAGTGACACAGAAACCTACAAGGGCGTGCCTGCCAAACACGCTCTCATTCTTTTGCTGTCAGCACTTTTCTTTTTCTTCATATACAGACTGTGTGAAGCGGCAGAGGGTCTGAAAAGCCAACCCCAGACTGGCGAGAGAAAGAGGGCGATATAATTAATTTATATGATAAACACATTACTCCTGCTTTTAATGCATGGGCTCATATTACACCCAATATACGTACATACAGTGACGTGCGAGTGTACAGAAGGGAACGGTTTGGTCGTAGCTCCTTAGTGCCTAAATATCTTGGAGGGGCTAAAGGGTTAACACATCTCAGCTGCAGCATAACAGCAAATGAAATCTCTATGGGAGGTATCAGTGCCAGAGTCAGCAAAGCAGCCCAGTCCTCTGCAATGATAACCCCATTCTGGAAAACCTATAAGGCAGAGCATCCAGCTTCAGATGGTCCAGACAGCTCCAGCTCAGGCTCTTAAAAACTGGGAAAGAAATCATAACTGAGGCTCTCAGGAGTGTCTTCACCATTGAAATCTCCATGAGAATCTCACTGGCCTCGATCTGCAGTATTTTCATGGCTTAACAATGTTGTTATTCCCACAAGTTGGATGTGCAAACAAAATAAAGCCACCACCTGATTATAAGGCTGTTTCTGGACAAAGGGAGAGCGAGTCCAGAGTCTGTAGTCACACAAAACAACTTACTGTCCGTTACTCTGTGGCGTGCAGGGTGCTTTGAGAGGGTGACGCATACCCAAACAACACCAAGCCATTGAATCACCAGTGTTTACGCAGCCACATAATTCTGCACCATCTGTAGGACTCAGGTCTGGTCTTCTGCGTCTCATAACAAGCCAACACACTCGCTGAGCTGCAGTCTTCTGCACTTTAAAAATACAGCAAACTAGTAGATCAAAACACAGATCTCTCTCGCCCAGAATACATCTTTATTCACAGCAGCGATAACAACTTCACGTTGACGTCTTCTCCTTTGCCCTCGAACTCTGAACCAACCGTCACCTCCTTCGCTTTACAAGGCAGATGCAAGATGAAAAAAAAGGCAATGAACTTCTGACCTGTCATTCAGACTGCAGAGGAAGCTTTGCTGCTTGGGGGCAACCAGAGTCCACCATCCACTCTGTCTCTCCTCCCCTCAATGTCTCACCCTACCATCCCATAAAGCCCCACTAAAAACCTCCTGCTCCCCTTTTATGACTGCCAGATGGCGGGGAGGCCTCCTTGCCTCTGGACTTGCCTCTCTAGTCTAGTAAAACCAGTTGACCTCAGTAACATAAAAACGGCTATTTATGAAAAGGCTTGGAACAAAACACACAAACATCCTGCCACCGAAACAATCCAATGCCATCTCATCTCCCAAAGAGCCCTTTTACAAGATGAGAGTGGGATATGTACGGATGCGTACCCCTACGCCGGGGTGGTGGTGAAGTCCAGATGTAGTGACTACACCCAGGTACATTTTTTTTCATGTGTGTGAAGGGGTTTTATTTGCGTGCCTTGGGTGTGAGCGCAGGACTTTGGCAGCGTTTAAAATTCTCCCTGAGAAACGGAGAAGCAAAACAAACAGAGCCGTCTGCATTCAGGTCGAAGCTGAACCGCAGAACCACAGTCTGGCCTGCGGTTCACAACATTCTGTTCCAGCACTGACTTCACCTAAAACAAACACTCTCAAGACCCGTCCACCTCAGCCAGAGGGAGAGGAATCTGAGGAAAAGTTTAGATTTGAACTCCATTAACAAATCCCCCCCTCTCGCACAGCTACTTCTCTGACGAATGTTTTCACCAAGTGCTGGGCAAACTCAAATCTTTTCACTCACTTGTCACTTGTGTAGGAGTTGTGCCCTTTGACGGCATGCTCGGACCGAGTCCAATGTTTGAGAGTGAGCGCAGTTGGGTGGGAAAGAGGGTTAAAAGGCCACGGATTGCCTTGTTATAAAAGAGCAGTCAAATCAATAGCTTCCTTTTACTGCAAATCAATTTAAGTGATTATCTGCTCTTCCAATAACAACTTTCTTCCCCTTCTGCTCACCTCAGATGCCCCTTTTCTTTTTTCTTCTGCCTTTATTTGTTCTACCAGTTGGAATCTACCATTTATGTCCTGCAATTCAACCTGACCTCCAGGCAACCCCTGGTATGGCTGCCTAAGCCATTAGGGTAGCTGTGTCTGCAGGTTATTAGTGTGATAAAAGTTTACTGTCCCTCCAGTCACTCTGCGCGGCTGCTGTTTAACGCCTCTGAGGAACGAGTCTATGGGACCTTTCACACAGCAGATTGGCCATGAGGGCATTTGGTCAGTGGGCCAACACACAAATACACCCGAGAGTGACGCACCTTTTTCCACAACAGGCGACACAGGCGGCAAAGGACGACAAAAAAGAACGTAAGACGCACCGAGCAAATCAGCCTACATCCAAGTCAAGAGGATGAATCAAACTAGAGCATCCCCTGTGCGTTGGCTTTGTGGAAATATGTAGACAAGAGGGCTTAGGGGGGTGGTGGTTGTCTGTGCTATGTTTTCTCCTGTGCGGCAGAAGTTGTGGGCAGCCGAGCTAACTGCAGCCTCAGCACTTCTCTCCATATTCTCCAGTTTCAAGCCAAGAGAGAGAACAAAGGCAAAGAGCTAAAGCTGCTGCAGAGGTAATGAGGACAGAGGCATGCAGCACAGGAGTGTGTGCCCTCAATAACGAGAGCTGCTGCAGTCTATGATGGAGTCCTGTTGGACAGCAGGAATAAAAATCCATGCAGCTGCTCGGAGCAGCCAGTCTGCCTGCCTGTAATCTACCCACAGACAGCAGTAACTGACTGACTGTAGCCCACCCCTTTTTACACTGCAGCTCTGTCTACCACAAAATGGAAACCACAGTGTGACTGGAATTTGCTTGGAGACACATTGAGATCCATGTAGCGAGGCAGTAAAACTCCATTAAAACTGCTAATTCCACTGAGATTCTTGAGCAGCAAATTATCTCAGTGTGGCAAAATGTTTTTAGCTGTTCAAATCACTGCAAATAGAGCACCGATTGTATTACAATACAACAACAAAAAGAAAGAAAGGAAAAAAAGACTGGTAGAAGGCTAGAAAGAATTACATATCTGTGCACTGTAAAAGCAGCAAAAAAAAAAAAAAAAAGCCAGACAGGATGAATGTGATACTAATGATGCACTGTCAAGAAATCAACCAAAATGTGTCAGAAGGCAGAGCTGAGTTTTCACAAATGACACAAGCTCATCTCCGAGAATGACAAACGCTGCGAGCTGTGCTGTGAAATATTTTAGGAAGAGTGGTGCGGCAGGACACGGAATCGAGGAAATCCACATTGCTACAAAAGGAGAATCCCAATTAAACTTGAGAACGCACCCTTTATCAAGAGCATGTGGCGAAGTCTGTACCCAACTCTCCAGCTCACCAGTTGGAATCAATAATGTGATTAAGAAGGAGAGAGTGTGGGAAGGGGAGAGTTTTACAGCATAAATAAAACTTGGAACAGAGGAAGAGAAACTCCAAAAGGATTCTTCCGGAGTTGGTATTCATAATGCGCTTACCCTTCTGTAAGTCCAAACAATACTTAGTCATTTTTGGACTTTATTTTTTTTTTGGTTTTTGCACTTTCAAAGTGTCATGAATGACTTGCTCGGCTCTGTTCTTGCAGGCTGAGCTCCATCTCACTGCAGAGAACATTTAAACCAAACATTGCCGAAAAAACAAGTCAACATCCCCCGTGTTTTAAAAAAAGTTGCTCAAGTAAAATAGCTGTTTATTTCTATTAGGTATTCTTAACGGGTAAACACGAGTATTCTAACATTGTTTAGTCCAAATGTCTTTAATTTGGAAGTTGGAGGCATTCCACAGTGAGGCCGTTCTGGCAGTACTTGGCTGTAAAGCTGTGTCAGTGCTGGTCCATGCCAGCCCCACCCCATTAAGGCCGAACCCTGCACATCATGTGTTTCCACTTTACCGATAGGGTGGAAATGACCTCAACGCAGTAAAAGATGACAGGGGTGCTAGCGCTGTTCACCAGATGTGAGCAGAAAAAGAGAGAGAAAAAGGAGGAGGAGGAAGGGGAGAGAAAACCATTCGCCTGAAGAATTTACTGCAAACCCCCGAGGAGCCCTGTGATTGAGGGTTCAAGTCGAGCTCCAGAGGTTCCTGGTGTATCTCAGCGGCACTCGGGGAGCATGTACCCTCCTGACCCAGTCAGACGCAGAGCTGCGCACACACATGTACACGTGTAGGTCGCAAAAAAAAAAAAGCCGCTGTCATTCCACTGCACCTGCTAGCAGCACAAAAGCCACTTCCTCCCACTGTGTCCGGCCAAGCCCCTTTATCCCATTTACTACAGCCTGCCCCACAACAAAGGCAGAGAAATTAGGGAGTTGTGTTGATGATAGGGCGACTAATCTCTTTGGAGGGACTCATTATATCAGCAGCCTGTACAGTTGAGCAGCTGAAAGGGGTGAATTAAATATGGACATGCAGAGATGGGCGTCTTTGTGAGGATGAGTGCACCAACAATGCCCTGTTATTACCCCTGGAATAATTCATACATTCCATATAGGACAGATGCCACGACCAGACGATCATCTCTGCATTCGGTTCAACACAACTGACTGTAACAAGGTCATGAGTGAATTGATTATCGTCAGAATATCTCGTTCTTTTGTGTCGTGGCAATATTTTTCAGCTCAAATCTGTCATGTCATTTTCATATTTTTCCATTCGTCTACTCGAGCAGACGGTTTCATCAGATTATCAAAGGTGACACGACCTTGCACTAAAACACACACACTCCTGGGCTGCAGATTAAGGCTGTTGGTGCCAAAAGGAGAGGTGATTACTTCATTTTGATGATAATCTGAAAAGCAGCTTGACGTTTTTTTAAGATGATGTGTGTAGTAGCTCTTCTCTTGACATGGGCCATACACTGCTTAAGACACAAGGCTTATAATAGTCCCCTCATTATAGGATAAAGGGTGGGCCTGCTCTATTTCAGGGCATGGCTGTCTGCGTCTGCGCTCGTCGACTGGCTGGAAATAAAGCCAGACGCTTGTCAACGCCACAAGCGCGAGGGAGGCAGGCTGCCCTCCTAAGCAGCCGGCGCAGCAAGCACAGCGCGGGGCAATCTTGCAACTATTAGACACCTGCAAAAAAGGAGGGGAGTGCGGGGAGGTGTGCTCAGCATGTGAGCAACGGCGGCCCGTCTTTATGCCTGTCTTTTTAAATGTGGACCCCGCTGTACTGAAATAGAGAGAAAGTGAACGTTGGGTGGGGCAGGCGGCGGTCAGCTCTTTAGCGGGATGCAGTGCATTGTAATAAACAAATCCAGCAAGGTCAAAGAGAGGGAAAGTGTCCACTTGACCAGATGATGTTGTGGCAAAGAGTGACCATGACGGATCCTGGGGTGACTGTAATACTGAATAAATAACGTTCATCCCCTCACTGCAATGGAGTCTGCTAGGACAGCTGTGCTGAATTCATTTGATACGGGTGCCTGCTGACAATGCTGCATTGCTCCGTCTCTGCAAGAAAGCATGTTGAGCTGGTCTGAAGAGCAACGCAGGGGCTTGCAGCTTTTCAACATCAAATGAGCGTTCTGCCGTATGACTGAAGAGCTCTGACCTCTACGAAAAACTGACAAATAAACTTTGTCGAGGGTTTGAATGTGCAGATCATGAGAGAGAAGACACAGCGCTCTTGGACCACATTTTGAGATTCTGGTGGCACAGCAGATACAGGAGATGATAGTCATCTATAATAGCACAGCGCAAAGCAGAAGAGAGCCAAAAATGTGGATCCCACTCAATTTGTTCATTTAGTGGGCTCTTGAAACGAGCCTAGAGGATGGTTATGAGGTCATCCTGACAAAGTAGCACTACCTCCATTTCTATCTATCTATCTATCTATCTATCTATCTATCTATCTATCTATCTATCTATCTATCTATCTAGAATCAAAAAAGTGTAGACTAAAGATGGATGGTGAGTTTTCATCTCTCCAAAGCGGGACCTCACACCCCTGGAACAGCGCAGCGCTACATGTTCGGCGTACTGTATGTAGGCCAGTCTGAATACAGACTGATACAGCATGTGCTCACTACAGTGGAGGTGGAGATCTAAGTATAATGCAGTGTGAGGGGGAGTGCAGTGGGAGATCTCAGTGGAGGAGAGGAGGAGAGCCTGTGTCTGTGTCTTTATCGGTGTGTGTCCTACAGGGGTCGAGGAGGTGTCAAACCGAGGAGGTGAGCGATGGCGGCGAGGCAGAGGAGGTGTCAGTCAAGGAGGTCTCGGTGATGGAGAGGGGAGCTTTGCGCGGCGCTGACCTGTGGGAGAAGTGCGTGCGATGCAGAGTGGAGGAGGAGGAGATGGAGAAAGGAAAGCAGGAAAGCAGCAGGAGGAGGAGGAGGCGGAGAGAGTTGTCGAGTCACAGCGCGGAGGTCACAATGAAAGAGGATGGGCAATGAATGGAGGAGGGTGAGGTCTCTGTACTGTACGAGGTCTCTGCACTGTGAGGTCTGTGCGTGTGTGTGTGTGTGTGTGTGTGTGTGTGTGTGTGTGTGTGTGTGTGTGTGTGTGTGTGTGTGTGTGTGTGTGTGTGTGTGTGTGTGTGTGTTCTGGCGCGCTTCTTTGAGCTCGCCAGCCAGAGAGCACGAAGTTCTTATTTAGCACAGGAAGAGCAGCTCTGCTTAGCAACCACAGGCGCCCTCCAATCACAAGCGTACGGAGCAGACTCTGACTGAGGACGAGTCCTTTCTGAGTGTGTGGAGTCTGAGAGAGGCCTTCCAAATGTTGTGGTCCGTGCCTGCCCACACGCAGAAACATATACAAAACAGGTCTGGAACGGCAACCTTTTTTTTTTTCCACAGTCGGAGCTTTTATGCCACAACCGCACGAAGACAGAAGTACATTCACACCCCTCCGTGTCTCCTCTCCCTCACCGTCTTCTGAACTCAGCAGAGAATTCAAAGTTAATCTAAACCATCCTAATCCTAAAATAAATTATGCATATCCCAAAGAGCAAGGGAGTCGTGTAAATCCCTAAAACATTCCTTTTCCCGCAGCCACAGCACTGTACAGCAACTTGGCACTGCACCAGTTGCAAGTGAACCGATAGCAGCCCCCCGATTGTGATCTGCTAGCCATCAAAACAGGAGGCACGAACAAGATTTGGACCAAATACTGTCTGAACACTGAGCAGTCTGTTTGGTTTAGCTGCGTGAGCTAATCCTCCTGATAGCTTTGAAGGTGGTAGGTGGGCGGATTGTAGGCGAGAGCAGCATGCCGATTTGTCATATGGCACCAGCAGGGCCTACTTCTGCTCTGGCTGGAGCTCCATTAGCACATCTCCAATGTGGTCTAACAGTTCTGCCGCTTCGAGCTGCAGGTCATTAAGGAGAAACAAGGCAGAAAATTTAAGGGGATAAATATTGCAATGCTGCCTGTGTCTTTTGGCCCCCGAAGTCTCATCAGACAAGCCCTTGAATTGGTATGTGCAGTTGCACTGTTGGTTTCTCCATGTAATGCACTCTCTGTAGTATATCTAATTCATGCTCTAATTAGAAAATTCTAGAGGGACTGGCTATAAATTGTGAGGATGCTTTGAGTGGGCCAGAGAAGGAGGAGAAAGTCCGTGGCTGAGTCTAACTGTGTTCCTGAAAATGCTGTCCAGAGAAGATGACGGTTTTGATGTGCACTATGGTCTCTGCATTCCAGGAGTTCTGTAGGATTATCAGAGTTTAAACCCCCTGACTGCAGCAGCTTAGTAGCTCAGCCAGAAGCAGATGCAGACTCCAGGATTTCCTGTCTCTGCACCAGATGGGCCTGACTCTTAATCACAGAGCTGGAAATCAGGAGGTGATCGAGGAGGAATTGATGATGATTGTGGAATAACACTAACTCAATACAGGCATCTGTTCTGCCACTAACAGACCGACGGACTGACTGGCTTGTTGACTGCAGTCACAGCCAGTGCTCATCTCCTCCCTCATCTCATCATCACTGATCAACACTAATCATCGTCCTCCCTCACTCCACGAGTTATACAAGAAGTCTTTCACACATTAGCACTGTGCTGTGTCATCGAGGTTTACAGAGGAACAGAGCGAAACACTGTCCACATGAAATGATCCGAAATAGAAACAGGCAATATTCAGTGTCTGATATTCCAGAAATGTGTGCTTTTGTAGCCTCGGGGCTTTTAAATAATCTAATTAACACACTACAGTGTGTACACAAGTTTGTAAATGCATTTTATTTGTCCTTTTTCTAATTTATATTTGCTATTTTACTTTGTGCTATAAAATGTCAAACATAGAGCAGTGAAAATTTAAAAAACTACTGAAACTGAGTACAATTTTGAAGTATTTCTAGACTACTCCACTACATTTTTTAAAACTCTGGGTAACTGATCACAGATTCTACAAAGAGGTTTTTTTTAACATTCAAATCATATATCCTTTCACATAGTACGATGCACTGCTTAAGATTAATTACACATTATACACTGTAGTCATACAATATTGACGGGGTAATTATATGGTATCACAGACACCTTTGCTTTTTACTAGTGAATACATTAAGTCCATTGTGATGTTAATGCTACTGAACTGGGAGATTGTGAATACGGTATAGTAGAATTTTAAAACTGTGGCATTGTTAGCTTTTTGACTACTCCTTTTATCACATTATATTTATAGGTGTTTTGTGTTAAAAATATTGTAATACATTTTTGTCACATTTCAAGCATACATGCACAGCTGTGTGCAAAAGACAATATGAAAAAATGTCCTTAATTAATAAGGTTAATTACCAGCATTGATATAAAGCATGGAATGCATTCATTAGTCATATATAAAAGAATCTGTCTGAAAAATATTTACGCCATTCCTTGAGACAAAACTCTGCATTAGATCAAACCAAAATTTAAACTGACCTATTTTTGTTTATTTAACTCCAGCTTTTCAGCAATTATTAATTTGGACGACACACATATCACAATGTAATCGCATAATTGCAGTATCATTCCGCTGAAGGTCCAATAATGATGATGCTGAATGATTTCCCAGGCCTATCTCTATCAGACATGCAGACACCGTCACGGGCTCCAATCTGTCTTGGAGCACACAACCAGGAAACTGGTGACATAGCAAACTCACGAGCGTGGATTTCCCACCCTGGGAGAGGCTGGAGGTTACGGACCCAGCCGCACTGCAGCCAAAGAAACACGGCACAAACAAAGAGAAAATGCTGCACTTCACAGCCTCTGAAAGCCTGGCCCTCAAACAAAGGAGGCGGCAGGTCTTTAGCAGACATTACCCATGACAGAACTCCAGCTGACACCCTTTTAACATGGGGTCATCGCCGCTAGAATGGAGGCCACAACCCCTGGGAGCTCCCGACACCCCTCTGCCTCGACACACCGTCCCCTGCTTTGGCCAAAGAAGCTCCGGCCAGCAGCCACTGCAGAGAGGAGGTGACGGTCTTTTGAGATGGGGGTGGTCACTGGGGAGTGAAGGGGGGGCTCAGGCGGCTACACACAAAAGAGTTATATCTCCAAGCGAAAGACTAGTAGGAAAAGACGAGCTAAAATCCAACTAGATCATGAATTTGCTGCACCGGCAGTGAGCTAGAGAAATATGTTAAATCGGTATTAAAAGCGACTCACTCTGTGTTTATCTGGGTGATGTGGGTGGGTTGTTGGGTCTTAGCTGGCTGGGTCAGACAGGCCCATCAAGGACCAAAGAGATGCACTATGTCATTCTTCAGGGCTTCCCAGAGGTCAGCAGACAGATGGGAATGGAAATGAGCCGGCAGTGAGCTCATTTTAATCTGGCTCACACAGCTGATCCAGTCATTACACTTGCCTGTTTACATGCAAACACACTATACTCGCTATACATAAAGACACCCACACACAAGAGCAGATATACGCACTGTTAGCAGATAGTAAAAAGAAAAAGGTAGAGAGATTTTTTTCCCATTCATTTATTCACTTTTAATAACAGCTCATAAGCAAAACACACCACCGTTTAGCCTTCGACACACACTTTGGTTTACTCCAGGTTTGAGGCTAATTGCATCGAGTGAGGAGAACAAAGAGATGAGAAATGGCATAAATTTGCCTCAGTTGACTGATTTTAATATCCATTCCATTAACAAGGGTCTACACAGTTCTCCAGAGTCTCCTTTTACTCTCCACTCAGTCAGATGATTGATCGTACTGCCCTCACTTCTTAGGGATTTTTTTTTTTTCCGGTAATGCTCAGAAGTATTTGACTTTGGCCTGCAAAAAGTTTTTTTTTTTCAATTCCAATCCTCTTTCTTGAAGATTTCCATGCTAATCAGGAAAGTTAATATTTGAATTATTTCATGCACGGTTCAGCACAATGGAGCAAGTCATTTGAATCTGACTCAAAATTTTCATAAAAATTTACATCGGGAGCAATAATCATGTCGATTTCAGACAAACAGCACCAATGTGCAGATGTTTAATTGGAATCAAGCTGTATTTGAGAGCAATGTCTGCTATCTAGCCGGTGGATATCCCTCCGTCCTTTATCAGAAAGCCATCTGGCCAGTGGACTGGACACAAGGGCATGTGATTGGATAGTGTAAAAAGAATGGGGGGAAGGCTGGGTCAGTGTCTTTGGGGAAAGGTCAGAGGTTACGGCCCTTTGAAAACACATGTCAAGGCCTGGCTCACACACCCTGCATCTTCTGAATGAGAGAGTCTGCAGCGTCCTCTCTGCAATCTGCCCTCATCTGCACATTAGGCAAAGCGCTAAATGACCAAATGTTGGATTTGATGCAAAACAGACGCAGTGATTCGCTGGTGTCATTGCCCGCTCTGATCTGGCTTCTGCTTTTGCTAGCAGAAAGCAGGTTTTTTTTTTCTTCTTTTTTTGAAAATGATTGATGTTTCACTTTGTATGGTCACAGCTTATCGATAAAAACTAAAATCAGTGTGATTTACACTTAAATCTCTCAGGAAAACTCCATTTCACAACTTTTCCAGAATAAAGCCCATAATTTTCCCAGCAGCTTCTTCGACGCTCTGCTGCATCTGCACCAACCACAGTCAATGAAGTGGGAGTCTAGACAGATGATACGGACAGAGGAGGTAACCTTCGAGGCTGTCTCTTATTAATAAAACACTCTGACATTAGAGGGAGGCTGAGGCACACCGATAACATTGTGTTTTTATTTCATGGCTAAGGCGAGCCAAACGCGCTCTATGAGCCCCGGTCCGGCCTTTCGGCAGCTTGGCCTGTCAGGCTGATGTATGGGAGAGTGCTGGTGTGCCGCTCCCTGAGGACCAGGCCTGTCTGCTAACTGGGACACGACTGACAGTGAACCACAGCAAACATGCACTGCCCCCTCCACTACGCTGCCTCCATGATGCTCGGGCCCTGTGTACATCCCATTCACTGAAAGACTCTCACCATTTTGAGGAAATATAGAAACTCCAGGAAGACGTTAACCGCAAGTGCAGGAATAATTTTTAAATAGACGAAAACAGATATTTCCAGTTTGTGAAGGAAACACAAATCAACCGCCTCTCTTCTGTCACATCTTCCTGTTGTCATTTCAGACATTTTTCTAAAAGCCATCAACATTTTCTCTGAGACTTTGCTTTTTTCAAACAGAGTACTGAGGTTTCCCTATGAGACATCTCCTGGCTCCTGTTCAGACTGGAGCAGCGCCATGGTGATGCATACAGAGATGTCCACTCATTAGCAGAGTCCCACACAGCAGCTGCTGTGTGACGAAGGAACAGCCTCCTCGTCTCCTGGCCCTTTGTCCGCAACAAACATCTAAGACCCACGCAAAAGGAGCCACAACACACACACAAATACACACACACTCTCATCTTATCCCATCCTGACCAGCCGCAACCTCTTGTCACTCACACACACACACACACACACACACACACACACACACACACACACACACACATTTCCATATTCCAAACCTCATTAAACTCTTATCCCGTTCCCCCACCTCGTGGCACCATAATGGGGTTCCCTGCCCCCCTCTGCTCTCTCACACTCATAAAATATATCACAGGGACTCCGTTTATCATAATGCAGATGCCCTTGGGTAACCTGGGGGTTGGGTTGGGGGGGAGTTTCAGATGATGGGATGGATGCTCAGGGGTGTCAGGCTGATGTTAGAGGCTTCACGCTTACCTCTTTCACACACACACTGAGTGGGAGTGAGGCTGTGCTTGGCGAAGGAGAAGACAGAACAGGTACAGAGAGATGAGATGTGATGTGAATGATAACTTAATAAAAACTGGCAACACTGGGACAGATGCACACAATCAATCAAAGATGGCAGTCATAATGAGATAGAGGTCCTCTTAAAATTAATGCTAATTAATGCAGATGCTGTAGTAGGCCTAAGGCTGTTGAAATATCCACAGATACACTCAAATATAAAAAGAAAGAGCTTCTAACAAGGTGAAACAGGAGTGACTTACTCTGCAGGGTTTACTGGACAGTTTGGCCGTCAGATCGTATTTTCCTTTTAACTCTTTCAGCAGCTGCTCCAGACTCTTCTCCTCCTTGCCGGTGTAGTCCGGGTCTAAGAGCACATAAGCTCGCCAGTTGGCCGAGTCGAAGCCCCAGTGGACTGTCCGGTTCTCTAATCTCTTGTGACTGTGGACCACAAACTTGTGCGGTGGAAACATGAGTCTGCAGTCCATACACTGGATGCAGGCGGCCGCCGGACCGCTGTACAGTTCCGGGACAAACAGGCCTTTACACCGGCCGAAACATTCGTGGTAGACTTTGAAGCTCTTCTCGGTTCTCTCAAACTCCAAGGAGCCCAACTCCTTGTTGCAATGAGGAGGGTACGTACCGCCGTAGATGAGCGCGTTGCAGAGGCGCTCAGCATCCGTCTGGGTGATGAGCCCGCAGGACGGCGCCGAGAAGGGCAGGATCCCCACCACTTTGAGGATCTCCAGCTGGTCCGCCGTGCACCTGGAGCAGTAGATGTGGAGGTCGTCGCACACCGAGTTGATCTGCTGGAGGGAGAAATCTCTCAGGACGCTGTTGAGGATCTGCGGCAGGCACAGGCGCTTCTCGCCGCCGACCACGAAGCAGGAGATGGGCTCCCTCTCCAGCACCGTCTCGCACCTCTCCGTGGAGCGGTCGGAGGGGATGAAAAGTGGACCGGACATCACCGGGGGTGTCTGAGCAGGCAGGGAGAGCATCAACTCTGCGGATTTCCCATCTTTGCCGAAGAGGGAGTCCTGGTGCCACCGAGCGGAGAACGCCGCCGGTCCTCCGAGAGAGCGCATGGAACTCAGATGGAACTGCTTCAGAGTTTGCTGAAGTCCGGGATGGGGCTGGAAGCTGGTGCCCTCCATATTGTAGCCGGTTGGAAAAGAGAGTTCAAAAACTCCTAAAATGAAAGCTGGAATTGACTTATCGGATCGGTCGTCCTCAGCATCCGGATACACGCTCAATAACGCGCATTTCCATGTCACCGGAGAAGCTTCCCAGCGCGTCCATTCAGAAAACTGAAGGTTGCTGAAATCATAGGGCAGTTCCTGTAAGCAGACGCAATTAAAGTCGACAAGTCAGACTCTGAACTCGTATTATCCAACGTACAATCACCGGGTACGATGTTTCTGTGCTCCTGCGGTTTTACGCACTCCTAATGTGCGCCCGAAATATGCCTCGTCTGCTCAATCTGGCGTACTCTCAGACCGTCTCCCCTCTCAATGTGTGAGTCTCTCTCTCTCTCTCTCTCTCTCTCTCTCTCTCTCTCTCTCTCTCTCTCTCTCTCTCTCTCTCTCGCCCTCTCTGTTTGTTTGTGTCTGGTTCAGTCATTGAATCCCAGCCAGGAATGTGACTGACTCCCCGGGCTGGCTCTTCCCTCAGCCAGCTGTTCCTCCCTCTACTACATGGCAGCTGCACATTAAAAAAAAAAGAAAAAAGAAAGCGAGAGAGAGAAAGAAAAAAAATCCTTCTAAACCGAGGCGAGGGTGGAGCTCTGGAAAATGGAGCTGATATTGGAAATATAAACACAAACTTACCTACTTTAAATGTAAGAGCGGTGCTGACCAGCACTTCTGCTTTTCTGGTGCAGAAACAGTTTTTGAACATGAATATTTAAAATGACACAGAGTATATGTACTGTCCACTGAATAACCACTGGAATAAGTATTTTAGGAACACTTTTGAAGGACTTCTACTTTGTTAGAGCATTTCTGTTTTACACATTTGCATTTTATTACCAAGGTAAACATTAAAGCCACTTATAATTAATCCATGTCTAGAAAATATAAAAAGAAAATATCTGATTAGTTCATAAAATACAGTGCAATGATAGAGATTGCACTACTTAACCATAAAAACAGCCAATAAACATAATAATTCTAATATAATTGTGATATATTAGTATAATAGGTAATATAATACTATGATGATCACAGGGACCAGTTTTTCTGCATTGTTTGATCATTAGAGTCGATTATTTTGTTATGTTTGAGCGAGTAAATGTACCCAGTTCTTCCTTCATCAATGAGAACTTTCAAAGTATTGCAATAAATGAATAACTAAATAGTCAGAGATAAACATGTATTTGTGAATAGTAAAGGTTAAAGTTTGTTTTATTTAGCTGAGATTAAAACCAAGATGGTTAATTGTATTCAGTAGTTATGTTACGTTATACTACTGCATAAATAAAAGGCTAAATCTGAAAATATACTTTGCTAAATTGTAGACTAGTAGTTTGTAGGAAGGTGTCTTTCATGTAGATGCAATATTTATTTCTAGTATTACTCAGTTAAACTTTTAAATTTGCTTCTTTTTGTGTTTTACAACAGTCAAGTTTATTAAAAAAATTACCCCAATTTTCCATGAGGTGCTCAAAAACGTTGATCTACAGTCTTTATCATTATTATCGGGGGGCAGGGGACGCCATCATTAACTTTTCAGCAACTACTGTGACAAATATGATCCATTTTTCATGCAAAAATACGATATATTTCAGTGTCTCTACTTCTCAAATGTAAGGATTTTTTTTTTCAGATAATGTTGAACGGTTGGATGATTTGTTTAAAAAGCCAGAATTGAAGATGCACTTTGGACTCGACATAAATGTGATCAGATGAATCCATAATAAAAATAATCATCCATTGCAGTCCAACACAAATTAATTCAACATTAGCTCCGCCTAAATAAAATGCTTTTAGCAAAATACAGCATAAATCTAATAATAATGCTCGTCACATGGACCAATGTTTCTCCTTTGACAACATTTACTTTGAACATGACATGTACATTTTTTCAATAGAGTTTCCACCTAATTGCTTAAATAACATGCACAATGGATGACTTTATTTTACTGAAAAATTGGCCCACCACTGAAAGCCTGTGTAACACAGTGAGATGAATTTCATAACGAGGTGAGTCAGTTTACTACCTTTACTCTTATCAGTACTTATTTTTACCCTTATACAACATATTTTCAGTCTTTATTCTGTATATTCTTAGCAATTAAACTAACAAAGATGCAGCATTAGTGAAAAGATGACAGGGAGCTTTCCACTGGCTTTGTCATTTATCAATTTTAACCACTGGAGGGTGCTAAATATTAACCAATGAAACTTGAAACTCGTGGAAATTGATGCAAAAAATACTAAATCAGCTTGAGAAAGTTTGTCATGGCAACAGAGCAGAGAGAACAGAGCAAACATCAACAGCTACATTTTATTAACCAAAAGTAAAACAACAGTATTTGTCTTTTTTTAAAATAAATACAGCTCTAAGTTACAGCATGCAAATTAGACTAAATTATCAGAAAATGGAAGAATTATTTACATACTTTCATTAACATGATACAATTTGTATTTAGTAGAACCATTTGATTTTAGTGGTTTTTACATAGAAAAATATGAAATCTTGACATGATCTTAAATGAAATAGAAAAACATTTATTGCCTCATTTTTTACAAGTAGATTCAAACATTTCAACACTTATAAAAGTTCTATGAACCAATGTATGTTTAATTACTAACATCACATCACCAGAATGTCCAGCAGTTTACTTATGGTTATACTGTCTGAAAAAAATCCTTTTCTTCTATATATCTGTGTGAAGAAACTTACATGAACCAGTCTTTAGAACAAGAAGTTTAAAAAAACATGTACAAAATCCACAAACAAACGGTAATTAGTCACATATATTTGGCCTCAATGCATTTTTTGTCAGAGTTACAAATTACAAAACGTTGTACATCTGATATTTATGATATTTAATACAAATTAAAAATCTCCCAGATGATTAGCGTCCCATTGCTCCCTTTAAATCACAACAAATTTTCCGCATTTCACAAGTAATCACAATGAAAATGCAGTAACAAGGAGGAAAACTTATTACAAATGGATATTAAATAAAACTGAAAGACTGTCCGATGTCTGACATAAATTACAGCAGAATGTGTAAAAAAAAAATCTCTTCTCTGAAAGCTGAAAGACCTTATAGTGTATTATAACAGAATAAATATGCCCATCACAAACTTCAGTGATAAAGAACAAGACTTTCACTTGTAATATTCACATAGCAGGTATATGTCTGCACAGCTTCCATCAACACTGCAACATTTACCTACTTACTGACAGATATTTTTATTTACTTTATCGGAAATGGGCAAGAAGGGAGGCATTACTGTAATTCGGGCATCTTATTATCGTACTGCGGAGGAGGAGTGATGGGTTCGATGGTCACTGGGTTCTGTGTCGGGCTGCGGATTTGGAGGCGAAAGTCCTTCAGGTGCAGTTTGTCCGACTTGATCCTCCTCACCCGGAGGGGCCGCAGTAAACGGCTGGCCCGGCTGCTGCTGCGGGCGGGCAGGCTGGGGTTTGGTGCGAGGGCAGCGGCCGGTTCAGGTTGAGGCTCAGGGGCTGGTTGTGCAGGGGATTCATTAAGAGGAGTGTCCTCGGTGGAGTTGTTGGCGGGCTCTGTTCCTTCATTTTCCACAGCAGCTAGGATGTCCTCGTAGGACGGCAGCTGCGAGATGCTCTGGCGGAGGTTGCTCTGACGGACGGGGTAGTCGCCGCTGCCGATAACCTCCTCGTAGCTCGGCACGTTGTATGAAATTGGGTCTACAGTTCTGGAAAGGAATGAAAAGACGACCCACAGTGAGAAACCAATGTAAGCAAAACACCCGACAAAACATTTGTACATACGTGACCTACAACTGAGTGTTTTGGGCGCTTGGGGGCAACAAAAAGAAGCTGTGAACACTGACATACTTGAACAGCTAAACTTGTTGGCCAACTATTGATAATTTACACCTCGAGCAGATGTAATATTAGCTGTGTTTTACATAGTTTAAATAGCCAGGCATTCTTTGTGTTAGCCAGCTTGACAAAACCTAAAACACTAATCAGAAATGATGGGGGCGGCATAGGTGGCTATCAACTGTCTTTAATATCAAAGCTATTCCTAATCAGACTCTGTGCATACTCATATAAAAAGGGGCATTTGATGCATCATGTGTCTACTTCTGTCAAAAGAGGAGTGGGTTGTTACAATAAAAAGCTGTGCTACTGCAAATGATGCAGGAGAGGATTGCTGGTAGAAAATAAATAACATTGTAAGGTAATATACTTATTTTGTTGGTGCGCTCTTGATGCAGCTGCTCATTTCTAACGTACTGCACATTAGAGCTCTTGAACCTTAAGCATCATATTTTTAAACATGATCCTCAAGAAGTGCACTCAGGTCTGACACGGTCTCATAATAAAGGATACATGAAAATCACTTAAGTCAAATCAAAGTGAAACGAAAGCTATTAATTGAATATTCTCAGTGATTAATACCAGCAGACATTTCCATTTTCTAATCTGTGTTCTGCTGGCTGCAATACCAACAGTGTAAAATGGACTCGTCAGCAAATCAGAAGCACACATTACAAACTCATTCTCTCATTAACTCAATGTATGGTTGCACCCTGAACAACGAGACATATCTCCTGGAATTATATGGCTTCATTTCATTGTGGAAAGGGAGACTCATCTTATAGCTGACTTAAATCTGAAATTTTCAACAGAACCTCCTCCAGAGCAGGTTAGCTGTGCAGCATTAGTTGCCATGGAGGTATTTCAAAAAGAGCCACCTTTGTGATACTAATACTCTGGTTTGAGGCTCAATATATCACCCTGACTCACTAATCTTACTTCTCTGATCAATACATGTCTAATATTTACATTTTTAGCTCCGTTTTGGTCCCTGTCAGCTCTTGAGTGAAATATCTGATTCTTTACCTGCTAAATATTCCACTATATTCACCAGTTTGCTGTGAACGTGTCTGTTGGTGGTTGTGTACAGACGTTTTGCCACGGTTTCTTGGCTACCTGCTGAGGCTCAAAACAGTTCTGATGTGAGGCGGGACGCTAAAGTTGAGAACCACAAAATCAAACCATAAGTGTAAGTAGGCTAAGAAGCTGCATGGAGCTGAGGTGTGGTGCTAATTCTTTGTGGGTTCATCACTACAAACAAGCCCTTTCACGTTCCATTTGATCTTTTGATATACTATAGTAAAAGCAACTATTTCCATCCTCATAAAAACTTTGTTTGTTGAGGGATATTTTTATGATTGGCATAATGCTGCTTTTGGTGTTTCATGTGTGAAGTGTGACTGTAGGCAGGACAACGATCAAATGATGTGACAACAATTAGGGCTGTGTTTGAGGCAGCCTGAACAGATTAGTTGGATCAGTGTGAGAAGTTAAACCTGGAATACCTCCATTTACAGCAGTCTGTCTTGAGGATTTGAAGAGGTTCTGTCATTTTTCTCCAGATAATCTAGTTAACTTCCTGCTTACATAGTAAGACCCACTACATGTCATATGAGCAAATGCGTAAAAATGTGTTTTGTTTGTATTTTTTTCTTTTTAAGTTGTTATGTGTGGAATTTGAGTTGGTACCATGACTTAGAAGCTAGCACTGTTGCCTCATAACAGGAAGATTCTGGATTCTAACCTGCTGGTCAGCTGGGGTCTAAACGTGGAGAATCTGGTGAATCTTAATTAGCTGTAAATGTGAGCATGCATAATTGTATTATCCCATTTTCAACTGGGAGGCTCCAGTCCCCTTCTGCAGAAGAAAGCAAGTGCAGCTATTGGATGGTTTTATATATGATTATAACATCTTTGAAATTATTGTGATGAAACAAGTTTTATTTCGCGCAAGAATGAAACAATCCCAAGAAAATGTGCTGCAATCTGTGTGTTGCCTTTAGAACTGAATTTAGTAAATGTTAAGATTTGAAAATCGGTAACTTGTACCACACATTTCCAGATATTCCATCTTAGAAGTTGAACATGTGAGAACATAAACAAAAGTCAACACTCACGACGAATCCTGCTCTCCTGTCGCATTGTCCATAAGGCCACCTGCTGCCGCCGCTGGCTGGCTGCTTCTGTTGTGAGCTCTCCTTTTGCTCCTCACACCGAGACAAATGGACAAAAGCAACATGGCCGCCCCAACTCCAACCAGCACCATCGCAACTGACGAGGACTTTGTGTGGTCTGTGTCATTGTCGTCGTTATTATGGTTGTCTGTCCCAGGCACTGTACTGGAGTTACCTGACGAATCAGTAGAGGTGCTTGAGGCCTCTCCATCCATGGGTATCACAGTCCACACAATCATAACAATGCCCAGGGCGATGAGACCCACTCCCAGAGCACACAGAGCATAGTGGGCACCGGAGCCGCCGGACTCTGATGATGATCTGCTGGGGCGGTTGTTGGCACCACACAAACCCCGACTGGAACACATACCTGCAGGAGAAACTGCAGAAAAAAAGGCAAAAAAAAAAATGAAAATTTATCTTAAAGCCAGGACAGCACAGGGCACTCTTCCCGTCAGACCACTGCCCACACTGACAATTCACAATTTGTGTCAGATTTATGAAGATTTAAGCACCATGTGATGCAAGATTTACGCACCATATGAGCAGAGGTGCTAAACTAAAAAGCATTAAATATCTCCAGCAAATAGCTAAAACCTCAATGTGTCTGTCCTGAATTACTTACTGCATCATTGTAATGATTCTGGCTTTATCTAAGAATGAATTAGTTATAGCTGGCATATTCTTAAAGATCCCTTCCAATGAAAGTCAAGTTTTCACCTTCTGCTAGCATGTGTGCATATGGTGTTTTTTGCATGCAGGAAGACATATCATGAGCAAAATAACGCCGCGGCCGAGCATTTCTACCTTCAATTGCAGTGTATCAAAAACATCCTTAAAAATATAGATTCATAGAGCCAGGGGTTTGAGTAGCATAGAGTGTTTGAGCAAAGTTGAAGGTGAGGGGGCAGCTAGAGCTGCGGGCGACTAGCAGAGGGGTTAAAGGAGATAGAGGTGGGACTGATTTGCATATTCATAGAACTGAGCGTGCTAAAGGAAGCAAAAGTGAACAGTTACATCTAAGCAATTTTAAAGCATAAGGGGATTAGCTTCTTGGGGAAGAAAATCTTCTAAATGTGTAGTTTAGCTACACGGAGATGCGATTTTAATGGTTCAATCAATGCCAAGAGAGGAACTTTACAAACAGGATAGGTGCTGAGACGGCTACATTTTTGAGGGTTGAGAGAGCGGGAGAACAGGTTGCAAGAAAACGTAGCATGTGGTGAGAAAACAGGTTATTAAAAAAACAGAAAATGCAGCGGCAATCCCACACATGTCCTAACATGACAAACAGGAACCTGAGAGACAGTATCATTGCGAGGAATGACACAAGAATGAAGTGGAAAAAAAGGTTCAGATAACGATGGCAGCACAAACGCAACTTACACAAATATATACACACTAAAAGATTAGATAAAATCAGCACCCAATGACTGGTAATGGACAATATAATGACACTCCTGCCAAAAAGCTACCTTTGTGAAGGTTATAATGTGTTGACACAGGGGTTGTGTATTTAGTGATGTCACAATTGGTGAAATGAACCTTTTAAGTGTTCACGGAATTGTTAAATACAAGCAAAACACCAGAGTTCCTAATTACATTTCACCTAAAAGTACAAGCGAAAGAAAAAAAATACAAAATATACAAAATCCTAGCTGCTTCTGGAGGCTCCTGAGCCAAAGTTTGGAAACTATTGCTGCAGACTGGCTCCTCTGAAATACTAAGTGAGACCATCATAGACTTTTATGTTAACTACAACCATGGTCAAGTTTTTAAAAACATCTTAAAATAATGATGTCCTGCAGGAAATATCTATAAAAAGAAGTACAACGCATTCACGTGTTGTTTGTGTAAAGAAAATGATCTTCACACTGCTACTGTGGTCCACACATTTATACATATCTTAAAGCATCAAGAAAATTAGACCGATATTCGTACAGTATAAACGAAAATTTGGCTCAGCAAGAAGAGCCAGAGATTGTAGGACTGGACAGCATCTCTTTGACTATCAAATTTTTTGTTTATATACAGGAGTAGTGTCTCTGTAGCCTACAAGCTTCACCGCTTGAAGATATATGTGTTGCCCTGAGATGACCTCCAGCACTCAGTACCTCTGTGGTGAGCATTTGCGTACACAGGTGGACTATAGGTCAACAGTTTATGACAGGGCCAAGGATTTGCATGAATCAGCATTTCAAAAACAGGTGCAGCTCATTAGAAAGAGTAAGTGAAATTCTAAATTCTTCATGAAAAGAATGTGAACAACGTCTACACCAAGGACACAACTAGCAATTATTTTCATAACTAAATAATTGGGCAATTATATTATTGATTAGACAAATACATGTTTGGTTTCTAAAATGTCTGAAACAATGAAAATGTCCATCACACTGTCAAAAAGCCAAAGTAACGACCAACATTTGCTAAGCCAAAGATATTCAGTTTCATATTACATGCAACATGAACTGAAAAGCAGAAGCTCTGAGATGTTTACCTAAAAAAAATGACTTGTAATTAATCAACTTTATAATGAATGAATTATGGAAATAGTTGATTGATTCACAATACGCTTTAACTCAAATGCAAGTATTCTAAAATGTATAACAATGTTGCTGTCACAATGCACAGCTCTTTAAATACACTCGAACAATAATCATGAAATCTATAAAGCTTCGGGGGAGATAAATGGGTGTATCGACTTTAACTGTCATGACACACATATGAGTATTTACCCAGAAAATGTAGTTACTCACAGGGTGTGTTGTCTGAGAGTGAAATGATTAAAAAAAAGCCATTTAGACTAAAGATCATCATCTTTACAACTCAAAATGCAAAGTGCTCTACATTCAGAATAACAACCGAAAACATAATGAAAGTGTTTATTTTATCGTCTACAAATTAATATATTTGGAATTTGAACATCTTAAATTAAAATATCCCATTACAGTATGTGTAACACCATCAATAATTACAAATGCACACAGCCACCAGAACGTTCAGCAGGATGCAAGTCTGCAGTATTGTGCCCTACAAACTGATATGACCAATGTGTTAACATGTCTCGGTTTCCATGAAACTTCATTCAGCACGTTCTTTTGTTTGATTTATTTTCCTAAGCACCTGCCTGAAGGTGTGCATTGATTACACCACAATGAATTTAACCTCTGCACCAGATTAAAAAAAGCGATGGAAATCATTTGTCATTATGTGAAGACTGTCCTATGGTCATATATTTCTGTTTTCTTCCGTCAACCACTCTTTGCTCACATTAAAACCACTTGCCAGTTGTAGATCATTTACATGGTAGACGCAGATGAATGTTTTTAAATGGCAGGTTCATTAGTCCAGCTTTGTCTGAGACGTAATCTAGTTTTCAATCACGTCTTAGCATGACAGAGCAGTATGTGAGTGTACCCTACAGCAAATAGTTATACGGATGACCAACCACCTAAGCTTTGCTTAAGACTCATCAACTGGAAATACTAGAAATATGTCATTCAAACAAAATATGCACTTCTTAGCTGGGTTTTTTTTTCTACATCTCTGGTCTGAAGTGTTTAGAAATATCTTTTGAGATTCTCGCAAAATTAGCATTAGGATTCACATAGACTGTTACAGGAGTTTATTATATACTGCTCTCAAAAATTAAACAAACAATTAATCATTACAGTCAGTGTAACATCAATTCAACTAAACTTCTCAGCTATTGATCTGCCATTTTAGGAAGTGTAATTGACTGTGAATCCCCCTTCAGGAGGTTAATAACTTTGCTTTATGCATTGGGACACACTGTACGATTCATTGAGAACAAAATGACATGAATGAAGCGTGCCCTTAAATTTTTGGAGCCGTGTAGTTTGTCACAGTGCTTTGAGTATATCAGCTATTAGAATCACTATAATCTGGCAATTTGTTGGTGAAACTGCATTATCTGAAGACAACAAAATCTTCACTACATAATAAATTACATTCATTGTCAATTCAATTTCAGAAATCAGTAAAACCTCGTGAATCCATCAGTGTCAAACCTCCACCTGCATCGGTGTTCTCATGACAGGATGGTAACATGTTTTAAAGTATTCCAACCATGTCACATACATCCGTAAATGCAGGAAAATTAGTTCAAGCCTTTGTACAGAGCACACTCTGCAGTTTAGCATCTGTCCTCTTGTTTTGATGCTCCTGTGCACATGATTCAAACAGACTGTGGGAGCTGCAAGATGGAGAAAAAAACTGGGACTTATGTTATTGATATTTTGATTATTAATGCTAACATTTGTACCTGTACTGCACTGCATTGTTTTTAATACTACTGTGTCCTTACTTTTTCTGCAAACATTTTATTTTTCTGCTTTGTGCTACTACAGCTGTTTGTGACTGTGTGTGTTTTTTTTTTACTTTAAAATGATAACACACCCTGTTGGCTGTGTTACAAAAGACACACAGATCGATCTCAATTGTCTGTAAAACTCCTTGGCACGTCATTGAATAAGCACTTCAGAGGTGGGAGATAATTTGATATTTTCGTCCAAAGACAATAAATTGTAAGGAATACAAGTTTTTAAGGTTCTTGAGATCAGCAGCTTATCCTTGGAAAGTTTGAATATCTGCAGCTCTAAGAACAAATGTTTCAATCTGCTGGTGAGGACAGTGTGATACAGTCAGAGGCTCCAGGAAGGGCGGGCACAGCAGATGGACCTTGATTTTGTCTCACATGTGTTCAGCTTCATCAGGGGCCTTCATGAATTTTCCTGTCAGCAGCTTGGTTTATTACTAGTATTCCAATTCTAATCATTTATAGCACTATAAACTTGTATTGCTTACTCACGTCCCCTGCCTCTTGTACTCTTGTTTTATTGGAGACAGATGTGAGAGGAACAAGTCATGAGGCCAATGTGAAGCCTGAGAAAGTGAAGTCAGATGGTTTGGAATGAGGACTTTTTTTATTTGAAGCCTGCTTATTGCCTACAACTAAGAGTTACTGGACAATATCACCCCAAAGGTAACACTGAATGTGGAGAAAAGTTAATTGTTTTGAAATTTTACATGCTATTTTCTTATCAAATAAAGACATTTTGTTACATTTCTTATTATTAATCTGTGAGTTTTCCAAAGTCTGTGCAATATATATACTGTAACGATGCACTGATCCTGCACCTACTTTACTGAAAGGACCAGATGATTATGCCACTATTAAACCCAGACACATTCATTGAGTCGGTGGAGGCCGCCAACTCAGTTTTTTAGTGTCTGGTCTACATTAAAATGATTAATGGGGTAAGGGATTTAAATGTAGCATCCCCTCAAGGAGAGACGGTGGATGAATCAGAGCATCACTACTTTGCCTGGTTTGATCAGTGACTTATTGAATGAATACAGAATATGACATGTTTAGTCAATAAAAGTGTCACTCATCAATGCTTTTTCCCCATAAATGCATTTTTGCATATAGCATGACTGACTTTTAATGTAGAGCATCACACATTGCAGATCAGCATGTCCTAAATTACCACAATCATCAAAACCAAAATAAGGTGACAGTGAGGCATCAGTGTTAGAGGCTGGGTTAATCCACCTCAATTTACCAAATTTTAATAGTTTACGCCTGACCATCTCATATTGGCTTCCTGATTTGATTTCTGTGCATATGTATGTTGGTAAGTAAAACATGTAAAAGCTTTGGTCACAGGTGTTGTAACTTTTTGAGCAAATAAAGTGTCCTTCACACCAATCTGTGAAGCAATGTTTGAAGTGCCATAACTTGAGAAATAATGTAGCTTGAGTCTTGAAATTTTGCAGATTCATTAATGCAACCCTGCTTTGATAGACTTATACAAACTAGTTATATGATTGGGCAAATTTTGTTTAAAAAATGTCAACGACTGTTCTATTCTGTGATTTAAACCAGCCATAAAACTTTTATTCTGCACGCCAAGAGGCTCATTTTTTCCCCTCTGATTGGCACCAATAGGAGCTTTAAAAATGTAGAGTATGGTCCCGATCAGAAGCGTATTTAATGAGAAAAACATATATACTAAAAAGCTGGAATACCAGGTGAAAACCCATGTATACACAGGTAGAACATGCAAACTCCACATAGAAAGCTCTGTGAGGCAACAGTGTTAACCACCGTTCACTGTGCAGCCCCCAACTCAAGCATTCTCATGAAAAGTGCAATTGTGTCCATATTCATATCGGATTTTATTCATGCAATATAAAGTGAAAATAATCATTTAAATCAAACATAGTGTATTTGGTGAATTGAGATGGAATGACCTGGCTTTGGAAAACAAAACACACGTTATTTGCCATTGTCATTAATGGGGATTTTCTGCCTGTTACACAGCATGCATGGGTGTGTCCTTTTCAACATCAGTGCATTTCCAGCATTAAAAAGCAGCTTATCCTGTAATAAACACTGGCCTAATTGTTTCTTGTTGTGGGTGACATTAACAGCTCAACCAGGGGGACATTTCTGGGGCAGGAAGGTGGTTAAAAGTTCTGTAGGAGTCTCCGTCCCTCTGTCCTGTCATTGTTTGTGAAGAAGGAAGGACCTCAAAGGAAGGACCTCAGAGGAAGGACCTGACCCTCCACCAGGACCGACACTCTGATCTCTACTCACCGGGACACGGGAGCTCACAACCGCACACATTTACAACCCATCTACTGGCGGCGGTTAAACTGATAATATCCACAGTGTTTCGAGGTGTAAAGTGATCAAGAAGAGGCCTTACCTTGTCACCGCTCAGAGCCCAAGGACTTCCCTCTTCATCGGTGAGTCACCTGAACACGCAGGTGTTTCCAGGAAGATCAGAGGGGCTCAGAAGGAGAAAACATAGACGCAACAGCTCTAAGGGGCCCGTTTAACTAATCGTTTTTTTTTTTTTTTTAAATCACAAGTGATTTATTGCTGTTACAATAAAACTATAGTTGAGTGGAAGTTTGTAGAAAAGCCAGTGCGGGTGAAAACGTCCCTCTGCAGGTTGTAAAGCGTGTCTTCCTCCTGGTCCTAGTGCTGCTCAGGTAAACTTCCTCTGAGGACACGTTCATTGGGACGAGGACACGCCTCGAAATGAAAGAAAGGAATGGCATTACACTTATTATTCAAGTATCCAAAATAGTCTCAAAAATATTTTCAAAAATATATTCAATAGCCTATATGGTCACTGACTGTATCCAATTTAGTGTCTTTAGTGATTTTAAATACAGTGAAGCAATTTTACTGGTATTTACATCTACACTACTATACTGTGTGTTTATATATATATATATATATATATATATATATATATATATATATATATATAGTCTTCAAAACACAATGGAAAATGAAGAGTGAGACTTTTTTTTTTTTACCTCTACCCCTTCCCCCAGCTTATGTATTATAATGAGTGTAGAATGAAAAGGAAGTGCCCAAGAATGAAAAACTGCCATTAATGAAATGTGCTTTTTACTCCATCAAGGAGTTAGAGTCTCGGCAAAGTTGTGCAACAGTCGCTGTTGGTTTGTCTGTCTGTCTGTCTGTCTGTTAGCAAGATTACTCAAAAACGGATTTGGATGGAATTTTCAGAGAAGGTCAAAAATGACACAAGGATCAACTGACTAGATTTTGTTAAGCCTCAGAACATGAACTTAGATATTTGACTATATTTTTTAATAAGGACTTTTTATTTGAAGCCTGCTTATTGTTCACTACCAAGAGCTACTTAAGTAGCACTTTTCACACAAATTAAATGTAACACAAAGTACTTTAAGGGTGAAAGAAAAACAAATGCTATAAAGCAATACAAACAACCTCAACAACCATTAAATAGATTAATATGAAGAAAAGTCAATAAATAGATAAATCAATAAATAGAATTAGTTCCAAGAAGATAAATTAAATCAATCAATCAATCAATCAATCAATCAATCAATCAATCAAGAATTGAGTTTGTCTGTACAAGCATCATCGCACTCTGCTGCTCTCAGGTCTTGTGGAATTGTTTTAGAGATGTGGACCATTGGAACAAAATGCTCCTCACTGTAGAACACGTGTCAAACTCGGGCCCGTAATACAATTATATCCGGCCCGAGACATCAATCTGATTCATTAAGTTCATAAAACTGTGGCTGGTTGACGTTAATGTAACGTTCAGGAAACTTAAATGTGATTAAAACAGTAACGCTAATGTTCTAGTTGTCAGTAATCAGCTTTAATTTGACACTAAAACAGACTCTGTTAATTTTTTAAACGACATCAGTTTCATTAATTTGTTGAAAATGGTCTCATTTGTTGTTGTGATGCTGCTGATGATTCATTCAAACAAGATGATCTGTGTTGAAGACACGTTTAGTTCTAGTATCAGAAGTACAAGAAGGAAAATGGAAGTTTAGTTCTGCTATGTCAAAGATTTCAGGAATAAAATAACTAAATGAGTCTTTATGCCTCCAGCTTTATTCTACAATAATGAAATAATGAAATAGTCACAGATAATAAAAATATAAATAGCAGAGAAAACCTGAGAGAATCATTTCCTGGACAGTCTATGAAGGAAAAGCAGCTTTTTATCCTGAAAGATCAGAACCAGCTCCAACATTTGCATCTGACAGCATCAAGTCAACCAGAAAGAAAAGAAAAAAGAAAGTGACTTCTTTCTGATCACATCTGTTCCCGCTGCTCACATTCTTCACTTTTATAGTCCACTTTTAAAACTTCAGCAGACAGGTGCTCTGCTTTGGAGTGTGATGATGTCGTCGGTGATGTGGAGACTGAAGTTTCTGTTTCACCCACAGCGTGCTTTAGGACACCCGGGTAGGACTTGATGTTTGAAATACTGACCGACAGCTCAGATTTAACTGTCTGCAGTTCTGTTTTGATGGATGTTAAATTTTCACTCAAAGCCACCAGGAGCTGGGTCTTTAAAATAACCGCTGTCTCGTTACAGAGTGAAAGTAGCAGTTCCTCCTTAAGGTCAGAGGTTGCACCATCTGAGGACCTCTTCAAAAGAAGATGTAGTTGATGAAGGCATTCTGGAGCAGGGCCAGAAAGACCACGACCAAGCAGCCTTGAGATCTTAGGCAGTGTCTCCCTCAGGTGAGTGTCAATGGTGTTCACGGTCAGGTCTGTGGTAATCCCGTCAAAAAACAAAACCGAAAAAAAATCTACATTATAAATCAACATGTAACCAAAGCACTATGTGTATAACGCCATAGTATAGGATGTAGTTCAGAAAATGTCAAAGTATAGTCAGGCATGAACTAACCATGACGTCACCCGTTGGTTTCCACGCCGAGAAAATGAAGCCCAGATTTTGCGACTTCCTGGTCGCCATTTTGGATTTTTTGGAGCCACTGACGTAAAAAGCGTCATCAAACAGGCTGGACCGGAAAGCAACTAGAGGCAGGACCAGTCTATGGGCGGGCCAGACTGAAGCCAGACTGCTGAAAGCCTCGCCCTAAAGGATCTGTCAATCATTCCAGACAAGACTGTCTATCAAGTATAGCCACGCCCCCTGGCTCCGCCAACTTTAACGATTTATTTAAAATTCAGTATTGATTTATTTTACGATCGGCCACCTGACCTCTCATTTTGACCATGAAAACTAACGGGAAAAAAATCCTGAGCTGTAGAAAATCAGTCTATCAAATTTTATTTTTTCCGGTGATGAATGGGGTCTATGGAGCAAAAGCTTTTTGGAGCCAACCCTAGCGGACGGCGTGATATTGCAAGTTTTTGACACTTCCGGGTGGGCTTCATTTTTGGAGCCAGATGCTACGTCCATCTTTATATACAGTCTATGAGTATAGTATATTTTTCAAGAATAACATAGTATGGCCTGTAGTTCATAGTATAGCATGTCGGCAAAAAAAACCCATAGATTATTATGTGGTTCAAAAAGCGCAAAATGATAGGATGTTGCCTAAAATTGTCATGTATGATATGAGGTTCAAAAAATGTCATAGTGCAGTATATTGTCAAAATAGTATGTTATTCAAAAAACATCAGAGTATAAAATGTGGTCTAAAAATGCCATAGAATAATAGTTCCTTTCACAAGTAAAGTCATTTTTAAAACTGTTCAAATTCCTATAATATGTTGCTAAACAACAACAAAAAAAATAAAACAAAAAAATCATAGTAATATGGCGATTAAAAAAGGCCTATAGCATAGCAGTTCGTTCAAAAAACATAATAGTATAGCTTTAGTCCACAACACGTTATGTCCTTGCTGTCTGAAGTAAGTGAGGAGCAACCCAAAAACAGTCCACACGCTGGTTTCCAGAGAGTTAGACAAGTATTTATTTGAAAGAGTAAGTTTACAACGACACAACATGTGAGGGGGTTAAAAGCAAATTGGTGTTAATAAAATAAAAATAAATAAACAGAACTAAAAGTGAATTTCACGTTGACATTGATGGGCATTCCAACCAGGAACAAAGTAAAAGATCATCTTGCTTTCTTGCTTGTGTTGTACGTCGCTTTGGACAAAAGCATCTGCTAAATGAAATTGTAGAATTGTAGAATTGTAGAATCATCAGTAAGGAAAAAAAAATCTTCCTGTTCACCTCTTAAAACCCAAAATCACACCACAGTAGCACCCTAAACTAAAACTACCAATGGGTTCCCTGTTTTCCTTTCTGAACAATTCAAAGGTCCCTCTCTATCTCCCCACACATCCACCATCCACTGGAACACATCTCCAAAGTTCTGCTGAATCTCAACTTCCCCTCAGAAGAAGTGCTGCCAGATGAAGAAGCCTTTTGAGAGGCAGCTGGCATTGTGATTGGACTGTACTTTGGTCTGTTCCAATTCAGCTTCAGCTCCAGAGACGGCAGGCGGGACGAGTCAACGGAGGCCGGATGGACGAAGGCATGCAGCTGAGTACAATCCAGAAAACAACAGAGGAGGAGTTCAGCAGCTCAGGGCCAGAACAAACAGAGTAGCATAGTATGTCTCTGAGGAAACATCATAGCATAGCCTTTGGTTCAAAAAACACCATCATATACATCGTATATTGTACAAATAAGTCAAAGGAAAGACACATACATTGTAGAATTATAGTAATTGTGGGCTGACTGATTTAATGATTATCAGTATTTTAGTTTTTACTGAGGCTGCACAGTGGTTAGTGGTTAGCACTTTCGCCTTGCAGCAAGAAGATCCCCGGTTCAAATCTCGGCCTGGGCCTGGGATCTTTTTGCATGGAGTTTGCATGTTCTTCCTGTGCATGTGTGGGATTTCTCCGGGTACTTCGGCTTCCTCCCACAGTCCAAAAATATTCTGAGGTTAATTGATAACTCTAAATTGTCCGTATGTGTGAATGTGAGAGTGATTGTTTGTCTATGTGTGTGGCCCTGCGACGGACTGGCAATCCGTCCGGGGTGTCCCCTGCCTTTGCCCGAATTGGCTGGGATGGGCTCCGGCACCCCCCTTAACCCTAATGAGGATAAAGCGGTGGATGGATGGATGGATAGTTTTTACTTATTTAAGGTAATAAGTCAATTTAAAAATGGCGCTACTTTGGCTCTGAACCTTTATCTAGCTGTGGTCACTCTGTCTTCTGGAGTGATTTGATTGGTTATATGTCACAAATAAAACTCCTTTAACTTATTATCTGTAAACAAAACAAAAACGTATCAACAATTTTTTCTGTTAGAGTTTGTGTTCTTCTAAGTTTAACTCCAAGATTTTAAATACTTTCATTAACTGCAAATGAATATCTCCTCCAAATGTTGTACTAATAATCATTATCAACCTTAAAAACCCACAAAACACCCTTCTATACTCGACCACACCTAGTACAGTCCGGTTCCCCCTTCTATAAATCTGCTTGGAATCTTCCACTTCCTGTTTGTCAAAGTGGCCTTCTACCTGGACAGGTTTTGTTGGAGCTCATGCAGCAAACATTTTGGGTAACTGCACTTTAATATGGATGGATGACACTGAATTAGTCTGTTTTAATGAGACCGAGATCAGATGTGTAGGTCTGTCATTAAATAGGAAATTATTTCTCAGAATTCACAGAAAAAAGTCTGAAATGTTTGCTAGGTTAGTGTCCCACATGTTCTTTGGCTCAGCTAAAGCTAACTCTCTGCAACTTCTTGATCTCTGGAGTTGCTTGTTGTTAAAATATCTTGCTGGAGGTGCTGAAGCTCAGAAAGTCTGAGATGTTTGTTTAGAATAAGCTCATTCTCAAGTCTTATCTGAACTGTCCTCTTTTGTTTGAACTTTCCCTAAACTTAGGAGTTAATGACAGAGCAGCACATCCAGACTCAGTCTCATTTATGTAGAAATTAAACTTCAGTGTCATTCATTGATGTTAAAGTGCAGTTTTTCAGATATTTATTGCACATGCTCCCGACCAAACCAGTTCAGGTGGAAGACAATGTAAAGAGAAGCTCCAGAGGATGAATATCACACATTTACGTTGGAAATAAATGTCCTTTACTTAGACATTGTCGTGCAAAAGTTGAATTTCCCTTTAATGATGTTCAAATCTTTGAGTGTTTTGTTGATGTTGGGTTCTAAATGTTTTTTTGACACTCGGCCCCAAAGATTAAAACCTTTTACGACTCACAAACTGCAACAATTCACACATTATCAACTATCTTTCTGACTAAACGAAGATAAAAAGTGAAAAACTGTCTGATTCCTGCATCATGAATGTAAACCTTTTTGGTTTTTATGACAGTGAACTGAATATATTTGGGTTTGGCATTTTATAAACCAAAACAATAAATGAATTACTGGAGAAAACAATCAACAGATTAATGGACAGAGAAAATGTGTTTTCCAACATATATGGCTGAATTACTCCAACATTGCAAGATACATACAATTTAAATTCAATTTTATTTATATAACGCCAATTACAGGTCAAATTGTTTCAAGACGCTTTATTTTTATATCATATTTAAAATATGACAAAGTAAGAAATTTAAACCTCTTGACTCATCCAATTTATTATTTGGTTTTGAAGTGACTAATGGACAATTAAAATAACTTTCTCCACTAAAACTAATAACTAGACGAGACCTCAGTAGATGGCAGAACCACGCCCATGAACGGAGATACACACATCCATACTTACCCAGCCAGCCAGATACCACAGCTGGTCGAGACAAGGGAACCAATCGGAGGGCAGAAATGTAGGAAGGGCCTGAACATTGACCAGTCGCAGTGCCCTTTTTTGGCTGCCTGTAGAGCTAGTCAGGTCTTTCTTTCTCTTGATTCCCAAAGGAATAAAACCAGCCATCCATTCAGAATTCCAGTTAGGAAAATCGGGATATCATGCTTGGAAGATAGGGATGCTATTCCAAACACTGTGGGGTTGGAACGGATCTGCTTATACTGTGGAAAAGGGCATGAGTTGCAGGGCGCAAAGGGGATATGTTCTGTATGTTCCCCGCTGATGTACACGTCAGGCGTGGTTAACTATGACGTTTTTGTGACATTTTGGATGACATACTAAATATGACGTTTTTGTGACATTTTGGATGACACACTAAACTATGACATTTTTGTCATATTTCAGACAACATACTAAACTATGACGTTTTTTATAAATGCTTTGTTTTTGCCATTTTCAGCTGTATTTGGATAGTTGTAGTGAAGGTAGACAGGAAATGGGGTAGAAGAGTAGGGGGAAGACATACAGCAAAGGGCTACAAGGAGGAATCGAATCCAGGCTGCTGCGTCGGAGGCCAGCCTCTGTACAGGGGTCGCCCGCTTAACCTGTTGAGCTATACAGGCGCCCCAACTGTAACATTTTTGTCATATTTTGGATGACATACTAAACTATGACGTTTTTTTCATATTTTGGACGACATACTAAACTATGACGTTTTTGTGACATTTTGGACCACATACGAAACTATGATGTTTTTTTCGTATTTTGGATGACATGCTAAACTATGATGTTTTTTTCATATTTTGGACGACATACTAAACTATGACGTTTTTGTCATATTTTGGACGACATGCTAAACTATGATGTTTTTGTGACATTTTGGACGAAATACTACACTATGACTTTTTTCATATTTTGGACGACATACTAAACTATGATGTTTTTGTCAAATTTTGGACAACATTCTACATTATGACTTTTTTCATATTTTGAACGACATACTAAACTATGACGTTTTTGTCATGTTTTGGACAACATACTAAACTATGACGTTTTGGTCATATTTCGGACGAAATACTACACTATGTTGTTTTTGTGACATTTTGGACAACATACTAAACTATGACGTTTTTTTCATATTTTGGACGACATTCTACACCAGGGGTCGGCAAGTAGATTTGGCTTCGGGCCAAAATGTTTGTAAACAGCGGGCCAACCTACGGGGGGTGCGCTCCGATTCCGCGAGCAGCGGCGGGGGGGGGCTGGCGATACCGCGAGCAGCGGAGCTTCTACAGCTGATCGCCACTGCTTGGGACACATGTCTCAATTCTGATCACAGATGTATTAAAAATGACTCCCGAGACAGACACATATTTTGCACACACTGTTGCTCAGTGAAATCTGGCTGGTACAACCGTGTCCGACCAGTAGCACAAACGCGGAAATGCCATACTAAACTATGACGTTTTTGTCATATTTTGGACAACATGCTAAACTATGACGTTTCGGTCATATTTCGTACGACATACTACACTATGATGTTTTTGTGACATTTTGGACGACATACCAAACTATGACGTTTTTGCCATATTTCAGGCGACATACTAAACTATGATGTTTTTGTCATATTTTGGATGACATACTAAACTACGACGTTTTTGTTATATTTCAGACAACATACTAAGCTATGATTTTTTTAAAAAAATATTTTGTTTTTGCCATTTTAAGCATTATTTGGACAGTTGTAGTAAAGGTAGACAGGAAATGGGGGAGAAGAGTAGGGGAAGACATACAGCAAAGGGCCGCGAGCAGGAATCGAACCCGGGCTGCTGCTTCAGAGAACAGCCTCTGTACATATGACGTTTTTGTGACATTTTTGGACGACATACTAAACTATGACGGTTTTTTCATTTTTTGGAAGACATACAAAGTTGTGACGTTTGGGTCATATTTTGGATGACTTACAAAACTATGACGTTTTTGTCATATTTTGGACGACATACTAAACTATGACGTTTTTGTGACATTTTGGACCACATACGAAACTATGATGTTTTTTTCGTATTTTGGATGACATACTAAACTATGACGTTTTTGTCATGTTTTGGACGACATTCTACACCAGGGGTCGGCAAGTAGATGTGGCTTCGGGCCAAAATGTTTGTAAACAATCGAACAGCGGGCCAACCTGCGGGGGGAGTGCGCTCCGATTCCGCGAGCAGCAGCGGGGGGGCTGGCGATACCGCGAGCAGCGGAGCTTCTACAGCTGATCGCCACTGCTTGGGACACACGTCTCAATTCTGATCACAGATGTATTAAAAATGACTCCCGAGACAGACACGTTTTGCACACACTGTTGCTCAGTGAAATCTGGCTGGTACAACCGTGTCCGACCAGTAGCGCAAACGCGGAAATGCCCGGCAGCAGCCGACCACCCGAGTTTCGTGTTGTGGTGACGGACTGGCTTGGCTCCATGCCAAATCAAATCTTCAAAATCATCTGGCGGGCCAGATATTATTCCTGACGGGCCAGTTTTGGCCTGCGGGCCGCCAGTTGCCGACCACTGTTCTACGCTATGACTTTTTTCATATTTTGAACGACATAATAAACTGTGACGTTTTTGTCATATTTTGGATGACATACTAAACTATGACGTTTTTGTCATATTTTGGACAACATGCTAAACTATGACGTTTCGGTCATATTTCGTACGACATACTACACTGTGATGTTTTTGTGACATTTTGGACGACATACCAAACTATGACGTTTTTGCCATATTTCAGACGACATACTAAACTATGATGTTTTTGTCATATTTTGGATGACATACTAAACTGCGACGTTTTTGTTATATTTCAGACAACATACTAAGCTATGACGTTTTTTTAAAATGTTTTGTTTTTGCCATTTTAAGCATTATTTGGATAGTTGTAGTAAAGGTAGACAGGAAATGGGGGAGAAGAGTAGGGGGGAGACATACAGCAAAGGGCCGCGAGCAGGAATTGAACCCGGGCTGCTGCTTCAGAGAACAGCCTCTGTACATATTGTACATTGGGGGCGGCATGGCTCAGTGGGTAGAGTGGCCATCTTGCAACCGGAGGGTTGCCGGTTCGATCCTTGGCCCGTCGAGCTCATGTTGAGGTGTCACTGAGCAAGACACCTAACCCCTAATTGCTCTTGATGGGTTGTGGTTAGCGCCTTGCATGGCAGCTTCCGCCATCAGTGTGTGAATGTGACATATCATGTAAAGTGCTTTGGGTACCTTGCAGGTGGAAAAGCGCTATATAAATACAGACCTTTTTTTTTTTACATATGACGTTTTTGTGACATTTTTGGACGACATACTAAACTATGACGGTTTTTTCATATTTTGGAAGACATGCAAAGTTATAATGTTTGGGTCATATTTTGGACGACATGCAAAGTTATGACGTTTAGGTCACATTTTGAACGACATACTAAACTATGACGTTTTTTTCATATTTTGGACGACATGCTAAACTATGACGTTTCTGTGACATTTTGGACGACATGCTAAACTATGAAAGTTTTTTCATATTTTGGAAGACATACAAAGTTATGACGTTTTGGTCACATTTTGGACGACATGCTAAACTATGTGTTTTTGTCATATTTCAGACAACATGCTAAACTATGACGTTTTTGTCATATTTCGGGCAACATACTAAACTATGACGTTTTTTCATATTTTGGAAGACAGACAAAGTCATGACGTTTGGGTCACATTTTGGACGACATGCTAAACTATGACGTATTTGTCATATTGAAATATAACATAATAAACTATGAATATTTTCATATTTTGGAACATTCTACGCTATGACTTTTTTTCATATTTTGGAAGACATACAAAGTTATGACATTTTGGTCACATTTTGGATGACATGCTAAACTATGATGTTTTTGTGACATTTTGGATGACATACTAAACTATGACGTTTTTTTTAAATGTTTTGTTTTTGCCATTTTCAGCTTCATTTGGGTAGTTACAGTGAAAGTAGACAGGAAATGGAGGAGAAGACGTACAGCAAAGGGCAGCAAGCAGGAACTGAACCCGGGCCGCTGCGTCGGAGACCAGCCTCTGTACATGGGTCGCCCACTTAACCTGTTGAGCTATACCGGCGCCCAAGCTGTGACGTTTTTGTCATATTTCGGACAACATACTAATCTATGATGTTTTTGTGACATTTTGGACCACATATGAAACTATGATGTTTTTTTCATTTTTTGGACGACATACTAAACTATGACGTTTTTGTGACATTTTGGACGACATGCTAAACTCTGATGTTTTTCTCATATTTTGAAATACATGCTAAACTATGACGTTTTTTTCATGTTTTGGACGACATTCTAAACTATGACGTTTTTTTCATATTTTGGAAGACATGCAAAGTTATGACGTTTCTGTGACATTTTGGACGACATACTAAACTATGACATTGTTGTCATATTTTGGATGACAAAGTGAACCAATACATTTTTGTCTTATTCCAGCTCAGGGCCGCGAGCAGGAATCGAACCCGGGCCACTGCGTACATAGGTCGCCTGCTTAACCTGTTGAGCTACACCGGCGCACCAGCTGTGATGTTTTTGTCATATTTTGGACGACATACTAATCTATGATGTTTTTGTAACATTCTGGACCACATACTAAACTATGATGTTTTTTTCATTTTTTGGGCGACATACTAAACTATGATGTTTTTGTGACATTTTGGACGACCTACTAAACTATGATGTTTTTGTCATATTTTGAAATACATGCTAAACTATGATGTTTTTTTCATGTTTTGGACGACATACTAAACTATGATGTTTTTGTCGACAGACAAAACTATTGCGTTTTTGTCATATTTTGGACAACATACTGAACTTTGATGTTTTTGTCATGTTTTGGACAACATACTCAACTAATACCTTTTTGTCAAATTTCAGCTAAGGGCCGCAAGCAGGGATTGAACCCGGGCTAGTGCGTCAGAGACCAGCCTCTGTACGTGGGTCGCCCGCGCTACCTGTTGAGCTGTACAGGCGCCCAAGCTGTGATGTTTTTGTCATATTTTGGACGACATACTAAACTATGATGTTTTTTCATATTTTGGATGACATACTAAACTATGACGTTTTTTTCATGTTTTGGACGACACACTAAACTATGCCGTTTCTGTGACATTTTGGATGACATACTAAACTATGACGTTTTTTTCATGTTTTGGACGACACACTAAACTATGCCGTTTCTGTGACATTTTGGATGACATACTAAACTATGACGTTTTTTTAAAGTATTTTGTCTCTGCCATTATCAGCTTCATTTGTGTAGTTGTAGTGAAAGTAGACAGGAAATGGGGGAGAAGAGGAGGTGGAAGACATACATTAAAGGACAGCAAACAGGAATCAAACCCAGGCTGCTGTGTCGGAGACCAGCCTGTGTACATGGGTTGCCCGCTTTACCTGTTGAACTATACAGGTGTCCCAACTATGACGTTTTTGTGACATTTTGAACGACATACTAAACTGTGATGTTTTTGTCATATTTTGAAATACATACTAAACTATGACTTTTTTTCAATTTTTGGACGACATACAAAACTGTGGCCTTTTTTGTTATATTTTGGATGACATACTTAACTATGATGCTTTTTTCATATTTTGGACAACATTCTCCATTTTTACTATTTTCATGTTTTGAGTGACATACTAAACTATGACATTTTTGTCATATTTTGGATGACATACTGAACTAATACATTTTTGTCGTATTTCAGCTGAAGGCCGCGAGCAGGAATCAAACCCGGTCCATTGCGTCGGAGACGAGCCTCTGTACACGGGTCGCCCACTTAACCTGTTGAGCTATACGGGCGCCCCAGCTATGATGTTTTTGTGACATTTTGGACGACCTACTAAACTATGATGTTTTAGTCATATTTTGGACTACATACTAAATTATGACGTTTCTGTGACATTTTGGACGACATACTAAACTATGAAAGTTTTTTCATATTTTGGAAGACATACAAAGTTATGATGTTTTGGTCACATTTTGGACGACATGCTAAACTATGACATTTTTGTCATATTTCGGACAACATACTAAACTATGACGTTTTTGTCATATTTCGGACAACATACTAAACTATGACGTTTTTTGCATATTTTAGATGACATTCTTAACTATGACTTTTTTCACTTTTGAACAACATACTAAACTATGACATCTTTTGGATGACAAAGTGAACCAAGATGTTTCTGTCATGTTACAGCTAAGGGCAACAAGCGGGAATCGAACCCAGGCCACTGCATCGGAGACCAGCCTCTGTAGACGGATCGCCCGCTTAACCTGTTGAGCTATACCGGCGCCCCAGCTGTGACGTTTTTGTGACATTTTGGACAACATACTAAACTATGATGTTTCTGTGACATTTTGGACGACACACTTGACTATGACGTTTTTTTCATATTTTGGAGGACATACAAAGTTATGACGTTTAGGTCACATTTTGAACGACATACTAAACTATGAAGTTTTTTTCATATTATGGACGACACACTAAACTATTACGTTTCAGTCATATTTCGGACGACATACTAAACTCTGATGTTTTTGTCATATTTTGAAATAGATGCTAAACTATGACGTTTTTTTCGTGTTTTGGACGACATACTAAACTATGACATTGTTGTCATATTTTGCATGACCAAGTGAACCAATACATTTTTGTCTCATTCCAGCTAAGGGCCACGAGCACGAATCGAACCCGGGCCACTGCATACATGGGTCGCCTGCTTAACCTGTTGAGCTATACCGGCGCCCCAGCTGTGATGTTTTTGTCATATTTTGGACGACATACTAATCTATGATGTTTTTGTAACATTCTGGACCACATACTAAACTATGATGTTTTTTTCATTTTTGGGCGACATACTAAACTATGATGTTTTTGTGACATTTTGGACGACCTACTAAACTATGATGTTTTGTCATATTTTGAAATACATGCTAAACTATGACGTTTTTTTCATGTTTGGGACGACATACTAAACTATGATGTTTTTGTCGACAGACAAAACTGTTGCGTTTTTGTCATATTTTGGACAACATACTTAACTTTGATGTTTTGGACGACATACTCAACTAATACCTTTTTGTCAAATTTCAGCTAAGGGCCGCAAGCAGGGATTGAACTCGGGCTACTGCGTCGGAGACCAGCCTCTGTACATGGGTCACCCGCTCTACCTGTTGAGCTATACAGGCACCCAAGCTGTGATGTTTTTGTCATATTTTGGACGACATGCAAAGTTATGACGTTTCGGTCACATTTTGAACGACATACTAAACTGTGATGTTTTTGTCATATTTTGAAATACATACTAAACTATGACTTTTTTTCAATTTTTGGAAGACATACAAAACTGTGGCGTTTTTTTCATATTTTGGACGACATACTAAACTATGACGTTTTTGTGAAATTTTGGACGACATGCTAAACTACGAAAGTTTTTTCATATTTTGGAAGACATACAAAGTTATGACGTTTTGGTCACATTTCGGACAACATACTAAACTATGACGTTTTTTGCATATTTTAGATGACATTCTTCACTATGACTTTTTTCATTTTTGAACAACATACTAAACTATGACAGTTTTGGATGACAAAGTGAACCGAGACATTTTTGTCAAGTTTCAGCTAAGGGACACAAGCTGGAATCGAACCCAGGCCACTGTATCAGAGACCAGCCTCTGTCGATGGATTGCTCACTTAACCTGTTGAGCTATACCGGCGCCCCAGTTGAGACGTTTTTGTCATATTTTGGACAATATACTAAACTATGACGTTTTTGTGACATTTTGGACGACATACGAAACTATGACATTTTTTCATTTTTTGGATGACATACTAAACTATGACTTTTTTCATATTTTGGACGACATGCTAAACTATGACATTTTGGACAACATACTAAACTATGATGTTTCTGTGACATTTTGGACGACACGCTTGACTTGGACGTTTTTTTCATATTTTGGAAGACATACAAAGTTATGACGTTTTGGTCACATTTTGAACGACATACTAAACTATGATGTTTTTGTGACATTTTGGACGACATATTAAACTATGACATTTTTGTCATATTTCAGACAACATACTAAACTATTAGGTTTCTGTCATATTTTGGACGACATTCTACACTATGACGTTTTTGTCATAATTTGGACGACATACTAAACTCTGATGTTGTGGTCATATTTCGGACGACATACTACACTATGATGTTTTTGTGACATCTTGGACGACATACTAAACTACAAAGTTTTTTCATATTATGGACGACATACTAAATTATGACATTTTTGTTATATTTTGGATGACAAACTGAACCAATACATTTTTGTTGTTTTTCAGCTCAGGGCCGTGAGCAGGAATCGAACCCAGGCCACTACGTTGGAGACGAGCCTCTGTACATAGATCACCCACTTAACCTGTTGAGCTATACCGGCGCACCAGCTGTGATGTTTTTGTCATATTTTGGACGACATACTAAACTATGACGTTTTTGTGACATTTTGGACGACCTACTAAACTATGATGTTATTGTCATATTTTGGACTACATACTAAATTATGACGTTTCTGTGACATTTTGGACGACATGCTAAACTATGAAAGTTTCAGTCATATTTCGGACGACATACTAAACTCTGATGTTTTTGTCATATTTTGAAATAGATGCTAAACTATGACGTTTTTTCATGTTTTGGACGACATACAAAACTATGATGTTTTTGTCATAATTTGGATGACACACTAAACTATGATGTTGTGGTCATATTTCGGATGACATACTACACTATGATGTTTTTGTGACATCTTGGACGACATACTAAACTATGATTTTTTTGTGACATTTTGAACGACATACTAAACTATGACGTTTTTGTCATATTTTGGACGACATTCTACACTATGACTTTTTTCATATTTTGAACGACATACTAAACTATGACGTTTTTGTGGAAAAAAACCCCCATCAAAAGTACTTTGTAAAAGCGAGAGGTCAGTAGCAGCTTTCATTTTTTCTTTCAACTTTTCCATGGCCCCCCAAAATATCTGTTGTACCCCCCTGTGCCCGCCCACTAAAATTAATCTGGATCTGCCCCTGGTTATGAGTGTGCACAGATATAACTGCAAATTATTACTTGACTAGTTAATGGACGCACATGAGCACGAGTCACTAAAGTGACTAAAACGCTGTCAGTAATTTAGATTTCATCTTACTACTTGGATCAGTAAAAATGTGGTAATATGTAGCCTGATAAAACTGTGGACTGGCAGTTCCTAAATCTCTCTGTCTCTGGATATCAGGCAGCAGCACTACTAAAAGAGGAGTTGTTCCAGAACTGAATGGTTTGATGTCTGGATCAGCAACACTCACTCTTTCTGTTTTCTGACATCAACATGGGCTTCTTCTGAGTGGTTAAATATAACAGTAGTTTATTTGCGTTTTTAAATTCAATTCTGGACAAAGCTTTCCTCTCGTCCCTGGACCAGAACCAGGCTGTTTCTGTTCCTAAAATGCAAGTTGCAGCCATTTTTGTAAGGTTGCTGAGCCTATTTCGTTTAATAAGGAGGTCACGTGGTTCTAATATGGTTGGAAACGGCATTGTTGTGCTTAAGTTCTGTTGCATCACATCTAGTAGAGATGCAGTTCAGATTTTTTTTTGAACAGGGTCAAAACACATCACTGACACTAAACCATTGTTGTATGTTTTTTATTTCCTCTGTATTTCACAGCTTTCTTTGGGTGGAAGTAATAATTTCAATTTTTGCAGGACTTTTTCAGCTTTCAGGACTCTTGTAAAATTCACTCAAGTGTCTCTTATCCACAGAGCCCAAGGTTCCTTATTTTAGCCTTACAATGGTGGAGCTGTTACTGGCTGAATTTGAGGTTGTTTTATGAGTTGGAAATTAAAAAAATAGCCTCAGGGAGCCGAGGCATGAATATGTGAGACTCATTCTTGAAACATGTGAAGGATCATTTCTTTTTCAAATTTTTCTTCAAAAATCTTTCAGTGGAACTTTCTTGGTTATATAAAGTTGGGAAAAATGATGAAATGTAGACAAGAAATATGATGTATTACTGACTTCAAGCACATAGAATAATAACAAACCAGTCAACAAGCGAATACAACAGTTCTGAGCCTGTTTTTAAAATATCATAGAGCTGTTGTATACAAATACACACACTTTCAAAATTCAATGGAAAATACTCTAGGTCTGGATACATTTTTTAAATTCACAGTTAGTTTAACACAAATTTTTAATGCATTTGTTCAGAAAAATAACCATAACAGGCCTACACTGTGTACGAAAGTTGACAATAATTCCGCTTTTGATTTCGCCATATATGAAAAGCTCTGACAGTTCAATGAAAAGATGTAATTGACATGTGCATTAAAAGCAAACATGATTTAAGTCCGTCCGTTCATTCTCTGCAGGTTTGAACTGGTCTAATCTTCCCGCTTAAACAACTTTACTTCGGTAGTTGGAGGAGACACCCAGAAAGTGGCAAACAAACCTGTTTTGTATTGTTGGAATTAACCTCAGGGTTTCAGCCGCACACAGTGCAGCTCTGTGCAAGTACAAGTCGTGACATTTAATGAGTTATTTTTCATGCTGTGTGTTATAAAACACGATGAAACTGTACAACTATACCATTACATTCTCTCCATTAATAAAGACTTTGACAGTAGAAACATATGGAGACCATTCACTTTTATACATTATCACTTTCATAACCCAATAGTCACTATTTTATGTATACACACATATATATACATGTATTTATCTACAAATCACATATGATCATTTTTGTAAGTAAAGTTATATTATCATCTTCCTCCAAGTAAAAACCACAGTAGATCTTTCAAACTAACTGAATACAAAACTCTTGAGAAGATGGATTGTACCAGCTGTCAAAAGTGAGGATTGTCTTGTGTGCTACAAAATGCTGTTTCATAAAAGTTCTACCTCTATAATATTAGCAATTTATTAACCTCACGTAATTCATCATCTACTAATGAAGAACCGAAGACGTGACACAGGTCAGGACCTAGTTCTTCAAGTGTGGCTGCACTAACTCAGGCTTACATGTTATCAGGATGGAGTAATCTTGTTTACTGTCATCAGGCTAATTTGGTTCTTTAAAAGAAGGCGTTTATCTGTTTATCCTCAGTTAAGTTATCATTATTAACAATACAGTTTAACTTAAAAAATAAAGGCAAAATGAGTAGAAAGTTGAAACCAGGATCACTGGGGCAATAACTTTACAGCCATGAGTTTCTTTTTATGTGCATTCTTGCATTTTACTGCCCTTCTACGGTGAGTCTCACAGTGTTTCCATTGTGTTCACGCTAAACGCACAATAAAGTGTTGTTTAGTGGGATTTGCCTCTTTGACGAAATTAGGGATTTTTAAGACTTAAGACTAAGACTCATTTTGGTTAATAATTTTCGGCAAAATGACTTCTGAAATTAAGCATTTGATACGTTTTAAGGTTCAAATGATCATTTAATTATCATTTGAATGCCAAATTAAATGCCATATGTTGAGGTTCTGCTGGTCTTTTAACAGTGAAACCCTGTTAGTTTAGGTTGTGTCTCCTTCGCTACCCAAACTACTGTAAACTAAATTTGTTCTGATACTTTTTAATGTACAAATGTTTGTTTTGTTTTATATTTTCACATGTATACAGTAAATTTTTATCAGAAAATAAATACGTTTTACCCCTATAGATCATAGTGTTTTTTTAAAATATTCGACATGTTCTCATCTAAAATATGAATTATATTAACATTCTTTCATTGTAAATCAAAATATCTGAAAGTTAGTTCTTATTTGGAGTTGCAAGCATTTATCGTGCATCTATAAACTTTGTGTCGTACCACTGAAGAGTTTTAGTAGTAGTAGGTTCACTGAAACATCTTTGTCACACTCTGGCTGTCAGTACATTTGTATGTTTGCAGGTTTATGCTTAAAGGGGAACTTCGTTTTTTTTCAACCTGGGGTCTGTTTTCATATGTCATTTCATACATGTGAGTGATGGAGAAATGAATTTTTGACAAAGCTCCAGTATTTAGCCAGGCAGACAGCTTAGCAGTTCAGCTAGCAGCTCAGCTAGCGAAAAGTATGGGGCAACTTGCCCCCCCGCGTCAAAGTCCGCCCTAACGTACTTTTTTCCCACACTGACCGGCTCAGATAGTCTCAACGAGCGTCCCACAACATACTAGAGATGAGAAGTGAACAAAAACCTCCACATTACCTGGCGATCACTCTTTGTTGTGGTCTGTATCCAAATCTCAGGACGCTAGAAAGCAAATCTCATTCCGAAATTGTGCGATAGCTCGCAAAATCGCTATCACGCGATTTCGGAACAAGATTTGCTTTCTAGCGTCCTGAGATTTGGATACAGACCACAACAAAGAGTGATCGCCAGGTAATGTGGAGGTTTTTGTTCACTTCTCATCTCTAGTATGTTGTGGGACGCTCGTTGAGACTATCTGAGCCGGTCAGTGTGGGAAAAAAAAGCACGTTAGGGCGGACTTTGACGCGGGGGGGCAAGTTGCCCCATACTTTTCGCTAGCTGAGCTGCTAGCTGAACTGCTAAGCTGTCTGCCTGGCTAAATACTGGAGCTATGTCGAAAATTCATTTCTCCATCACTTACATGTATGAAATGACATATGAACACAGACCCCAGGTTGAAAAAAAAACGAAGTTCCCCTTTAAGGATTTGTTGCTGAAATTAAAACGGTGAAATACCACAACTCAAATCATCAACATTCTTGTCTGTATAATTCATCTGTAGGAAGAACAAGGACCTGGTTGATATTTATCTCTACTATGAAAACAGATTATTCCAATAACTTTTTTCCTATACTTTTTACATAATTCCTCATTTACTTACATGTGCAGCAACAAAAACATGTTAAAAAATAACCTTGCAAATAAATACAGAGAACAGTCCTGTAAAGATACTATACTATGAGACCTATTTGATATAAGGCATCAAAGGAGCACTCACTTCAGTTATTTTTTATGTTATTATTAAGCTTTCTGTTCTATGATATTATTCCGTCAATAATATATAAAAGTCATTTGGGACATTTAGTGTAAAAAAACACACATCAAAGACTGACTAGTCATAAAATCAGTTTCATCAGGTCAAAATGATTATTTTTTTTGTTTCTCTTCAGAAGATGATATTGTAACATTTGTCAAAATAAAACTATGTTTGAATGAATACATTTTAAGTGGTGTATCCCTTTAAGACGACTTCTCTAAAGTCCAGCGTTGCTGAGTGTAGGTTTCTCTCAGTAGTAAACAGCTATGGTACAGTGACAGTGTAAACTGGTTCACACGTTGGTGATTTCAACACTCTTGAAGGTGTGCATGGGGCTGCCTTTGGTGCGGGGAACAGCCTGCACTTTGGCCTCTCTGGGCAAAGAGCCACAGCTGCCGTGGAAGCCCAGACTTCGCTCCACTGACTGGCTGTTGGCACGCAACCTCAGTGGACTCTGTAGAAACACAAAGGCAGAAATCAGGGCTTGTGTTAAGATTGAAACCTCCCCTTCAACATAATCTGGTGACAAAAACTAAAATCCACCAAACAGGAACATCCTGAAGTGTTTACTGTGACCATGTCATCTCAGCATTCTCAGTTCAAATCCATCTAGGGGCCGTTGGTGCATTTTGTCAATTTCGTCTCTAATTTCTTGTGAGTTCTCTTCTGTCTGCTTTCCAGCAAAGCAAAAAACAAGAACACCAGTTCAACAACTGCTTAAACAGTGTCACTAAGTCAAATAATCTCTTCTTATCATCTCAGTTGAAATTAAGGGCTCCTTTCATGTGTCATGCGCCACTAAGACAGTTCTTTACAACACATCTTATCATGTTATGGTGTTTTAAAACACATACCCCACAACTATTTATGACTTGTTAATTGTAGTTTGCAAAATCAGGTAGTCGTCAACATCAGTGGGTAAAAATGGAGCTCAGTATACAAACAAACACAAAGGTATGCAGCACAATTTGCAGTCTTAAGTAATGTTGTATGCAAGAATCTGTATATATAGAATAGAATAGAATAGAATAGAATAAACACTTTTATTGTCAAACAGAACATGCACTAGATGGCACACATTTGAATGAAATTTTGTCGCCATCAGACAAAATTTATTTGAAAGTGTGTTAAATATATTTTCAATATATTCATGTAAGTGTCTCTCTCTCTCTCTCTCTCTCTCTCTCTCTCTCTCTCTCTCTCTCTCTCTCTCTCTCTCCACACACACACACATATATATATATATGTATATACCAAATATGGTACACATATGCAGCACATCAGGCTGAAAAAAAAGTCAGTGACAGCCACATTCCAAACCCAACATGAAGTGATGTCAGATTTTGCCCATTTTTCATTATTTTCTAGAGTGAACTCCTCCTAGGGGGAAACTCCAATTCACCTCAAATTCGGCCAGTACATACAGGAGGCCTTAATGATCCAAAGTTATTGAAATCTTTTTCCAAAGTCAAAGGGCGTGTCCGTGGCAGCCTCTGGAATTTTGATCCTTTCCCATGAAATTTGAAATGCTGTGTAAATGCCCTGAACATGCTTCAGTCTGCCTGAAACTTTACATGTATGATCAGAGTCCTGTCCTGATGTCATCCATATGATGAAATACATATATATATACACACACACACACACACACACAATTATTGCACAATATATGAGAAATGTACTTTAAAATTGACATTAATATTAATAATAAAAAATATACACAGATGAAGAAGGATATTTATAAAAATGAGAAGTGAGAGGTTTTAACACACAACACAAGATATAGTGCAGTGTTTAGTAAAGGTTTGTAGCACTAAAAGCAAAGTTAGAATGCTTTCAGAAATAATGCCATTAATAAAGTTAATCACTATTTGGTATGAGCACAGTTTGCTTTTTAAAAACAGCACCAGTTTTCCTGAAATTTTCAATGTTTTTTTTTTAAATAATCTTTTAGAACTGTGTGGTTATGCTGCTTTAACATCCTGTTTGGCAGAACATGTTGTTCTTCTTATCACTGAAGAATTTTCTTTATGACTCTGCTTCTATATTCAGGTCAAGTTGTAGAATGACAGCGTGATCAATGAGATCGTACAGGTCCAAAGTTCTTGAAACGTTTGTATGGCAAAATGTGTTTCAGTCTTTAATGTTCCAACGATTACGAAATGAAACCGTACCTTTCCTGATCTTATCATAGACACCCTCTCATCAGTGAAGCGGTTAACAGCCACAGGTGAAGAAGAACCGATGATCTCAGTGCTCTGCTCTGCATTACTGGAAACACAAAACATCACAAAACATTGTTAGTCATTTATTTATGTTTCTGATTAAAATCAACTACCGTGCATATATTTTTAACATCTAACAAAATTATTTGTGGCATTTCATTAATAGTGAAGTCTTAGATGAGGGTTGTACTGTTTTTAGCCTACCAGAGAGTGACAGCGAGGGATTTCATCTCTTCATACAGGTGTCGATGCAGCATGTGTTTGTTGCTTGGGATCCCCAGAGCTTTGGCCATGGCGTCCGTATCAAAGGACTGGTCCATGGCAATCACTGCACCATGAATCCCTTTACCCTGAAGATTTTCTGCAAACTCCTACAAACAAAACCGAGAGGCAGCAGATCAGAGTTGCAGCAGCAGCTGAGGAGCATAACTCTATGCACAGGCCTGCTAAAAATGTCTTGCCTTGGTCCAAAAGCTAAATTTGAAAGCAATTACAGGCGTACCATGACAAAGCTTTCAAAAAACAGAAATGATTTAGTGTTTCTCTTTGTGGGACATAAAACGTGTTCTAGTTTCCATTTCTACATGCTGGTCAAAAATCCAAGTTATAGGATACCGAAAACTGTAGAATAGCAAAATATTACTCATTGTAACTACAGACGCAGAAAAACACTCATGTTGTGTGGTCTTTTTCCCGTTACTGTGTACACACCACAGTTTTTCTTCTGTCCTTCTGTCAGCGGTGTGAGGCAACAAAGCAACAAAGCTATCATTATTTTGAGGGAGTCCTAAAAACTCATACTTTGTGGTATCTGGTTCCAGTCTGGCATAGAAAACCCCAGTTCAGAGGGGAATACCATCCCTGACCGCCCCACCCACCTTGAGGTCGATGTCTCTGATCCACTTCATCACTCGGTGACATGTCCAAACAATGGGGTCCCAGTTCTGGTGCTCACATTTTGTCCGTCGTGCCTGCAGGGCCTTTGAAAACATGACACACACGGATAACAGTGCGAGCACTAATGTGGCAGGGGCCAATGAAAACATAGTCAGAAATCAGGGGAGGATGAGGGGCCTGCTGAGTTAATGCAGCACCGTGAGCTTCTGTGTGCCTCAGGCTGTAGTGGATAGTAATGGGAATCACATGCAGTTTTGCCAGTGCAGCTGAGTAAATGTGACCGTTGGACAAAACTTCACTCATTCATCTATTGTGAAATAATCTACAGTCTGACCTCTTTGTCAAAGCTGACCATCTGCAGGAGCTGGATTGCCAGAAGTAAACTAGTCTGGTGGAACTGGTCGCCGATGTTGAGGTGTCGCTCCAGGTCTCTGCGGCTCAAAGAGTTCAGCACTCGTCCGTCCACTAAGTGAGTTTGGAAGGTTTGGGAGTACTGAGGCAGCCCAACGTCGCTCAGCCACGATGTTGCAACCCAGTGATGGTCCAACTCTGATGCTTTTGATAATCTAGGAGATGATTGGACACTAATCAGCAGCAGTGGAAGAAGTTCCATTCCATTCTCTATACACCGCTTTATCCTCATTAGGGTCGCGGGGGTGCTGGAGTCTATCCCAGCTGACTTCGAAGGCAGGGGACACCCTGGACAGGTCGCCAGTCTGTCGCAGGGCTACACATACAGACAAACAATCACACTCACATTCACACCTACGGGCAATTTAGAGTCATCAATTAACCTCAGCATATTTTTGGATTGTGGGAGGAAGCCGGAGTGCCCGGAGAAAACCCACGCATGCACAGGGAGAACATGCAAACTCCATGCAGAAAGATCCCAGGCCCAGCCCGGGATTCGAATCGGGGATCTTCTTGCTGCGAAAGTGCTAACCACTACTCCACTGTGCAGCCCCAGTAGAAGTAGTTTTTAGATATATATTTTTCGGTAGTAGTAGCAGCACTTAGAAGTTCAACATTTACAACATTTTGTAAAAGTGAATAAGTTAAGTAAAAATGTCCTAAAACGACTCCTGACTGCTATGCCATTATCATTAATGTGTAAGTCGGATTTTACTGTTGCAGATGGTTAAGAAGGACCTGAAACTATTTGATATACCTTTGGGTAGCTTAAGGTAAAACTATACATCTTATTTTTTAGAACATCATCTTGTATTTTCTATTTCAATGGTAATCTGCAAAGTAACTGAAGCTGTCAAATAGTGTAAATGTAGTGGACTCAAATGTACAATGAATTTTTTTTTCTACGTTACTGTGGAATATTAAGGAAGGTAAAAATCCAGCTACAATAAGTGTACATATGCTTTATTCCTTTTGGCTCTTACTTACCCCTGGTCCCCTTCAGCTCTCCTGTAATCCTCAATGGCCAGTCTTACTTTCCTGCGATGGATTGGATTACTGATGCCCAGACCCAGCTCTAAGTCCTCATCAGTCAGGCCTAGCAGCACCTACGGAGCAGTAATCCAGTTCTTTGTCAAACAAAAACAGCACCTGAAACCCATCTGCTCACATCGTATGCCACTTTCATGCAAATGGCAAACAAACAGCAAAGGAGCCACTTTTACCAAAGGCATACCTTGCCACTTTTGACGTTTTCAGAGCAGGCTCGGATGTACATGGGCATTCCCATGACAACCTCCAGCCAGGCCTGGACCGCACCTGCCCTCCACAGTGACATGCATGTGTTTCGAGTGAGCTCCGCCTGCTGGAGGCGGTCCAGCTGCTCCTCTCCGTCAGACAGGCTTTGCTGTGTGAGGCTGTCAGAGTCTGGATTGGTCAGGAGACGTTATGGTGTGGCATATAGGAAGAGGTTTAGGGTCAGAGGGATATGGCAATCAAAAAAGAATGACTCATCTGGAGACAAGCTGACAGCAAAGAGGGGTTAGAGGAAAAAATACACCCCCATCTTGATGTGTAACAAACACAGAAACAATTTGGATGCTACACTGAAGTATTTTTGTATATCAAGTACAGAAATGTGCTTTTCTCACTTTTTCCTTTGCATTGTAAGATCAATCGAACCACTAGATGGTGCCAGAATGATTCACTGGAAATGCTCTTTCAGTGTTTTTTGAATTAATTGTACTGTATTCAAAAAGCTAACAAGTTTTTTTTTTTTCAAAAAAACATACACAAAAACTGATGAAACTACATGGCTGAGTGCATCTAAATCTCTCTCATTTCTAAAACTCTAATGTTTAGTAAAGGGGTTAAAAATACTAGAAACTATCTGATGATTATGGGTGAACTTAAGACCATTAGGATAATGTATTAGAGACACAGGGATTATTCATAAAACATCATGCTTCTACTCATGAACCGCCTATTTTAAAGACAGAAACACTGATTCAGACTGAACCGACGAATCCAGGATGAACTCAGCCTGTTTATCTGATTCGTCTCCACATGCGGACAAAAATGCTGCATGCAAATTCCACCATCTTTCCACTGGGAGTTTTCAAAAAACAATGACACAAACTCGTATTTTTCAATGGACACGAGTGATATGAATAATCCCCAGAGTGCAGGAACAGACAGCTGGTAATCACAGATGAGGAGTTACTCACTGGCAGGAGAGAGTTGCCATTAGAAATGGCAGGAGGAGAGGGAGAGACATGTTAGACTGGGACACAAGAACAAGATTACTCATGGAACAGAAAAGTACCACATAGGATGTGTTCAGTTACTAGTTTTATTTTTAAAATAAGATTTCATTTCAATTATATGTCATTTTGAAAATGCTAAAGCCTCCTCAACATCTGGCTGCAACAGCTGCAGCAGATAAATATTTGAAGTAACCTCTTGTTTGTCTCATATCTTTTTTTAAATAAAATACTTCAATAGATTTACTCTTTTATGCAACATTTTCTAAATTACAAAGCATTTAACAGATTTATTAGAGCCACATTTGCAAGAAATGAGGAGGGATTTCTACACAAAGCAAAACAAAAACAGCAAAAAAAAAAAAAAACCTAAAACAATCAAACAAAAAAAAAATCCAAAGGGCATAGGGAGGACCATGCATTCATAATGCAAGGAAAGATAACTTGGTAAAAGGGGAGGGGCAGCATAGAAGCAACACAGGATTGTGGAGATTATTAATTTGATTGGCAATGAATGAATGTCTAATCAAAGCAACACAGAGGGATCATGCATGTGTTTAATGCACATTCCTTCGTCTCATATTGGCACGTTAGATAGCGCTCAGTAAGAAATGAGTCAGACATAAACAATGTTACGAGGCTAGCGCTAACAGTGACAGAATGATACGTCGAGTATTCAAAGATGCGTGTTAAACCTTTGGCACTTGCACATGTGTTTGACAGCAGGCGAGAGGTGTGCCGTGATATGCACCACTGGTCATTTTTTTGGTTGTGTATTCAGATCTGTGAAATTGCATTTTGTATGGAAGACCGACTCCAGAGCCCATGTCAGCCAGTCGTTAATTATAGTAACTGCGAACACTATTTTCATCGTAAAAAGGAAACCTCGCTCCCTGCTGCCCACAGTGTTGTAAATAAATTTCAGCAGACACTGTGAGCCAGCGTTTATACGAACATGATGACAATCCTGTAGTAGCAAAATGTCTCAAAGTCTTTTTCAAATCAACAGGCAATTTTGAAGCAACACAATTTCAAACTCCAATCAAAATTAGTTTTAAGTCAATCAGGCCATATCTCCTCTTTGGTAGTGAGAAATGGGCCTGAAAGACTGGGAACAAGAAAAAACTCAGAAATCAATGTTGCAAAGCGTGATAAAAGCAACTGTAAAGTAACAAAAACCAAATGACATTTACAGTAAAACACTAGTTTCACAATAGCTCCTATGTACATATGAACAGCAGTCCTTCAAGTCTCCAGTTATAAAAAAACATAAAACATTAAGACATTTAGAAGATAATACAGCATAAACATGTCTACACATAGTAATAACCCCATATATATATTTATATGCATGTAAACATATATACATATGCATACATGTACAACTATAAATATATATCTAATTTACAAACATACAATTTGAGGGTAATATACTGTACATTTATGGGGATAGCAGTCTCTTTTAGGCTTTGAATGAAAATCCAACCCCCTCCTCCCTCCAGACAAACCGTTAAAACAAAACAGTCTTCACACACAGTTAAAGCCAGGTGGATATCCACACAAACTGAACACACACACACACACACACACACACACACACACTCACACACTCACACACTCAGCATCACCAGTCGGCATCCTCCTCTATGTAATAATCAGGGGTGGCTGTACCATCAAACAAGCCGGGGTCCAGTGACTTGCGCTGCTTTCCCCGAGCGAACACCCGCGATAGGGATCCCAGAGTCATCTTCTCCTTCTTCTTCTTACGCTTCTGGTCCTCCAAGTCCTCCATAGACTGAACGGGCAGAGCAGACAGTGAGCTCAGGTTAATCCGCTGTGTTAAATTCATACTGCAGGTTCACATTTTATGACATATGACTTTATTTGTTTGCTTGATGAGAGTTACAAAAGAAGACTGATACTTTCATGTCTACAGTAAATAAGAGGCTGCTCATACAGGCGGCAGCAGCTGACGCTGGTTTAGTCCAAAAGTGGCAAAATGTGTCACTGGAACCTCCAAAGCTCTCTAACTGATAAGTTACATCTTGGTTGTTTAATCAGAGCAAAAAAAACAAAACAAAAAAAAACAAGAACAGAATGTGGTTTATTATGGGGTTATACTTGTTGGCAGGTTGCAGTCACTTCTTGGAGTCTCCACAGGGTGCCTGATCGTAGCACCATAACTTGGCATTTTTACTTTTCAGTTTTCATCAGATGCAACAAATGACAACAAAATGTTTAATTCAGAAAAATTTAGATGTGCTGATGGATGAATTTTGTCACTTTACGATAAACAGCTGCGACAGCTGGAGTACTCTCCATCCTTCCTCTTTTCTACAGCGGAATCATAGATGTTGTGCGAAAAAACTCCTTCACTGTGGTATGTTGACTGTAGCACTGCAAGATTTCAATACAGCTCAGCACATCACTGGTGCCTCTTCCCTCTATCTAACAAATTTTCAGCACACTGTCTCTGGAAGGCATCCAGTATTGTGCATAACCCCTCAGACCACTCCTACAATCCCCTTGTCTCCAGTACCGTTTGGTTGATGATACTGCATTATCCAAATTCATCCAGCCAGACTGTACAGCTTCTTCCTTCATGCTGTCAGGCTCCTCACATCTCTGTTGCCATCCACACCTGCAGCTTTTGAACTTTAAAACATGGCCATCTGCCTTGAAGTCCCTATCCGGTTGCTGATTTAATCTCTAAATACTCATCCCTGTTTATCAAAGTTACATACTTAGAAGGGTTTTCCATGAAAATAATCCCTTCCTGGCTCAGTAACACTACACCGGTGCTTCCTCTGGGAAGGTTGAGTCTATGAAGCCTCCGCCTCTTTCTCCATGCACCTCTCCCTGCTCGCTGCAGCTGGAGCTCCCAGTTAATCCATGGCTCTGCACAGTGAAACTACTCTACACTACACAATGGCATGTTGTAAAACTGGAGTGACTCCAACGTACATGTTACAACTAGAAACTAAGGCTGAAGAAGAAGAATAACAAGAAAGCTCAACCTGCAAGTTGACAGGATTGGTCTTTTAGGTTTGTTACATATAAAATTCTGGTATTGTTAATGCACGTTTTTGAGACTGTCATCAAAACACTGCAGTTTTAAGGTGGAAATTTCTTGCCATGGTGTCGACTGCTATTTTGATAAGTCTTCCAGCATATTAAAACACCACATAGACATGCTAATAAGGTAAAAGACTTGATATTCATGGTAGGAGGTTTGCTGCTCTGATGAATCTGATTGGCTATACTGTCCAGTTACTGCCTGTTTAGTCATGCTTTTTGCTGCTTGCACCTTCTGTTTTTCCTTGAAGGACATGTTTTCTGTTTCACCATCACTGTGCTCCTGAAGAGATGCACTTTGCTCCAGCTGAGTGATTTGAAAATGGATGAGATGACACTAAAGAGGCTTGAACTTGAACAGTTTTCCCCGTTTCCAGTCAACTAACCAGCCGCCGACTGTAGCTTCACATTTACAGTGGAAATGAGATTGCTGTCATTCTTCTCATCAAACTCGACAAGACACACATGTTGTCAAACTCCTGCAACGTCATAATAGTACTTTGATTATTAACTCCACCACCAGCACTGAGCAGGCAGGCAGAACCCAACAAGCACACAGGACAGAGGAACAACCAGGAGAAGACGAAAGGGAAGGGAGGGAGGCGCGACTAGAAGTTTGTGGAGGTGTGATTACTTGATGGAGGGGGCCAGGCAGCTCTTACATTGCAGAGGGAGTGGGTCCGGTGACGAGGTGAGTTGATGTCACTAGGTGTGGACGAGCGGTCGCCATCAGCTGCAGAGGCGTCAGAGATCACAGAGGGCTGACGAGAGTGGCAGGGGCTGATCCTGACCACAGCTGAAGGTGTCACACACACACACACGTATTCACACATGTCAAAAATTCCCTCGGTTAGTATGAGAAACCTCCAGGAGAGCCCTCTGTTAGTATGCCGAGTCCGTAAAAGCAACACCAAGCATTTTGGAGACGCCGAGGCAGAGAGGATAAGAAAAACCTACCCTGTCTGTCCGTGACGTGTCCGTGGTAGAGGGTCTGCTGGCTCTGGCGGATGGCGGCGGTGAGCGGCAGGTCGGCCTGCATCACCCACTCCTGACTGCCGTTCACCACAGGCTCTGTGGGCATGGCAACAGAGTGCCGTTTGGGTACATCTTTTGTCAGAGTGGCCAGAGACTGCTTCGCCTGGGAAACATAAAAACAAAAACTAAGGAGTAGCTGAAAGTAAAGCACAGATAAATATGTTGTTTTCACTTTTTAAATTGATGTAAATAACATTTCTTGTCTTAAATCAACTCACATAAATACAGTATACCTGCACAAGCACACTGTTGGGCATCTTGAACTCAACTAAATGTAGAATCTCAATCATTTAAGGATATTGATAGCAATATTTTTCTTAAAATCCAAATAATACATGAAAATGAACTGATCCTTATAACTAAGTATGTACACTATGTAGCCTAACTGCTTGTTCCTCTGTGTCAGATACTTTTGCTGTTGTCCACAAACACATCAATGAGACACTATGCTGCCGAGTGACATGTTCCAATCTGGTCCACTCCAACCTGCTGCTGCAAATCCTCACAAGAGGACGCTGAAAATAGTCCCAAACAGACGGTTTACTCCCAAACAGACGGTTTACTCCCAAACAGACGGTTTACTCCCACTTGAGTAATACTTGTAAAAATATACAAAGCCCAGTCTTTTTTTTTTTTTTTTTTGCTCAATGGAGCCAGATATTTGATCAGTTTAATAATTGCAAAGTGCATTCAAGTATATAAAATGTATTGAAAGATGAGACATTATTGGTTTTTGGTCTATTCAGGGGATTGTTGGCAACAAAAGTAGTGAAAAGCAGCAAGATGAACTTTGTAATATAACATCTCAGCATATTTTTTTGCCCTCAAACCATACATATTCATGTTTTTCCACATGATTTAATACTGGAGTCTTCTGAGAGGCCATTCAGGGGACATCAATTTAGTGGAGAAGAGAAGAGAAGAGAAGAGAAGAGAAGAGAAGAGAAGAGAAGAGAAGAGAAGAGAAGAGAAGAGAAGAGAAGAGAAGAGAAGAGAAGAGAAGAGAAGAGAAGAGAAGAGAAGAGAAGAGAAGAGAAGAGAAGAGAAGAGAAGAGAAGAGAAGAGAAAGAGAAGAGAAGAGAAGAGAAGAGAAGAGAAGAGAAAGTATAATAACATAATTTTCTGTTTTGTTGTTGGGTTATCTGACAGTGATGCCGCTCTGGCACTGATGTGCCAACAAATGTGATCTGTGATGCTGCTTGATGTGAGGATCTGTGGGTGGCTGTGACTTGCCGAGGGAGGAGAGAGATTAATGACACACAGACTGACAGCTGTACCTAGGAGGGACTGAAACAGAAAAAGGCATGAATTTCTTCCTCAGCCTGGAGAAAGACTTAATGCTTGGAGAGAGGAGAGAGAGCAGAGCAGCTTACTGCATGTGTCTGAGCTGATATGAATACACAACCCACTACTTGTTTGCATTTATGCCTCACACACACACACCAGATAATGACGTTTAGCTGCCACTACGGTGCTTGAACGAATCCAACAAAAGTTGTGTCCACGTGCAGGGAGGGTGACTCACCATGGTGAGCTCGGCCTCCAGTTCTTTAATCCTGTTCTCCTTCATGTCCATCTGAGAACGCAGGATGTTGGCCTGCTCCGTGGCTTCTTTGGTCTGCCTCCTCAGGTCCCACTTCTCTCTCTCCAGCATGTCCTTCTCTTTCGCCAGGGCTTTCACTGCATCCTCGCTTTCCTGCAGAAATCACATACACTGTCCTGGTTACCCGCCAAACTCACTTTGAATGATCAGAAGAGCTCTAAATTTGAATGTAGAATGAAATCACAGCTAAATTCTATTTTATATCCTATGTCTAAACTGGTATGTCGTAAAAGGGATCCACCTTTTCAAAACATGGCAGAAGATATATATTATTTCAGTGATGCCAGTATATAGACTGTCTAAGCCAAAATTTAAGAGTTTTAAAAAACTGGATAACAATATTTCAATCGAACTATCCCCTTTTCCACATAAGAAACATTCATTATAACTTTCCTTTATCTTTACTATCATGATTATTTTCCGAGTTTTGAGTAAGATATGGACCTATTTACTTTAAGTTCACCTACTTAGCATTTAAAAATACTATTCAAATGTTTGATAAAAGGTTTAACAAACTTAGATGTATTTGTGCTGTGTCATGTTAAAGTCTTTGTTAATGTACATTTTTGTCTACAGTTTAATGTCAATGTTTACTTATTTACACACGTGGACAAAATTGTTGGTACCCCTCAGTTAAAGAAGGAAAAACCCACAATTCTCACTGAAATCACTTGAAACTCACAAAAGTAACAATAAATAAAAATTTATTGAAAATTACATAATCAAAATCAGCCATCACTTTTGAATTGTTGATTAACATAATTATTTAAAAAAACAAACTAATGAAACAGGCCTGGACAAAAATGATGGTACCTCTATAAAAGATTGAAAACTATTTGACCAGAGTGACATGATTAACTCAGGTGTGTCATTTAATTGACATCACAGGTGTTTCCAAACTCATAATCAGTCAGTCTGCCTATTTAAAGGGAGACAAGTAGTCACCCTGCTGTTTGGTGAAAAGGTGTGTACCACACTGAACATGGACAACAGAAAGCGAAGGAGAGAATTGTCCCAGGACAGCCGAAAAAAAATTATAGACAAACATCTTAAAGGTAAAGGCTATAAGACCATCTCTAAACAGCTTGAAGTTCCTGTGACAACAGTGGCTCATATTATTCAGAAGTTCAAGACCCACGGGACAGTAGCCAACCTCCCTGGACGTGGCCGCAAGAGGAAAATTGATGACAAATTGAAGAGACGGATCGTTGGAATTGTATCCAAAGAGCCCAGAGCAACCTCCAAAGAAATTAAAGGTGAACTCCAAGGCCAAGGTACATCAGTGTCAGATCGCACCATTCGTCGTTGTTTGAGCCAAAGTGGACCTCATGGGAGACGACCAAGGAGGACACCACTGCTGAAAAAAACTCATAAAAAAGCCAGACTGGAATTTGCAAAAATGCATGTTGACAAGCCACAAAGCTTCTGGGAGAATGTCCTTTGGACAGATGAGACCAAACTGGAGCTTTTTGGTAAGGCACATCAACTCTATGTTCATAGACTCAAAAACCAAGCATACGAAGAAAAGAACACTGTCCCTACGGTGAAACATGGAGGAGGCTCAGTAATGTTTTGGGGCTGCTTTGCTGCATCTGGCACAGGGTGTCTTGAAAGTGTGCAAGGTACGATGAAATCTGAAGACTATCAAGGCATTCTGGAGAGAAATGAGCTGCCTAGTGTCAGAAAGCTTGGTCTCAGTCGCAGGTCATGGGTCTTCCAACAGGACAACGATCCAAAACACACAGCCAAAAACACCCAAGAATGGCTGAGAGAAAAGCGTTGGACTATTCTAAAGTGGCCTTCTATGAGCCCAGATCTGAATCCCATTGAACATATGTGGAAGGAGCTGAAACATGCCATTTGGAGAAGACACCCATCAAACCTGAGACAACTGGAGCTGTTTGCTCATGAGGAGTGGGCCAAAATACCTGTTGACAGCTGCAGAACGCTCATTGACAAATACAGAAATCGTTTAATTGCAGTGATTGCCTCAAAAGGTTGTGCAACAAAATATTAAGTTATGGGTACCATCATTTTTGTCCAGCCCTATTTCATTAGTTTGTTTTTTTAAATATTTATGTTAATCAACAATTCAAAAGTAATGGCTGATTTTGATTATTTAATTTTCAATAAATTTTTATTTATTGTTACTTTTGTGAGTTTCAAGTGATTTCAGTGAGAATTGTGGGTTTTTCCTTCTTTAACTGAGGGGTACCAACAATTTTGTCCACGTGTGTATATAAAATGATATAGTTTCTAACATGTAAGAATATGCATCACTGTGCTATATTTGTAGATATAAGAGTTACGTCTGTTTACGAAAGTTCATTAATGTATAAGTTGACAACTCTAATTGAAGGCTGCTGCACAAATAGATAAAGTTAGAAAGAAAGAGAATTGTTGATAAATACTGTACATTAATAAAAATGTAAAAATGCACACATATACATAATATTGTTTTAAAACATTAAAAGTGGTGCACATGGTTGAAATTTTACAGCTGAAAAATAAACTTTTCAATGATCCCTGGCAGAAAAATGTGTAATGGAGATACTCCTTCAAAATCCCCTGAGCTGACATTTCCAACCAGATGAAGATGTATCTGCAGCAGGTTGAAGCTGATAAATCGCCCAGGCCGGCGTTACCTTTCTGTGCTGGTCGTAGTTGCGTATGAATTCTCTCAGCTGATCCTCTCTGCTCTCCAGTGTTGTGTACAGCTGCTGCATCTGACTCACCAAGTCTGCTTTCTCCACTTTTAGACGCTTACGATCAGCTTTCATAGCTGCAACACACAGACAAACACGCTCACGTCACACATCACTGAGCTTCTGAAAGGTCAATTTGACTAAGAAAATCTAAACTAAGCTTTGCACTTGCAGCAGTGATCCACTAGATGACACTGTGTCTTGCCTTAATAAGAGGTAAGACTGGTGTGTTTCTTTTTCTTTATTTAAAAGAAATGACCCAGAGAAAATGATGTAATCTTTACAAAAGACAAGTGGTACAGTGGCTCATTGGATCTTACAAGAAGCTGTTTCTGCTGGCATGTGGAGTCTCTGTTGGCTCATCCGTAAGAAGAAGTGCATCTGATTTCTCTCAGCTTCAGTGTCATACAGAAACAACTCCCAGCCATGATGCAACTGGTGGGCCTCCTTGCAGGTTAGAAACAATAACAAAGCTCTCCTGAGAGGTTGTGCTCAACAGAGAGGCAAGACTGGAACCTGTACTTTCCATAACTGCACACAACGTGACTCGGGGAGCATTCCTCCTGCCAGCTTCATATTTTACTCTCAACGTTTAAACCTGTTTTGCAGCAGTTACATGACAGTTTACAAGCTTGCACTTTACCGCCTGTGACTCTCTGAGCAGCAGAGCCATGCAGAGAGGTAACATTAAAGTAAACCACAACAGACGCTTCAGTCTTTTCCTTTTTATTTTTGCTGCAAGTAATTATCTACAGGTCTGGCTAACGCGTTAATATTTCAGAGTTGAGCTTCTAGGTCATGATTGATGGATGTTAATTAAAATGAGGTTAACCTGGAGTCGACTTGGCTGCTCATCAGGGGCGACACCCATTTCAAAGACTGAATAATGTCTGAAAGTCTGCATATGAAGACAGATATGATCTACTTAATTTCACTAATGTACCATATAAGTCACGCTTACTTCACTATTCAGTATGTAAACTGAAAGTTATGTCAGTCAGGAAGAAGAAATTTGTAAATATGGATAATGCACAAATAGTGAGTCGGTGGCTCACTTGCATGTTTTTGTCCTGATAATTCATTCTTGTTTGTTGTCTAGAAATTGAAGAAAATCCTGATGAACTAAACCCACATTTGTCTGTGCCGTGAGAATGCACAATTTCAGCACAATAGTTCTGTTATTGCTGTGCACTTAATCAAAGCAACGACAAAGTTTCTAAGAATGAGAGCAGAAAATTAATCAGACAGAGATTTAACAGAAAAGATGCTATCACCTAATTATATGTCATCCACAATATGAAGGGCAAGTTTAGAACATGCACCAAAGTACATATATAGAGTTCAATGTAAAACATTTACCTTACTTTGAAAAAGCCTTGGAAATATGGAAAAAAGCCTCTTTATACACATGAAACTATGTGTTTTGGCCTTATCCAGAAGCACATACATATGTTTAAACATGTGTTGCCAGATATCTAGCTACATTTGAATGTTTGATACATCACGGATGTGCCAAATGTTTGGCTTGACACGGACATAAAAAACTAACTAACTGCCATTGGCTGTTTTTCTTTGGTGAGATAAAGTGGATTTGAGCCTGGACAGCTGTATTTGCTGTATATTTGAGGTATGTAGCTGTTGGAAACAAGGGACTAAAGCGGATTAGGACAGACGACAAGACGTCTGTGTTGGCTCCTGACCTTGTAAGGCCTCCTTGGCACGGTCCAGCTCCTGCTCCTTGTCACCCAGCTGCACACGGATCTCGGTGGCAGAGAGCAGATTGGCAGAGCAGCCTCCCTGGGTCTCCTCCAGGTCCTTACTCAACATGTCCTTCATTTGCCTCAGCAGGTGGACCTCCTCCTGAAGCTGGACCACCTCCTCACGCAACAACACTGAGGGAGAGAAGAGTTTGGGAATTTAGAGTATGCCGAGGAGGAATGTGGGATGTAAGAAAAGTAGAAAATCAAAAGAGAGACAGATGAGAAATGAGGCTCAGGGAGAGCAAACAACAACTAAAGGAAGAAAGAAAGGAAATGGGAGGGAAACGAGGAAAAAAAGACTCAAGAGGAAATGGACGGTAAAAAAGCTAAATGTGAAGGAAATTAGCAGCTGGGTAACAGCTGGAATTAATGAGAAAGGGTTTGATTATGCAGCACATGATAAAATACATGAACTTATCAAATCCCCACTAGACTCACAGCTTCCCTTAAGCTGTGGCCACAGGTGTTTTAGGAATTTAGTTAAATGCTGAGTGACAGACTCAGGACTGGCTCTGGAGATGGCAGCAGGCAAGTGAGAGACAGCAGTCTGATAAGACTTAATAAAATATAGGCAACACACGCTTCAGCTGCGCTCCTCATTGCCGTTTTTTCCATATGCTGCGCAATGTCTCCCAACCCTTAGGGAAAACAGGCAAGCAAACAGGGTCAGGAAGCTAAGGAGAGGACACAGCGAGCTGAAGAGTGGACTGTTTGGCAGTAGCCGGTGGACACGTCTGCAAAGCCACAAAGAAAAAGTGCAGCGACGGAAACCCATAGTAGGAACAGTGACATGATGATTTATATTGTGCACAGAAGGGTTGAAGGTCTGTTCCAGAAGAATGCACACTTTTCATAAGAACAAAGACAGATGAACTACGCAGTCAGCCAAAACCCTCATCTATAGAAAAAAAACTGCAAACCAAATGATGAATTTGTTACATCTTAATATCACAAAGGTTAAGGAGAGCACTGCAAAAATGAAGCAATTTTGATCACGCATGAAAAAAATAGTTAATTAATAGATGAGGAAAATATGAAGCAGAAACTACTTTGATTAACAAGTGGTTGTTTAAATGTCATTCATCAGCTTCTCACAAATGTGGGTTTCCTTCTCGTCAAGACTAAAAATGCAATATGTTTGCTGAGCTGTGACAACTTGAGAAGTCAAGTGGGAAAATAATTGCCTGATAAATCAATTAGAAATCATTGGTGGCATTCTAAACTTGGAAAAGGTGTGAATGCGCATTTGTGTGTGAATTATACACAGCCGGTTGACAAGTAACGTCTGCAGTGAAGCTGCAGTCACCGGTGAATGGGATGCTCATTTTAAAGAGCTAAATGTTAGATAGATAATGTCAGATGTTCAAAACAAAACAAAACACACACATGAATAATTTGGAAAGAAAAAAACTGTCCACATCAAGTGTTTTGTTTGGAAATACATGATTAAGTAATCAAAGCTTATCCTTTTTAACCTCAAAATACTTTTGTTCCTAATATTGGATCTCATTTAAAAACTATTGAACACCTGGAGACCACAAATGCACGATATTCCATGTGATCCATCCGGTAGTTGTTCCAGTATTTCAGTATGGATCAAAGAGGAGGACCGACCGCCCGACTGTCAAACATTTTCATTCACTGAGCCAAATTTCTACAGTTTCAACAAGTAAAAAAGTGGAGTGTTTCCTTCATTTTATGCAGACCTCATATGAAACTATATAAAACTGAAGAGCAAGTGTGTTTGCAAGAAAGTCTGCATGAGTGTGTGAGAAGAGAGAAGGTCTCTGCAGGCCTGCAGCCAGACGTTGTGGGGCTGCAGCAGCTCCGATAAGAGAGGAAGGGACAGTCCATCGGTCTCTGTCAACGCAGGACTATGGAAGCACACCAGGCAGCTCTGTGCTGCATGTGACAAAAAGAGTTTGTTTCCCAGAGAGAGCAATCTTTCATGGCCTTCTTGCAGCATAAATCCGCTTATTCATCTGTTTACCTACAGGCCCTCCTATTTTTGTCACGGGGAGCCCAGCTGCAGCTTCTGATGAAGCCGGACAGAATTGTGCATTTTTGAGGTGCTTTGTCGTCTTCGGCTTAATCCTCGACTCGAAACAAGCTGTTTAATCATCAGCTGCACTTGCTGTGATGTGAAGGTTGATCTGCTATTGTCATTAGCGATCAATCTGGAAGGCACAGCAGTTGTGCTGAGCAGAGGTTTTCATATTTACAGTCATTTTCAAACGAGCCAACCCGAACCTTTTCCTTTACACTGAGCATCTCCGCAGCAGCTTATTGCTACGTGTCAACACACATGCAAGACTTTGCTCGTGCTTTCAACTGGAAGTCAATAACAAAGTGTGTGTGGATTGTGTCTTCGGGGATATTTACAGTGGATTTAGAGAGAAATGTGTGTAACTTACAGAGAAATCAATAACACAATTCTCCCTAATCCAATTTTGCATTAATTTCCAGCATCATCCTCTTACCCAGTTATATACACAGAACCACAGGCATACACACACAGACTGGTTAAATTTTACACGAATCAATGTGAACACTTTACCCGTTTTCAGGTCTACAGACTAGAGGGGCCTCAGACATGTAGCCACTTCATGTTCAAGAAATGAGTGAAGGGATGCACAGAGAAGCTGTAAACTGACTGAAGGGCGCTGACAGAGAGCTGAGCCATCTACCGTCTCTCCCTATAGATAATTTACCTCCACACACTGTTTCATGCTATCTAAAAAAAGCAATTTAAATTGACAGGGCTCATATAAACCACGCAAGGCAGTATATGCTCTGAGCATTGAGTGGTTGAGCAGTGAGCTTGGCCAAAGCCATTAGAGTCCTCCCACATAAGAAACCCACTCTCCTTCCTACTCAGCAGTGGCCCATTCAATGAACTTCTCACCCAAGCCTCCCATTAGCGTGCCCATCAAAGCCAGTCAGGAGCAGGTCATTCCCTGTCCCTTTCTCTTGCATAGCAGAGCTGTCAAACCCAGCACGCATACACACACACACACACACACAGCTAAGGAGAGTGTGTATATTGTAGCTGTAGACTCATGATTAGGCTCCAGAGAAAGCAGACGCAGGGAAAAAAGTGAAGAGGGGGTTGGAAATGTGTCAATTGTTGGCCAAAGAGCTGAACTAGTCTCCTGTGAACCATGTGCAGGATTAAAGTGGCCCTGTTTATATACATGACTGATCAAAGATGCTTAATGTGCACTGTGGTAGAATATTAAGCCTGCATGAGAAAGTAAATTTAAAGTTAGTGCTCTTGTTGCAAAAACTTATTCTATTTTAAAAGCAGTTTCCGACTAACTATTCTGAGTGCATCAAAATTGGACTCAATCTTCACCGGCTCCCATCACTGAACAATTACTTTACTGCCAGACAATTTTACAGCAAGTGAACTGACAAACTCTGCAAGAGCTTCACTCAGCAGGTTTATCTGATTAGAACCACAGTATTGTGATTATTTGAATTTTTTTTTCAAACTTTAGCCTTATAATAGTGCAGCATAAAACCCATTAAAATGTCAGTTTATTGTATTATTTACTGATTATATTATGTTTCTTTCCTCAAAATAGATAGCTTTGTTTTTCCTGACCCAGGTCTTGAAGCGTCTGTGTGAACTTAAATTTGTTTGTGCTCCTTAAACCACCATAATTTCTTTCATTATTCTTCATTACGGATAACTTTTTAATATCTCAAAGCGTTTGAGAGATCAGCTGGCTAGTGACCACAAATGTGCCATCATTTTTCCTCTAATCTGGACTAACTGAGCCTTTAACAAATGTATATTTTTTATATAAAGAATACCAGTACTATGAAATGAAATACATTTGACAGCAAAACCATGAAAATCACACGAGAAAATTGCAAAAGGTGTCAAAAATCTCTTCAGTGTCAGCAGCCAACTGTTCTGCCCCAAGGAGTTACGATGTGCACAGTTGTCGCTGTTCCACCTTAGTCTCACTGACAATTCAAATCTGTGTAATTTTAGATAGTACAGTGGTTCCACTCAGCTATTTCTGTCCAAGACATGTCCAGGGGCGATGCTGCTGCCTGTTCTGCTCCACTAATCTCTCAGGTACAGTAACTGATAGCTGGATAACAAGGTCACACAGCACTGTATGCATTAACTATAGTATTTAGTGCTGCTTTAAGTGTCCTCTTAAAGCACTATTATCAACAGAAGTTATTTCACCTGTTTCCTTGACCCTCAAACACCTCAAAGAATGTGAACAAAACAGATTTTAACAAATGCTCGAGCCACCAATGTTTCTATTCTGTTACTGTCATTCTCCAAAAGGTTTAAATGTCTTCCTCTGACTTTGTTAAAGACTATAAAACCTATAATTTACATGCATGCGGCTGCCTGACAGAGGTGTGACATGAGGGCTGCTCAGTCAGGTCGAGCAGCTTTAGCTTCCATGGAATTCAGTTCAAGATATAACAGTGGTTTTTCCTGCTGTTATCTGCAAAAGACACCCATCCATCCAATATATGCACCTCTTAATCCTCATTAGGGTCTCGGAGAGGCTGGAGTCTATCCCAGCTGACTAAGGGTGAAGGCAGGAGACACCCTGGACAGGCCACCAGCCTACTGCAGGGCTGCATATACAGACAAACAATCACACTACAAACAATTTAGAGTCACCAATTAACCTCAGCATGTTTTAGGACTGTGGCAGGAAGTTTGGAGAGCCTGGAGAAAACCCACGCATGCACAGGGAGAACATGCAAACTCCAGGAGAAAGATCCCGCGAAAGCCAAAATGTGAACTGGGGATCTTCTAGCTGTAAGGCTAAAGTGCTAAAAGCTACTGTTCAGTCCCTGCAGAAGACAACATGATCAAAAACAGGGTTTCCTTCTAGAGGATTAGTATTGAATGTTATTGTACTCTGTCAGCATGGTTAAGTATAGTAATTGGGGTTGAACTTGGCAGTTTCTACAATAAATGTAAAGCCTGAAGGTCTTCTGAAAACCTTTCATTGTTTTCTCTTACCCTGCTGGCCCCTGTGGTATTGGTACAAACTATAATATGCTATCTGTGATGCTGAAAAGGTGTTGTGTGTATGTGAGGGAGGTGTTCAGGAAGAATCAGAGTTTCAGGATGAAAACAGTCATGACTTCCTACAGAACGGGGTGAGAGACGTTCTGCCGTAGCCTTGCAGAGCGTTCAGCTAATATTGCGGGACATCAAAGCAACATCGTTAAATGACGCATTTCTCACACCAACTTCTATAAAGCGAGTAATTAAAAAAGCAAAAGGACATGATGTCAAAGCTTTGTTTCAACAAAATTATAAGCAATATGAAAAATGAATGTTGTTAAAAAACAACAATAACATAACAAAAGGTTTCTTCTGTAACTGGCTGATATGAGCAGAGTCGTTTCAAACAAAGTCTTTAAAATGCTTCATCATAAGCTCTCGTTGTTGATAAAGTTTACCTTAAATAAACCAAAAAACATATAAAAAATTATTTCCCAGGACGGCTGCCTGCCCAGAGGCTTCCAGTGAAATTAAAAACACTGCAACCGTGAGTAGCTGCTTTTGGAGATGATTGACTCCAGCTGTCAGTAAGTTAATGCTGAGTCTCTGTAAACGGCTGAGCTAAATGACACGATAACCACTGGACCAAATTATCTCTTTCTTATGTTTGCCCAATGATACAACAAGTAACATCCCCTGACTTTTTAAACCTGAAAAATCTCTACCAATTAGTGAACATGGAGGATTCGAGATTGGTATGCTGTCATTTTTAATATGCACTTGCTTCAATCAAAAAATTAAATAGTGTTTTTCCTAGACCAAAAGAGTACATAATTTTAAAAAATTAAAAAAAAAAAAAAAAGGAAATGCATAATATAACCCAATGCTCCTGGTGTAACTGGATTTAAAAAGCAATGGATTTTTTGTTGCAGTAAATAGCATTAATAAAGTCATGAGCAGAAATCACAACCAAAACCACAAATACAAGGAAGTGCCATTAATATTAACATTTTAGATGTACTGTCAACTAGAATTATAAGCAGTGACTGAACTAAGAAATCCAAACTGCAAGAAAAACTCACACTAAAGCTCATTTCCTCAGTTTCATTTCTAAACTATAAATAGCTTTCAGTTACTGCCACTTAAACACCATCTCAGTCTAATAACAAGCAGCAGAGGATGCACTGACCAAAATAAATACATTTCTCCGACCAGCATGTTTACTCCACATCACATATTGCCTGGAGTATTAGATTTCTCTGTTTCTTCGTGATTTAAATGTCCATCAACTAAGTAAGACTGATCAAGTCAACATTAAACACTTGAATTCATCAAGAATTCATAAAACTGACTGGATGATGCAGAGATGAAAAGCAAATTAACTTCACTCCAGAGTCACGCACGCTTACTTACCACGCAGTTTTAGAAAATGAACACCAGAAGGCAAACAGACGCGTATGGCATCATATATGTAATATTGCCTAATCTGTTATGAGCATGTACTCATCATTATATTGGTCCATGTGGCGAAGTGTCTCTCTCGTTGCAGCTGGATCACTTGATATGCGGTGTGTGTGTGTGTGTGTATATGGGTGTGTGTGTGCGCTCACAAGCTGGTTATTTCTGTGTGCATTATGAGAAGAGCATATGTCTGCTGAGCTCTGGCCTCCACTAATTACAGAATAAAGATCAGTTGAGATTGCCATGGGAGAAGACAGCCGGTGTGCCTCGGCTCTCGAGTGAACGCATCATGCAGGTACCTCTGCAGCCTTGACTGGCAGGAAAAACACAACGGGGACGGACCGAAATAGCTCGTGCATGCAATGAATGTGTCACAGGCCTCATTGGATTTACATCTGTAGAGTGCTTTTTCATATGACGTTCTGTCTGTCTCGCTATATGAAACTGATATGTACAGACAGTCGTGGTACCCAGAGGATGAATCTCAGCGACTTTGGTGATCCTCTGATCTTTCCCCAAGCAGACATTCCCATCAGCCCCTGCTGCACTTTGCGTTTAGTGCTAAAAGTTATCATGTTAACACGCTAAACTTAACATAATGAACGTGGTAAATCTGCCGGCTAAACATCAGCATGTTAGCGTTGCCCTTCTAGCTTTATTATTAGGATCAAAGAAGCTATGTGCATTCTGACTGGAGACTCTTTATCTTGCTGCAAATCCAGAAGCCGATACAGAAACGCAAACTTTTATAAAAATGAGTCCTAAAACTAGCGAAACAACCAGCACCTTCAAATAAGTCTATTTTTTTGGGGGGGGGGGGGTTCCTGAGCAACTGTTTACAACTGAACATAAAAGTGCCATCCAATGCTGTTCAAGGATTTTAGCTCCAAACAAAAATCTGAAAGTAAGACAAAAAGGAATAAGAGACAGAGTGAAGGAGAATGAGAATAGAAGCACAAATAACCACGTTCAATATGTCAGCAGCTCCCTGCCAAGACTCAAACAAAAGGGAGGTCAGGTGGGCGTAAGTCAAAGGTACGCTACAGTGATTAGTGGCTTTTTTAAAAATCATCGTCAGCGCTATATTTAGCATCTTTATTGCTAATTTGCACTGTGGGCAGAGGAGAAACTTGTCTGGTAATGGAACAGAGGTTGTATAGAGAGCGTAGGCTGTGCAGACTCAGATTTTACATGCTCAAGCTACAAATAGCCATAAAAAGCCCTGATGAGCTTCCATCTCTTACAGCAGGAGATCAAAAAGAACCCAGAACAAACACCTCATTCCCGATGCTTTGACACCTTGACACACGAGGCACTGTGCTTTATGCATCCTGAAAGGTAGCTGCATGTATAAGGTGAGGTCCTTTTCCCACTCAGGGTATTACACTGCCACTATATAATACATATGGACATAAATAATGCATGTTGCTGCCGCCTCTCAACCCTCCCTGACCCAAAGATTCTCCATTTAATGGTAATTCATCACAGTCTGCAGATAAAACATCACTTTGGGGTCGATAATGTTCAATATATATGTTGGCCACTACGTCATTTTTACTCAGAAAACTGCCTAACATACTGTTGAAACCAGAAAACAGATGTGTGCCTGGGCCAGTTGAGTACATCAAAATAAATCCAGCAAATATGAAATCCGACACATTGTCACTTTATTGACACATGCATAATATAGCTTTATGTGTGCAAAAGTATACCAACATATAGTACAGTTTAGACACAAAGTATATGGAAAGTTACACATTTTTGGTTTCTCAAACTTTCTACTTCAGCACATTCTGTTTGAAACATAATTATAGATGCTACGACAAAGGGCCAAGTTGAATTTGAATAGATTTACTTCAATATAAAGAGTACTATGTGAGATAAAGCTCTTTTTACACATAGTGTCAACAGTCTAGCAGTTCAAAAGAGCTAAATCATCGTATTTAATATCCTGTGGAAATTTCTTTGCAGTCAATGACTGCCTGAGGCGTTCGATGCACAGGCATCAGCAGATGACTTGTGTCTTCCCTGTTGATCTCCTGAGTTTCACTGCAGTGATCTTCAACTCTTGCTTGTTGTTGAGTTGTTCTGCTTTTACTTTCAGCAAGTGAGACACAGCTCAGATGGATTGAGATCAGGACAGTGACTCAGCTTGTTGAGTCATGAAATCTTGTCCAAAGTGGGTTCAACGTATTTAGCTGATTCTGAGCAGACTAAATGTAACCTCTGAAGTGGTGAAATCCCTGTCTGTGGTGGGCCAGTTGCCATTTGTAGCTGTACGTACTCCAGGCATAACAGAAGCACCATGATGATGGACTGCAGGAGCGGGTCTTTATTTTTTCTTCATACTTTCTTCCTTCAATCATTTTGACAAATTTAAAAAATGTATTTTTTGACATCCGTCCACAGAACTTTCGCGTCTTCTTGCGTGCCTCCTGGGGTTTTTGTTTATGAGGTTTATCAGTGGTGTGCATTTCATGTTGATTTTCCTTGTTATGGTCACAAAGTCATCTCTTCATCACTGACAGAGAAATATGTTCGCCTACATCCTGGAGAACATTCCTGACATGCTGTGCAGTCAAAAGGGTAATTTCTTCACCATGCAAACAATTCTCTTCACAGGATTCGTTCTCCTCATCGACCAGTCCTCTTATTTTTCAGTGCACACCTGCTTTTTTTCAATGAGTCCAAGCTTTTTTGGCAGACCAACTACCTTTGATATCTTTCTGGTAGATTTGTGCTCATTTTTGTCTCACTGACTTGCATGGCCACCTCTTCACTTCTAATATTAACAGACAACTCGGCAGTTGCAGAAGACACATTTTGCAGCCAAGTGTCCAATCACTGTTGAAGAGCTGCAATTTGGGTGCTGTGTGTTAAAAGGGTTTTGATTGACTTCGTGCGCATCTGTCCAGTTACTTTTGAAACACTAATCTTTGGGAACTGTGTTACAAGGGCTGTATCAGTTTTTAAACCTGCTCAAATGAAAACGTACAATTGGCCCATTATTGTAGCATCCTTCATTCCAAACTGAATGTGCTAAAGCAGAGAACCAGCAGAACAAAAAACTGTAACTGTCCACGAGATTGCAGTTTGAGCAGTATATCTGTGTAAACGCACCGTATCTACTGGGAACAGCTTCCATTAATTAATTGCCTGTGGGTTTACATTACAACTGAGGTCAGTGCGAGGATGCCAAGTGCAGATAGTTGTAATTGATTCACACGTTTATTATGTGCAGATTAGGCACACTGCCAAGGATGTGCCACTGAAAGGGCACTGAGAACCTGGACAAAGCTATTTAGATCTCTAATACAATCAAGAGGTACATTAAAAAAAAACATACCCCCACTGTCACTTGACATTAGTATCATTCACTGTGAAGGGGTTTGGTTAACATAAAGTGAATTAGACGGTGGTTAAGAAAATTACCATAGAAGATCTGAAAAGGAGACAGTCCTTTGATTTGTACTGCAGAGTAATGATACTGAGGTAACTGCACAACTGCAGTATTCATGATCACTGGATAACCCAGTTTTCAATTTAATCAGTCACAAAGACCCTTGTCTCTAGAGCTCCAGGTCTAGTTTGCACCGGTTTATATGAGACCGATGTTAGAGCAGCCGGTCAGTGTGCAATGTGTTCAATGTCTATCAATGGACTGTATGTAAAAGATGAACGTAACCACTGTGACATTACCCACTGCTTTGTAGGCTACCGCTGTGAAGCCTGAAGTTTGGAATTTGGCCATCGCCTTCTGAGTTTGCTCGAGAACTGTAGGAGGCTCTGAATACAGCAACAACTTGTCAATCAGAAGATAACCACGCCCCAAAGCATACCCTGCTTTATCATCAGTTTTACTTCAACTGGGACCATACAACTTCAAAATGCACACACTTCTGTACTGAAAGAGAATGAAACGAGCAATTGAGAACATAAACGCCTTAGGAAAATGTTCAATGTAGCAGCAAATCAAGATAGAAGGAGGGCCACTTTCTCATAGATTTCCATACAACGCAGTTTCTCCCCCTGCTGTCAACTACAGAGAATGCCAGTTTAAGTCTCTTCAGCACTGGTTTCACTTTACAGACCCGGAGGGTACATCTATCTTTAAATACAATTTATGTGTCTACCAAAAGCTCTCAGCACTGAATCTTCATACACTTCAGCTGACATACTATAAATTGTGTCAAGTGCCTGAATGCTGGACGCTGTGTGAACTGCATGATGGAATTATGTATGAGGCAGGGACGTTTCTGTGGACAGTAAAGTTTCAGGCTGTATTTAAAGGAATAAATAGTCTGGAGTCAAGCCCAGACCCTGGATAAACGGGCAAACAGCCTGACGTGCTGTGTAAAAATAAAACGAAATCTGCCAACCAGCACCTTTAAAGCTCACAAATAAACACACTATGTCTAATTTATTTAATTAGTATACAAAAACTAATTGTAGAAACATGAAGTTATTGTTTTATGGGAATTTTACAGCCAAGGAACAGCCAAGAACCATTCAGCAAACTAATTGTTTATTTAATGAACTGGCGTGTATGCTGTTTATTCGCCAAGAAAAGAGCACAGTTTAACCAAATCAACATATTTTAAAGTCACCGTCATGCTACCATGTCAATAAATAGCTTAAAAATATTTCATAACAAGATTCTGGAGCCGTCCTGGACTTTCCAGAATCAAAGTTTATGAGTTTATGAGTACAACGAGGAACAATAAGACTGAGCCTTAGTATCTACATAAAACTGGCTGACCAGAGAAATCTGCGAAGGGTGGGGTCCATAATGGTGACCACAGAGGAACACAATGCCACAGGGCCTGGTCCCTATTTTGCATCTGTATTGTGAACGAAACATCTGCCAGAAACAGCAGGATCTAGTCTGTGGAGGACTGGAAATCTACATGATTTGATACACAATCTCTCTCACGTCCTGGGGCACTGCAGAATAATCCCACAAACTGCATGCGGTCCCTGGTAGAGCTGCCACTGAAGCTTGTGTATGAAATTTTAAAAGCCTTACTGAGGCATTTAAATCATGTAAAACATAGCAATAAATGCTTGTTCTACACTCATTAACATTCAGTGCAATGCTTATGGAGATGTTGAAAGTAATAATCGTCATTTATTAGCTCAGAGTAGCAACAGTTCACAGAGATGGACCAGAAATTATGGGAAGAGATACAAAGGAAAAAACTCTGTATGAAGATGTGCCGCATTTACTGTCTAATGATCTTGATGAAGGACTTCACAACAAAAATGCAAGTGCGTTGCTGACAGTGATGGTGCCGTCTGTCTGCCGCAGTGCAATCGGTCAAACTCATTATCGTCTGCAATTTTGAGCGGTGACTTCAGGGTTCAGAGTGCATGAGCTGCAGTGGGAGTCATGCAAAAGACAGCGGGATCAAACTCATCTCTATTCATTCACAAACCAGCACAGCCCACACGGCTGCATATGAAATATGCACACACACACACACACAAACATCAAAAAACCTTTTCATGACATCGCAGAAAAGAATAAAGACAATTTTGTCAATGACAGCGTCTCTTCCCAGAGGATTCATCACAAAACAGCTTCTCTTCACATCCCCAGTCAACCATAACGCATCTTCATTTACGGCAGAGTACAACATGTCTGGTTGCTACATTAATCCAAGCACAAGGGCCAGTGTAGACATTGTCCATCAGTGCTGTTTTTTTCCTCAGATTAGGAGAGCTTCAGTGTGTCTGCTGAGCCACTAAAGTCTGTAATACTGCCCACTATTGGACCAAACATCAATCTATTCATGCAAAATGTTTATAGGAGATTAAAGGATCATCGTTATGGGCAAATCATATGTAGGTCAGCATTTAGTTCTTATCTTAAGTAAAAGAACAAACAAGACTGGGATTTGTAATAGATGTAAATAAATCAGCTTTTACAGTCAAGGGCTGTGAGTATGAAAAAAGGAGTGCAATAAGGCCCAGTTAGATCACAGATACTAAGATGGAATACTTCAAGTAAAGCTAACAATGAATGATAAATCACTAAATAATATATCACTTCAGTTCAATTCCATTTTTTACATAGCACCATATCGTTATGTTTATGTGGGCACTTAACATGATAAGGTCACAACCTTCCAATAACAGAGAGACTCAACAATCCACCTCATGAACAAGCACGTGTTAATAGTGGGGACAGAAAACTCCCTTTTAACAGGAAGAGACATCCAACAGAACCAGATTATGTTGGGCGGATGTCTTTCTGTGTACAGTAACAAGTACTTTTTCTGTATTCTTGTTTCAGCCTCTTCAACATGAATAGCCCGTGGTTTGAATACTCCTTTATGACAGTAAATTCAGTATTTTTGGCTTTGGGCTGTTTTCCTGAGAAACCAGTCAGTCTATGGCATCAGCATGACCTCTGGGAACCCATGTGCTGACATTTAGTTATATAAAAGAGTCATTTATTAATTAAGAAAATAGATTAAATGTCCATAAAAGTGAAAATTAATTGCAGCCATACAGTTTTTATGTCATGAATATTAAAATCTTAACATGTAAATTAAACGTTTTCTACGGCTGTCAAACATCTAAACACAAGTTTCCCTCTGAATGGTAACTCAGAAGAAGTATAAGAAATACAAATGCCTAAAAAATGTACTAAAGTACTGTACTGAAAGGAAATGTACTCGGTAACAAATAATTTCCATGACAAACATGGAGAGCTTCAGGAATGAAGCAGTTGTGACACTCAAATTCCTCTTACGTAATCAGTGCAGGCAAGCACGCATAACTGTATATGTACATGAGAACTGAACCCAGCCATCGCCAGCTCAAGCCACTTTTATGGCCTACGCTAAGACACACAAACAGCGTCTTTTTCCTTTTCTGTCTGCCACTCACCGGCCTTCCCCTCCTCCTTCTCGGACCTCATGTCCTCCTCGGCACAGGCTCCACTCGGCTCCACTGTCAACTCTGGTGTGAGCTCTCATATCAGGTGAAAAAAAAAAGAAAACACACACACACACACATACAGGCCGGTGTACACACCATTCAGACTTCACTCAGACAGCACTACCAGAGCCGGCCGCTCCCAGCTCTGCTCGCTGAGGCTCCACCCAGGCAGGTTACTAGGAAGTCGTCCCCTGAGATCCACTCAGCTACCTTCCCTGCTCTTTTCTCTCTTTCTTCCCTGTGAATAGGCCTGCCTTTCACTCCCGCTTTCTGTGTACCTGTTTAGCGACACGCCCAGAGGCAGCTAGGGCACCTTTCACCCACGCCCACTCCGGCTCTGCTATTCTTTTCCCTTTTTTTCCCCCAGATGAGGATGAGGGGAGGGGAAGCCAAACTGCACCTCAGGCCTCAGGTAATGAACCAGGTGAGTCAGTGGAGCTCTCACTCCACCTGACGGCTTGTGCAATTACAGCCACCAGCTGAACAGAGAACAGTAACCCCCCTCTGTCTGAAAGCTCCCTCTGAGCCCACAATGCCTTTGTAGCCTACATGAGTTTACATAGCTCACTTCCTGAATGTGAATGTGTGTTTTGGCCAGAAGAGATAGGAATGCACACCCCGAATATACTGTAAACTTCAATGTAAATGCCTCAAAAAATGGTTCACGACAGCGGTGAAGTGATACAGAGTTCATGCTTCCAGCTAAACTGCCTTACCTCTACAAGCCGAGATTAGTTTATTAATGTGAGCTCTCCCTTGTTATCTTTAACCCTGCAGGGATTCAGTTGCTCCTCTGCTCGATGCTGACTAAGGACGGACTCTGTCATGTTAGATGGGAGCTGGGATGAGTGTGGACACAGTGACAGAGTAAATAAGGTTAAGGCCTGCCTCTCAGGGCTCTTTAGGCCTGAAAGCCTGAGGCAGGTGCAGGTGGGTGGTTTGAAGAAAAGAGATAGGGCAGCAGCTGAATTAATGCTGCCTGCTGAGCTCACCTAGATATAAACTTGTAATGGAATTTGTGGTTTATGAGCACTTGAGTAACACAACTGGCATACTAAAGACTGAGCATAACGTGTGTGCAAGTGTGCGTGTTTGTGTAGAAGAGAAATTTGAGTGAAATCTCTTGCATTTAAAGGCGTGACATCGGTTCAGAGCAACCACACCATTTGTCCTGCCTGTCAGAGGTTGACGCTCAGCATTTTAGCTCCATCCAAAGATCAAACGTGGTCTAACCAGATACTTGTCACATGAGGCAACGGATCTGTCAATCACACGCTGACACCACAAGGATTACTGCCAGGCTCATTCTCTCTGACTGATCAGAGCTGAGACAAAAGGTGCAACGATAACTCTTTGATAGCAGCTGATAGTTTCCTCATTACAGGGTGATACAGATCTTGCAAAAGCATGCTTTTTCCTGCACTGCCCAGTACTGTAATTTCTTATAGAAGTGAATAATTAAAAGTTTTAGGTAAGCACATTATACACCCGTGGATTCAATTTTGAACCTGTCTGAGCGCGGTTGCTTTTTTACTTGTCTGAAAAGCTACAGTAATTTAAATGAATAGAAATTTTGACCAAATGTAGCACTTCATAATTCCAAAGTCATGCTACAGCCTGCCTCTCAGCTGCGCAGAATTTTATTCACAGTATTGCTTTTATCCTGACACCTCTTCAGTCTGAAATTTTCCACTTCTCAGTGTCCTTATTCTTCGGCTTAACTCCCTGTATCACTATGTCATTCATTTGCTTTGCTCACATTAAAGCCAGAAGAAATCCTAAAAGCCTTATTTTCTACCCTCCACTCCCTCCGCTGTATTGCTCTCTCTTCTCTCGCTGCACACGGTTGACCTGTCAGTCTGCATTATCAGTGCCAGGGAGTGTTGATAGAGAGTTGGGGTGCAACGGCATTAAAATATTTGCCAGGCGAACAGAGGGAGGAGGAGGGAGAGAAAAAAGAGGAGGAGGGAGGAGGACTGAAAGCAGTGATGGGCAGTGGGAGAGGAAGGAGAATGAGTGACTGAGGTCACAACTGTCGCTGCTCATTGTTGATGGAAATGACATGAGGCCGGGCTAACTGTCGTTGAGCATGCCTCTGCCAGCTTCAGGCGGCTAGACGGATGAAAAGATTGGATGAAAAGATTGGAATTACAATTACAGCGCACACTTTCTGCGTTGATATCAGCACGAGAACAAAAGAGAATAATAACAGCTATTATGATGTGAAAAAGAAACTGACAAGGCTTAAAGATGAAACAACAATACAAACGCAATCAATAGACTTCATGATCAATACCTTTTTGTGGTATGGATACATGCTGGTCAGCCTGATTACCACTCAGGAGAAGCTTAAATAGACTATTTTCCTGAGCTACGCAAGCCTCTCTCTCATAGTGAATCAGCAGATAAGTGGTCTTGAAGCAATGCAGTAATTACACATTACAATATTACTCAAGTGCGATAAACTTCAATGAAGCTCCTTTCGCATTAAAGCAGTTTGCAAAGTAAAATACATTTCTTGGAACTCAATCACACTTCACTGTGTGATGCCACTGCCTCTCTGCTCTGTACTAGGTGACACAATGTGTTATTTTGCTACGATAAATCAGAGCCTGCAGTGAACGTAAGACCCCTTGGCCAGGTACCGAGTGCTGCTGCTCTCAGTCTGCACAGGCCTTTGCTCCGGCGTTAACCTCCCAGTCACACTGTGACAGCTCCAAGTCGTTTCAACTGCCAGGATAAATCATCTTGCTCACTTCCTGCTGTCACCAAGGCAACACCTTATATTTCAAGCGGCGCCGTACCTTTGCCTAGCGAGCAGTCTGGAGTGCCAAAGTCCATGAGGCTGGATATCTCTGTTGGGTAGCACATGTCTGTCACCACTGTCTTCTGCCTGTGATGCACTGATGGATCTGCAGAACAAAAAAAATACAATGAATGTAATTTCACTGAAAAGGATGAATCAGATACATGACGACAGGCTTTGATGTTTAGTCATCAAGGCTTCTTGTTCTAAATGTTCATACTGACACTATATGTGCACAGCTGTGGAACTGAACCTGACTTGTGAAATCAGATGATTTATCTGATTCTGACATGTTGGCAGTTTCAGACATGTTGCAAGTATAAATCCAAAGCAATATCATACAAACTGTATGAGTCATTATTCATACTTGTTTAATTATTTTACAAAGCCTGACTAAGCCTTGACTTTTCCCCCTCACTACTTTATCTTTCTGCCTTGTGAGGGTAAAATAAGACGTGCTTCATACACTGATAGACAGCTAATGACTGTGATCAAGGACTTCTGTGACCTGCAGTGACAAGGACTCATCTACTCCTCATCTACATTGAGTTATTTTGTTACTGAGGACAGTAAAAAAATTAACTGAGGGAGCATTTATTTATTTTTAAATCATCCAGATTGTCCACTGACTTTCCTCCAACTCCTCCTATAAATGTTTCCCCTCATGTGTAAAGCATGAAATGCTACATTAAAAAAAAATGATGATGATTGTTGCAGGCAGTGATATCCTCCCTATAGCAGGGAGCGTTTTTGTACTGCAGACACTGTAGCATTGTAACAGAATTGATTTCCTTCTGAAGTGGGCTACAGATCCCACTATTGATCTGACAACCTCAAACTGAAAGTAATTGTGCTGATCGTGTACATCCTTTGAGGCGATAAATGTAGGTTTTCATGCCACATAGAGGTGTAACAGCACCTCCTGTACACATGCTAATACAGTTTATTAAATAAAAGGGCTTTCTTATTTAGCCTGTGAGCACTGCAGCCGATCCTGAGCATTACCATCTGCACAAACACTCTTCCCCAGCAATGATCTCACTCCTCCCTCCTGATCTGCATATTTTGACAGCTTCAATTTCACAGCCGTATGGTATTTATCTAGATTACTGACCTTCCCCTCCCGTCTCCCCCTCCTCCGTCCTCCTGACCTGTCAATAACTGTTTAGGTGTTGTTAAGCTGACCTTTTATTTGGTCTTTAATATGGAGATTGGACAGCAGGCAGGCTCATGCTCGGCCGCTCCAAGGCTGCTTTTCTGAGCACCAGCACTAATGAGAGAGAGGATGGAGGTGCTGGCAGTGAGACAAATTCACAACCTATTGCAGCATTTAGTTAAAGGTGTTGGCTCTTCGTACGTTTAAAAATAAAGATATCAACACATAAAAATTACAGCCTTAACAACTCTCCGATCTGGCATAATAACTTAGCTGTTAGATAGTATTTATGCGTTTGCCTTTTCCATGTGAGCGCTTTGTGTTGCGAGAAGACTTCACCTTGGGACATATTTTGGTTGTCTGAGCTTTTAACCGGTTTAGGTGTCCTCCCATTCCCTGGGGGGGGGGGGGGTTGATTAGCCACAGTCCATTGTATTTCAAGGGGAAACACCCTGTCATTGTGCTGTAAAGTATGTGACTGTGCACTGAAGTGAGCTATATATCAAACCACCTCATTTCTGCCTGGTTGGACCTGAAGTGCGAGAGGTTAAAGGTTATGGAAATGATGAGACAAAGCTGAACAGGTCTATCTCTGACCCAACTGACCAAACCAGTCAAAAGCCACTATTCAGATTTACTGTTTTCCTGCTGTTTTCCCTAAAAACGTCTAAAGTAGAGAGATGCTGTGTGTCTTTAACTGACATGTCTGATCCTGCCAAATAAGAATATCAATCCAAGTGGACCATTAAAGGGATATAATAGAGTCTACTCTGTTTATAATACTGTATGATCTTAAAGGCAATGCACAAACACACCAGTGTGTTCCCTTGCTAATTGCTTTTGCAGAGACTGCAGTTGGCACAAAGCTAAAATGACATGAGGTCTCCCATCTTCACTAATCAACAGAAAAAGGCATTTTCATAACAGACATCTTGACTTGACACAGCAGGGAAAACACAGGTGGTACTAATGACATTAACAATGGCTCCATTCTGTTGGAGTGTCCCAGTTAACCACGACAGTGTGACCGGGAGCCAGAGTGCACATTATGAGCACCCTGACACTGAGGCTGCTCAAAGAAATGTAGTCATCAATAGAAACAGGGTTCTTTACGCATCTTTCAGCAAAATGCAGCTGAAACAAGTGCTTCTCAGCTTGATGACAGCAAATTTACAGAGTAGACAAAGGGAGCTGCCTCTCATTGTGCAAACGTACTGATGTTTCAACACCACTGTGTCTCCATAAGAGTTTAAGTGGACTAAGACATTTTTAAAAACTCACATTTATTCAACCAGGTGCACTGTTGGTTGAACAGGGTTTCAGATTTACTGGATTAAAAAAAATCCAAGGGGGGAGTTGATATAGACAATGCTAAACCCCCAACACCATGTCAGAAGCACAAGAACAGACTTTTCTTAAAGTTAGAGACACTGTGAAGAACAAAAGTATCAAAAGAAACACCTCTTAAAGGTGACAACCCAGAGAGAACATGACAAGTCAATCAATTCCTTTATGTCAGAGAGCTATACATCATGTCAAAAACAAAACAAGTCTGTCTTAAGGTTACCAGGATAAAAGGTACAAAAGTACAGCTATAACCATCTGTCAAATTTGACAACCTAGAGAAAATGTGACAATTCTTCATTAATGCCAAAAGGTTTCACTGCGTTTGAAGTGCGGATACAATGTGCCTCCCTGCAGAGAAGTAACTTTTTGATGTCACCAACTTTGGGAGAAGAGAGGATTTTTTTCTGCACCTCAGAACTTTAATGATGCTGCAGAGCCCTGATTAGCCCGTACATAATGTCGGGCAGCACTAATCCATGAGTTGTGTACGTACTGCACAGTCTTGCTTTGAGATATGCAAATCTTTAAAGCCCTTTTTGTTTGTCCAATATACACCAGGCCTCTGGGGCATTTCACCCTATAAACAATGAGTGTGCTACTGTGGTTGATAAAGGATTTAATGGGATGTGTTTCACCATAATGTGGACGTGTAGAGTAGTTGGTGTCTGATGAGTTCATATATTGTGCACAGTGGCAACACTGTAGGTGCTTGGCAGTTTTTTGGTTTTACAATAAACCAGTCTTTCTGTGAGGTTTTGACAATGTTAAATGTGATCACAGGCAGCACAGAACTGATAGTATTAAAAGATCGGTCACATTTGAGAACATCCTAAAGTGGATTGCAGACATTATTTGTATTATTTACATCCTTTCTTACTCAAATGTCTTATATTTAACTTCTGATGTCAATCACAGTGGGTGTATGATAAGTGAGCAGAGCATTTAAAGCTCATTCAGTTTCTATTCTGATCCTTATTTTCTACTTGATTGTACAAGCTATACAGCCACTTTATGATGGTAGTCCAATCTAAGCGCAAACCTTTCCCCCTACTGACAGAATACGCCACCTCATTTTACAGAACGATATGTGTGGTTTTTCCACTTTCCACTTTTCCAGCAGCAGCTCCCTCTGAGAGATGGGTTTAAATTGAGAGATGGGTTTAAATTGTGAGATGCAGACGGAGATGCAATTTCAACAAACTTGTTTTTGGTAAATGTGACTTGGCGGTGTCACAGCCATGCTGATGAAAAGTGAGTGACGGCCCCACATTACGCAAATAGTATTTAAAAAAACATTTTGATTGGTTATATGTAAATCTGCTCTCCATCTACAGTGATGGATTGTCAAGGACACGCCTCCAGGATTAGATGCACTACACTAATCTCAAAAAAAAAATATTACATGTAAATTTCTCCCTTTCGGTTATTGCATTATTTTTCTCCAAAGAAAAACAAGAGATCACATCCGCATAGCAGACTAATATTACTGTAGCAAAAGATGGGCATTTTTATTTCAGCTGAACTCAGAGGTGATATTAAATCTTTTAAAATTACTTCCTTGCAGACGACAAGGGAAAAACACAGCCTTGACAGCATCACAGGAGAAAACACTGACGAGTTATTAATGAGAATATGCAGAGAGTGTGTGCATGCAGAAACAGCCCCAAGGTGGGGCAGTAAATCAGAGAAGCTATTCAAACTCCTGACACAGTCTCCCCTTGTAGCTGACACTCAGCTGAGGGAGGCAGACGACATGGACGGGATGTGATGGAAAGAGGAGACAAACCCTCAGCGGGAGCTTGAGTAGGTACTCAAGCAGAAATATGAGACCAACTATCAGTGGTGTGCAGACAGCTCATCTTTGCCCACCCTCAGCCAACCTTTAATTAAACTGGCATTCAGTCCATCATGTGGCAGACACATTCATTCCTGTAGCACCGGAAAGAGAATCACCATGTTACTGTGGAGTCGAGTCGCCCTGAAACGCAGCCCTGCTGAGCTGGATGTGGTGTATCATTCCAAGAGACTGACACAAGCATGTATAGGCACCACTTAGACTAATTCATAGTGACTGGAAACACTGCGTTAATACCAGGACTGTGTGTAAAAGACTGAGCTAACACTTTGTATATACATGCACTTTGTCGAGAGAAATGATAAAAAGAAAGCATTAGAGGAAGTGTCGTGGTGACGGTCTTTCTGATATTGATACAGACAAGACGTTTAATGTGTGAAATGATTTCGTCGTAATCGCAGATAGTAAAACCCCCGAAGAATTTAACCATCTCATAGATACACAGTAATTATAACCAGCTGGCACGGCATTAACCAGTGTTTGAATGCCTGTTACTTCCTCTTATGCATTTAAATTGATGCAACATAATGTGAGAAGAATTTGAAACACTATTTAATGGAATTTCACAGCCGTGCCGACAGTGAATAAATTAACGAAGCTAAACGATGTGAATCCTTTTGGGTTTCTAACCTTTGGCACGAGACCGATGCCATAAAGGAAAATGAAAAGACCCACCTGGTTACATAAGACAACAGGATTGGGTTTGGTTATTTAGCATTTCAGTATTTCACGAGGGAGATTGCTCATTACTGACCTCGACGCTCACAGGTCCCGTCTGGTATTATCAGGCACAGGCACGTGGAGCTCATCCAATTCTCAGTGTACAGAATGCTGACATGACACTCCCACAGCGCTGTGCATCTCCACTGCTAGGTATCATTAGCAGCCTCTGACATAGATAGCAGTGATGAATTGAAAATAAATCTCCTTTGCGATGGAGCCAGATATCAAATCAGGAAATTAAACAAAAATGTCAGCAGAAAAAAATAAGACAAACTGATGATTCCACAAACACGAGCTGTAAACATGTCAGTTATTTGACAACTGCAGTTAAAATACTTTGGGGGGAAATCTGACTTCAATGCAGTCTCATAAGAAACGCAACTCGCAGATTTCTCCTTGAGGACAGATTTAAGTTGAAACCACACACTATATATCGAAGGTTCAGCTGCCATGACTCTATTATCCAACCCAGAAACGCAGCCTTAACACTGCAGCAAAATGTCATTCCTCTAACACTTGTATTTTGCCTGGAGCTGAAAACTTACTGTCTATTAATCTGTGTTTATAATCATCCGTGACACACTGAATCAATACTCCTGCTGCTCACATAACATAGACCTGAAAGGCTGCTGTAAGTCTGCTGTGATCCATAGCCTCTGGATGCCGCTCTGCCATTAAGAGCACAACAGCAGCCTGCCCTGAGGAAACATGGGCAACAAAAAGCCCCTTCAGGGACACATCCATTACATCAATGAGGAGAAATTGCTGGAGGAAGATGAGTGTCCAGGGTTAGCGGCGCTATGGTTGCTGCTGCTCAGCTCAGAAGTCCGGCGGTTTGTTGTATTTCTCCCACTGTAATGATGTCTGTGTGCAAAATGAAGGAAGGGCTTTAATAAACAGCAACATCTAGAGAGGTGGAGCGTGCTGAGAGGTGCCTGTAAACTTTAGGAACTCCAGCTCAGTGATGTTAAAGTTTTCTTTGCAATGCTCACATATCAATGACAGGAAGACATATTATGCCAGATTATGCATTTTTTTTCCTATGGGGTAGATATCCCTTTAATATCTCATCGTGTTTTAGGCCATTAACGCTTCACATCCCTGACTAATACAGTTTTATGGTAGTTGTGGATTTTCAAATCAATGTGATAAAGTTTAATGATGTGTTAGTTATTTAATTCACTGTATCAGATAAAACAGACATTCCCATTTGGTTGTTTTATTCGCAAGGGACTGTAGGAAAATTACGACCGCTTTAGCCTAAAGTGGTGTACAAATGGCTTACAATCCATATTTAACGCTATAAAAAGCAATCCCTCTCATAATAATAATAATAATTAAAAAAAGACTTCTACCTTTTGTGCCCAAAAAGGTCGCACACCCTCCCTGCAGCTAAATGAAAAATCGTACAACCCTGCTCCTTTTGTGATCCCTTGTACCTCTCCTAAATCTTTTTTCCACGGTGAAGAGTTTCTGAGTTGATTTTGCAGAAAATACACTCAACAGCAGTCCCCAGTATATTTATATAATTACATTTAGTGTATCATATCATCGTAATAAGTCACTGCACTTAAATTAGCAATGAAACTCTGTCCAAAAAAAACAGCATGGTTGTACATATAGCAGCATTTTGTACTCTGGCATGTCAACTGAAAGGACACATCTGAGAGTCACAATGAAGGCACACGATGTGAGACACTTCTGAATGAGTATCCTTTTGAATCACCGCTACAGTATCACACCTGCTCGAAACAATATGAGCGTTCTCAGCGCTGTGATTAAACTGAGCTATGTTGTTGTGTCGAAACCAAAACAGCTGAAGGGCTCCGGAGAGCAGAAACTAGCTCAGTCAATTATTCATGACAATACCATCAGGAAAACAAGGTTATGGGAAGATGCCTAACCTTGGGTTGATGTAGTTATGCATCATCCCACACTGACTGATATGATGATCCATGCTGGCTGATGAATAATCACAGTGAGGCTGACCTGCCAAACTGGAATAGCAAGAGGCTAGAGCTTAACGATAAGCAATCAGTGTACAGTGATAAAAAAAATCGCATCATCCTTCATGCTGGCTACCTTATAGATGGAGACATAGGACAGATGTAGGACAGTCCATCAAGCATTTGTAATCATTATCATTGTGGCTCGACCGGTGAAAAACGTGGAATCCATTACGGCTCAGATAATAAATGTGTCCCTCTTGGATTAGCTGCTGTCAGGAGACTCGTCATTCAACTTCAGAAAGAGCGCGTCGAGAGCAAGTTAGGCGGTAGCTAGAATCTGATGCGGCGGAGAACAAATTCAGAGCTTCATTTTGGATTAAGCAGCTTACTAATAATTAAATGAATTCTCATCTAAAGGAGAAGATAAAGATCCGTAACATGCCATAAATGCTGTAGTATCCTCACAAATACAATCAATACCCTGTGACACTATAACGGAGGTGCACAAAACATAATGCCCCATGACAGACACATAAACTCCCCTCTTCCTCACACAATGTACATTTATAAATGTGAGCTTGTGCACACTGACTGGTTGATTCTGTAGGTCACAGCTGGTCACTGCAGGGCTTCATCTGCCTCCATACCCAAAGGCTTTGACGGGACTAGGAACTAGATGAGGTTGGATTAAAGTGAAGATTAAGCAGGGAAATCTGCCTGGAAGAAATCCAGAACTGACACAACTAAAAAAAAAAAAAAACTCCCCCAACTCCTTGTGCCATTGCCTTTCCTGCCTTTGGTAAAAAGGCTGAGATGTGGCAGCTGGCTGGCCTGGCTGGGCTCAGGGCATTTGGAAAATATTAGACGTTTGCTGACCTCTTTCCCTGTAGGCCTGGGCCTTGATTAACACTTTTTTCACCATGCCAGTGCTGCCACACCCCATCCAGCTGCCACTGCAGGATTCCAACAAGGACTCTCTGGACAGCAGGACTTGGACTGAGGACAGACTGGACATCATCTGCTTTGCGCTTTGTGTTTGAGAATAATAGCAAAAATTGTAGCTGGCCAAATTTTGTTTTTTCTTACACACGGTCTTTTCAACCAAATTTATGAATAATGATTGAATTAAACAGTTTGTTTGTAACAAGGAAAGAGGAAAACTAGCTCCAAATAAGGTGATAATAAAAGATTGAAGGGCTTCCAGTGGGAAAGCAGAGCACTTCTCAGGGGGAAACCATCGAGCTGAATTATACACCAGCAACGGTGGTGTTCAGTGTCAGGCATTACCACGTGGAGAGAAGAGATTCTGTGTCAGGGCTGCGTCAGTATAATAGCTATGGTAGTATGTGATGAAGTGCTGACCGAGAGAAACTGGGTCAAAGTGTGAATAATAGAACTGAGACTACCAGTTTCACTGGGCTCAAGAAGCCAGCTACTGATGGAAGGGTGGGAATCACCCACGCAGGAACCCGCGCTGTCAGCTTCCACCAGCCAACATACCGTCTTCAAACAGAATTGATATCATCTGCAATGTACAACAACTCAATATAGCAAAGCTTAGCTCAAACCAACCTCTGCTGGAGTAAAAAATAACAGCCAAAGTCAGATGGCAACGAGTTTTTATGATTGTAAAGACGCTATTGTGGTGTGACATATCTTGCTCTTGTTATAAAACAGTCTTGCCGACTGCAGCTGCCATGACTGTCTATTATTGTTGCTAATTGCAGGAGAAAAGCAGAGATAACAAAGCTATGCTGTGCTCCTGGCATTGAGCATAATATGAGAAAAAAAAAGCCACAAGTGCTCTTGTGCCACCCTGGAAGCGACAACAAAGTCCAAGCTATTTTTCAAATTTGTCCCTTGCTGTAATGATACTTCGAACTGGCAAGCACCAATAGATCTGGAATCTGACAGATGTGAAAACCTGTATTTACGATGAAGAACTTCACTGGCTGCTTTGCAGTTTGTCACGCGTGCTGTGATTTTCTTGTGAAGTAATGCATTTCCCAATAAACTCGTTATTAAAGTAAATACATTAATAATATAACTTCCCAGCTTGTGTTATTATATCAGCAGGGGTTATGAATATATAAACTGAATAAAGTCACACTTTGTTTTCCCTGTGGGGAAACTTGGACTGGAGCTTTCATTTGTTAATAAATATAGACGACAAGATAACTACTAAATAAGGAAGTGCATAAGTTTCTGCAAAACATGCACAGAACTTCATAAAAATAAATAAATAAATAAACACAACCGATTACACTGACCTGGTGTCGTCAGAGGGGTGGAATTTAAAAGACAAAATATTGTACTTATTCACATTCAGCAGATATTTTACAAAGGCACAATCTTCATTTATATAATTAATTTATTGGTAGATTGCATCTAAGAATAAATTAGTTATTTTGACTGTCTACATTGTAAATTCACTACGGGTACCTTCTTATATATTATATGTAATATATGTTTTGCATGTCTTTTCCTTGAAGACGATGCGCTGTTGCTCTTCCGGGGATTTTCTTCAAATTTCCTCGGTTAAAACAGGTTATCAGGGTCTATGAATAGAGGTTGCTGTTTTCTGTGCAGATTCTGAGGCACCCCTGGGTTAATAAATAAATTGACTTAATTTGGCTTGACTTGAGATAAATTCAAAAATTTTTCAAATCTGTCTCACAGTGATAGTCAGTGATTGCAGTGTACGTCATGGGGGACAGAATCCAAGCTGCATTAGTGAAATTAGCTGATATCCTTCTAAAATAAGAACCTTTTTCATATACAATTCTCTATGTGTGATTCTTTGGACAGTTTATCACACAACCCAGAGAAACTATGTTATTAAAAAGATAAACTTTGGAATATATGCACTTGATTTGTTTAATTGGACAACTGAAGTCTCGTACTAGCGTCATGACATGAGTAGTAGTGTGTTTTGTTCTGGTTTACCGCCATTGGAAGCACATTTGAAAAGATTATTTTAATGGTTTGAACAAGAGAGCTTATTAGAGCATGCAGAACTTAAAAAAATATTCATAATGGGTACCTAACTGCTGTTTCAAGGCAGGCATGAAAACAGTGAAAACATTATTTAAGAAATAAAAAAGACGAATGCCGGAATTTTTCACATTATAGACTAATAAACTTTGATAGAGAGGGGACATATGAGGGTGAGAAACACAAACAGAAAAGTCATTCTGCTATCCTTGGAGGATGAAATGTATTACACAGCGTTACATCTTTCTGCTGTGGTGATGAATTACCCATTGAGGTGGTGAGTTTTACTGTAATGGTAAAAAAGAAAAAATCAGCAAATGAAAATGACCCGGCGAGCTATCCACACCATGACTTCTACTCACAGCTATTGTTTACAATAGATGCTAAAGTCTTTAAGGTCATTGCCATCTCCTTGCAATACCTCACAGTTCAATAGGATCCTGAATCAGCTTTTCGCTCAGCAGTATGCACCGCTCAGAATGACTAATGCTTCGGTGCAGGTCCAGTCTTGAGCGCAGAGTTGACCACTTACTCCTTTCAGCCGCATCAAAGAACAGCAAAGAGATGATTTCCTGTATCGCAGAGCGTCCACACTTAAAATACAACCGTCCTCTCCTCCCTGTCAGCACTGCAGTGTACAAGACACTGTAATTAGTTGGATGGCAGTGGAAGTGCTAATTAGCGTCTCAGCTAAGTCTTACAACAAACCACAGTGCTTCATGCACGTCATGCACACACCACAAAGTGGCTCTCTCTTCTTGGTGCAGTGCACTTCACACATCTTCCAATTACTGAAGATTTCTGTACCTGCAGCTACCGAGTAAGCTTTTGGTAATTTTATAATGATGACCTCTAGTCAGGGTCGTAGAGTTTGTTAAAGAAATATGTTTCTCATTTTCTTCACCCATATCTCTCATTTAACATTAGATTAAATTTACATGAGGCATGTCTGCTTTAAAGTAATTACCCTAACTCTAGAAAACATACACAGACACATCTTGTATAACTGCGATTGCGACTATTTTACAAAAGTGAAAACATTCACACTTTGTCATGCAAGGACTATTTTAAGGCACTTTGAAACTTCATACTGCAGCCATTCCACTGTTGAACTTTTACCTCCTTCTTTTTAAAAGTATTCTTCCTTCCTGCTTTTATAGGAGTGTAAATGTGATCTAATGAACAGCTAATAATAGTTTCTCACCATTTTCGTCAACACTGAGCACAGTGCTGCAGAGAAATGCTGCAACCAGTGAGTGATTATAGGAGTTTTAACTGGCACTTCATCAGATTTTGTTGTCTTTTTTGTTATGTTAAACCATGTTGTCAGGTGCTTTCACAAAGTGTTGCTAAGAAGTTCACGTGTCCTCGTGTAGTTTATATTCTTACTTTTATTGCAAAAGTCTACTGCATTTATACTGAATACTTGTAACTGATAAACCTAAAAGCTATCTTAATTCAGAGAGCAGCAGTCAGTAACGCATCATAAATAGTTCACGTGCTAAACACTTTAGACAATATGTTCGCCTTTTCATATAAACAAAGCTTGGTAAACTTGTCTAGTTTGAGGCCCTGAACATCCAAACGATGGTCAGGAATTACAATGATACCATATACATCATCAGAAACTTACAGTTAACAGTGAATTCAGAGACATGAAAAGAAGGAAATAGAAAGTACAACTAGATTTAAACAAAACTGTACCATCAATGTTGCTTCATGTTACACGGGTGTATAAAGCTAAACTCTTTGTTCATTAAACCTGACTGAAAAGAGAACAACAGTATGACCAAAATGACCTTCTAAGTTTTCTTTGTTGTTGTCTTAAAGCAATGGAAACAAGACTTAGAGTTAGAGATAACACAATAATAAAAGATCCAGTTTGGCTTTGTATGTATGAAGGGGTAAATACAGAGTTGCTACTGCAGCAGATGCTGCAAGAAAAGGATTTACAACAATCACCTGCACACTGTGGACACAGATGTTGTGGTCATACACATGTGTCTGAGCTGGACTTTGTGGAGCTGTGGATGGCTTTTGGGGCTGGCAAGAAATCTTTTGGTCCTACATCTGAAACACTTCCTGTGTTCCCTACGTTTTCACTGGTGACTCAGTATCTGCTTTCACAAAGGGGCACACATGACAACACGGGACACCTGAACTACCAAAAGTATGCTATCATGTGAGGAATTCAAGATTCTGTCAACAGTTCTAAGAGGCGTTCCAGAGGAGTCCATTTCTACTGTAGTGGGCTTCACACCAGCAGCCACTTTAAGACTGATAAAGTTCATCTTGAGTTGTTCATAAACAAGGAATGGAGCAAATCACCCCAACGAAGAATGGACAGTGCAGCCCCTCAAAAATGTAGAGTTACAAGAGAACCTTGCTGGGCACAAGCAGCTGAGGTGGAAGCAGCTTCACCATGTCCAGCAGGCTATGGATGGATACGCCCAAGTGATTGGAAGCCATTGTGGTCAGCTCTTCAACAGGCACATAAGTCTGTCTTTGTACTTCTAAAGTTATGGATGCATAAAACACCACTGGGGTGTGCAAATTCAAAAAGCCTCTTTTAAGTGCACGACGCTTTCAGCACAGAGGAGATGTGAAGCCGTGGAGAATATATTCAGCAACAGCAACAGAATGAAACATATCTCTGAAGTACATTTTTTGAAGAATATCGTTGTGTTTGACACATTCTTTGTAAGCTAAGGTCAGACTGAATATGTTCTGCTCTTTACAGTCAGACAGCGTTATCAGGCTTTATGGAAAAAAAAAAAAAAGACTAACCTTATATAATTCTTGACAACATGCATCCAACAGACATTACATTCTGAAATCTCCTTATTAACTCTTTATCTGGTGGTATCATGATGACATGTTAGCCCTGGACCATTAAACGTATAGGCAGGCATCACCTTTTCTAAAAACATATCATCTGGTCTAGAAGAAAAGCAGCGGCTTGTACAGCATGTTGCCTGACCATGTCGGAAATGAGAAGTGTAAAAACGCTGTGGAAGACCTGACGTCTGCAGGAAAATTAAAGTATTGACAAAATTGCTGCCATTGCTGGCTGTCTTCTCAGGTCCACAGCCAAGTCAAATGCCAGATCTCGTCCTCCCACTCATCTTGACTCTCTTAACAAGGTCATGAGCCTCTAAAGAAGAAAGCCTCACGGAGCTCCATATTCCAAGCACAAAAGAGACGCAGATGGATGATACCAGCTAAAGATGTGCCCCTGCTCACATATGCATTTTGTATCTACATTACAATGACTCACATTGTTCTGACACAGAATGACATCAAGACTTTAGCAGAAACATCTCTGAATGCCATCGTGACGTGCAATAAATAGAAACAACCATTGCTGTCACAGTTTAAAGGTGCATTCTTGTAATATGCTCTATGCTATATCCTTTGTTAATGACTGTTGCAGGGTAAAGCATTAATTGAAGCCCTCTCGCTACATTTAGTCTAGGTATAAAGATACATAGAAGAAATGAGTTTTGCACGATAGGTTCATCTTTCTGTAAAGACGCTGGACACGCACGGATGATGGCACTTGTTCAGACTGATCTGCCTTTTTCTCTGGACAGTGTGAGCATGTACCGACTGTGTTTGACTGACATCTACCTGACTCTCCTGTCAGCTTTGTTCTACCTGTTAGGGCAAGTCGGCGTTTTAAGTTTATGATCCTCATTGGTCCACACAGTCTGGCCATCTCATGTAATTCCCAGAGCAGCTTTGCCCTCCTTCAACTTGAACAGAAATCTAATCACCCAAAATAAGAAAGAACCCCCGTGGGGATCAGCAAGGCCTTTAAATCTGTTGTGGAAATGTCATTGTGTTATTTACTGCAGTGAAATGGTATAAAGCTTTCTGTATTTCAACATCACATAAGCAGGGTTTAGATCCTAATGGGTTTAACTTTGCTTGAATAACAGCAACATGAATGCATCTCTCAGTCCATGGATCTTATTTATTTTTTTAAAATGTTTTGTTTCTTTTCACAATTTAGTTTCTCATGGAACTGAACAGATTCAGTGATATCAAAGGAAATCGCAAGTTACAAAACATAAAACCAGTTTGATTCTCTAATGTCTTGTCATAATCTATTTTACAGTCCTTGACTTATTTAAAAATACACCGATAAGCTATTCATTATGCGGTGAGTAGTGTTTTCCTTCCACCATTCCTTAGTAAGTACCCAGACATTTTCTGTCTTGCTTATTGTAAAAAATGTGCAATATTATCAATGGCTTTAAATCACATCTGCACTAGTTTCATGCTAATCTAATTTAGTCAATAATGTTGCAGAAACAGAAACCTCATTAAGGAACAAGGCAACAAAGTGGAATGTGTGGAGTAAAGCAAGTACCAGAGATGGCAGGCTGTAGGTCATTGTTGAGAGATGAAAATGTGCAGAAAACAGAAATAATCTAATGTGAAATTTTTATGTCCAAGTTGAAAGTATTCTTGTCTGATGAAACTGTGTGTCAGTGGCAGGCAGCACAGCATCCTCAGCTACCATCCGGACAACAGTCTGATGCAAGCGGGTGCTGAAGATTTCTGCTCAAAAACCACATAAATCAACTTTTTGGAGAAAAATCTACACAGAATTTTATTGTTTAATGTTTAGAAAATAAGGAGAATGTGGTCTGTTGTTGCCCATTTGCCATTCACAGTGGTATTCTAGTCCTTTCATCCTCATTATGTTTGTCTGCCAGCACTACTGCAGCAGGCTGTGATGATAATTACTGATAAGCAGCAAAGCGAGGAGGCTCCTCCACCTCCACCTGTCCAGGAAGCTGACCTTTAGTGTGATACTGTATTTGAAAGTGCAGACAATAGTCCACCAGCTTCCTGTACCACTGAGTGATTGATGTCATCTCATTAGCTACAGGAGGTGAAACTGCTGAGAGCGACACAGGCTTTCTTTCTCTGTATGTCAGTGTGTACACTCACTATCCGACCTGCCTTTCATATGTCGCCGCCAGCACTACAATCGTGCAGAGAGTCCAGCAGCCTCTCCACTCCCTCACCGCCCTCTCCTCCCCGCATCCTCCTTCATCAATCAACCCCCTCTCCAAGTTTTTAAACCCCCAAACCCCTCAACTCATCTAGTTCTTTCTCTCATAGGATTTTTTTCCTCATGATTATTAAGATTCCTCTCCGGTCTCTGTACTGTAACTCCTGCAGTGATAGATATCCTCTCTTTCTCGGTGTGCCGCTGTTTCTCCCTCCTCTGCTTCTAATGCCCCTCCACCACCTCCTGCCGTTTGGTTCTGCGTCACTGATCACCATTTGTTCGATCCGCTGAGGCTTTTTCCCCCCCAAAAGAGTAACTGCAGTAATAAGAGCAGAGAGGCTCTGAGATGCACACTGCTGGCGCCCTGCAGGGCCGACAGCAACACAGAGCCATGAAGTCAGGAACACTTAGCACACAGTCAAACAGGAAGAGCAGAAAGAAAACGTGTATGAATTCAACTTCTCAAATTAATCATTTGTTTTCCACAAACCATCGTGCAGCTACAACTGCACCCCTGAGTATCAGCGTGGTTAAATCACTGTTGCATTGTCAGAATCGGAAAGACCCGAACAACAGTTTAATGTTCCTGTGTCTCCTCGGGGCGCTGCATTGTCAGGAGAGACAGAGTTGTTGAGCGGAGACCTTCATCAGTTTCCTCTTCCTCCACAGTGTTGTCTGATTAATTAACAAACAGTCAGCCCAGATTCCTAGGGCACCATTTTGCTACCTATTTGTACCATATTTCTTGAGGCAGACCTGAGCACCCGGCCAACCGCGTGCAGCATCTTATGTTTTACTTTGAACAGCCAAAGAACGATGCTGTTTCCAGAGACCAATTTACCATTAAAGTTACTGTGCGAGGTTCGTCTGAGGGAAAGGACGCCGACTCTGGTGTTGAGCGGAAGATTACTTTAGAATTCACAGACAGGAAAGTGTGTCTGAAATGCCTAAAGGGGAGCAAAGTTATGTCTCGCTGAAAAAATATGAAATTAATTTTATAGTCCATTATTTCTGTTGGTTGTGATAACATTTATCCATCAACCCTCACGAGTATTCCCAGATTCTATTCAATTCAGCTTTTATTTACACTCAGAAACAAGAGCCCTCTTTTTTCCTGTGCCAAATTTGAAGACAAACACGAAAGCAAATGGCCAAACCCAAATAGAGAAAATTGTGGAAAAATCTGATTAAACAAATAAAGGAAAATAAACAAGAATATCAAAGCTCACAGACATAAGGAAAGACTGGATCAAAAATAATTACAAAAAAATGTAAAATATTTATCAATAAGTCCTTCTAAAGACACCGAACTATAAATCTTCACAGTTTTTTGCACCAAAGCGACGTGGGCAGGATTTTAGAAGTCTCAGAAGTGTTTGATTAGCCTCCAGCAAATGTATTATCATTTGTTTGTTCACATTTTAAACAGTCCTTCAACTACTGCATTTTCTCTAAATTTAAATGCCTCCAATACCAGGATGCAATTCAACACAGAGACATGATAATTTGTCTTAAGTGTATCATTCAATGTTCTCTTCAGGTTGTCAAAGCCTCCAAATAACTAGAGACACTATCACAAACATGTCAGCTGTGTCCTTTGTGGTCGCTATGGCCCTAAATTCTTCCCAGTGGACGGAGCACCATATCTGAAAGCAAAATTCTGGCATCTACTGTGAGAAAAACAGAGAAAAACAGCAAATCTTCAAATCTGAGCGGCTGTTTGGTATGTTTGCTTGATCAAATAATTCCAAATGATGAATTGATTTAAAATCTGTTAAATTTTTATGCTATCTCAAACTAAGCATGATTCAGACTGTTTTATATCAAATATAGTTTATTCCATTACATGCTGTCCTCTGATGCCGGCATATCTGATCACTCTGCCAGCTGACCTAACATCCATTGTTGCTCCTTGGCGTTCCATCCAACCAGGGTTGCTAAGTAACAGTTGTGCTGGCAACCTTTGGTTTAAACGTTAATCCTCTAAAGGAAATGTTAAGGAACGTCAGATAAAATGGAGCCGCAGAATATTGCACGACTGATGAGCAGAGGCTGGAGGGGAAGTCACCAAACCACTGATGTTGGATGTTTGAAGTCAGAACGCTCATAAGTGTGAAACCTCATGTTCACTACAAACAGCTCACAACTCTCATTAAACTACACAAGCACTCGGAGCTCCCAGCTGCTGTTCTGATTGGCAAACACAAGTTCACTGAATTGGGCCAACAAATATTCCACATTTATCCTTTTAGCTTTAACAGAAATTGTCAAGAGTAAGTTTTTAAGCGTTTAATAATAACATTTGCATATTCTCTTCTGCTTTTTGTCATGTTTCTGTTGCATTTTTGCAGCAGTATTTTATGGTGGGGGTAGGCCATCTCATTTGAAACAAACACTCTTTCAGCTACCAGGATAAAACTGCATCTATATATATTATTTAGAAAAAACTTTAACCATTACAGAATAACAGCCTGTGGTAATATTTCAAACAGTTTTGTCCTTAAAAAAAACTTGTAAACAGCCTTCACACATCTATCAATACCAATACACTACAATAAAGTCCAATGTTAGACTAAAAAAAGAGGAATACTGAGGTATACAGTCGTTTTTGTGACAAAAATGCTATATAACAACTTCTCATTTGAATTCATAAAATCCTCTAGATTTTATAGTCGAGCTGCTCTTGTTTTATAATAGAATAACAAAGCACATCATATATAACCACATCTACAGCTGATGTGGATGAGTCATTAAAAAAAGATAAAACCGATTCTCTACAATTCCTCCCAACACCTAAGCGCTCTGAAAGAAAGTCAATAGGTGGTTGGCCTTTCTTAAATTAACCATCTTTCATCTCCATACCTGATCCTGGCCTAGATATGTCAGAGCAGCTGGCTGCTGTTGGATCAGCGTGACGTGAGGTAAAAAGGCTAATTTAGAGCCTCAGAATGTCAGAAAGTGGCAAAGTCACCAAACCTCTGAGAAAAGAATATTTCAACAGATTTAGCAAGTTGATAAAAAGAGAGAAAGAGCTGATAAAATCAAAATAACTGGAATGTAAGTTTTGCTGCTTTGTGTATTTCACCATCAAGAACCCAGATCCACAGAAATGAGAGATAGAAACAGGAACAGAAGGTCCAGCCAGCTCCTTGTTTACTGTGTCAAAGTGTGGTATCACCACACTGAGCAGACCTATACTGTAATTCACAATCTCTGACTTCTTGTTTCATGAGGTGCCTGTGTCCCCTGTGATGCCAACTTAATTCATCTGAAATATATCACCCAATCATGAGCACTCACTCATTCACAAATGCACACATTCATACACAGGCATTGTCACTCAGAATAGAAGAGAGGCCTTCTGTATCAGATGTCCACATATTGCTGATCACAAGGTTAAATGATAGCACAGTGTGTGCATATCTCATTACAAGGCTGAAGAAACACAGCCTCATAAATCAAAGGTTACTGCCTGCAGCTGCATGACACTCGTAGAGGTCAGAGGTGGACAGCAGCTGGTGCATGTTGAGCGTCGCTGCATTTCTGACCCTGGTGCAAAATGAAATGCATTGCCGCTGTACCTCCATTCATCTCAGCTCCATGCAGTTCCCATGGTATACAGCTGGGCCGCAGCGTCTTCTCAGTTCTCAACATGAAGAAAGAAAAATCTATATCTGTCCTTCCTCGTTTGTGTTTTCTCTTTGGCTCGTACACTTTTTGCTGCTCCTGCAGCATCAGTTTACTGCTCTGAGGATCCCAGATGAGGGATGGGACACAGATTACCATGGGGATCAGTCTACGCCCTCCCATCATTTCCACCCCCCATCTACCCTCCTTATCAGCTGTCATAAAGCCCCACACTGCCCTGAGATGGTCAGGCCCACCCCCTACTGGTCTAACCCCCACAGACTCTACTCCACCAACTATCCTCATATGACAGATGGGACATTCCCGTGCAGGCCAATGACACTCATACTTTGCTGGCTTACAGTCATTGCTAAGCAGGACCTTCACCCTCTAGCTGTGTAATCAGACAGCTGAAGTAGACTGTATTAGAAAGCTAATACCTGATAGTGACACAGAGACATATGTAAGGACCGAGACAATCTTGGTGTAATCCTTTGACATCTGCAGTATTAAAGGATTGCATCCACTCCCCTAGGAACACACCGCACTGTACAGCAGCAACAATATCTGCACTTCCACTAATACCATGAACACTTCTGAACATGAAAATGAGAATCTAGCTGAGTTACAGTCATGCTAATAGCCACATAAGTATCTCACACCCCTGTTGGAGAAATCAAATGACATCAATATGCTGTCTCCCCAGAGAGTGCTTAATGCGTGCTAATAGGTACATAATGAGCGCTGAACATGCCTCACATTACGGTCTTTTATTTATGTTGGTATTATTATTATTATGGGCTTTTTTAGCACACCCCAACTCCCTTACACATGTATTTTTAAAATCACAATCAAAGCTGTTTTTGCAACTCCAGCAGCATTGTAGCTTTAGCTCTGCATTTCAGCTGCATTTAATGCTTTAAAATCAACTTTCTCAATCCAAAACTCCCACTGTTCATTCATGATGTACTCCAACTGCTTTGAGCACTCAGATTTGAGTGGAAGGCAACATGCACAACATTTATTTGGAGTAATTTTTGATTCAGGAAAACATCGACGTCGATTCTTCTTTGATTTCCTACCCTTTAAATATCACAAATCTCTTTATTTTTTTTGTCAAATTTACACTTCGGCTGACATTTTAATTCTTTTCAGCACTTCCTCAAGAATGTACTCTGAAGACAAACATCCTTTATTTGTGGAATTCAGGCGACAAAGCCATTTAACTGCTGTAGCAATTATTGGAAGAGCAAAGTAGAATGTCAGGCGGCTTTTGAAAGGTGTTACTGAGCAATAACATCTGCACCAGGAGGAGGCTGGGGTGGATGGATGGGTCAACAAACCAGCTTTAACAATGGAGGTTTGTTGACGCTCTCCATGCCATTGTTCCTCAGTGCATTAGCAAATTACATATTATTTCTTTAACCAATTTAAAAGACTTGTTGCTTGTACTTTACTCAGTACTACCACTTAATCCCACACTTCTTTCAGTCCTTACATTTAACCATAAACCTTTTTCAACACTTCTATTTCAAGTATAATTTTGAAGTGCACTTCAAATGTGTTTTCTTTCAGTGCTTCACCTGTTTCGAATCCATGTTCAAAGCAACAAGAACATAACATGTTCTTTTATCCTGATAATTATAAACATTGTAGCATTTTTTGTAACATTGATCAGATATGAGAAAAATAAGCAATGTTAAATCATACATGCAGCTTTTTCGGTTCCATTTCTGGGTATAACAACATTTAATCAGATAGAGATCTAAACAACAAAGCTTCAGATTTGTAAGAAGCCACTCAGCCAACCACCCATGCAGCTCAGGTTGTCAGCTACATGAGGAAACACTGGTGCCGTGTCTGGAGGAAAGAACCAATTAGTTCTCTCTCCACGGCTTGTCACCTGACAGTCTGCTCATCCACAGCCTGATGGAAGAGCCTCTCCAGCCCGCTCATTCAAACCAATTAAGGTCTGGAGGTGTATTACCACACACTCATTACCTGTCTCTCACAGTGCTCTGCTGCTTTTCAGACTGCAGCTCAATGCTCTGTTGAAACTCTCTGAGCTTTAGCCTCTTATATCATCTTGTGTTTCTGATTCTTTTCGTGGCACTCTGTATCTCTTCCCTTCCTATTTGTCTCCTCTTTTTAACTTCACACCGAAAGAAACAGAAGCAGCACCCAAAAATATTCCTCCATCAGCAGGCCTACAGAGAAGAACATCTGTGCCTGTAAATAACTATAAAACAGTTTGGACGTATGTTATAGTTTAAGTTATAGTCAGCACAAAGACGAGAAAAGTTAATAGGAGCGTGTTTGTGAGCTCATGGGAAGATGAAATATACAAAAGCCCCACAGTGCAAGAAAACAATGCAGAAGCATCAGAACTTACATGCATTCACAAACACTGACAAAAGACTCGTTTCTCAACATTTCCCCTCGCTGCTGGCACGCACAACAATAAAACAAAGCACTCAGATGTTGCAGTACAAAGGGCTGAACTCCTGTCACAGGCCCTGTGTGTGTGTACGGCCTTGCTGAAGCTGTCCAAACAGTTTATCCGTGTGAGATGGATGACATATCTGGAACGACCCAAATTCCCACATTCCCTCTTGCAAAACATGCTACAAACTATGCACCCATAAACGTCTCAGAAATGAGCTGTAATTTTGGAGCACACTTTGACTTCAGCTTTGAGATGATTGGAATTTTCCCCCATGACAGCAGCGGCGGTCGGAAACAACTCAAAACTGTTTGATTTTCATAAGAGCATCTTATAATGATTTCAAATGAACACTCATAACCTGTATTACATAAAGCTGTAAGTCTATTAAAGTGAAACCAGCCTCATAATAATTACTGTCCAGGTCTCCTGCTCCAGGTACCTTCTCATTTATTCATAAAGTCAGCGCAGTGTGAGTGGAACCTTCAATCCCTGCTGGGCTTGTGTTCACTTGCTGAAGGTCTAAAAGGAAAAAGTTACATTGATTAACGGGAATTAATGGTCACTTGAGCTCAACAGATAATACCAGGACTACTAATTGATTCCAGGTGGAGTCCGACTCAGCAAAACAGAGACTCCATAGAGGGCCTCAGTGGTCATACGAGTGGGGATGCTCCGATTTGTTTATATGGCTAAGTTTTATTTATTCATTTCTACCTCGTTTTATTTGCCTTGCTCAACTAGTCACACGATCATACACCTGCGAGAGACACATAACATCACTTTAGACTGCTTCCTTTTCCCTCACAAGGAAGGACTCTGAAGGTGTGCTTTTGACAGTTGTGTGAATGTTTCACACCAGATGCAAAGCAGTGGAAAGCAAACAAAGGAAACATTACGTATTGTACATGATGTACTTTTGAGGTGCTTTGCTTATTACTTGCTATAATTGTGCTCCGCTACAAATTAGAGTGAAATATTGTACATTTCCTACCTATAGTTGTCACTTTCCAAGTTGTGAATGTACATATATATATGATAGAGGTTAAAATCTGTTTCTTCTTCATCAAAATGCAATTCATGCTTATTAATGATGCTGAAAATTTTTCAAAAATGTATCTAACCATAGAATAAAGTACAAATATAATGACATATGTGTCTATAATGAGTACTTTTACTACTATTATTCTATTATCACTATTATTTTTCAGTGTTTTACCTCATAATATTAAGAGTATGGACTTATTCCCTCATATCTCCATGTTTTTTTTTTGCTTAATTAAATTATCTAAACACTTTTTCTAGAACTGCTAGTGGAAAATGTGTCTTTGTATCCTGGTACATGTGTAATTCGCCGGATGGGTCTCATATGACATTAAATAAAGCACCCTTATGAGATAAGATGGAGGTAAAAAGGGACAAAAACTGCTCAGCTTGTCTCTAAAGGTAATTGGAACACAGTCTGATCATCACCTCATCTCTTTTCTCTCTTTCTGGACCAGCAGCCATGTTTAACACACCTGTAAATTACTCCCATACAGCCCTGCCAGCCTCCCCTTTCTGCCAGTCACCCCCCTGCGCTAATAACACTGTAATGATGCCACTGTTAGTACAGTGCTGAGGCAGTGTGCTTTATGGGCTGACCTCAAAATCAATTCAGCAGCACACACGATCTAATAACGGAGCAAAGCATGAGTCTCCTCCTCTCCTTCCTTCTCGCAGCCTCTTTCCTCATAACCTCTAATATTTATCCCCTTGTCTCTCCTCAACTCTTGTTTTCTGGGTTTTGCTTCAGGACCTCAGTGTGGACTGTAAATTACACACATCCCAGCTCCTTTCCTTCAGCCCAGTTCTTTGACAAAGCAGCGGATGTTCTGCAACCCTGTGGCACACATTAACCTCATACTGGGAAAGTAATAGAGCCTGTCCTAGCTGCTACACAATACCCATTACAAAAAACAGTTTCATTGAGCAAGCACCTTCCTGCAACTAGACCCACAGGTAAACCCGACTCAGTAAAACACACAGGTATGACAGGTAACCCTCCACCACAGACAAAAGTGATGGTTTTACAGCTTTGTTCTCATTAGTGTATCTAGTGTAGGCTATGCAGTTTGGAAAAAAAGGAGTTTCTTCAGCAGGGATGGAACAGTGGCATACTTGGAGGTTTGGGAGTACATTCCTGGACAGAGAGAGGAGCTGAGTCTCTCGCTGTGGTTAATTAGGGGAGTCTGTGGGAAACCCCTGAATCCGAAACCCTCCTCCAAAAAACCCACACCACTTCAAGTACTGGTGGCCATGTTGAATGGAGCTCATTGTTCGGTGGCCAGAACGGAAGATTCCATCGCTTGTGTCCGGTCGTCAGAGCTGTCATCCAAACTATGAGAGGGCCAATAGCAGAGAGTGGTGGCGGTAATAATACTAGATGACAGAGGAGGGAATAGCAGAAGGATGATAGTGCTTAAAGCAGCAATCTGACGATTTTTACATGTCAAAGTGAATTAACCAGTCACTCAGAGTATGGCTCAGCATGTGAGAAACCGAGCTTGGTGAAGTTTCAGAAAACAACCGTGGCAACATAACTGGGGTCATCTCTGCGTGGGCTTGGAAATTAACATTTTGAAAGGAAAACCTGCATCACAAACTGAGGGCATGGCGTTTGAAAGATATGGGTGCCAGGAAAAATGGCAAAGATGAGCTGTGGGCCCCTACTGATTCAACCCAGTCCCCACAATGTAAGGTTCCTATACAACGATGCTGAATTATCAATCACATTTTGAAAGAAACATATTTTCTACTGGACTGCACTCGTAAATGTGTTTCTGGTCAACGCATCTTTGCCGTTCATTTTATTGCTTTGCTGTTGCTCTTTGTCAGCCAACCGTATCTTAGATTGGGTGAATTTGTCACTGTGGTAACCCAGAAAATAGAGGAGAAGCTTCAATCATGAAGTAAAAGTGCCTCATTTTACCCAAACGATGATATTTTCCTAACTGTAACCAAATTACTTTATTGCCTAACCTTAACCAAAGCTTCTTGCATGTAAAAATGTGGAACAAAGTAGGATATTTTTAAACCTAACAAAGCAGTTTTATTTCTTAACATACGGTAACCTAAAAAACCAAAACTAAACAAATAGTAAAAGATTAAATTTCAGCCTGACAGTAATGTCTCTTCTTCATCACGGGATACAAAATCTGTTCGTCTGTGTAAAAGTTTCCATCCTCCCCTCCTGCATCCCACCATTTTGTGGCTCCTTCAAACTGATTACCTTTCCTACAATGTCACAAGTGACAAATTAGATCTATTTCAAAACCAAATTCCCCTCAAATAGAACTGAGGATGCAGTTTAATTGCAAATGAAAGTAATTTTGTGAAGACAGGACTGATATGATGTGATTTGAATAAGTTGTTTTACTTTCCTGCCCCTAGATTTGCAGTGTGTCACTTAGTTTGCGTTACTTTTTTTACACACAGATTGAATGAGAGACATACAGCAAACATATATCACTGACTAAAGCAATAAAGATTTAAAACTAGATTTAATTAATCAGGACAAGGCTTTATTGTTCCACGCTGAGGCCTTTTATTTGACAGTAAAGTGAAAACAAGTGGACCTGAACACAAAACCGAGTAATAACATTAATTAAACTTATTTTTTGAGGCACTGTGGAAGCTTCAAACTTTGCCTGCGTGTTAACTCATGTCCGCAATGTTATTTAGCGGGAAGAGTCAAATAAAAGGACACAATCAAGCTGCATGCAGGATCCAGAACTTAGTGAGCTTGGGTCTCTCAGGTTCAAATGTTGGGCGTGTCCAGGCATGAATAAGAAATATTTTTAAGCAGGACAGATTTAAAAATGTTACCTTGACAAAGATATTAGAATTACAAACTTGGCTTTGAGTGTAAAAATCATGTCAAAGTGAAAAAAACTCCAATGAATGTACAATTGCAACTGCCAATGATGACAAACTTTCTTGGCTAAAACATACAACAAAATGATACAAAAGGTCCTTTGCGAAGTTTGTTTCTTAATCAGCATTTTTAATTCTAAATATATATCATTAAAAATTATACAAACATATATTTAAACATGATGAGTAAGAAACAGACTTTGCAAAAGACCTTTTGTGCATCACACACGTCATTTTATTGTATGTATATGAATGAACATTTAAATAAAACATCAAGCTTGACAATAACCCACCTGATGAGAAAATGACATGCCACTGAATCAATAAGTGAATGCATGAGAGGAGTCTTACAGATTAATTTGACTTATTGCTATTCATGAAAACTAAAATTGTGGTGATACAATGAGTCTAAGTCAGCAGTAGCCTGATGGGAATATTAACACAGCTTTCTATACTCTTGGTTTATCCTATTAGCCCAATGGGAAGCAGATAGTCCAAAGCTAGAAAGAGTAAAACTGCTGATTGTGTAATTTTTATTTTTCAACGCATTTTGCTTAATTTGGGATCAAATGGCCCACAGCAGTTTCACAGAGTAGCCTTTGGATAGACTTGTAGTCAGTCTGGAATTGTAGTTCCATCGGCTGAAGTAGACTAGCAGGTTTAATTTTTGTCTTGTTTTAACTGAGAATCCACATATGTCTTTATCCCAAAAAGAACAATGAATGTGATTTATACTTGCATATCGTGGGTTAACATGCGGCAAAAAAATCAGTTAATTGTATGTGGAGTTTGAGGTTGGAAACAGACGCTTTTAAGCAAAAGAAAGCAATCTCTCTGACCGCTGATATTACTGTTTTCTGTCTGTGAGAAATTCTAAGATGCCTGGTGTTTAGTTACCTTTGTGAATCGGCTTTTCAAAAACAGGAACACACAAAAATGCTTCTAACAACACACATAAGCTTTGAGAAACTGCATGCTGTCTCCTAGGATATTGGTGGAGCACATGTGGTTTGAGGTAAAATTTAGTCAGACACTTATTGCAAACAATAAACAGATTCACAGGAATGCACACACAAAACCCTCTCCTCTGAGGCACAGTGGGCTGTTTTTGAGTATATGCCTGAGAACGCAGGGTACAGTAATTGGCGACCTGATAAATATTTGTGTAGGACCTCCTCAGCAGGAGAAAACGGAGAGGCAGGCTTTCAAACTAATGCCTTTAGGCTGCAGACCAAAAATAATTCAGGGATGGAGCCCACTTGCATGCTTGATGTCAACATTTCAGGGGCCCAGGGAGACGATGATGATGACGTGTCAACAGAAACATTAAAATTTCATGTTGCGATGTTTTGTAATGTCTCACTAAGGGTTTTAACCTAAAAGAAAACTTGACAGATTAAACAGCACGAGTGAAATGGAAATGAAGCAAAATCAAAACAATGAAGAGACTCAGGAACAAAAAATGTTCCTGAGAAATGATCCTGTTCCCAAGATTCAGGAACAAAAAACGTTACCAAAAAAACCTGTCATTCTGATTATTTACTCCAGATAGAACCAGATAAAGTTCAGTCAAATCCTTTCTAAGTTTTCTGCCGTGTTTATCGGGACTATGTAATCTCATTTGTGAAATCCATGTTCTCCCTAATGATGAATTCAAACACTGAATTGATTCATTTTAGAGTAATTGGAAACAACCTGAGCAGGGCGCTCAGTGGAGTGCCCCAGGAAACTAAACAGTGAGGTGTGCTGCAGTGTGAGCCATCTGTTGTAGTCTGGCAGCAGCCAAGTGAAGATACCACAGCCACTACACGCAGACACAGATCCTACATGGGGTAGCAACAAATAACGCTTTTTAACACTTATTTTGTTGGATTCTAATCTCAAGGTGTTAGAGCCTGAAAGTGGCATCTTCTAAGGGTACAAAACAGGAGGCTTCAAACCAAAAGCCAAAAGTTCACTTTGTTACTTAACAAACCACATTTTTGATTATTAAAATTTGCTGATTAGCTCTCAATTATGTCAGGATTACTTTGAAATTCCCCAAATTCCAAGCTGACACTTTGATTATGCTGTTTGTCCAACCAGCAGTTAAAAACCTGACAATCATCCTTTAGCTGTCATAAAAAAAATAGTAAATAGCTAACATTTTGAAAGCAATATTTCAGCTTTTTTCTAAAAAAAAAACAAAAAAACACTAAATTTAAAAATGGTTTCTTATTTATTTGTAGTTAATAATGATGGAGCTTTATGTGACGATCTTAAGACTGCAGATTGCATTTACAGGGGTATTTTTTCTGAGTAAGGTCTGCATATAGTCACACCTAACCGGCTAAACCTCATTATTATTCTGCTGTGGAGGGAGAAAAAATTGCTCTGATTTGTTTGCATTTCTTTGAACCAATCAAAGTCATTTTGGTACGTGCTAAGTCGATGTAGCAATGGTGAGATCTCAATATAGCAATGAGGGGTTACTTTGGTAGACAGGGAGGCAAGAACTGTCATTAAAGGGATAAATCACAAAGAAAAACGAGCAGGGCTGCCTAACTGCATCATCTAAATGGTCAGGAAAAAATGTCAGTGTGTAGGTTGCTGCCTCAAGGTTGTTGTTTCCTGTAGCGAGTACCTCTTTGGTTACCATATGAACAGCACACTCTAAATGTGATTTCATGTTTACATCAGGATAAATGATTGCTACAGTAGTTATACAATTTGAGCATGTCTGGGGCTGACATCTCATTTGCCATTTATGGGATGAGCGGGTGTTTAACAGTGTACAACACTGTCTCAATTCAAGATGTCTTCAACCCATCAATCTTGTAAGAGGCCTGCATGAAGCAGATGATTCAGAGAAGCAGAAAAGTGTTCTGCTTATCCTCTGCTCTGCTGGAATGTCACGCTTTGCATCCTCTGGATACAGGAGGGGGTGTTCTGCACTTCCTCAAAACTTATTTTTCTCCATGCCTGGTCCATTCTCTTCTGGGAATGGATTTAAACTGCAACCAAGGCAACAATATGTACCAGCAGCAATAAAAAGTCTCCGCTGCTAAAGCAATGAGGCATTTTAATAGGATGAACTGAGACTGTTGTGAAGGCAGCCGGGCTTCTTCTCCCTCGCTGTCTGTTTCTTCCTCTCTGAGAGTGGCAACTGTTTGAAGTTTGGACTCAACAGGGATTTGGATGATTTAAGGTGAAAATGAAGGGCTAGATGCGTAGAGTGGAGGCATGGGGGAGATGGGGGAGTTGGATTCTTAAAGCTCGATCATTATCTGCGCCTCCTGTTGTGAAGCAGGCACTACAACACCCAGGCAGTGGCCTTGAAACATCCCACTTGGGAGAATCATACTAAACACTCTGTCAGAGCTCATTTTTTTGTCTGAGCACAGACATACATTAAATCTCTTTCACTTGTGTGCCCAGTGTGTTTCATTAATGGAGATATCCTCCACAGCGTGAGAGTCTAGGGCACTGGGCTTCAGTCAGAAACCTGTACTATCACAAAGCCTCATCCTTGCTCCCAGTACACTGTCTTCTACCACTTCAGCCAGAGTCAAGAAAATCCTCATAAGTGTTGCAAGATTCCCCATCCTGGACATACAGTCTGATCCTTCCCAGACATGATTGAGATGAAACATAGTAGGCCCATAAAACACACCCAGGAAGTAATACTTCAGCTCGCCCAGAACATAAACTCGTTACTCTGACATATAGTGATGATAAACACGAGATGCACACTCAAGCTATGCAGAGTTTTCCTCATCTCATTGTCTTCAGTCAGTTTCCTTAGAATATCTCACTGCATGCAAAGTTATGATGTGAAGAAAATGGGCGAGAAAAGTAGTGTAAGAGCAAGCGACAACAGTGAGGCATATCCTCATTAGTGCATCCCTCTCTCCCTCTGCATACTCCCCTGCTAATAAAAACCACTCTCTTAACCCAAGCTATGACCTTACACAGGAAATCCATATTAAATGAATGCCAGTTTCATCAAAAATCATTTGGGAACCCAAGACTGTTTGGAGCCAGTGGGAAGGAAATAGTTAAATGAGCACTTTGGCTTCTGTGGATATAATTAGCATACAGAGACATATCAGTCTCACTGATAGGAATAATATCATCGCAGAGGCAGAGTGTCATACCGGAAAGCAATTCAATGCTTAGTGTAACGGTTAAAGTACTCCTCAGTTCTCCTTGAAACGGCTTTCGCTGGCTTGCTCTGTGAAGTTTCATTCAGATAAAGCTTGCCTGGAAAATCCAAGTGCGGAGGAATGTCTATTGGAGATGTACCCTGCCTCAGAGTTTGCATCTTTCTTGCAGCTCCCTTTTTCTGGTTCTGCTCCACTGGCTTTCTGCCTGTATACCTGCCGGCCTGGCTTTTTTTGCAGGCTCATTCTCTCCAAGGTGGCAGTTTACAACATGGGCTGCATAGTGATGGCGCTGCAGCCATCTGCCACCCAAACCAATCCCAAGGAATGCCATCAGCAGCTGGTGTCCGGAGCACTTCTGTCACCTCTGCTAATAGACCTACAAGACATGCTGAGGTCAGCTGTCATCTGTCACCTCTGGACCTCTACGAATGCTGCGACATGAAATTAGTACCGCCTTCCTGATGACCGCAAACTTGGAAAGATTTCAAAGCAATCGAAACAATACAGTTCGGCTTCCTCTGGCCCTGTATCTACATGAGGGTGAATATGTGCCACCCAACTGTCGCCCCTGTTTTCTGGGCTGCTAAACTCAGGAGTGGAAACTCAAGTCCACCAGCTTTCTACTCCCACTGACAGTCACTCCATCAGTTCATTACTGGGGCTTGCATTCCATTACAAAGCAAAACAAATAACCAGATAGTCATTATTTATTTAAGACCATTATCAGCCTCTGTAGAACAAAGGCTGCCAAAGTAAGTACTTCTCAGCATTATTCAGTTATTAAGTGCAGATACTCAATGAAACTTGAAAAAATATGGAAGACAAAATAAATTAAACACTTAATGAAAAAGGGCCTTATCTGTGAAATGACTAAATTGGAAACACTGCAATAAAGATGGTTCATATAGCCAAGTAGCAGTATTTGTTTGCTCATATATTGTATGTATCCGCCAAAACAGTTTTGGTGTTTCCACTTAATCGATTCGCAGATTTTCTCATAGTTTTTGCAGCTATTCAGGACATATTGAAGTAATCACATACTCAATATAATGCTCGGCTTTTTGTAATAGTCTGCACTTAATCATCTAACAGAGCAATGTAAGAAAAAGAAAACTGTGATCAGCTTATCATCATTTAGGAGCATAATCAGCTCTGCCGCTCTAAACATAAAAGCAGCGCCTCCGTGTTTGACAACATCACTTTTGTCGGCATGTTTTCCAAAACTAAGAGCAAATCCTCCCACCCACCAGTGCCAGTATTTCCATCTGGTATTGGAGTCCCTGCCATGCCGTGATTAGTTCTTTTACTGGAGGAAGTCTAGTGTGGAAGAGGAAGAGAGAGAGGGAGAAACGTTGGGGGAGTGAGGGGCTGCCTTTCTCTGGCTATTGTTTGGACACAGTTTCTCTCACATCGCATTGACCACAGACAGGGCGTGGCCGAGCGAGCCCGGGCGGGGGGATATCGGGGAGGGGTGCTGGTGGATACAGGGGGAAGCTTACAGTGCATTGCATAGTTGCTCTGCATGTGGACAGCGAGCAGGAAGGCGGGTGGTCCCCCGAGAGTGTTGCAAAGAAAAGAGAAAGAGCTGGAGTGAATGGGATTTTTTGCCCCTGTAGTTTGGCAATGTGTTCCCAGCCCTGCTCATGTGCACGATGAAGTAATGAGAGACTTGGGCCTCTGACAAACTCAGGCCAGATGGGGAGAGGATACTTCTTTACAATTACTCTGCAGCACAGAGCATTAGAGCCAGCGCAGCCTCTCCTCTACGGAGAAAAGATAATCACTTTTAGAGAATATTTAATCAACATGCATGCCTTACAGCATGCTGTACAGTTTGGAGTGTGCCTTCTCCTCCTCTGTGGCTGCATACAATATCCTGGTATTTCTCAAAAGCAGCAATAATGGAGAAGTTGGTGGAGCAGCTCATTTTGGAAGAGTTTGAAAGTTTAATTATATTTCCAATGTGCCTTAAAATACTATGGTAACATGTAGAGAAATTGTGGAGCGTGTTTTATGCACAAAAGTTTTTTTTGGGTTTGTTTTTCAAGTTGCATTATCATAACAATGGTGCACTACGGAAACAAGGGCCACGTTGCAAAGAAGATGGGAAAAAACCGAAGGCATCCTTAGTGGCACTGGAGTCTCCTAAATCATTTCACAACACTATAATAGCCATTAGAGTGAATTGTTTAAAGGTGTTTATCAGAAATCCATATTTATGTTTCGTATGGTGTTTTGTTGTTAATACTACAATCACAATGAGTTTCCTCCACTGTCACCATGGAGGACAAACTAATTAACGGTGAAGATGGAACAAATTCAGAGGATCTTGTTGTCAATAAATACACTGCTACAGTTGCTCGATTCATCAAAAACTGACCCCAAATCTGGAAGTGAACTTACTTCGACAGCTAAATCCTTTTTTTTAGCCTTCACTTGCTGTTTGGCAACACAATTAACCAAACTTTAACCTCTGTTAAGCTGTGAATCCTCTCACCAGAACACTCTTTGAGAGTTGCAGTCGACCTCTCATCTTGTACCTTTCCATCAGACATTTTAAAAGACAGCTGGTCATATTTTGTTCAGCTTGAGGAATTTCATCCTCCGTCAAATACAGACTTTGTCAAAAAATCAGCTCCTCTCACTTTGTGAAGCTCCATGTTCCCCCTCATTTTACCTTCACTAGAAACCAACTGTAACCGGGACATGTGAAAATGGATGAATTCATGTATGCATCAGTGTTTTTCCCCTTCGTGTTTAACAAATTGCTCTCTGTTTTTAAGTAGCCAAGAGTCACCCATGCTCCCCATGCTGAATGACTCACTAACAGCTGCCTTATGGTTGTGTTTAAGAAAAGTTTATGGATTAGTATTGGCAGGTTCCCATGAGTCTGTGATGAGCCCTTTCCCACCGACAGACTGCAAGCCACTGCTCTACCAAGTATAAATAATGTAATACTCCATAAGGTTAGCCCACATTGATTTTAGAGGACCAAATATTTTCAGACATCTTCTGTTCACTGAGACAAATTGAGAGGAGGGTGGATATGTGTGTGTGTTTTTCCTCACAAGTCAGTTGGACAGATATGGCAGCGATGCAGTCAATTGGTGTGGAAACATCCTCGTCTTTTAGGAATGTTAAACAAGGTCTAGACATCAATGTGACGGATTAAGAGGAAGGGCCAATAATAAAAGGGTGCCATCACCCTGGCAATGAATACATTACTGTCAATAGCTTGAATAAAAGGAGACTGGTCGTTCCTAACAGTCCACCAAAGACCTTTCCACTGACTCTACTGTACTTTAAAAAAACGACAAGACATAAAAAGAAACTATCTGTTGTAAACACGGACAGAAAAATTACACAAAATGTACAAAAGAAAAATGATAGTGGCAGTGAAGAGACTGAAAGTTTGGAGTGATTTATTCTCTTGTTCCTCGTTTAGTTCAGATAGAAGGACAGACAGGGCAACATGAACAGCAGGCTGAAGTGCTGTGTTTATGGCCTTATTGGACGTCTGTCAGAGATGTTATTGTAGCTCCACAGGGAGGCGAAACACAGCAGAATTTCTGACATTTTGGCACAGTGTAATATATTTACAGGAAGTCAGCTCATGCATATTAAAATACCTCTGCTTTGATCCCGCACAGGGCAGAGCCAACAAATGGACTAACAAACAGCCAGGCCTGGGGAGGGATACGCACCTAAAGAACATTTAATCTCCCTAAGCCACTGGACGCTGGTGCTGGCTCATCACACCCCAAACTGCCGAACTGAGAGATCCCTCAGGCAAATCATCTTAAACTTAAAATCTTAAACAAAATACATCCGAGCTAAGTGGCTCTCGGGCTCAAACCTCTCTATACAGGTTCACATTTAAAGGAAAAGAGGGATGTGAACGGGTTGTGTTTGGTTTGATCAGTCACCTGACTGCTGGCTTGGCCTCTGGGAACAGGAAATATGACATCACCGCCCTGACATTCAGGAATGTGGGAATGTCAGGCGGCCTGTTAACACTGCTCGAACAAGACCGAGACAGAGAGCGAGCTGGATGGACACAGCAGATAACTCGGTGCAGCTGAGTTATCTTGTTCCTTTTCATTAGACCTTCCCTGTCTGGTAAACTCCTGTGACTTTTAGATTCCACACTTTTAAGATTGCCGAGAATTAAACAGACACTGACAGTGACCTGCCTGATAGGGTATGATCTCTAAAACTCTCGGGCTTCCAAACGCATCCAAATCAAACAGACTACAGATGCTGCGAGTTCATAGGACTTCTTCACTATTTCAGCAAGTCAGGCTGTCTGCACATGCAGGCAGTTCAAAATCTAACCTCTCCTGCAACCTATATTCTGTTAGAAATTTGCATTGACTAATTAGTTGCTCAATAAACCGATTGAATCACAAACTGGGGTTTTTACTGTTCACACATCAGGGCAAGAGGAAAACTAGATTTCCCTCATCGCTCTTGTTCCACTCAAACACAATAAAAGTTATCATTAATGAATCCAAGATGTCAGCTATATAAAAGCAGCTCACCAGAATGTCGAAAGAAGGTTTAATTAGACACAGGCGCAGTCATGCAACAACTAAATCTAAAATGGTCTCTAAGCTATTACTTATAGCAACAAGAGAGGTATTAGAAAGTATAACATGAAGCCAGAATGAAGTATTTTGAGCCAGTGAAGCCACAACGAGCAGTCCCATGACAACTCAAGTTTGAAACTCATTCCTCATTCATCACATCTCTTTCCCAGCTAAGTGACGGTGCCACGGTGTCGCCAGCTTCCTTCAGAGATGTTGGCATGCAGTTTTCTGGGCCTGAAGCTCAGTTTCTCCTTGCAGACCCGTTGCCAGAGTCGGAGAGAAAGTAGAGAAGAAGCCAGAGCTGGAGGGAGTGCAGCCCCAGAGGAGCCCAGCTGCTGCCTGGGAAACCAAACCCTGGTCGACTCTGGCCCACGCTCTCTAACCCGAACCCCTCCCGTCTAATAACAACACTCCTCAGTCTGTCTCTTGTTCTCTTTCCTTTCAATCTGCTGCCTTTTCCGCTGTCATTCTCATGCTGAGTTTAGGGAAAAATAAGTCAGAGGAGGAACGGTGGAACGGTATTAGTAACCCCACAGCACATTCTCCGAATGCTTCCCACTGTTGATTTCCAAACAGGCACACATGTTCATGTTCTCACTCTAACACACACGCACACAGAAAGAGGCAGGGGGATTAGGTGTGAGCATGAACACACTCATACATACATGTACATGCTGAGACACTCACCCCGGTAGTGAAGGCTGTCATCGTGGTGGTTGTGCTGGTGGTGGTTCTCCAAGGCAGGGGGGCTGCTGGCGCCCAGCTCTGCCAGTCTGCGGCTGGTGGCAGAGAGCTCGGAGCGGAGGTTGGTCACTTCCTGACTGGCAGACTGGATGGCCCCATCAATCCTCTGTGCCAGCTGTTTGTTGTCTTCCATCATTTTAAGGATTTTCCCCTGAGGACCAAATCCACACAGAGCAGCATGGTGTCAAGAGGAGCATTACAGGGGGTGAAGCTGAGACCCTCTCTCCTCCTCCAACACCTCCTTTCCCCCTCTCCTCTTCCTCCTCCTCCTCCTCCACCTGCGCTTCTTCTCTCACAGTTTACTTCGCACATAAAAAGAAAAAAAAAATCACCAGTCCCTTTCCTGTTCTGCGCGGAGCAGCACAGAGATGATGTCTACCTGTTACTGCATAAAGAACAACGTCTGTGTGGCCGAGCACCAGTCAGTCAGGGAGGACATGTGTGCAGGGCAGCGGAGGAAAAGAGTGAGCGCGGGAGAAAGAGAGGAAGCAGAGAAAGCACAGAGAGAGAAAGAGAGGGAGAAAAAAGGACAGAGAAGAAAAAGAGATGCAGCCCAGCAGGCGGAGGGGAAAGTGAATGCTCCCTCTGAGGAGAATGTGCTGTGAGCAGCTGCTCTCAGAGAGGACCCTGCACACACTGAGATGACATGCAGCCTTTTAAATGGACTGTACCATGTGCTGGAGGACCAGGGGAGAGAGGGGGTGTAGTAGGACTGAGCGGCTCTCCAGCAACTCTCTAACTACTCTGTGTGGTGTGTATCCCACACCCTGTGGAGTCTGTAATGAGTTAGCAATTGGGTCTGTACAAGCGACAAAAACACAGATTGTTTCTCTCTACTTATTCCTCTCTCTGTGTCCCCACACTCAGAGCTTGGCAGCAGTATTGAACCCTTTGACAAGCACTTGTCAAGCCCTCTATATCTTTTCACTTGTGCTCCCACTTTCCCTTCCTCCCTCGCACTCACACACCCGCTGTCTTTTTGTCTCTCCCGCCCCCCTCTTTTTTCATTCCATTATATATTCATCTCTTTGTCCTGGGAAAGCTCACCCCTACATCGGTGGAAGGGGAAGGGGGCTGGCACAAGGCACCCAAGGGGAAAACATTTCAACTCTCAGAGCAAACTTAGCAGAGGACAGAGGGACAGCCCTCTAATGGGCTAAACACAAAGAGAAGAGGCCTGGAGAATTACAATTGAGCTGCAGAGAGAACGTAGTAGAGCTTTACTTCTTTGATCAAAAACAGTTGGAAGGATTATATTTCAGCTTATCTGTGGGCCGAGTAAACAAACACCGCCGCCATCAATTCTTATCTCTACAACTGTAAAATTCCATCACACATACAAAAGGTTAGAGAACGGGAGCTGCTCGATGTAACTTCAAGCAATTTTGGATATTGCTGAGCCATCACAATTCAGAATCTGCATTTGACATTTTCATTTCCTAAGTTAGAAAACACATCCTGTCTGGCACGAAGCTGAGGCAGATGAGCGATACATCACTCAGACGCTGTCATCCGAGGCTCAGGTGATAACGGCTCGGTGTTCATTTGTATTCACACAATGGCACAGAGAGACAAACAAAGATGGGACAGCGAGTGTGTGAGATCGACAATGAAATGAGACACTTAACTTGTTAGTTACACTGGTAGTTTGTTCACCACTGACTGTTTTATGGTAAAATCCTTAGAGTGTTTGTGTTATGGTTTATGTCTGCGTTACTATCAGACAGGGGCCCATTGCTGTGGCCTTCACTGGCCTACTTTAACACAGCTTTTATACTCTATATAGTCAGTATCAGCACATTGTTGGACGATACGACAACGTATACACCGAGACTAAAGAGACCAGAACAAGACTGTATCTGTAAATGATTTCTCTATAAAATTTCTGGTTTATTTACCACATGCCCATATCTATGGCTAGAGCTAATTACCAAAAACATTAAAGACACACTGTATTATCAAAGCAAAAAAGTTAAAAAGAGCAAAGCTTCAAAGACCTGTGTAGCAGTGGACCAAAGTAGCATATTCTCCAGTTCTGAAGTAGTAGTCAAAGTTTGTCAACAGAATCTCTATGATAATTTCGGTAAGTAATTAATTCTGTAAGTCATCAAGTAAACATGCCAAACACTCCACATCCAAATCTTCAAATGTAAGGATTTTAAGTTTGATCAGTGTTCTAGATCCTTGTAAATAGATTATCTTTGGATTGATGCTATTTATCTGACATTTTTTATTAAAAAAATAAATAAATAAACGGCACAACTCCTGTTCCCAGCGACGACATTAATCATTTTAAAACATCCATTAGACGTCAAGTTCACTTTAGACCTAGTCTCACATAGTTTACTAGCATTCTTCCGTATGGAAAAATGCTCTTTCTTGTTTGCATTTCTTTTAGGTAGTGTCTACAGATACGGACCCGTACCCGTAGCCTGTGGCCTACGGATACGGCACTTTCCATTTACCAGACAGATATGGACCCATACGCGAGTCTCGCGAGTCAAGAAGCTGCTAACCACTGCAAATTGTTGAAAGGTAAGCAAAGGTTAGGGTTAGGGTTAGTGTTAGGGTCAGGTTTAGGGTCCGTACCTGTAGTACCGATGCTACGGGTCCGTACCTCTAGCGTCTACCGGGAGTCACGTGACCAGATCTCGCGTATCTGATTGGCAAATGGAAAGTGCCGTATCTGTAGGCCACAGGCTACGGGTACGGGTCCGTACCTCTAGCAACTACCTTAACTAATTGTAGTCATATTGGGTGGAGCTAAGCAAAGGATGTGCTTTGGTGTTTCCTCATAACAGTGACAGAGGAGATCTTTCTGGTGGAAGGGAGGTGAGCACTGCTATTAAAATTGAAAATTCCCTGAAAAGAATTAGCAGGTCTGCCTCACAGCTGAATCCAAATCTTCTGCAGAACTTGAAATTTTCAGTGTGGTAGTTTGTTGCTGGAGGTTGTTGTTGTTGGTAATAGAGTGTATTACACAGCTAGTGGCAGGTTTATACCCACAGCACCTAACAAGGTCAGCAAGAAGGGAATGCTCCCACAACATTATTTACAAATTAATAATAATTCTAAAATTACAATGACAAAATTTGAAAGAAAGCATCTAAATTTAATGTTCAAATAACATTTTTGGGATATTTCTAATTTCAAATAATGTCCCTATGATGTTAAAAGTTAACAGAACATTTTGACATTTAGAGGAAGTTTGGAGGATGTTGTCAGCTTATGTTCCATGATAATAAAGAACATTCCTAAACCAGCATTTAAAAAATGCTTGAAGCCCTCAAATAACAGGATATATCAAATTTTCCTAGAACTTGATATATTAACAAAAGTGGATCATTTTGTCTGCAATTTTCTGAGGATGTTTTGATGCTGCTGCTGTTCAGAATGTTCCTCTGTAGAACATTCCCGCAATGTTACATGGTAACAAACCACAGATATTCTAAATGCAGAATTTGGAAAATGTTTAAGGAATATTTTGAGAGTGTCTTCAAAGAACTTGATAATGCATTTAAAAGGAGCATTCTGGGAACTAAAAGAAAACTGGCTGGTGACATTATTTTTATAGAGCTTTCTCAGGATGATTTTAGCATAAATAGATTCTAAATGGGCTGACCAGCAGCATCAGCATTACTAAAAATCACTAGTTACAGACCTACACGTATTAACTGCCATGCATATACAGTTTCACAGCAGTGCTTTTTTGTTGCGTGTCACTGTTTCCACTGCTTTGCCGTCTATTTCTGGTCTCCTTCTAACACATTTCTGCATTGTCTGTCATAATGTCAGCCTTTCAACTCACAGCCAGTTATCTCTAAATGGGGTGATTATTACTGTTACTGGAGATCTGCAGCCGCACAAGCATGTTTGATCACATGCTAACAGATCATTATCGCCGTCTAGACAGTCCCATCGCTGCCCCCGATAGGTGCTCTTGCCCTGATTTACAGCTGATTAGCAAAGGACAAATGTGGCACGATCTGCATCAAAGGGCACCAGTGAGGGTCATCTCCAGTTCTTGCTTTGCATAGAAGGCTCCCGTTATTACAAAGTAGCTGCGTTTCTTAAACCCTGTGGCAGCTCCTTCATATGAAGCCAAAACCACAGTGCGCTCAGAGCTATCTATGCAGGGCTTTCATATGCTCAACTGTGGAATGCGAGGAAATTAATGATTTTAGGGTCAAAGGTTGTGACGTGTCCCAGATACGCATCAATAACCAGACAAATACTTTGAGGACACATAATTGTGGCGTGTCCAAAACACACAAAGTCCTCCACTGTCTCCACAACTGGGCGAATAGCATGGATGACCGTGGCCGAGACCTTCGACCAGCGCAGGAGCTGAGCTGACTCCCTTAAATAAACCAGTTCTCCCGTCGGTGCTCCAGTGGATTTGGGTCACTTTTCAAAACTTGGCCAGAGTGTTTGTGTTGTTAGTTTGCTCACTTGTTTGATGCTATTAATGGGAAGTTTAATTAAGTGTGCTGAGGGTGTGCAGTTAAAAAGAGGTATTGATAAACGGTCACCATGACTGTCTGCCTGGGTTAATTGAATATCGACTAATCCTCCACACACTGGAATGCTTTCCATTTTTTCTCAATAACAAAGTGATATAATGCCACGCTCAACTATTTATACAGGTATTATCAGGGGCCTGGGGAAAATATCCACTTCACTCCACTAGACTCATAGTTTCCATCAAATAGAAATAGAAAAAGAGAGATATTGTGAATGTTAGGCGTGTGAATATTATGTGTAAATAGGAGGGAGAAAGGAAAGAAAAACTATGAGTGTTTTAAAAGGTGTGTTAGGAGTGTTATATATGTGTTTATTTCTCTTCGCTCAGAAATATGCAGTCACGAGCCATGAAGAAAATGGCAGCCATGTTTCACAGAATAGCTTCCATTTGAGAGCTGATGTGAGAGCAGGAGGAGCCATCGCGGTGCAAAGGAACACTTGACTCTCAGACCTCAGCAATTTGTTGGTCTTCCCACATACAGCAGCTGCACTGCAGGGTTAAGATTTTTACATCCAGAGGAGTGGAGTAGGTGAGAGGAGACATTTTTCACTTAAAGAGGAGAGTGGACTGTTGATGAAGACACGTACTATGACCAGGCTGGTGTAGCAGCATCTTAGCTTCTGGTTGTGAGCTGATACTCTGAATTTTGAGTATCATGATAGCCACGAACTTAGTCATAAAATAATGATGTCATAATGTCATAACTTTACTTCAAGAGGTCAAATCTGACTGAAAGAAACTAAAAATACAAAGGTTTCACATTTAAACTTCTTCAAGCCTCACTTATGTGTCAAAGTTGCATCTTTAGATTTTTTTCCCATTAAAATGAAGCCTTCATGCCTTACAATAGCTTGTACTGTTGTGCCTCCCTCTCCACCCACAACTCCACTAAAAGCTGCAGCTGAAGCACACCAGCTCACTCGCAACTCAAATACTGCAGAACTACAACTACACAACAAAAGTAAGTTGTTGCGTTGGTGTGATTCAGTCATGCATGTCTGGACCAGAAGAAGAATGATGATAGACCACCCTGCAAGCTGACAGGAAAGGCTCCTAAGGTTTGTGACATATGAAATCTTTCCTGTTTGAATTTGTGTTTTTGAGACAGTCATTGGTACGCTGTAGCTTCAAGGTGGAAATGTTCAGTCATGGCATTGACTGCTTATTTTATACATGTGTTGTTTCTTCCAGCATATAAAACACACCATATGGAAAAATGAAAAGCTAGATTTTCATTATAATGTATCGCACAAATCTTTGTTTTAATGTCCCTTAAAGCTATATTAACTGACAGTTTTGACCATTTTGTGGCCACCTAAAGTTGTGAATACAACACTGCCATATTATCACTTTGTAAAGTTACTATGTCAAACATTTCAGCAAACTATACATCCAGCTGACACTAAGAAACATCAGCATTCATTTGGAGCCATGTTCTGCCACCTGACAATGTAGGTCCAATACTCTGTCTTCTAGATCTGTTGTTTTGTTCCCCACCAAATCCCCAGGGGCATATCCATGTTCCTTAGCTGCTAAATGTTTCACTATGTTTTCCATCTATGTCTGTCTGCTGCTGGTCCCGAGCAGAGAGTGCACAGTGGCTTTTCAGGGTTTTTCTTTGATAAAACGGATGCCTGCTGTGGAAGAAAACGAGGATGATAAGCTCAGTGAGAGTTAACCACGACAGTAAAGTAGCTGGAGGCTAAACCCAAAAAAGGTCGGGAAAACAATGAGCTGAAATGCTCTGTAGAAGTGTAGAAACTACAAAGTTTAGCGATAATTCTCAATGGGTTCTTCACATTACATGTTGTTTTTTAATGCTTTGTTAATGTAGAAAACATTGATCTGTGCTTGCATTTCGGCCATAGCGGCAAATGTTGGTTTCTGGGAAGGACTTCTTTATGACAACATTAGACATATCGAATTTTCTTGTAGGCATTCAAGTATCTGGCTTAGACAAAACAGACACCATCTTCTAGGTATTATGATATATATTTATATAATTACACATGTTATGACGGAAGATTTTATCCACATTGTTTTGACTAAAGATCGTCACCCCAGACTGTCTGAGAGGTCATGAAGTTTCACATTTCACCAATGATTATACGCAAGAAATATTTTTAATTTGATTTCCAGATCACTGTTTATAATATGGGCAGATCAGAAATCGGAAATATTTGTGGTGCATTCAGTGTTCAAGTAATAACAAGCGTCTTTACTTAAAGGGCAGCAAGAATGACAAAAATTTCTCCCAAGAAATGAAGCCAGAGGGCATCTCTGGAGGGCTGTACCACAGCAGGGTGTGAACATTATAGTTGTTTATATACTCTAGATAGAATTGAAAGTATGTCTCAGGCTCCACATGGAGCTGTTCTGAATCTAAACTTTCGCAGACAGCAGTTTTGAATTTGTACATTTCAGTCTGTCAAAATATTCAGTCTGCAGGGGACTGAAACAAAACAGCAGGTTTCAGGACATTTTACTCTGGCAATAAGAGCTGTCTCAGTACACAGCGCACTGTCTGCTGACATCAAAGAGAACAACAGTTTCCATTTACTTGTAGGCAGGTTAATTGGCATCGCATTTGGATTTTACGTCAGTCTTTTTGCCTTCAGTGTAGTGTGTGTGTGTGTGTGTGTGTGTGTGTGTGTGTGTGTGTGTGTGTGTGTGTGTGTGTGTGTGTGTGTGTGTGTGTGTGGGAATAACATAATGTTGCGTGTAAAGGATGAGAGCTGTTGCAGGAGTGAGACATCCTCATCAAAGTTATATAAAAATGTGTTCTGTGACATTACCTCATGCTTCCTTTTGCCAACACTTAAGGCAAACGAGACAAAATTGGCCATTGTGAGGCTGTTTGAATGCAACTCGTTTCTGACAGCAGTAAGACAGCACCAAGACACTGTCCTAACATAGTGGCTGATTCATTTGTATGAGAATCTGTGCTCTGTGCATTGTTTAGAGTGATGCAACATAAAAAGATCATCAAGTATGCATTACACGCGTGAAAAGGACTGAAATAGGACTGACAGTTTAAAACTATAGAAAGCCGAGTTTCTGTCACATGCAATTCATTGCTGTGAACGCTTGCACAGAAAGTAGATCTAGCAAATAGAAATGTCACAGCTGGAGGAAACAATTGGGTATTTATGTCTGTTCAAGTGACAAAGAGAGAAAAGCCTTTTGCCGAAAGTGGTGACACACAGGGACAGAAGGGCATTGATGGAGTAAACTGTGAATGGCAGGGAGCGGAAACTCAACTTTTTAGTTTTAGTTTTTCTCTCGACCCAGCTCTGTCACTTTCTTTCTCTTTCTGACATTTATTCAGTTTATTTATTTAGTGGTTTGGTTTCACCTCACAGCCAATCATCATGAACAATGGACCACATGACCGTGTAATGTGACAGGTGTCACTTGCAGAGACAAATCCACAAAGACTTGTCACTTGACTCTGCAGTTCAACGCTACTGAGTGTCGCTTTTACTTAATGTTTTGGTTTTACTGCCCACAGCTTGCCTCTTTGGTTCAGTCTCACTGCTTTCATCTGTGTTGTTTGCAGCCACAGCAGGCAGATGTTTCGAGTGAATCCCACTGATAAACCCACAGTGTGCTACCTGCTCAGCACCACAGTGAAGACTTTAAGTCGACTTTAAGAAAGCCTTTGATACTGGGAACCACAAGGTACTTATAAATAAATTGATACAACTTCTGACTGAGCTGTGAGCTGTTTACATCCTACACAGAATGTAAACAGCAGTGTGGTAAAATATTTGTGTTAAATCACTACTTTGGGTTGCAAATTCATCATATGCAAGGTTCAATAACATGCCTTTTGCCTTTCTGTTTATTTATAAATGATTTGCCTGAAATTATTAATGGCACAATAATTAATGTACAGGTAGGAAAATCATGGCTACTGAGAGAGGATGGACTGATCGAAAACAAACTGAGGAGCTGAACATCTGAACAGAAGGGTCACTTTTTTAAGGCTCACTATTAAATGCACCTCCTTTTAATACACATTTCAGTGTTACACATTCAAAGCTTCAGTGGTGCACAGTCAACAGGTTGCTGAACAGAGAAAAGCTGCAGCAGCTCCGTTGCTCCTCTGCAGCTTAAACTTTGGTAACTCTGATCCCTGAAGCTCGCCTGTTTGAAAACTGAGATAAAACCTGGAGAGGAGCGCCTATTATCTGCTGTCGTACTCAGCATGTCTGTCACCCAAACTTGCTCCCAAGTTCCACTCCAACACCTTGCAGCCATGTCCCTCTCCCGTCACTGATAGCGTGGCAATAATAAACAGTTTGACAGGCTCTCCACCTGGAGATAACATTCGACAGGGTTGCGGATGAAACACACTACCAGAGGCCTTGATGGGTATCAAGATAAAGGCTTGTCTACGGGACTCTGGGGAAATCGAGGGGAGACAGGATGCAGGGATGGGGAAGGGGGGATTGGTTATGTTGAACTTCAAGACCCGCCGAATGGAAAACAGACGTCTCATGATGAAGACTCAAACTGCAAAAAATGACGTCCTTCCATCGTTTCGCATTCCTTCCCTCCACTGAGACCCATTTTGCTTGTTGCCTCATTTCTCCTCAGTCTCGCTTGTGCTCCCTGCTGACAAAGAAGTCCAGAGGTGTCAGAATCTATTGCTCAGTTATTCCCTGCCTTCATATTCCCACTCTGCTCCCGTCACACTTTTTCCTTTCGGATTGAAGCATGCAGACATGCAGAGCTGAGTGTTGCAGTTATCTCTAATGACATGCAGATTGTGGTGAGATCAGAAGCTAAGCCAGCCTTGATGGAAAAGGTGCATGTTTTGCACAGAGCATTACACACTCAGCTTCTGTGCTCCCGTCTAAATGAGTTCCTCAACCTCTGTCACTGTTCTGTGCTCTCTTCTGCAGGAGACACAATTACACGGTGATGTTGAGAGAATGAGAAGCGTGCTTACAGCTTGCAGGTAAGATGGGAAAGACAGTAGACAGCGTATTCATCAACACAAGAAGCTGAAATGAAACAAAGACATCCAAACAACATGGAATCATGTTATGGAGTATCAATATATTCATTATAGAAAGACCCTGGGCAAGTTGCTGGCACATCACTGGGATAACACAGAGAGACAGATTACCAAGCACACTTACACTCACCCACCCAGTTTCGGACCCCAATTATCCTCACCATGTTTTTTGACTGTGGAAGCATCTGAAGAAAACCCAAAAAGGCAAAGAGAGATCATTCAAACTCCACACAGAAAGGCCCCAGCTAAGACTCCAGCCCAGGTTCTTTTAGCTGCCAAGTGACAGTGCTAATCACGGCAGCATTGTGCCACTAATGGATAGTCTAGTGGCAGCTTTGTCACAGTTTTAATCTAACAGGAAATATACTGCAGGTTATAATGACTGACCGGCAGATCAACAGATCAGAGGAGAATACCTCTCAAGGTAAAACATTTTTCCACAAAACACAAAGAACCAACGCCAACCCTGCCTCCATCACTCACGCTCTTTCTTCTCTCAGAGCAGCAGAGTGATTTTCAGAGAGAAACTGCAGTGAAAATCACCCTGACAGAGCTCCCCCCGTTGATTTATGATACCCGTTTAGTTATTTATTGGCTAATCACGGCAGGCTGCTGAGGGCAGGTTAGAGTACACCTCCACAAGACAACTACTGAAGCCTTGGATAGAGCGATGAAAGGGGCACTGCTGCTGTTTGGCTTTTTATATGAACACCAAAGAGCACCGGAGAGCTTGACTATTTTCAAGGCTAAAGAATTCATCACTAATGGATGGAAGAAAGGAGGAGAATGTAAACTGACTGTTTGACGGTTTGGGACATGAGCTTAATTGCGTTCTGGCAGAGTTAGATGAGTAGATTTCAATGGCAAATATGAAGCTACAGCCAACAATTTGTTAGCTTTACTTAGCACGAAGACCAGAAACAGTGGTAGCACCTCTAAAGCTCACAAGCAAACATGTCATATGACATTTGTTTACTGCATAAGGAAGAACTAAGTGTAACAACAACACATTGTGGTTTTACAGTGGGTTACATGCCTGCAGTATCTTCCAGGAAGTTTGTTCATTTGTGAGTTTTAGAAGCTGTTTCCAGTCTTTGTGTTAAAATATTCAAACTGGCTGCTGACATCAGCCTCATATTAACCATACAGACATTAAGAGTGGTATTGATCTTCCTATCTAAAGCGTATCGTTAAAGGATTCCTTTCACCACATGCTTATGACCAGCATAGAGTAGCAGAGGCCAGTGCAGTCTGCAGTAAACACTTATTGTAGCTGAGATCAGACAGGAATTTTTGCACCAAAGAAGACCACTGTCAGATTTATTGTAGCACTGCAGGCAAATAACTGACAGACAGGTTAAAGGGAAAAAATAATGTGCAGCACTGAGGACAGATTAATCCATATCTGAGAATAGTTTCGGTACAATGCATCGATAAAAGGCTTATCCTTTCTGTTGGTGTATGTAAAGTCACAGCTGCAGAGCCTATTGATTAAGAGACTCATCTCACTATCATGTGTTCCCACTCCAGAGGACAGTTCCAATGAATAGCAACACAGGAGACAATGATCACTCCATCACCACTTTATCACTGTCCCTGCACAGCTACTTTGTATGCATGTCAGTACACTGTACAGCTTTTCTCCAATTTCTTCAAGTCTAAGTGACATCCTCAGTCCGCCTCTTATGCAAATAGATGCATAACCCAAGTAGGTAAAAACTATTCTTGTCCAGTAATTTTCTCAGTAATGTGTTTAGGCTCGGAATTTTTGCACAAGACGATAAAACGTTTTGAGAAAAAAAAACATAATAGAGTGGAATTCATGTTTCCTTCTTACAATACCAGTATTCAGAATTGTTCCCAGGAAGTAAAAGTCGCTATGTGGTGGAAATGACTGTCTTTATTTGCTAAAGTTAATACAACACGATATAAAACTCGTTCAAACGTGATGAAAAATGAGCAACAAGGGAAGCGCAGAGAGAGACAGATAAATAAGGCAGAGAAATAGAAGGGCACCGACACAATGTGAGAAAGACGAGGTAGGAGCCAAAACATGTGAAGTTGCGAAGTCATTTATTATATTTCAGCATTTATCTCGGCGAGAGAGAGAGCCGAGTTATCAGAAGGACTAAATTGAAAGACATTCAAGCGTGCAGTGGAGTCAGTAGAAGGAACACTGATGACCAGACCTGCACAAACTCTCTCAGTATTCCAGGCTTAGAATACTGTTCTGCATGGAAAGCCTTTCATGCACATGTATATACACACACAACACACACACACACACACACCTGTACTCACATACATTTGCACGCACAGAGATAGCTCAAACATTAAAATGCAAAAGCAATTAAACGCAAGCCACAACAGTGCCTAAGAAGTGCCAACCTGACAGCAGGACTTTGATTATTTTAATTAGAGCAATATGGCTGACTCATCCATGAATATAACTGAAGAAAAAAGAGGTTCATTTTCCTGTTTTAGACCCTGACTTCAGTTAGAGGGTGCGACTGCTTTGCGCTTTATGCTTTAGCGCGAAAGGGCGAAGCACTTATGCAAATGTGTTTAGAGAGACAAACTGTGCTGATGAGCTACTTTTGTATTTTGTCTTTTATTTAATAGCTTCAACTTATTCTAATTGTAAATGTATGTGATTTAAATGTGTTTAATAAGCTGGCTCCTCCAGGAGCTGGGAATTGCATTAATCTGCATGCTAAATGAGTTTGTCTGAATCCAAAACTTGTCTGGCTCAGGGAGTTGAGCTCTTGTAAGGGATTAGAACAGGGCATTAATACTAAGATCCATGGAAAGCAAAACAATGTAATGTTCCTTTCTGTTTCTAAAAATGTTGCATGTGGGCAAACTAATTACCATAGTATCGTTTTACATGTTGAATAAATGAATATGCTCCCGAGTACGCAGGCAGTTTCCTTGTAGACACGTCCCTGTGTGTGTTTATTGTCCTTGCTGACTAAAGTATTTGTAGTTGTAATTTGTTTGTGCACCTAATACGACTTTGTTTGAATACCCTGTATGTGCACATGTCAAGGAGAGGAGAAGAAAATGGAGACAAACACAAAATCAGACGAAACAGGGAGCGACTGAAGCAAGAAGGTGGATGACAAAGAGTATCTGGTAATCACCATAGCTTAAAGCCACAATCAAAGGCAGTTTGTTTACTGAGGATTACAATCATGTCGGACTGCAATTTTTCCAAAGACTTCAAAACCACCTTTTATTACACAAGTCCTTGAAAGCTTAATGTTCTTTCTGCTACTCCCTAAAGAGACAACTCTTGGCTGAATAGAAACCACAGATGAGGTAGAGAGGCTGCAGAGTACAGTGAAGAGCTCTTATAGCTGAAATACACAACCGCACAGTTGGCACACCCTCTGTTCGCAATTGCATCACTCTGGATAAACACACAAAATGTTCTCCACCCCTTACCCTTCTGAAATATGTAAACTCTCATTTAAAATGTCACTTATAAAATAATGGGATGTAATTACACATTCGCAAAATCTGTGTAATATGTGTAGAAATGCAGAGTTGCTGTGGAGATTCAGTCATATTCATGTTATTCTCTTCTGTTCTCATACAGCTATAATTATGTACAGTAAGCACCCTAATAATATTAATAAACTCTTTCCCCCAGTTCATTTCTAAAGAAATGTAAACAGGTTCCTAGATTATGTTAGTTGATGACTTGTTTCCAGTCTAAGCTACTTTCTTGTACAGCACAGACTGCAAGGAAGGACTTGATGTGGACTGTGGCCATAATGCATGAACATTTTGTATCCTGACTTTCACTTGGTATACTCATGTGTATTGAGTACACACTGAAAACCATAAAAATAATAATCACTGTCGTATTATAGTGAGATCCATTTTTTATTGATTTGCAGATTGTTGTATTCCAGTTTGCTATTTTGTTGAGAACACAGCTGAGAATCTAAAGACATAACAGCTGTGTTAGTTAAATGGTAAATGGTGTGGCCTTTTACAGCGCTGTTCTAGTGGTACTCGAAGCGTCTCACACCTATTCACACACTACTGTCGACCTTGCATGGTTGTCATACACAGTTCTTGCCTGGAGAAGCTTTGGGTTCAGTGTCTTGCCCAAGGACACTTTGATCAACTCTACCACCTGAGCCACAACTCCCCAAGACCCTTAATGAGTTAAAACAGTCCGAATGTTGTTAACAAATTATTAACACTCGGGAATATAATCCCTAATTAATTAAAATCCTGGCCTACAAATTAGATCTCTATTTAGAACATGGATAAATGGACAGGATTGGAATTATCCATGGTATAGTGAAAGTAGTGTAGTGTATACATTACTTTAGCAGTTGCAAAGCACTTTTTGTTAGCAATGGTAACAAAATTGCCATGCATGCCATTAGGAGCAAATTTTGCCATGTGGAAAATCCAGACACCCAGCTGTCAATCCACACTTACATCTGAGCCAGAGCTTTTTTTTTGTAAATTTGCCAGGCAATTATGGAGGTTAGTAGTAAAACCGTTAGCATATAGGATGGTCTCATCAGCATTAAACTGGTTATGTTTCTGATCTAGTGGTCAACTGCATGGGGGCCCCACAGGGGACAGTGCTCTCTCCCTTTCTCTTTATTCTGTACACATCAGACTTCCAATACAACTCTGAGAGCTGTCACCTCCAGAAATTCTCTGATGATACACCCATTGTTGGGTGTATGTCTAACGGGGACAAGCTGGAGTACAGGACAGTCATCTCTGACTTTGTCGACTGGTGTGAGAGAAATCATCTGCAGCTAAACGTCAGTAAGACGAAAGAGATGACCATCGACTTCCGCAGGAGGAGGGCACCTCAGACTGCACCGGTGAACATCCAGGGTATGGACATTGAGATAGTGGATTCATACAAATACCTGGGTGTTCACCTCAACAACAAACTGGACTGGTCACACAACACAGAGGTCCTGTACAAGAAGGGCCAAAGCCGTCTCCACCTGCTGAGGAGGCTGAGGTCCTTTGGAGTGTGCAGGACTCTGCTCCGGACATTTTATGACTCTGTGGTAGTGTCTGCTGTTTTATATGCAGTGGTCTGTTGGGGAGCAGGGAGCTCTGGGAGAGACAGAAAGAGACTGAACAGAGTGGTGAGGAGAGTCGGTTCTGTGCTGGACTGTTCCCTGGACTCCATAGATGAGGTGGGAGAGAGGAGGATGTTGGCAAAGCTCACATCCATCAGGGACAACCCCTTCTCACCCACTGCATGACACTGTGAAGTCTCAAAGTAGCAATTTCAGCAGTAGATTGAGACACCTAACCTACAAGACGGAACGCTATCGCAAATCATTCATTCCATCTGCTATAAGACTTTATAACATCAGCATCACTGGCTGATGTTTACACAAAACTGGACTCTGTCACACAATCCCTTACCACATAATCTGCACAGTTCTCCCGTTTGTCACATCATTCCATAAGCCACCTTTCCCATCCTACACTCCTGGACATATTGTGATTGTTATTATGATTATCAGTATATGATTGATTATTGTTGCTATTGTTGCTCTACTGTATGATGTATGAATGATGAATGTATGCTGCTGTAACATGGGAAATTTCCCCGGAAACGGGGAGTAATAAAGGATTATCTTATCTTATGTTATATTAATAGCAGTGGGCCACATATTGATCCTTGAGGGACACCTTTAGACATCTGGGTGTTTGAAAAACATCTGAAACAACAGTTTGAACTCTATTATAGAGATATCACTTAAGCCAACTGTAGCATCAAAACCTTCAGAAAGCAACTTATTTCACAACATGGGATCAACACAATCAAAAGCCTTGGATAGATCTACAATGATCAGGTCTAAAGCCTGACTGCTGACATGGAAGGACATGATAATCCTCCACAGGGACACACAGTTATACATTGGTTCTAGTGATTCAAGGATTTCTACATAGCATGGAATCGAGTGATAGCTGTTAAGGTCGCCAGCTTTATGATAACAAATATCTGAGCAGTTTATACATTTAAAGATTTTAACTTGAAGTAAAGGCTGAGTGAAATGAATGCCCATGTGATGCAGTAATTGTCGTGTTCTTGGGTTTTGTTTGAACTTGGTTCTTGATTTTTTTTTTTAATTTTTGGAGCTTCTTTCTTTGTGAATTTGCTGCTTTTGTCTTTTTTCCCCCACTTGTTTTCTGTGTCTTCTGTTTCATTAGTTAATTAGTTCTTTGTGTATTTAGCCTGTGCGTTCTCCCTCTTTCAGCGGTCAGCTTCTGTGTACTTTGCATGCGTTTCTTGCTTGTGTGCTTCATCTGTTTTTTGGTTTTTTTTTTTGGTTTGTGTGTTCTTTTGCTCTCCAGCTTTCTTAGTTTGTGTCTAGTTTTTTTTGTTCCTTTTGTTGTTGTTTTTTCCGCTTCAGCCTGCGACCAGTCTTTTGTTGCCTTCCTTAAATTTCTGTTAGCCTGCATCAGCTCGGAATTAAAGATTGTTTTTGCTGCCACAACCTGCCTGCCTTGTGTGCTATATTTGGGTCCTCGGCCAACAGAAACCATGACAGCAATAACCGCAGCACTGAGGCATCAGATCCACGGGTCATTATCCTCACAACAAGACTTTCTTCTGTTTAAGTTGATCAAAGCATCACTTATCTCCGAGTATGTGACAGGTGTGGATGAAAATGTTCTATTGTGGATGACGTGAGGACTTTGAGGGGGACAGTTTCGTGATGTTGGAGCGTTTCGTCTGTGAGTTTGTACTCAGGCACAGTGATACTTGGAGCTAAATCACAATGTTACTATGCCAACAAAGCCTAATGTGTTGATGTTTATCACATTCAGCATGCAACCCCTCCTCTCTTTTTGTCCGTTTGTACAGACAGTTTGTACGTCCTTAAATCCTTTCCTCGCTTCTTTTCATTGCATCTTAGTATCTCCCACCAGAGAAAGGAAGGCAAGGATAGAGGAGTCGAGGCAACAGGTATTTACCAAATGACACATTCTCACCTCTGAGCTGTCATTTTAAAATGATGTCAGTTAAATATGGCACAGCTGTATCGTCTGTCTGTTGCTTCGTTACAGCCTGCTGCTGGATTTTATCATCTCTGTCAGATGAACAGTGCTCCTGACAGTTTATGCTATATATTTACTTTCATTTCAGTTCATAACATGGCAGAATATGCTGAGAATCTACAGTTGTCATACATGTTCATTTATTCTAAACACACATGCAGCTGTGTGTCACATCTCTGTTATATGTCACGCAGACCAAAAACTCAAAATGATGCAGCAAGTATACACCTTTGCATCTCCACTAATAGCTCTCCAAAAAGCCTCGCCTCTCCTCCAGATGCATTTTGGGAATTCAAACTTCCTTCAAGATTGAGTGCTGAACAATTTCGGAGTGATAGCCATGAGGATGATGGAGAGAGAAGATGATGAGGCTCACGATAGAGAGATGGGATGAGCTTTTGTTAAAGTCAGTGGCAATCCATCTGAAAGCCGCTGATCTTTCAGTCTAAAACAAAGTGAAGCAGCGGACTAACAACGATGGCCTTCAACACAGCCATGCCACTATCACGGGCAAAAACCTATTCTAGGAAGCACTATGTTTCTGTCTAAATTCACCCTATATTCTCTAAATTCTCAATTTTTTGTACAGTACATTCAGCTGCAATGCTAGATTTGAATATATATTTGTAAAGCCTACTCATAGCCCTTGACTTTTTAAATATTTACCACAGTTTAGTATTTCAAATAAAAGTAAAAGAGCCAACCTGTTGGGAGGACTAACTATTCAGTACAATTGCTCTCAAACTGTTCCACTTAAAGTCCTTTTTCAGAACGATTATGTTCCAGATCAGACATGAATATCTCACTGGAAACCTGCTGAGCCTCATTTTGAAGGAACCTGGGAAGGCTTCTGGCAACATGTAATGTACTGTGTAATGACTGAAACAGTAAGTCACGCAGAACATTAAGAAGCATCCTGGGAGCCCAAAATAAAGAAATTTGCATATTCTTTTTTATGAGCGGCTTTGTTTGCTGCCACACTGACAGGGAAATATTTCTTGGCATATGTCTTGATATATTTCAGTCATCACTGCATGATAAAGTCAAGTGATTTATGACTGTGAACTTGACTCCCTGAGTTTAGATAGATTGGATGGATGGATGGATGGATGGATGGATGGATAGATGGATAGATGGATAGATGGATAGATGGATAGATAGATAGATAGATACTTTGTTAATCTCGAGCGAAATGTTGCATAACACAAATATTTAACCTCACTTTGCCTCTAAAGAGCAACAACTACTGCAGTTTCCTGAAGAACCTGCCTGGCAGTTTATGTCAGAGTTGCAAGAGGATGAGCATCATGTTGAAATATCTTCTGTGGAGTTCATTAAAATACCATCTGCTCCAGGAAAGAAACACAAAGATTCATGACAGAGCAGAATGACTCTCCAGAGAATTGTAAAAGAAAAAAAAAAACAAAAGAACTAAAATGCAAATAAAAACAACAACAAAAGAGTCAGTAATCAGTCAACAGTGGTGTTAGATAATGTATGATTATGCATGCTGATATTCTTTCAGCTGAGATCCCTGGAACATGTTCACTGAAGTAGTCAAACTGCAATAAGTGGAGCATTCAGGCAGAACAGAGCAGCACGACCGGCCGGCATCACACACACCAACAAATTTATACACGTGAAACCGCGGGAGAATGCAAGAGGATTCAGAATAGGAGTCGAAGGAGAGCAATCGTAATCATGCTCATGAATACTGACAAGATGGTGAAAGAGCAGAATAGCACATTAAGAACATGATTCATTACGTACGCGCACAATCAAAGCAACTGCTTCCATTTTAGTAATAGGCTTACAGAAATGGATCGAAATTGGGTTTTCATTATGAGCGTTTGTGTTTGACATTTCTGATCCTATTTCCTGCATTTTCACTTCAGCGTGCTTCCCCAGTTAATCTTTCCATTTAAATGTTTATGCATCTAGCACGTCCTCTTCTTCCCAGGAACAGATGATATGCAGCAGAGGAGTGTTAATATATGAGCAATATGGTAAATTGAGTGGGAACCATGTAGATTAGGGCTAAGCAAAGCCTAATGTACAAAACCATGCATCCGAAGCAAAAATAAACAAATCTAAATGAACTAAATATGAGCAGGAGAATCTCCACAGACTGAATCATTCAAGTCATTTACTCCTCAAGTTGTTGCCGTAGGGCCTCTAAGCGAATCGAATTATTTAGGCTTATGTGTAGTCTTTACCTGCTGACTGCCATAGCGCTGAATCTAATGTGTACATTTGTGGTTACATTTCTCTGATGTTTGCTTTAAGATGCAGAGTAATAACAGTTACTACAAACAGAATATATAATTATTCAAAATAAGAATATTAAGCGAGTTTCCTCAGCCTGAAAAACAATGTTTTTGACAAGTCATTTAGTCTAATAGTCATATATTTTTGGTAATTTTGTGAAAAAGTAAAAAATTCGAACCTGTCTTTAGGGTGAAACGTCTTCCACTGGGATATAGACATTTCTTTTTTGAGAAGTCATGAGAATTCGATGTATTTTTTCTGTTGCAACAATATGCCTTACTATGTGTTGTTCCACAATAGCAACACTCATTAGCATAAAATTCCTAGACTAAGTATCTTATTAAGATGATTGTTTGTTGTCTCCACAGTCGGCAAACACTACTTATGCTGGGAACACACGGCAAGAAAATGCAAGCAGACCAAACACTCACCGTTCTCACAGAGCACAGAAGACATGTGGTTTAGGGTTACAAAGGGCTCGAACCTTATCCCAGCTGACACTGAGTGAGAGGATACATCCTGGACAAGGTCGGCAATCCATCACAGGGGCAAACACAAACACAAAAACACACACAACTGCCCAAATTCACATCGACAGACAACTCACAATCACCAGTTAACCTCAGCATGTCTTTGGACTGTGGGAGGAAGTCGAAGAAAACCCACACAGTCACATGGAAAACATGGAAACTCAACACAGAAACCTGCTGCTGCCCCACTTTACTATAATTATTTATTAATAATGAGCCTTAAGATTAAGTGCCCATGCTGGTGTGAGTGTTCTCATTAATGATATACATACATACAAGCATAGAAAGAGCACACTTGTTAAAGTCGAAGTGAAATGAAAAATATGTTCTGTTAGCTAATTTTCTAGGTCGTGTCATATATTTAACAATCACTATAAAAACCTAAAAATACTTCTTCCATTTCTCTTGAGCTAAGTAACATCCAATTAGCTGAACAATCTGGCCTTGAGTTATGCCCCGCTTTAGCATCCGAAATGAACAACGAGAACTGCAGTAGGAGAATGTTTTTAAAATGCCTCCACACAATTACTTAATTCTCTAGAATTAGTCGCAAAGCTAGCAGTGAATGTGGAATTACTTCTGCGTACGAAATCTGAATGAAACTGAAATCAGCAACATCCATTAAACAGTCGCAGAAAACACAAAAAAGTCTTTCAGAAATTTGACCTAATATGTGGGGTAAATGACTATGTTTTGTGTAATGAACACATGGTGGTGTACATTCCACTCATCATACAGGTATAATGTTGATTAAATGCACTATTCTGAATACGAGTGCTGAGTTCTGGTAGTCTATCACACTCACTATCTCCTCAGCCTGATTTACATGGTGGGATTAAAGCCAGATAGCCTTTCTGTTTAATTGTATTACTCTAGATTACATGACCAGATTATAATACTGTGAGGCAGCCAACCCTGAACACTGCATGGTTTACATGATTATCATCAGCAGAGGCGAGCTTTATGATCCAAATGATGTGATCCCGTGTATTGTTTCGGGTTATGGGTATTAAGCTTCCAATTGTATTCTTGTGTGACCCTGATCATGACATGCAGTAAAGACTGAGAAAGTCCTGAAAAGGTAACACAGGAACAAGTTTCAAGCATGAAATTTAATCTATATTCAGTCTGAAAAAGCTAGTTCCAAGTTAAATGAACAATTCTTTCTGTTTGACTTTGTTGTATATGTAGCTGTTTATTTTTTCCTCTACAGCTGAAAGTTTAACACGTCATGACCCAGCTGATAATAATTCTCATACAAAACACACATCAGTGTCTTCTCTCAAAATGTCTGCTTAGGTTCTTGATAATTCAGGTCATGGTAATCTTAAAATCCTCACTAGAAGGAAACTGGACTTTAACCTCTCGTTCAAGGGGCTTCTTCTGCTTTAGCTGACTAATGGAGAGTTTCAGATGAATATTATCACCCTAACTCACATGGCTAATGACCCAAGACTTACATGCCTCGAGGTGTAAATGGTTGATCTAAAGATTGCATTTTGATTGGTTACTTATAACGCAGTCTTAACATCTCTCCACAGAAGGTTAACCACCATTAACATCTTGAGTAAGACCTGGCAGTTTATAGCTATGTGAGTCGGGGATAACAGTATTTATCTGGGACTCCCATCAGAAGCCTCTTGAATGAGAAGTGAAACCTCTTCGAGAACAAAAAAAGCAGTTGCTTTCTACTGAAGCTCTGAGGAGTCCTTTCTCAAAATCTGGTCTTTTCTAATTATAATTATGTATTCCTAATTTATACCTCTATTTCTAAAATGTCTAATTACTTAATTTCAAAGTTCAAAAGCAAGATGAGAACTCATTTAAAACAGTCAAATTACAAGTAGCCAATTGAAGCTGCAGCAATCGGATCCAAATTGTGGGTTGGTTTCAAAAAAAAAAAAAAAAAAAAGGTGTGTGAAGCAGCTCTGGGCCAGATGCCCACCTGGCCCAAGCCCTCAGAGCGATTGCTTCTGGCAGGGAATCAGATAGAAAGGAGAGTCATTTATATTTCTTGCACCACCCCACAAGCTGTGGAGGCAGGGAGCATTTAAATCTGGTCTAAGGTCAACAGGGAACTCAGTGGCTTTGATAACAAATATCCTATCTTTGATTCCACACTCTTCTCTGCTCTGCAGAAATTCTGCGTTTGATGAAGGGCTTTGCAAGAAGATTAAAATAAACAAGACGATGTGGACAACAGTGAATAAGTGTGTTTAGGAGGCCGAGTTGACACGTGGAAAAGGTTGAGATAAGGGAAAGAGAAGGCACACCAATGTCGCTCCACATCACATTAACGTCTCCCCTTGTGCCTGCGCTGTGCACACAGTGGCTGATGTTTTCTCATGAATAATTCACGTTTCAGTTCTGTGGAGGCGACTCGAGCACCACAAGGAAGCACACCTAAGGCTGAATGCTAAATAATGGACTAATGGATCAGTTTGCGTTTCCTTTCCCCAGAATGAGTCAAAACAGAATCAACTCGACTGTGGGCTCACGTATCTGCCGTGAAAATCTCTCCAGGAACTTTAAGCTTCCTGTGGTTGGCAGAGAAAGTCACAGGAGGACATGAAGCTGCCTCTGCACCGACTCTCAGACTCCTGCATAAGTAAGCAAATCCTAGACACTCATCCACATCAGCCAGACACAAACAACCCACCAACAAAAGGCTGCAAAGAGTACAAACACTGTCTGTCACTCAAGAGGAGACTGACAGCGAGAGAGGCCCTTTCATATCGCGCACACACTCAGCCTGAAATTGAGGTGAACACCTTTGATCTGCAGAAAGATGCGTGTGGTGATCCGGATCAGCTTTGTGACAGTGTTCAGGGTTTCCATAGAAACATGTGTGCCCCAAACACACCAGACTAAAACATCCTCAACCGCATCAACAGATGGCTTGTGGAAAGGATGAGAGATGATGAAGTCTCACAATCTGGCATGCATCATTTCATCTGACGGAGGCCATATTGTCATCTTAAAATATCCACAGTAAAAGTTTGATCCACTGAATTATGCCTCCTTCGTACACAAAAATAGCATTTGTTTCGCCGGATGAGAGATCACTGTGTGTGTCTATTAATGTGATGGGGTCTGGGAACGATGCAAAATGAATGTGTCTGCTTCATGACATTTGAAAAACAATCTCATCCATCGTGCCCTATCAGGAAATTTAAATCTACACTGTCATTTTATCCCTGCACTCAGGTTTACCAAATCATCAGCTGTGACTGACGTGTTTTAAAATCTCCTCTGCAGTCAGCTCCAGTACGGTCATTTTTATGTGTACTCATTAATCTTTTCTGGTCCCCCAGTGTTTTTGAGTGGGCAGAAACGTGGAAACTGGTGACAGACGAATACCATCTGAAACTGCTGTTTTTTTGTTGCTTTTTTTTTAAAGAGCAACGCCAGCTCTTTGAAGTCCTGCCCACTCCAAGCTCACACTGTAACACAAAGGATGTAACATTGAAATAGATGTAAAGGATTACAGGCAGACTGATTTCCATACAATAGAGTTAGGAGGAAAAAATCTAAATGAGGAATGAGATGAAAGCTGTAGTTCTCATCCAACATGTTCCTGCAATAATGGTGTCTTTGTGTCCAAACAGCCAATGATACTTAAAGAACAAAGACTGCCTCACATGAAGGGGATCTTATAAATGATAACCTACTTTTCCTGCAGGCATGAGGCTCAAAATGGCTGAACAGAAATAACAGAAATCATGGACCGATCTCAGGATGGAGCTACACTTTTGCTGCAATCCCCGGACCACCTAGTCCTGTCTTTATCTGTTTCTATGTCTATTTCTCTTCCTCTGTCTCTTTCATTGTGTCAATAGTTTATTAGTTCATTAGGTACCAGATCTGATCCGATCCATTTTCTCAACTGCAGCACAACCCAAACCTCACCTCCTGGATCATTAATCTAGCCTCACAATCTATATTACTTTGGGCTTGGACTCATATTGCTCCTTTAATACTTCGCAAGTCAATAATGAATTAAGGTAGATCTGCCAACATTGTAACTGAAAGGACTAAACTGGTAGTTCACTGCTGCGCAGTCATCAGCAATGATTTCTGACTCATATGAAAGTTTTCAGTTTCATTTCTCTTCATAGGTTTCCAAGCTTTCGTTTGAACCCGCAGTCTCTGTGTAAAGATTAAGCCTCTCAGAGACTGTGCGGCTGCAAAGAAGAGGGAAAAGATAAACTGTCAGTTGAAAGGCCCCCTGCTATGCTGAATATGAGGAGCGCTGTATGAATTATAAATGTAAATATAAACACGCTAGGTTTCCACTTGACTAGAACTGTGGAAACGGAGGATGATAATAAAAAATCATTAAAAAAAATCCAAACATAAAGTGCAGCTGCATGGGAGGAATGTTATTAGTTTGGCCTCATAAACCAACGTTTGGGACAAATTCCAACTTTGACCTGATGATGGTGCTAAATGAAAAGTTAAAGGATGACTGTAGGTTTTACAGGTCTAAGAGGGGAAAATAATATCCCCACCACATTTTGATGATTCACGAGTTAATACCGAGTGAAAACTTTGTTTGGTGGTGCAGCTAGATTCAAAAAATCATCAGAATCACAAGAATTCCTATTTGGCAAACAGTGGTATCTGTACCAAATTTCAATTGTTTGTGAGAGACTTTACTAAAAAAAAAACTACATTTCAACTTCATCAACGTCAGTAGGTTTCTTCCACTGAAAACCATGCCTGGCTGTATGATCTCATGGAAATCTATTGACTAGTTGTTGAGATATTTCAGTCTGGATCAAAGTGATAGCCTGATTGACATTAGCATCCCTACAGCAAAATCACCAACAAAGCTATAAAAAGAGAGAGAGAGAGAGAGAGCTGAGAGAGATCTGCAGATTTTCCAATGTCCAAACTTTCAGCCTGTGCTATATTCACTCTGAGGTCATGATATAATAAACTCTAATGGATTTTTATCTCTCTACTTGAGTGCCTGGAATATGCAACTCGTTTTTTTCCACTTTAAAATTGCAGTAATTTATTAACTCATGACTTTCACATCTTGCCGTGTAATTGCTGTAACTGTTAAATTTGCAAAACACAGAAACACTTGCTGGGTAGTTGGTAAGTTTGTCAGTGTCTTCAATATAAAAAATAACAGCGTTCATTCAGATTCTCTAAGGAGAAGCACAAATATAACAGCTTTTATATTGAGCTGAAACTCAGGATGTTGTTTGGTAAGTTTAACCCTGTGGTCAGCTTTCCATACCACATAGGAAATGCCAGGTCCAACTTCTGAAGACAGAAAGCCTTCTATGAAATAGTTAACCTGGAAACAACAACGCCTAAACAGAAGCTGAACAAATAATTAGAACATAAATAAATGATAACCTAAGAGCTTAAGCGTTGGAGTAGCATCCTGCTCATAATGGACCAACCTGCCAGTCTGTTAAAGTCATAGAAATCTGTATGGAGATCAGTATGCATTTCCTCTGATCCATGAGAAAGACTGAGCTCTGCTATGATATACAGTAGATCCCTGCAGGTGGTGACACACCCTCAGATGTGGATAAGAAGCCGGTTCACCCAGTTCTCTCACCGACTGCTGCCGAGGCCGATTGAGACAGACTGCAGCTGTGATTGTGACTGTAACTGTCAGCTTACGTCGGTGTCACTGTGATTGTGGCTGTAGTTGTAGCTGCGGGTTGATCGTCACTGATCTGGCTGTGACACAAGTTCATAACGGGTGTAGTAGCAGCTGTGTTTGCAATACAGTGACATGGTTGTGCCCGTTTGCCAAACTCTCAGCAATAACCACGTCGTCAGCCACAGCTTCACCTTGTACAGCCGGGCAGAGCAGCTGTGATCATCCAGTGCCACATACTGTCACGGCTCGGCCTTTTAAAATGAGTAATGAGCAATAAATGCATCATGCAACGTGTCACATTGTCTCTCCGTTGTGAAGTATCTGCCTAAACTGGCAACAAATTATAGCTGTTACCATGGATCAGTGGACATGCAGAAGTTATGGTGATGTAATGCAAAAGCAGTCCAGAATAAAAGTTCCCTCTGTGACCCATGAGGGCTCTACAAATCTCCTAAAAATGGGCTCTCACGGAGGCAGCCTCTACTGTTTGTACAGAGTTTCACAGACTGACTTTGTGAGATGCTGCTCTGTTTGTGGTTACTGACCCACACAGCTGTGTATTTACTCTGAACTGATCCACTGTCCAAGGTGAGAAGAAGACTGTGAAGACTTTTAATGAACAGACAGCTATTTCCGTGTGGGGTTTTTTTTTCCTCGAGAATTTTCGTTAGCAGTGTCTCCTCTGTCACACCATCAACAGGCCACAATTGTAGCCCTGCTGACTCCTCTACCAAAGTACCTAATGCAGTGCAATGTTCCACTACATCAATTCACAGCTTACACACCCACTGAAATGCATTTGATTAGTCACCCCAGCACAGCAATAGGGATATAAATAATTCATCTGTGCAAATGACAAATGAGGCAATCAATTCTGGGACAGCATTCAAAGAGAAACTATTCAAATCCCTTCTAAATTAATTTTCTGCCTTTTAGTGGCCGTGAACTTGAAATTTTAATGCTGAATTCATCAGACAATGTTTTTACCCCGATTTCCACAGACAAACGAAACCATTTGGTGTCAGAAAATGTTTTCAAAAGATAGGCATAATGTACAAAACGCCAAGGTTCGAGACGGACAGTAAGCCTCGGAGAGTGATTTATTCTTCCAATTCAGTGGTAGGAGTCCCCTCAGACCACTGGCAGCGATAAATACTGGACATCACAGCAACTTGATAAGTTGCACAGAGAATAGCAGGCACTTAAAAATGGGAGTTGAAAGAGTGAAAGAGAAGGGCTGGACTAATTTCATATTCCATCTGACAGCAGAACTGCTACTCTCTATGAATGCAAACCCCTCCTGATGAGCAGAGCTCATGGAACAAGACACTTGACTTCGACCCCTGAGACTCGGAGAACAAAGAAGTCTGATGCATAATTTGGCCACAATTATTTTGTGCGTTCGCTGTGGCCTCAGTGATGATGGAGAGCCTGAAAGCCCGATTGTGCTGCTCAGACAGGTGAATTAACTACAGAGACCACGGCTGGAGAATCAAATCTCAATCCAATATCTAATTCAGTTACTGAAATCAAATCCTTCATTTTATCTGATGAAGTTTAGCTTTCGACATTTGCGAGTAACTCAAGACATAAGTCAATAAAACTCAAAGATGTCTAATGAGGTTCTGTTTTTTAAGAGGGCAGTAACTACAATTATTCCAAAATAAATTTAAAAATGCATAATTTGACCTCCTCAACAGTGTTGGGCAGAAAGAATCACTTATTAGCATGCAACAGAAATGCGATGATTGCTTTTAACATCAGAAAGTGCAGAGGATTAGAGTTTGAAATGAGCTTATTTATAGACCCCCTCTGGTCAAGACCATGTTGTTAACCTTGTTAACATGCACATATGTTGACTTTTATATGTTAGTAGATGCATCACGAGTGAAATAAGTATTAAACACCACAGCTAAGCATTTCTACCTTGAAGCCACACAAATTTAGACTTATACTATATAGTATAGCGTAGAGTAGTTTTGTAGTGTTTGAGCAGAGTTTTAGGTGAGCTGGTGTGCTAAAGTTGCAGTCAGCAGAGAGGAATGAGTGGAGAGAGAGGCAGGGACTTCATAGATCTGTGCGGTAATGTAGAGTTACATCGAGGAACAGATTATTTTCATGCACTAAACTTCTGAATATGTAACTTTTGATAAAAGAGATGAATTAATAATGGTCAAATCAATGACCAGAGATGGACTTTAAATGTTGTGTGTGCTTTTGATTGCCTCACTAACACAGGTAGGTTTACATCTGCTTAACTGTAAAGCCCCTTGAGCCAAACTAGTGACTTGAAATATTTGACATTCTAATTAAAATAACATGACTTTGGCGTTACTGCTACTAAGTAATTAGTGGAGCAATGCAAGTACCTTTACATGTGTAGCAGTGTGTAATGAGTGATTGATGAGAGAACAATCATGCTCGAGAAAAACACAAATTATCTGATGTTGTTGTTGGCGGGACAACTTCATTAGTCTATTCTATGAGAAAATAGTTTCCAATCAATGTCAAGAAACAATGCTACGGTTGAGGTTCGATTAGGTTTACATGCAAAAACAAGTCTTTTTTTCAGGAGCAACTGCAGTCATGGTTAAAAACTAAAGACAAAAGCAAAGAGTCAACATTAGGATGTTCATTTAATCTAGCAATACTTGGATGATGATTATAAAAGAGTAATTAGTGCCTTGTTTCCTGTCTCTACTGTTAACTGTTTTGCACCTTATTTAACTGAAGGCCAATGTTTAATCCTACAGGACCAACCAGACAACAGACAAATGCTTCACAATGGTCACAGTCCATCTCTGTAATCTGAAATCATTTCGTTTTATTGAATCCATGAAAAAATTTGTCCACGTGAGTCCTCTTTCAATGCGTGTCTCCAGTGGCCTTGGATGCAGAAGCAGATATTCTAGCATGTTTCTTTGCCATTTTCAGCTGATTACCAGCTGATTCACTCTCCCACACTGTTTACAGTCGGTCAGATCAATGTTTATTCATTACCCACGTCAAAATTACACCGTCATGTTAGTTTTTGGGGTTGTTTGGAGAACTGTTTTTTTTAACTGAGGGTCAATGTCAGTGCAACTTCACAGCCATTGCAGAATCACCATTTATTAGCAGTGGATAAAATGCCACAAAAACATTTGTTAATTGAAATTGGCAAAGTATGGATAGCACCGACTTAAACAAAAAGCCTGCCCACATAAATTTTTTGTACGCTGCTCTTAGCTACAGATAAAAAGTGCATTAAGGGATAAAAAGATTTGTTCGAAGATTGCTTAGCAGCTTAGCGTCACAAATTCATGCCAGAGCCTCATCCAACATGGAAGCCAATTCTTACAGAGGCTTCCATGCAAATCTACTACTGCAAAGCAATTCTATACAGTGTACTAATCCTTATAGAATACTGTGACAGCTAAGGATACAATACTTATGAATCTGGAAAGTCAATTTGAATGAAACTCGGAAGCAGACAACAAATATGCCTCTTCAGATCTGATGCTTTTATTGGTATGAAGATCCTTCTATATTTTCTTTCCATTTATCAATGGCTCCTTAATATTCTTTGTGCATTGCATTATAGGATTACTAGATACTCAAAAACCAAACATATCTAGACTATGATGTGTATTCTGGGACATGGTACCTCTTATGGAAGTGACTGCAGCCTCAGACAAAACAGATTAATACCTATAACGAAGGTGAGTGTCACACTTTTGGGGATTTCTTTCTCATTTCTTCCTTTTGCTTGTTCCTTGTGTCCTTCCTTCCCCACCAGAGGTCCTCATTCTCTCTCTCTATGTGCTCTTTCCTGCCTGCCACACCCGCCTCACCTGCTCACAGCTCCCCAGTCATCTCACCTGTTCCCACCAGTCCCTCAGTACATATGCTGTCAGCCATTCATTCGCCAGATTGTGTTGTTTACCGTCGTCTCCCAGCGTTTGTCTCTCAGCTTGCGCCTCGCTTTGTTTTTGAACCTGTGTCTTTATCTTGAATTCCGTCTCAGCCTGCCTCCTGCGTCTGTTTACCTGCCAGCCTTTTGTATTCTGTGCCGGCTTTAAAGTGAGTAAAGCTTGTTTTGCCTTTTTCAACTTGCCTCCAGCGCCATGCGTCTGGGTCCGCTCTGAACTGAACTCTAACAGCCAGTATCCCCCTGGTGATAGTTTTTTTTTATTTGGTCCTCTTGACAGTTCAGAGCAGTGAGCCTCCATTTGACACTCCATCGAAGGAAAAAAACAGGGAACATGTAAAGGCTGTGGGTGTACCGTCTGACACAAACAAGGCCAACAGGCAGAGAAATCTGTCATGCTGACTGGCGTCTGAGCGCTTCACTTAACATTGAACTACTGGCAAACTTTTTATTTTCCCAAGTACAACTTCTCGAGGAGATAATCGGCACTCTATCCGCAACCCAGGTTCTCACTCATCCATCACCTCCCAATGCTATGTTGTAACAGAAAAAAATAAATAAATAACAGACTGCGGGCTAACAATCTTTCATTCAAGCTTGCATACCACTGAGCTGAGGTGAAAGCAATGGCCTTTTGCTGAATTACCTTTTCTTTAATCAATGACAATGCGTCTGAGAAAATATCTCCAGGAGAATGGCAGGAGAAGTCTGTATCCATCATGCAAGCTTGCAGTAGTGCTAACGGATGACGCAAATGCATCACGGTGTCAAGATTTGTCAGGAATTCATCAAAATGTAGAGGGAATGCAAATAAAAGGACAAATGGTTGCAAAGATATGGATGAATTATCATCTCATCTGGTGTGCAGCAGACAGGAAGAGATTTTATTACTCTGGTATGTTTTTAAAAGAAAATTTCACTTTTTTCCCCATGCTTTACCCTAATGACTAAAAGAGTGCTTAAAGCTCTGGAAGTAACTCAAAAGAAAAAGCAAGCGAGAGGATTAAAAGGGAAAAAAAAACCCTCCTCAGTTCGACTGTAGGTTGTTCACAGGATTGCTGAGGTTGGCAAAGTTTTCACAGCGTTGGACTGGATGTGCTTTGGGCAGGACCAAGGAGGAAAACGCTCTGGACTCAGTTCTGAGCAGATGTCACACTAATGTGTCGTGGGAGAACAGACGTGCTTTATCATCACTTAAAGGAAAGTTTGAGACAAAATAAACAAAAGCTCTCAGGTGTGAAAGAGTGAGGAATAATTAATCAGTACCTGCAGTCTAATTTGGTGTTGATACACTCGGCGTCGCACTTGTCTTTGAACAGACATGAAGGAATGAATGATGTTTCATTTGCCATTTATGTAGTGCCAGCAAAAAAAAAAAAAAAAAACTGTTGTGCAACTACGGACACTTCACATGAGCCTGTAATAACATCTCTAAAAATTCAGTTGCAACGAGAAACTTCTCTCGTCAGCTGGGTGGCAGAGCAGTTGGGAAACTACTGAGACTGGTTTATATGTTTACATACTGGTTAAAGAGAAAAGCTGACCCACTGACTGAAGAGTGAGGGGTCCTAGTGGCTCTGTTTAGCCTTTTGCTGTCATGGTTACAGGGAAGAGTCACTGAAAAACAATACAAAGGTGTTCTGAATGATCACCTGTATCCTATGGTGAAATATTCTCTTCTAGGATGACAATGTCTTCATTCTTTTAGCACGACGGGTCACTGAATGGTTTCATGAGTATAAAAAAGATGTGAATCATGTGTTGTGACCTTTATAGTCATCACAATTAAACACTAATGGGAGGTTTGGACCAACACGTTCAACATCACTCTCAGCCACTATTATCAAAACACCAAATTAGGAAATATGCAGTGGAAGACTGGTGTTCCTCCCTTCAGTGGAGTCTAGAGACTTGGAGAATCAATGTGAAGACGCGCTGAAGCTGTACTGACAGCAGGTTGTGACCCAACACTTTTTTCTAAAACTTCATCAATATTTTCCTTTAATTTCTCACCTGTCTGTACATCAACTCCTTAATCAAGTAATCATGTAGCCTCCTAGGACTTGAGCACTGATTGGGCTTGCATTTTAGATTTCTTTGAGGGATAAGGAGTAATTATTAGATAATATCTAATATCTGATTGCTATATTTATTACATATTATTATTATTTATATTACATGATAAATCTTTATAGTATATTCTAATATTATAAATCTATTTTTTCATATTAGTATTTTTTGTTTTATAATTATTAGTAGTACTATTATTGTTATTAGTATTAAGAAAAATTTTTGTAAAATGATGTCCACATACACTATAAAAAGTCAAAAGTTTCAACACACCTTCTCATTCAATGTTTTTAATTTAATTATTTTACACATTGTAGATTAATATTGAAGACATCAAAACTATAAAAGAATACATATGGAATTATGTTGTAAACAAAAAAAGTGGTTATCTTCAGTATTAATCTGCAATGTTAAAAATAATACAAATTTTAAATAGCATTGAATAAGAACGTATGTCCAAACGTTTGACTTTTGAGATTAAAATTAGGTTTTATTGGCAAATATATGGCTTATTTCTGCTCAGTTGCATTCAAAAACCAGTTCCTATTGATAGTTTACGTGAAATTAAATTCAATCAATGCAATTTTATTTATGTAATGCCAATTCATAACATGGATCATCTCAAAGCACCTCATATAGTAAGGCTGAGACCTCCCGAATTTTAAACACAGAAACCCCAAAAATCCAAGGTTTCCTTTGGATTCCCCTTGAGTTAGCTGTTGGCAGCAGTGTGAAGGAAGAAAAAGCACCAGACAGAACCGGGCTCAGGGAGGCGGCGTTCTGCTACGACTGTAATGTCACTAAGTTAAAGACAAACAGAAACGATAACGCAACCAATACGATCATCTAATCCGGTTTGGGTTAGTGTAGGAGGGTACATTTTAATAACCAGAGGACAAGAGACCCTGTTTCTCTTGTACAGTACAAACTATGGTAAGAAGAGATAATAGAATAATATAACTTTAAGAGAGTCTTTCTCTGTCAGCATTATAGTAAATGTGTGATTTCTGTATTTTGATGACGACACTGCACTGATTCTGGTTTCTATATGGAAGCACAACACAGTAACAGAAAGAACTGAAAAGTAATTCACAACTTTAAATTTGTCAAACAACACACTGTCTGAGGGAGTAATAACTGAGCAAAATTCCACTCGTAGTAATCAGTGACTTGTCCCACTGTGTGCATGATAAACTCATTGTCATCTATCTGTAATTATCCATCCGAGCTGCGTTATCTCCCCCTGGGCTCAACATTATTTGTAGTTTCTCTCTGAGAAAGCTTCTGATTAGAAGAATGAGCATTCTGCTGAGTGACCTTGTTGAGAGGAGGGCGGCTGTACCTGAGCATCCATGAGCAGGTGTCTCATCAGGGTCATGGACTTCCTCAAGGTATCCCTCTCTCCCGGTATGAAGGCCTCGTCCTCTTCCGTCAGGCTACAAGGTCGGGTCACCATGAACTGAGCAATCTGGTCGTTCAGGCTGTTCAGAGACTGGACGGCTGCAAGACAGGGAGGAGAGAGTTGTGGCGGTGAAATGTCAAACAACATGAAAACACGGGAACAGATCTGTGTTTCCTGCTGCGCTCATGTGGGTCAAGGAGCTCTTGAATGTTTCGTGAAGCATTTTTCCCTCTCTCATTGGTGGCATTTTCAGGATCAGACTTGTGTGATTCGAGACACTCCATGGTTACAACTCCACTGTTCTCCTCCTCAGAATAATCCCTCTTTTGGACAAGAGGGGCATCATTAAGCTAAATCCATTACTAAGACGCAGAATCTCGCATTCAGCCTATTATATAATCCATTGTATAATGGACACAGTGCCAGTAATAATGTCTGTTCTTCATTGCCTCAAACTGTATCAACACAATGCAGGGTTAAGAAGCAGAGAGAATGCTCAGGGGTCTGCAGAAAGCTCTCTGGTCAAAGCTTGTGGGCGGCAATGTAGAAATGTCTGATCAATACTGACAAGTTTTGCTGAAATATACAAATTTCAAAGCACACCAGCGGAGTGATACAAGAGCATTTTCTCAGAGGAAAACAACAGAAAGGAAAACATTTACTGAGCTGTCTGCAGAGAGACGCGTGTTCAAAAAATCCACCGAGTACATTTTAAAGTCACACTCTTTTAGTGTGAAAAAATATTGCTTTTTCTCTTTCCGAGACAGTTTCCTCGGTGCACTTAATGGAAGGAGAGGAACACAAAGAGGAACAAGACTTGTTTTGTCCAAAAAGCAAAGGCCAAAGATGGTAAATTTAGAATGATGGAAAACAGAACACACACAGCAAATCCTCACAATTTATCAACTATTGATAGGATAACAAAAGTAGTTGGTGTGGAGTGGAAATGATTCACTCATCATCATAATAATCATGAAAAAGCAGCAATTCTTTCTTTCTTTACTTTTCTAAGACAGCAAACTACTTCCTTTGGGTTTCAACAAAACAAGTGATTTAAACAACCAGATCATAAAGAAACAATGATTTTTATCAATCAGATTATCAGTAGATTAAACGACAGCGGAAATTATTGCTACTTGCAGCCCTTACTGTAATTTTCTGTCAGCAAACCAGCAGTTTAACAAACTATTAAGCTTTTGTGCTTGTTTTTTCAGGGCACACACAGAAATCTGAAACCTGTCAGGACATTTGCTCCGAGTCGAGCATCACTTTCTCTGTCGCACTGACACCACTGTTCAAGCTAAGAGGTCAATTTGGGCAAGACTGACAGAGCGACTGAGGCAACGTGTGACTCACTGATGACAGTCAAGGTCGGCTTTTCAACCAGATGATCAAAGATTTACAGCCACACCTTCCGGCCTTCTCTTGAACCGCAGAAGCGCAGCAAAGACAGGCGCGTTTACGAGCACACGGCAGCCCCGCAGGCAAAGCGGCGTACATCAAATCAGAACAGGATGGGTGGGCGTGGAGGGGAAATAAAATGTTTACGACACAGGTTGATGACTGGATTCTAATTTCACATTCAACATTTACAAGGCGCGGGCTACCTCTCGGCCCCAAAGATGGCCGAAACGCGTTGGGTAATGGCGCCGCTGCTGCCGAAAATGATACGCTGTCAAACTGGGAGAGCAGACACACCCTCCTCTCCTCTCTGCTCCATTTCAATTTTTATTCAGCACATTCTGGAGGAGACAGGCGGCTTTCTATAAAGGCAGCTTTGACTACCCTGAATATGTCAGCGCACCGTATCAGAATGCCACAGTCTTTTGACCAAAAGCATAAAGGATCGGATGGAATTGACAGAAACTAAACAAAATATGTTGAAGTTTGAATTCGCGGAACCATTTGTGATAATTGATTGCCTCTCACTCGTGAAATTACAAACTGCTCCGGTCTCCAGGCTGCTGACATCCCTGATCAATGTTTGATAGCGGTTCAGCTGTGAGTTGTACATCTGCAAGTCTCCTGCACTTCCACATTTAATATTCTCATTGGAGCAAACCAGACAAGGCAGCAGCGTGCGAGTGAACACCCCCGTTCTCTGCAGAGAACATGCAAGTGAGTAAAAGTCAAACCCTGTTTTCACATCACTGGTCTCAGTCAGAAGCACATGTAAGCATTCAGCATGCCCTGCTGAAGTCAACCATTTCTGAATTCGATATTTTGTTGTTTTTTTGGTCAGGAGAGGACAAACTGTGGTGTATTGAGACATCTCCAATAACCCTCTGAGGTCCAGGTATTTATGTTTGTTGGAAAGCTTTTACCTTTGCTAGCGTCCCTGCATTGGCTACCTGTTAAACACAGAATTGATTTTAAGGTTCTTTTATGTATTCATAAAGCCATGCACGGGTCAACCAAGGCCATTTACATCCTCAGAACAGCTGCTTTTAACTGTTCCACAATGGAGCTGGTGGGTTGGAGGGATCTCACCTTCACTTTGGAAAAGCCTTCTTCATTCAGTTAAATGTTCCACTTCCATTGACACTTTGAACAGAAATCTCAAGGTGTTCATGTCTTCAGTGGCCTTTGGCTGCTCTTAGTGGCCTTCATATTTTAGTATTTTTATAGATTATATTTTAGAGCTTGATTGTATGGGTTGTTATCCTGTTTTCTCTTCCCTTCTAGTATTCTACATACTTTTTTACTTGATAAATTGGTGCTGTCCTGCTTTCGGTCTTGCTTTTTTGCACATATTTTTGTTGTTGCTGTGTCAGTCAGATTTTATAATTTGTGAAATCACTTCTTTTTTTTTTATCCACATCAGAAAAGAGGCAATACTAAGATTTTCTTTAACACATAAGAACCCACGGTGACACCAGTGTAACAAGCACTTTGAGTGCCCAGGTCTATGTGGTCCACTTGGTCTGTGGTATATCCCACATAATTTTCCTTTAAGGAAAAATGGGTCTGGGTTCTTATGGGTTAACTGGAAAAAAATATTTGAGTCAATCTGTTCTGCAGAGAGAAATAACTGGATATTTTGATGCATACACGAGGTTAATAATGTTAGTAAACCCTCTTCTAAGGTCCATCCCCGACCATTTAAAACTAGCCCACCGCATAGCGTATTGAACAACATTACAAAGTTTGCAGCTGCAAAGAAAATAAAACTTACAAATACTTGGTGAATATCCCTCAAAATTGTAGAACGTTTCAAAGTTAAGTTAGTTTCAAAGTTAGTTAGAAGGTGTTACAATTGCTTTACATAAATACCTAAAAAAAAAGAATAAATATGTATCAGACTAGAGGTTAGTCAACTGGAAAGTGATAGCACCCTAACTTGCAGCTTTTTCAGTCTATAAATGCCACTGCAAAACTCCAGAATTCAGCTTTCAATGTTTTTTTTTTAAAAAGTCTACAAACATTGAGATATTTTTTGTAGTACCACATCGCTTGTCTCCTCTTGATATGTAAATAAAATGATGTTTCTATTGATAGAAAATGTGTCTACAGAGTGTCTTTCATTTATTCACCACAACCTTTTATAGTTTAACACTTTATTATGGAGCTTTGTTTTAGAAAACGCTCATATACATGAGAGGCTTCTGCATTTTGAGTGTAAAAAATGATATACACAATCATACAAATCAGAGGGATATTGTATTTTTTTGTGAAGCTCACTCCCACACACAGGTGGCCCAGAGCTGCTGGTGACTGTGAGATGCGGACAGCTCATTACAATCTTTGTAGCCACCCACAGGAGCAAAACAACATCAACAATGAACTCTAATGAGGCATGTTGGTGTTTTGTCAGCCGGTACAGTGTTTGTGAAAGGAGGATATAATATGCATAGAAAAAAGGAAAAAATGCTCACTCATAAAACGCCGTCCCTGATGTGGGAAAAAATACCCGCTCCACTTTCTGTACAGGTTTGTTGTTAATTTGTGAAATCACACAAAATATGAGCAAGGGAGTTTTTAGAATGCGGATGTCTGAAACACAGTCAAACATATTCAAATGAGTTCAGCGAGCTGTCCCACCAGGAAGTGTGATGAGGAGGAATATGAAACGACTCTTTTGCTGGCGCTTACTTTGGAGAGCAGCGGTTATAGACGGCTGCCAGCCGGCCTCTGCCAAAGCAATTTGAGGAAGCTCCAAAAACGTCACGTTTCGATCCCAAAAGGCCTCGAATCAGATGAAAGGATGGGTGAGTCTGTAAGAATCCGAGGCAATCCCGGGAGAGGAGACAGAGCGAGAAAGCTCGGCCACATTTCAATTACACGAATGCCTGATAAATACACAACACAATGCTGCGGAGGCACAAAAACCTGCATTGAACCTAAACCAGGGGGCATCTCCTGCACTCAGGATGAGAGCTAGCAAAATGTTCATGGTGAATCTTTGCACAAACATGCTACTGCAAAGTTAACTGCAGGTTTGTTCAAAAGCAGGAATGTGGACAGATCAATTATAGCTGTGAGAAGTTTGCTTTGCATAGAAATAACTGAACCTCGCTCTATCTGACAGCATCAACACAAGCCTATAATTTTCCTGTTGGGCTCTTTGTGCTCACTGTCCTCAGGAGGATCCAATTCACCCGCTGATTGTACGATGTAATGCCCCCAAGAAATTGGCCGTTCTTTTTCCCTCAAGGAATTCAACTCAGAATGTCAGGAGAGAATGTCTCTGAAATGTAGAATGAATCTCATGACTGTGCAGATCAATCAGAGGAAAGATAAAACTTGTCAAAACCTTAGAAATATCCAGACCTGTAAGTGTATTTAGGTATTTGGATGAAGAGACATTTCTTTAGGTTCTGTGCTTCAGAAAATTCTATTTGAAATCCAATAATAAATACTGTTTCTAACTCTAAAGTCTCGGCTGTAATTTGAGTGAGCTTGCATCAATATAGAACTGTACTGGAGATGTAGCCCTTTAAAAACACTGTGCCCAAACTTTAGGGATGAAAAAGTAATTAGACAGAAACACATGGAGCCATCCTACATCTTCCCTGTCGATGCTCTCGGGTTTCACTGCAGCTCTGAGCTCCTGTTTGTAGTTGAGTCTCTGTGCCTTTAGCAGAGAGCAGCATCAGACTCTTCACGATGAAAAGATCTTTGGCTTTGTATGTTTGTGTAACGTTGCTCTGAAAGCAGCGGGTTGATGCATCTGACCACACACAATGCACCTGTTCACCTCTACATTCATGCGATTTCAGCAATGAAATCACAACAAAAGCATCACTGTTTTGACAGATGGGATGTTTTGGGTCACTGGCCTCATCAGTTCATCAGTTGAACTTTGGTTTGTCTGTGTGTCTTTTCAAGAATTCCAACCAGGAGTTTACGACTTGTGGTAAATCTGCGGTTTTCTCGTGACTATTGACAAGAAATCATCTACATCCTTGAGAGCATGCTTGGCTCGTTGTGCAGTCATGAAGGACATTTTCTTCATCGTGCATTTGACTGACGAAATAATGGATTTGCAGGTTTGTGCTCCTGAATCACTTATTTTTTCTGACCACTCCTGCTTTTTTAGAGTGAAACTGTTTTGGAGAAACAGCTATGTTCTATATATCTAATCGACAGCTTTTCTAGCCTCATTATCATCTTCACTTGCATCATCACCTCTGTAATACTTATTGACGAACAACTCCAGCCCGATGTAAATGGCAACTCTCAATTCTGCTTCATCTCAAAGCTGTGTGTGAGGTCTTTTGAGTGTAAAGTAAAATGCGAAGAAATCAAAAGTCTGATTAACGCTTTGCAATGTTCAACTTGTGTTAAAAGGGCTCAACATATGTACTTCAAAAAGCATTTGATTTATTACGACAGTCATTTCTGATGCAGAGCTGCCTTTGTGTGTGCAAAGCATTCATCTGCCTTTATGGGCAAACCCATTAATGTGTGAACATGTAGTGAATAATTGTGACAACAGATTTTCAGCAGGAGATTGACCATGACAAAACTGCATGGGTTCTGTAGTTTGTGTGTGTGTGTGTGTGTGTGTGTGTGTGTGTGTGTGTGTGTGTGTGTGTGTGTGTGTGTGTGTGTGTGTGTGTGTGTGTGTGTGTGTGTTGTTGCGTTTCCCCAGAACTGAGGCTCTGAAGAATCAGAGAATCTGCCCAAAACAATCAGGCAGACAGGAGCTGAGGCAGACTGCCAGCCGTCTCTTTTCTGTCCATGGCAACAAAAGTCCCTCAAGTCCGCATTTCACTCTCATTTCCACAGTTCCCACAATGCAACAATCGTGTTCTGGCTCGTTTAGATACTAAAACTGTATCGGATGCAATGAGATTTACGTCCATACGCGGAACTAAATTCAATCAGTCTCGCAAAGATTCAGTCCACCACACGCTCACTGTGCATGTTTTGTATCCTGTTTTGTTGCTTGTTAGAAAGAATCATCAAACCGGTGGCCAATGAACAATTGTGTGTGTGTAAAATGTGTAAAATAAGATCTGTGTTAGAAAAAGGTTCATCAAGAGTACCATCACATTGTCAGTGGGTTGGAAGTATAATTTAATTATAAGGCAAAATCTACAACCCGCTGTCATCGCTGGGAGGTTCTACTTTGGTCTGTCAGTGCTTCAGCATGTTTAAAAAGCTTTATCCTAATCTCCTCAGGTGTAATGTTTACCATGCTCACGATTTCAGTTCAGCGTTTCAGCTAAAACTTTGTAGATTTTACAAAGTGCGTAGTATAGCTGATGCTGATAATGTCAGTAGCTTTGTGAGCATTTACTTCAGTCAAGCAGAAATCTGAAAATAACTATGTGCGCTGTTAGCTTATATAGAAAAATCAGCAAATCATAAAATATTAAATGTGTAATATCTTTTATGATAGCTAACCCAGGCATATTAAAATATATATTGCACATATTTACAGATTTTATTTAGTTTATTATTAGTGAGCAAACCATTTTTAGTTTATTTTTCAGGGCTAGGGACATTAAGCAGAAAACATTAATGAGCAAGAGGTTGCTTTTTAACCAGTCAGATGTTATCACTCTCATCCATTCTCTATACACCGCTTTATCCTCATTAGGGTCGCGGGGGTGCTGGAGCCTATCTCAGCTGACTCGGGCGAAGGCAGGGGACACCCTGGACAGGTCACCAGTCTGTCGCAGGGCTACATATACAGACAGACAATCACACTCACATTCACACCTACGGACAATTTAGAGTAATCAATTAACCTCAGCATGTTTTTGGACTGTGGGAGGAAGCCGGAGTGCCCGGAGAAAACCCACGCATGCACAGGGAGAACATGCAAACTCCATGCAGAAAGATCCCAGGACCAGACCGGGATTTGAACCGGGGATCTTCTCGCTGCAAGGCAAAAGTGCTAACCACTACACCACTGTGCAGCCCCTTTTATAGATACGTCACATTCACCCATTCACACACACATTCACACACTGATGGCAGAAGCTGCCATTGGTTAACAAAACAAATAAACCACATATGGTGTTTAAATGACATCCAGTCATAACATGCACAGTTTATAAGCATCAATCAGCCACAATATTAAAACCACTGACAGGTGAAGTGCATATTATTGGTTATCTTGTTTGAATACAAAGGTCTGCTGGGATCCTGTGGGTCCGACCATTCATCTGGTTGGAACTTTCACACGTACACTACCAGGCTAAAGTTTGGACATCTCTTCTTACTCAATGCTTCTTAATCATTTGTTTTATTTTCCATACTGTACAATGATGTTAAAGATGAACATTTATTGCTTAAAATAATAATTTTATATGTATTCTTATATAATTTTGATGTCTTCAGTATTAATATACAATCTAGAATATATTTAAATAAAAGCCATTGAATGAGAAGGTGTGTCCAAACCTTTGACTGGTAGAGTACCCAAACACTGCTGCAGACCAAGCATACCTGACTGCAGCAACAGCAACATTCTCCTCCAGCAGAATTTCTCCCACAACTGTTCAAGAACAGTCTGAGTAACAAAAAAGCCCAAAGTCCCAATCAAGCATCCGATGCACCAGAGCAAGCCTCATCTACTGAGGCCCCACCGAAAACCTACAGGACCTGGACTATCTGCTACCAGCGTCCTAATAATAAATAACAACAATAATGATACATTTTATTTGTATAGTGCTTTTCAAAACACTCAAAGACACTATACATATAAAATCAACAAACACTAAAATAAAGGAACATCATAAAAAATAGTCATACTAGCCTACAACTCGACACCAACAGAGGTCACAGGTTTGTGCCCCAGTGGGTCAGAGCTGTTGTGGTTTCGTTTGTGTTACCATATTAGCCAGGTAGTGTTAATGGTATGGTTGATCATTGGATATCTGGAAAATGTAAACTTTTGAAAACACTTGAATTCAAACTGAAAATGTTAATCTCTGAAAGAAGTTAATAAAACTGTTGACTGTGTGCTGCTTGAAGGATTGTGCTGACTTTAAGATCTGACATACAGCTGCTAAGAAACTGAACTCATTTTCTCTCTTAATTTCACTGTCCACTATTCCCTTTATTAACAAGTGAGATCTGTTAAAGGTAAAACAGCAAAGACCTCCAGGGCAGCCTGGAGGAAAACATCTTCACAATGAGGCCTGCGGGGCAGAAAAAGTTTCCAGTTCTCCCTGCAAATGCTCCACACTGCAGTTTCACTAGGATACATCTTACTGAAATGTTTAAAAAAAAACAATCCTTCTGGAGAACTCACACTTTTAAAATAAGTCTGCATACATCCAAAAAGTGTTTTGCTGGCCAAATTAAGGATTCAATTACCTTGCTGTTTTAGGTTTATTTATGTATAGCCACAGGAGTAATTTATTCAGTCTATTCTTACAATGCTGGAGCACATTCATTAAAAGACCTATATGTAATTTAAAACAGCTCAGTGGGAACACCACTGACCATTTAGGTATAAAATTCAAACTACCACTGGGCATCATGTAATGTAACAACTTCTGAAGGCTGCCTGCAGTAGTTTAGAAGCAATAAATACAAATGTGATACCAAAATCTAATCCTTAAAATGTTGAGATGCACAGTTTGTCCAGAAGTTTTAATACCTCTTGATATCACACCCACTTGTAATCACACTCGTGGGCAAAAATTTTGCTGCCCTTCAGCCACAAGTGCAATAGTGATATTATTTACTAATATTTGTTGATAAGATTTGACTCACTGTAAGTTATCTTAAAGGTGTAGGATGTGGTTGAGGGTCAGGTCTCTGCGCAGGACTAAAACCTGGCAATGTATGTTGAAGCATATTAGAGTGTTTTTTGTATTAAACTCACATAAGGTTGAGGGATTTGTGCAAACCAGACAGAAGAAGACATTAAAATCAAAACAGTGGAGACCAATAGATCTCCTGAGTTTTAGTTCATACGATCAGTCAAGCTCCAAAATCCTTCAATCCTACATTTCCTATAATGCAGCTCCACAGCATATTTCATTAAGGCCCATGAATGCTCCCCATCTTTCCACACCTCTCGTTTTTAGAATCAGACTTTCTGGTAATAATTTGTAGTCTCGGGGCGTTTCAGACACCAACCGTGAACCGTAATATTTCTGGTTCAAGCCCAGAAGGGGAGCTTTGCTGCATGTCATTCCAAATCTCTCTCTCCCCTGGCTTTCTGTCACTTCTCTGCTGTCTGGCTCTGTTAAAAAGGCATAAAATGCCCAAAAAAATACTTGTGAAGTCTCAAGATGACATCATCAAGGTGATTTTGTCAGACTTTAGAAAACTCTCTGCAGACGCACAAAAGAGCCTGTGCAGCTTAGTCTTTCAGGCTGAGCATCAAGAAGAGTAACTGATCTCCAGGTGTAAATTAACACCCCTTTATGATTTCACCTATAATGGAACACAAACTGTGAAAAACAAAACATCAGTGGACAGCGATGTCACGCTTTTGGTCAAACTATGAAGATCAGACTACTTCTCACATGAAATCCTTTAGATTATGATGCAATGTCTGATTTGCATGTCTGAAAATACCAGCTAACAGATCAAACACTTCTCTCAGCTCAGGACATTAATGCTGAAGGTTTTACTCCCAATAACTTTTCAAAAAGGCACGTCTGCACAAGTCTCTAATCTACAAATGTACGGCAAGTGGTGTAAGGGTTTTTTTTGCCAGAGAGGTCATAAATAGTCAGATGAGGTGAACCCATTTCCAGCACTTTAGGATGGAGCAAACTGAATCACACTGTGACAACTGGTTCTACATTAAAGCATGAAGCTCCAATGTGGAAGCAGAAACTGCAGGAGGGATTTCATTTTGCCCACAGCAACATTGCCACCACCTGGTGGCTTTGAAGCATGCTCCAGCTCCAGACAAAGGAATGAGAACATCCTCTCTTGGCTGTCTCACTGACAGCAGCCTGAAAAGTTTCTTTTTCAAGAAGTTGTGACAAATCCGTGTACACATATATATATGTATATGTATAAAGTACATATATATATATATATACATACATACAGTGGGTACGGAGAGTATTCAGACCCCTTGAAATTTTTTACTCTGTCATTGCAGCCATTTTCCAAAATCAAAAAAGTTCATTTTATTTCTCATTAATGTACACTCAGCACCCCATCTTGACAGAAAAAAAGAAATGTAGAAATTTTTGCAAATGTATTAAAAAAGAAAAACTTAAATATCACATGGTCAGAAGTATTCAGACCCTTTGCAGCGACATTCATATTTAACTCACATGCTGTCCATTTCTTCTGATCCTCCTCGAGATGGTTCTGCTTCTTTATTGAAGTCCAGCTGTGTTTAATTAAACTGATTGGACTTGATTAGGAAAGGCACACACCTGTCTATATAAGACCTTACAGCTCACAGTGCATGTCAGAGCAAATGAGAATCATGAGGTCAAAGGAACTGCCCAATGAGCTCAGAGACAGAATTGTGGCAAGGCACAGATCTGGCCAAGGTTACAAAAGAATTTCTGCAGCACTCAAGGTTCCTAAGAGCACAGTGGCCTCCATAATCCTCAAATGGAAGAAGTTTGGGACGACTACAACTCTTCCTAAACCTGGCTGTCCAGCCAAACTGAGCAATGGTGGGAGAAGAGCCTTGGTGAGAGAGGTAAAGAAGAACCCAAAGATCACTGTGGCTGAGCTCCAGAGATGCAGTCGAGAGATAGGAGAAAGTTCCACAAAGTCAACTATCACTGCAGCCCTCCACCAGTCGGGGCTTTATGGCAGAGTGGCCCGACGGAAGCCTCTCCTCAGTGTAAGACACATGAAAGCCCACATAGAGTTTACCAAAAAACACATGAAGGACTCCCAGACTATGAGAAATAAGATTCTCTGGTCTGATGAGACCAAGATTGAACTTCTTGGTGTAAATTCTAAGCGGCATGTGTGGAGAAAACCAGGCACTGCTCATCACCTGCCCAATACAATCCCTACAGTGAAACATGGTGGTGGGAGCATCATGTTGTGGGTGTTTTTCAGCTACAGGGACAAGACGACTGGTTGCAATTGAAGGAAGGATGAATGCGGCCAAGTACAGAGATATCCTGGAGGAAAACCTCTTCCAGAGTGCTCAGGACCTCAGACTGGGCCGAAGGTTCACCTTTCAACAGGACAATGACCCTAAGCACACAGCTAAAATAACAAAGGAGTGGCTTCAGAACAACTCTGTGACCGTTCTCGACTGGCCCAGCCAGAGCCCTGACCTAAACCCAATTGAGCATCTCTGGAGAGACCTCAAAATGTCTGTCCACCAACGTTCACCATCCAACCTGACACAACTGGAGAGGATCTGCAAGGAAGAATGGCAGAGGATCCCCAAATCCAGGTGTGAAAAACTTGTTGCGTCATTCCCAAGAAGACTCATGGCTGTACTAGGTGAAAAGGGTGCTTCTACTCAATACTGAGCACAAGGTCTGAATGACCATGTGATATTTCAGTTTTTCTTTTTAATAAATTTGCAAAAATTTCTACATTTCTGTTTTTTTCTGCCAAGATGGGGTGCTGGGTGTACATTAACGAGAAATAAAATGAACTTTTTTGATTTTGGCAAATGGCTGCAATGACACAGAGAGTGAAAAATTTCAAGGGGTCTGAATACTTTCCATACCCTGTGTGTGTGTGTATGTATGTATATATATATATATATATAGGCAATCCTGAAATTATTCATACTCCTAGCAAATTTTGACTTAAAGTTATTTTTTCAACCAGCAAGTATTTTTTGATTGGACTTGACACGTGTTCTGCAAAAGATAATAATTATCACTGTGGAAAAAATAGTTCAGCTTCTACTTACATTTAAAAATAACTTTACGTCAGAATTTCGAGCTTGACTTTATATCCTTCTAAACATCTGCAGCCTAAAACAAGCAAGGCTGTGAAGTTACTTGGGGACATGAATCCAAATCATCACACATTTAAAAGGCAAAATGTGTTAAATAATTAATTCTAGCCTATCAAATTAACATTTCATGTGTAGGAAACATCTACATGTTGCACTTTCACTAATAAAACGTAATTATTTCCCAATAATAGCAGGAATTATCATGAGAAAAATGTCATCTCTGCTCTCTCCGAGTCTGATACATAAATAAAACATAACTTTATTTTAATTACACAGAAAGCTCCCTCCTCGGTGGCTTAAAAGGGGCAAAGTGCCCTCTACTGATTTTTGCATAACTTTGATCAGTGTGCCACCTAGTGAGAAGTACGAGAGATCAACAGTGAGCAATTGCTTTCTCTTTTCTTCCTTTGAGTCAAAGACTTAAGAAAACACAAATCTCGGGGGGAGTGTTGAACCGTCAGCTGAACATAAAAGCCTCCGATGGCCCTTTGATAATCTGCCTAAGGCCTCCTCTTCAACACCTGATGAAACCACTCGAAGGATTGTGACTCGAACAAAAAATTCCTCCACTCAGCCAAGACGGAGGTTCACACACAGGCAATTAATTTACAGATAAGGAACAGCACTCACTGATATCAGGTGCAATGTTCTGTGTAATGGCAAAAAGAGCGAGTAACCGTACACTTGTTCAAAGGTTAGAGGTCAGTCAATGGACTATTAAAGTGTTTTTAATCTTGAGGTTAATGTTAGTACCCACAGAAAGTCTTTAATAATAGCCAGATTCAATTACAGAGCAAGAGAAGGTAAAGACAGCAGAAATCCTTTACCAGCTGTATAAAAAAGGAAGAAAAAACATCCTCCCTCAGGTTCTCTTATATAACGATCCTTTGCTGACGTTCTGTGCACTCTTGAAGTTCCTGTGTTCCTGCAATCTACCTCTTCTACTTGTACATCAGTTAGAAACTTCAAATCCTTCCACAAATGTGTTTGATAAGAACAGGTGCAAACATGTTGCACTGAGATGTGTAGGTGGAGAAAGACTGTATAAATGACAGCCGCAGCAGCAGATGCACAGGAAGGCAAACTTTCACACATCTCTTCATTTGCATTGTGTTCTTTAAAGAGTTATTGTTGGAGAAAGTGACACCTTTTCCACTTACACGGTAAAATCCTCCATCTAGATTTCGCCAGTGAAATTTTAGAGAGTTCCTGCCAGCGATGTGCTCCACATATTACGACACAATGTCACCACTTGGCTGGTTATCCACAGGAATAAAAAACATACGGCAGAAAATGGACCGAGGAAAGCAAGGTGCATCGCTAATAGCTGTTTTCAACGGCAGTTTCAAAGCATGAAAATGAGCTTAAGGAGAAACTTTGAAGATACAACTGGCAGACAGAGAGAAGAAACCTCTCTGCATCGGCTGAGATAAGGAGAGGAAATCAGGATCCTCTCGTCTTCTTAGAGTCAGGGTAAACACTGCTTGTTACAGCCGACCTGTGTGAGCTCAAACATGACATTTCAAAATCCAGAGGCTGCATGCCGGAGTGCCTTTCGAAAGCCGGGGCTACAGGCGGCACCAGTGACAGGGCCGCAGCCAATTAGGACTGTTTGTGAGAGTTTCTGAACCCGTCTTTCACTTGAAAGTGGGTCAGAGCCGCAGCACAATGGCAGGTAGCACACAACTCACAAACTTGAAATAAGACAGATGGGGGATTAAATAGCTGAACTTCAAATTTGCTCTAATATGGGGTGACGGCTCCGAATCCATTACCATTATCAACCACTTTGATGCTCAGAAATTCAATTTCAGAGCAGGTCTCTAACAGTAGACGAGCCACTCTGAGTTCCGACCGCAGGTATTACCACTATCATTCATTAACACGTTTCATTGCAGGTAAACAACTCTGTGAGTTCAAAGGCACTTCAACTGAACACATTACCAAGTTAGACATTCCTGTGTGGAGAAAACTGTTTCCAACACATTTTGTGGGCTTTTTCACTTCCCTCTCACATCAAACACTCCAAACCGTGCTCACTCTCCATATTCACATGGCTGCTACTCGTGAGCCTGGAGAGGAGAGAGCTGAGCGCTGTTTAATGATGCTGAGCATGCCTCTCCAAGTGAATGTCTGTGGAGGACAGCTCTGGACCCAAATGACATCAGAGTTGTGATGCAGAAGCCACTTGACATAATTGCTGGTCTGATGCGGCTGTGAACGGAGCCAGCGCCTCTGATCTATAGTATCTGTCCAACATCTCTGATCTCAGCTCCGTCCGTTCAGTGTGTTTGATACAAGCTGCACACAGAGGTTGGACAAAATAGCATAAAAGATTCATAAGAAGGGACTTCACACAAAATCAGTGGAGCTAACTGTGCTACAAAGGTCACTTATGTTTGCCTACATTCATTTTTCTGCATTTGTGCACCAGTTTTATGCATCGGCTTGGTTCGTTTTAATTTATAAGGCTGTTTGTCTCTACTGATACTGTTTGTTTTTCACACTATGCTGCTGTGATAGACAGTTTTGTTTTCCATTTGAATAAACAGCACTACATAGAGCTATGACAGGAAATAAATATGAAACTGTTCTGATCAAAATTTACACGTCATTTGTCATTTTTCAAGCAAGAATGACCAAAGAAATGTGATAGTTTGAGCCTATTAAATGCGAGAATTTTCTGCTTACCTATTTTCTATCCCTGCAAACTAAATACACTGCGCCGGTCAGACGAAACAATCCCAAGGGAATGTAATGGACATTTCCTCTCATTATTTTTTGGTATTGGAAACAATAATAAAAACAAACCTTTAGTTTCACCACTAGTAAATGTATTTGATATAGCGTATGCACAATAGAAAAAATACAAGAGATGGTCTTTGGCATCATTTTACAGGTGCAGTCACACCAAAAGCTGAGACTAGACACTAATGGACGTGAAAGAGTGCAGAAGATTTCTAATTGAAAACTCGTACTGAAAGAGCTCTTCCCAAAGGACACATTTATTTATTTAGCAGGAAAGGAGAAATCTAAATAAATTCTGAGGAAAGGCTGAGCTTCACATGAATCCTTTGACTTCTAAAGATTCAATTATCACAGTGCTAATTGCCAGGCCTCAGTCTGACTCCTTAAACTTGAAAGTCTGGTTCCATTAAATGCTTTGCTTATTTTTTCCTGCCAACTACACAAAGCTTTACTCCACTGGCAACACGGCTTTGCTTTAGTTAGCATTCAGTTAAAAAAAATAATAGTCTAATTCGTCGGGTTTATTACTTACTGTATTTATAATCTTACTAATGAATAATACAGTTTTTTTTCACTCAAGAGTGCATTTAAGTTGGTAAATGGAGGCCGTTTTTGTGCTGGGTTGTGTGCTGATGGCTAAAGGCAAAGTCAATGCCTGTGAGCGTTAGGAGGGGAATCACAGCTGCAATGTGTTTGGTCAAATGAGCACAAACGATTCTGTCATTCACAGCAACGCTCTCTGAATGCTTTACGTTAGCTGCATCAGTCTGAGGCATACTGAGGTATGAGGTACAACAGGTTTGAAAAGGCATCCTCGCAGCAGTAAAGAAATCAGCCAAGACCTTTCTAAGAGCATTAAGTGTCTGACATGGGACCTCAGTGAGACTGTGGAGGTGTCGGTAACAAATCCGTCAACAAAACTAGCAGCTAATGGGATGCGATGTGACGCACTGCCCGTATTAAGGCGCATTATCCAGGGGCATGTGTACTGAACAAAGCAGGCACTGAGTGGCTGGTTCACACATGTTGACACAGAGACACTCTCATCCGCACACATTTCACAGCCTCCTTATAAACTTTGTCCTTCCAGAAGGATGGCGTCGCCTCAGCGGCTTCACTATGAAGCTTTTACTTATTAAGAGTTGCTTATCACCAGCTCCGGTTGTTTCTACTCTCTTGTGATCAAGTGACTTAAATTAAACCCAGCTCCTTTCTTACACTCTGCAGACATCTTAGGAAACTCTTGGCATTAAATATATTCCTCCCTTTGCGGTATAAATTGGTGGCAGAGCCCATGTACAGTCGAGCAGCTCGGCTCACAAGCATATCTGATTTACAGCGCGTAGGTTCAAACACAGCTCTGCTCATTAGCTCGTACACTGTCAAAACATCACTGAACTTTGTGTACTTTAGCCAAACGTTTGCTGCTTTTTCTTCTCTCTAATTTATTGAAACAACTGTTACGGACGACACACACACACACAAAAAAACACAGGGAGACATGTTTAATGAAAACAAAAGGCTCAACTTCAACTAGAGAAATGCCTCCACAGTTGTCAAATTTTTCTGGTCATGGGCAGGGAATCAACCCAGTGAAATCTCTCCTGTTAACAGAGACGTACACACACTGTGCACTGTCAGTCCCGGCCCTGAACTGCGTGCCCTGCATGTAAAAGAGACGCACCCGGGAGAATAGGCTATATTTCATCACCACGGGAGCGCCTGCACTAACTAGTGATGCATATTTATTCAGTCTCCAAGCACTCCACATTTTTCCTTAGAACACTTTTCTGCAATACAGAGCTGTGGTCTGACAGAATCGGCTAGTATTAACAATCATGCTGTGCTCTATAACAAGGCTTAAACATTCTGCAGCTCAGGTACTCCGGTAGCTGCAGTATGGTGACAGTTTTGCAAATCAGACCTTGAATTCATTCTTGAAATATAGTTTTCTCTGTAAGTTCTCACTTTGAGTTCTATGCTGTAGGTGTTGACTGATCTTGTCCCAGCATCCCTCTTCTCCTCCTCACTTTGTGTTTCTTCTCCTGCTCCATGACGGATTGTGACAAGACTGTGAGACGAACGCTGATGTTTTTGGGGAATAGCTAAGTGGAACTAAGGGAAGGGAGGAGGGGGAAAAAAGAGGCCAGAAGTGCTGGGCCCGGTGAGGCAGATATGCAGAGTCAGCACTCAGGCAGAGGGTTCAATGACGCAGGAAACACGGCAGGGACAAGAAACAGCACACTGGAAGCTGCTCTAGAGGTGTTTGAATTCATTAGGATCATTTTTCACCTCCACAGTGCCAGTGTTTTGTTATTTCTGCCCAGCACTTTAATGTAATATGTGTGTGTTTACTCAGTTAGAAGCCTGAATATTTACTCAAACTTACAGTACGGACGTGGAGTCGCAACACATGTTGACACAAACCCACACAGACACACACACACACACAGTCATCATACAGTCGACAAGATGAGTGGGATTAGCCTCCCTGTGAAATCTGCCGTTGTTCATACCTTCAGCACTCTCCCGGCAGCTCAGTGTGTGCACACTGCAGATCGAGCAGTGACAAATTTAGCTGCTTTAAAGTGGTGGAGATGAGTGACTATTAAATCCGAGAGATGTGTTCGCTGAGCGCACAGTACTCAGCTTATGTGCATCCACTTAAAATTTTTGCAATAACCTCACTTTCCTACAAGTACGTGTGTGTGTGTGTGTGTATGTGTGCAAAAGAGATAGGGAAAAGACAGAGGAGATTAAGAAAAAAGAGGAGCAGCGAGAGGCACGGCAATTTAAAAGTGCGAGAAACTACTACAATCCTTTAAAACAATGCTGCAATGGATGAAATGCTTAAAAAAAAGACAGCAACGTGCTTCGTCCAGAAGATCCAGGAGACACATTAAGCGTTTCGTGGCGCTGTGGCAATAAATAGTTTGTTTGTGTAGCAGCGAAGAATGCAGCAAGCGCCGGGTGGAAATTAGTTTTGCACAGTAAAGTGAAGGACTATGTTGTGCTGCCTTTTCGGAAGTATAAAGCATATAAATCATGCATAACTATATGCGGTGTGCTGAGACTTAAAGTTTCCTCTTAACTTTGGAAGGCAGTACCTGACAGAAAATCTTCTAAAAAATTCTACACCTTTTCTCCCATCGTCTTCATGTAATATTTCCAAGCTGAATTTTCGATCGTAGTCTCACAGTACATATTGTTCTTTATCTTCACCTTCTGTTATGTGAAAACAAAACCAGTAATCACTCAGATAATATGGTGCACAATCATGGAATGCAAACCTGTTATTGCGAATCTTCTGATATATTTTGTGCAATGATAATTTTCCCCAGACGACAAGCACATCAAAGTTTTTACCTGTCCAGTGAATTATCTCAACAGGACAGACTGGCTCAAAATTTAGTGCACAAGGGGCATATCTCAACAGGTTGAGCGGGCAACCCATAAACTGGAGCTACAGACCCCATGCAGCGGTCATGGGTTCCCTCAACGGTCAACAATTCCTGCCCATGGTCCTTTGCGGGAGGTCACTAACCCATTCTTCTCCCCACTTTCCTGTCTTCCTCTCACTATGACTGCCAAATAAAGTTGCATAAAAAAATAAATTTAAAAAAATGGTACATAAATTCATGGTTTTCTTCTTCATGAGGTTCACAGTTATGGTTCTGCTCAACACTTGTTTGGTTTTTGACATAAAACCTTGCTGAGCTACTGAAGCTTCCGACAGCCTTTAATGCACTTTGTGTTTCAATTAGTAAATGTTATCCTGCTAACTATGATGTGAACATGGTAAATATTATACCTGCAAAACACCAGCTTGCTGCACTGTCAATGTGCCTGCTTTAGAATGCTGATGCTAGCACTTAGCTCCAAGCACCACTGTGCCAAAGTACAACCTGACAGAGCCTCTAGCATTGCTGTAGACTCCGAGTTGTGACTCCTATGTAAACATCACCAGAGTCAGCTTTCAAACAAAGGCGAAATGCCAAAAAGTTAACAAAACACTATAAAGTATACTCAGAATGTCACCTCATACCACTCAAGCTGAGAATCTGTCTTTTCATGCAGTGAGGTCGAGACTCAATTAAGTTCAGTATCTCTTAAAAACAGTATCTCCATTCAGGGACAAGAGTCCTGTCAGTCAAGTAGAACATGTTGATCTCCTGTCAGAGACCAGACAAGTTGATTCTCAGAGCAAACACAGCAGTCAGTGAACTCCCATTGGTTTATCGATCATCCTGAGGGAAAGTGTGCTAATGAAGACATGTGATCTCTACCTGCCTGAAGGAGCATCTGCAACTAACCACTCACCCATCCATCCATCTGTCCATCTAGCTGTAACAACTTCAGCCTGCAGAGGGCTGCAGGGGGAGCTTATCCAAACTCAGGACGCAGGGTGTTTGTCTATCACGCTTACAAGAAACTAGAATCACCAGGTAACCTGCCATGAATGTGTTTGGACTGCAGAAGGAAGAACACGCAAACTCCACACAGAAACCAGCAGGACTGAAGCCTGAATCCTCTTGTTGTGAGGAGACATTATTAACAACCACCATGCTGCTTGCCAAGTACAACTAAATACATGCAGCTATACACAAAAACGCAGTTGGAGTTCAGCACAGTGTCATACAGTCTGTAAATCTAATTGAATTTGACCAACTAATGATTGAATTTTCAGTTAATATTGACTGCAGTTTATCCAGAATTAAGCCGGTTGTCTGACTGGCCTGAGGCTGTCCCAGCTTTGTGTGGATACACTGACTGAAAGACGTGTGGTCGTCTGCTCTCGGCTCCATAGAGGTTCTCAAATCCAATACGAGGATAAGAAGACGAAGGAAGATCTAAGGCTTGTATTGACTTGGAGGAAGTGATTTTCAGTGCTGCCAGGGAAACCCAGGGCGAAAGTAGGATCAATAATGTAAGTGAGAGTAGATAAACCATTGTGAGGGTCGTATTAGGCAAATTGAACAGTGGTCATATACTTTGTTTGCATATTTAATACATCTCACTGAGGGTTTATGGAGTGTAGGGGAAAAATGGAGGAAATTTTTATTTATCTGGCAAAAATTCATTTTGCTCTTATGGGATTAGTTTTAGTACACACCTGCACTTAAAGTGACTCAGTCAGAGAAGCACTTAAAAGAGTGTTTCTGTATGAATTATATTACTATTAGGGTCGATGGCCAGCAATCCTGGAATCTAACGGGGATGAGAACATTGGCTATAAGCCAGCACCTTGACCGACCCCACTGCTTAGCGGCGACGTGAGGATGGTTCAACACGAGAGGGAGAATAAAGACATCCAGAGTTATAGGCCTCTGTGGGCTCCACTGCAGGCAACCTTACAGTGCGCCTGTCCTCACAGCACTTTGGTCCAGTGGAGCAGAAAGGTGACTGAAACCGCTGCACTGTCAGGCCCCGGCCATTTGGGCAAGGAGGTGCAGAGCCTAAGCTTGCAGAGATTTGTGCAAATGCAGCGAGGCTTTTTCCATGTAGGTGTTAAGCCTCGTGAACTTTCTGTTGCCGCAAGCAGTTTGAGAGCGAAAAGTAGGACAAAATGTTGGTAAAATTAAAAGCAAAGACAAAGAGGAGGGTGAGGAGGCATTACAAGAAAAAAAACTGCCAAAATGTAGTAAATAATGCATGCAGCTCTGACAAACAGAAGCTTTATTTGCTATTTACTCAGGACAAAATTACAGCTGTACCTGCAAAATGCTGTTAGGACAAAAAGGACAATCTTGCTCCAGATTTGCTTCACATATTTTGTCTGAGTACACGAAGTGCTCTGCAGAGGAGGAAGGATTTTATCTTGTAAACGCTGCAAATGATAGAACTAACTCTAAAAAGCTGCTGCACTTGTGTACTAACAGCTCTTGTGCTCTGTTCTAACTCCATTTTCTCACAAGATGTTTGTGTAAAAAAAAAAAAAAGTCACTTAGAAAAACAGCAAATTTCAGCTAAATACATCAAAACACAACAGGAGCCTGGAACTCAGATTTGCATATCTGTTAGATCAGCCCCTCCTGCTTGTGCATCCACTCTGACAATTAACCCATTCATTGTGGCCCGATCAAACAGAATTTGCATGAGGCAGACAGTTTACACACATCGCACCGAACCCTCATGAGGCTCTGCGATCAAACAAACAGACACAATGAGCTGAATGAAACTGAGAAAAGAAACAAAAAGGAAGAAAAAAACAGGATATTTCTGCTGTACACAACATTTTTCTAATAGGTGCTATTGCAGAAGATTGTAGAGTTCTGCCTCTTCAGGATTCTACAAAGCAATCAAATAAAGGTAAGTGTATGCAAATATTTGCCCACCTCTGGCTAAATGATACATTTTGTTGATTTATGAAGTGTACAGAATGAAACACAGCTCATTAAGCGGATATTTAAAATGACTTTCCTTGAAATGTTTGAGCGCTGCAGTTAATGAACTTTAAAGTTTAGAATGTACTGAGCACCATCACCACAGACTCTCAGAGATGTTCAGGTCAGGGGACAGACAGCATTTGAGACCAGAATTTGCAGATAATTGTTGAATCTTCTATCCCTGTTTTTGCCGTACTAGCTGCCACACAACAAAACGGCAGAAAATTTCCACTCTCCTGCTTGAGAGTCACTTTTTATCAAATGCTGCTGCCATTTTCTCCATTTCTCCAAGAGCTCACTTTTAACATTTTCCATTCACAGTACAATTTCCAAAAAAAGCCTGAATTAAAAGTGGCTTTGCAGAGGGCAGAAGTTCATTTTGGTTTCATTCTGAGAACTCTTCCACGTGTTGGTACATCATCACCGCCCAGTGGAACAATACGACGCCACTCCTCTGTCAGCTAAACCTTCCTACAGCTCATTTGCAGTCACGCTGGAGCTTTGCTTTACCTATTCCTGCTAGCAGACACGCACACTTATTTTCTCAGAAAGTTTTCTTGCTCTTTTAGATCTTGTTTTGACTTTCACATCTCTTAATGTCATTTCAGACGGTGGAACTGTGCAAGCTGAAAGTGCTTTGATATCTTTTTATAGCCTTCCCCTGCTCAGTGGGCATCAGTCAGCTTCATTTTCAGACCCTCAGTCACTTGCTTGTTGAGTGCTATAGCACAAGGTTTGAAGACTCAGAGAATTCATCAGCTCTGGAACTGTCACCGGCTGACAGTCTCTAAATGAAATTCTTGGCCTTCATTGCACGTTCTAATGAGTAAAACTAGGAAGATGCCCAAAAAATAACATTTGAAGAAAGTGGTATGTTAATATTCAGTTGCTGCAGGGGTTGTATTCACTTCTTTTCACTTAACAAACCAACAAAAAATGTCATTTGTAATGTAACTTCTGCATGCAAACTGTGGCAATGGGTCACAAAAAGCCAGTATGTCAGGAGTCAACATGGTTAAGAACGACATTCAATTATATCGTGGGTGTTTTGACTTTTGTAGTCTCTCTTGGACAAATGCTCAAATTCCTCAAACTTTCACGCTTCCATTTTGAAGGTTAGACAGGCTTTGCTGTCAGCCATGATGCAATGTGATACAATCATTCAGCGCTGACACACCCTCTTCTTGTTTTACCTCCTTTTATACTGGGATGCCCTCCAGACAAACTGACCCAGTCGCACAGAAAGCACCATGAAACCTGCATGCATGCACATTAACACAAGACCACTGTATATGAGAAATGCTGCACACATTTGAGCATTTCTAGCTTGTGTTACATGTTTGACTTGTGCTTTGTGCGTGCTGTACGCACATCCTGAGAAGGTCACCCCCTCTGCTTTCCATAAAAACATGAAACCAGTGAGATCAAAACCACTCATTTAGCTAAAATGCTTCCAACATTCTGCCTGGTAGACGCAGAATACTAATCAGGGCCCTGTGAACCTTTAACAGTAACATGCTCTTATCAACGCAGTATAAAGCCCAGGGATACGTTCAAATAAAGTGCATTATTTATTAAAGGGCGCTCTTGTGGAAAGAGGGGGCGAAGAACTTCAGCAAAGACAACAATAATCCACTGCATTTGCATTTTTATCTTCTTAAATAACTCCACGATTCAAAATCCCAAAGATGAAATTTCTGAAACACGGCTTAATTAAGAAACACGTGTCGAGCAGCATGAATTTTCCAGCGCAGGAAAAATGACTGATGTGTTTCCATTATTAGCTGCTGAGTTCTTCTTAGTAACACTCGCTTTGAAACTCCAGTCCAACATTTCTCTCTCCAGGTGGTAATGATGAGAAGCACGGAGATTTTAAATTGCTGTGACAAAGTTAATGTATGGGATGCAGCTCTAAAGGCAGTTTTATTTTGATATCTGCCTGGACTCTCCTCATTATCCCTCATAACACCGTGTGAAGAATCACTTTGCATTTATGGCCGAATAGCGGCTTCAAAGGCATTGACTAAGTTCTCGCAGTGCAGCTCCATGAGGAGAGATACCAGACCAGATGAGGGAGGATGCAGCTGACACTTTCATTCTGGAGACAAGTCAATCTCTGCATTTTTTTTTTCATCTCAGGGGAAATATGTATTCTGACCGTGTGCATTACATAATAAGACATCACTTGAGTATGCTTCATTTGTAGCGCTCCAAGGTTGTGCTCAATGTATCTACGCCCCTGAAAATTTTGATAGATTCAGTTTTCAATAATTTAGTTATCATTCGGAGCTCTGAGAGCCTCCCTGGACGCGTCACAGCCTGTTAGACTCAACCTCGCTAATACCGTGCACCTGCATTATGAATATATTTCAGCTGGCGTCTTTGTTATTGATGTGACACCTGTGAAAATCCAGATCTGCTACTTTAGAATTTAATAGAACTACTGAAAACATGCAGAAATGTTGTTTGCTAACAAGCCTTCAGAACTGATCCATTAACAAACAGTAACTAATCAACTAAACAGCCTGTGTCAGAGAAATCCTTGTGTTTAAGTTCCTGTAAAGTGCCTCTCTTTGCCAACATACAACCCTCAGTGCAGCTGTGCCACAGCCCCAAGTTCATCCTGAGTGCTGTCTGACAAACATGTGCTTTTGTAGTCGCCTCTTTAAAAAACAATGAAATGCAACTTAATGCATCTAAACTGCGCCTCAAAAACTTCAACAGCATCAGACAAAATCACACAAGCTATTAAAGAAGAAACAGTTCTTGCCTTTTCCACAAACACACATATCTCTGAAATCCTTCTATTCTTGAACCCAGTTGTTGTCAAAAACAGATTCTCTCTGTGGCACTCTGCTCTTGTTGTACCTCTTAACATCAGCTCAATTAAAACGGCATTACGACTGAGGATGGGATCGTGGAGAAAAGCTCAGGGTGGAGATCGGTTACGCTGGCGTGCGGGACATGCAGGTGGATAATGATTTGTGATTTGAGGCTGGAGGTGTAATTGAGGCTACTCACTGGCTTGCATTAGCTGTCCCTGACGTCCAAACACCTGGGAGAAGGTGGCATGGCTGCAGGTGAGGGTGTCCTCCATGGCTGTCCCACTGGCACACGCTGAGGAGAAACGAGAGGGGGGAATGATAAGGGAAGGTCAGCAACACTGCGTCACGTCAGGACGGGGAAAAAAGAGGAGAATGGAAAAAGAAAGAGAAAAAAAGAACAAGAGAGGAGGAGGAGGGAGGCTTGCCTTCAGTTGTAGAAGCTGGTGTGTGATCTCTGGTGATGACCGCTCTCCTCTGGACCCGTCCTGCTGTTGCTGCTGTTGCTGCTGCTGCTGAGGAGTGAAATGCAGCCCCTCGCTGCTCACACAAATATGAGCAGAACTGCTCGCTGCACAGATAATGGGAGGGGGTGTGCCTGCCTGCTTGTCAGCATGTAAGTGTGTGCGCGCAGGAGAAAGTTCCCTGAATGTGTGTCTGCGAGAGCATTTTGATGTGCATGTTGGAGGGAGAGTCCTGCAGGGTGGTAGAGCAGGTAGCAGAGCTGTAGGCACACTTGCTCTGCCAGCACTCTGATCTGGTGCTTCGTCTGTACTGGCTGACAGTCCTCTGCGGCTCCAGACAGGCTGGGTGGATGAGAGGAACGAAAAGAGAGGGGAGACGAGGGGGTGAGGGCAGCGTCTACATCAGGTAGAAGTCAGTCTTCCCTCCTTCCTTCCTCTCCCCGTCTTTACTCTCAGCGTAAGTAGATGGCAGCATCTGTCCTCTGGGCATAGGACGGGGCTGTTGTTTTCAGATCTGTGCGAGTATGCCCCCTTTTCACTCCTCCTCCTCCCCTCTCCACAGCCCTCATTTGCTGCGCCTCAGCAGTAACATTTCTCTCTCTCTCCCTCCCTCCCTCCCTCACTCTCTCGCACTCCTGTTCTCCCTCACATCTCTTACTCCCTCCACCCCACCCCATGCAAATCCCCTCGATCCATCTTAAAGTTCGGGCCGCTGCTGGGAAGCAGATTCTAGCAAACTCGAGTGCTTCATCTTCCCCCAGTGCTGAGGAAAAAAAAGGAGGATGAGAAAGTGGAGGGGCTGTATGAAAAGCGGAAAGTAGGGCTGGTGCAGCTGCTAGTTTCCAGAGGCTTCATCTTGAAAAGGAATTGTAGAAAACTGCTGAGTATAAAATAAAAATTAGCTCCCACTCCACTGAAAATATCACTCCTGTAAACTTCTACTTGCCTCACCGTGTAGTGCAACAGCACTGGTGAGGCAGTGTGGCGTGAAAAATGAGATTTACTGGCAAGTGTGAAAACACCTTCCTCACGCTGCAGTTACAAGAAGGTGTTGTAATAAAAAATTAACAATACCACAGGATCAAATGAGCACATGTTACAAGATCTTAAAATACCCTCCCAAGCCTCGGAGGCACAGTTGTATTCTACCCAGTGTGCAGCGGTTGGCATGGAGACCTCCACCACAGACAAGACTGACACAGTTATTCCAACATATTATCACACTCCGGCCATCGTTGCACTTTCTAACCTCTCTGCAGCCTATAAACCGCCGTTAAACAGCCAATTTCCTCCCAAGCAAGAAAAAAAAAAGAGAAAAACCTTTGCCAGGAAGCCCATTGTCATGGAGCCATCTCTTACACCGCTGCTGTACAAGGCAAGCTCACCGGGGACCTGACCACAGCACTCACATCCTCGCATCACATCCTCCTGTTTTGAAAGGAAACGGCAGGACGCTCAGTTGACCACAGTAGGAGGAAGGCTCGATCAGGCCACCTCGAGCAGGTGCTGCTGCTGCTGCAAGTAAAAATACAAATAAGTGGAGGATATTACAACCATGACCAGCATTTAAAAAGCAAGTAACACTCAGCATCTCTGCCGAGGAGAGGGTTAAATAGTCACTGAAGTTAGAGGCAGCAACAAACCGCGCGTGTCTGCATGCAAACACAACAAAAATCTGCAATATGCTGGGGTCAAACTGTACACTGGCATTTCACGAACAATGAGAAGACTGGAGACACGGCTTCACTTTCAAGTCTATGCCCAGCAGAATAAATCTCCTCTCCATCTTCATCAGCTTTAATGCTATTCTCTTTGAACAGGAAATAGGGGCATGGTGAGCTTTTTAAGGAGCCTGTATATTGTCATGTATGAGCAACTGTCATTCCCTCCCACTGGGTCTCCTGTCACTAGCAGCTAGCTCTCACCAGAAAACAAATAAAAGCACATTTGAATACCAGCTATGCAGCTCATTCCAGATTCCATATATTCAACCACATATTTTGTTTTAGGAAAAGGGCAGCAGAAATGTACAACCGTAAAGCTTGAACTAAATAGTTTACACAACAATAACTTCCTGAACTGATTGGCAAACTGAACAATTATTGATATTACTAATTGATTTATCATAATTTATTTCCTTCCAAATATGCAAATAAATTCTTTCAGAGTAAGAACCTGCTCCACTGTATATGTCTGTATCTAAAATAGCACATTTTATTGTATATTTGTCAGTCATCAGTCAAAAAGCAAATATTTTTAAAGTAGCTTTTTGGCATTTATTACATAGAATAGAGAGAGATGAGAAACGTGGGCAGAAGAGTGCAGGAATGACGTGCAGTAAATGATCATGGGCTGGATTGGAACCCATGACCGCTGCGTTTACAGGTTTCTAGAAAAACAGTAGGCTGAGCAGTATCGGTAAATTATAAATATTGCTTCAAAGATACAATACAGCATATTGAAGCTGAAATGTTGCATAATCTAGAAGTTTCTTGCCTCACAGGGACTATTTCAGTAAACTTAATGCCCTGTGAAGACCTTGTACCGACAAGAAAAACCAACTTCTCATCTTTTCAGGCCTGCTGTCATCTTTGTGACAGGTTTAGCCATGCTAGTGGATCTGCGGCCGGCAGTGTCAGCATGTTGTTCGATCCATCCACCACACTGGTCCAGACTGAAATATTTGTACAGACATTTATGCCTCCCTCAGGAGGAACTGTAATTCCCCGACTCGCCCTCCATCAGGTCAAAAATTCAACTCTTCCGATACTCGCCCGCAAATCTGAAGACATTCCCGTCACCCCTCAGTGCACTAACAGTCAGATGTCAGCAAGCTACGACACTCTAGTAAGGTGCTGACCGTGATAAATGTCATACCTGCTTATGCCATGGCCAGTGAAACCTCTGGATCCTGATTGGTTGGAAAGTGTGGATGAACTTCCACCTGTGACACACAGGTGTTTGTCGTTGTAAAGTAACGAGCCAGTGTTAAACTGAAGGAGACGGTAAGAGCTGAGCCTCAGGTGGAGTTTTAACCCAAGGTTTAGTTGTGTAACCACCAATAACAAACAGAAAAAGAAATAAAGGTGGGTTTCACTGCAAATTAGATTCAAAACGCGTCACAAATATAAGTGAAAGTGTGAGTCTGTATCAGCTAGCTGTAGGAGAACTTAAATGAGGATGTAGAAACCACTGAAGCTGGAAGCCAGAGTCTGAAGGACAGCTGCAGAGGAAACGAGAGAACTAAAGCTTAACAGAAAAAATACAGATGTGGAGAGAGTTTAACATCAGCAGTTTCTAATTAGACTTAGTCTTTTAGATAATTCAATGAGGTCTTTAACGGAGAAGTACTTCTTGAACTCAGTTTTCAGTTACATAACTGAGTTCATCTGAAAATTTCATATTTACTCAGTTTGGAGATTCTTATCAGCTACAATATCTGCTACAGAAGGTCATCCTAAAATTACAATTGCACTGCTTAATCAATTTATAAAATGAAATATTAAATTAGATTTGATTTTATCAGTGGATATCTGCCTCAGGAGGTGGTTTTCAGAATAGATGCTGGTCCTGAACGTCCTGCATGAGGTAGTTGATGGATTGAAAAAGGTAATTGTTCTACACCTCTACATCTTAAATCTGCCTTTATGGTGTATCGTAGTTTATTTCGTCAAGTCAGGCACAGAGCTGCACGGAATTGCATTTTTATGAATAGGACTGAAGCACCGTACACAGCAATCAAGCGAGAGTGCTGCGATATTTCACCCTGACAGCATGAGTATGGCGCAGCACTCTTCCAAGTGCCCACCCCTCCAAGCACACACAGCCATAAACTACATCCAGCCATAAACTATACCATCATGGCACTGGGGCAAATAAACACGTCTCCCCATCCCACAGAATAAAGACAAATCCAGCCTGGGCATCAAATCTAACATACAGATTGCATTTAATTCAGAACCTCATCCATCAGCATGATGTGTTCTGTGCGGATTGAGTCCACCAGACATCACAGCTCTTATGGTGGGTTTGTTTCCAATGCTAGAAGCACATTTCGGTTACACCGTCTGCCCAGCGGACTCGATAGCTCATTAAGGTACGCGAGTGTGACGGATGAGGTCCGGCCAAAAATAATCTCGGCAGATGCACTTGAGCCAGATGAGACCTTGAACGGTATTTGTGAGGACATGCACCATGAGAGATGCTTTGGTTCTCCATCTAGGTGAACAAAGCCCTTTCTTTCTGCTTTTTGCAATGTCCAATAAATTTAAAGTTACACTGGTAACTTTTTTTGCTGCTGTTGTTGAGAGAAATGTGTATTTTTAAAGCAGCTGGAGTGGATTCATTGAATATTAATCAGCTGAGTGTTTATTTTGGAAGTAGTTCGCAAACAGAAATTCTACCAATAAAACACCTTGAAAAACATTTACTGTAGTTGAGCCTATAATAAATACAATCAAATATTAATGCATTTGCATCTAATACTTATCCTGAGAAAGCTGAGTGTATTTTCAATGTAATAATAGTATTCATTTGTATGAAAGACTTGATATTCTTTTTGTTTTTTTGCTATTTCTACAAATACACTGATGTTATGGTTACGCCTAGTCATAAAGATGTTTGTTCATTCTATATGTGGATTTGCAGGTCTAATTTAGTCTGATGTTGGTGTTTCCATTCTTTTTTTGACTGATGAAGGTCTAGTACCGAAACGTTGCACCAGTAAATTTATGATTGAAAGTTACAGTGGTCCGTTTTTGTATCTGTTTTTTTTTACCATTTGTTTTGTTGCTGTTGTGATTGGTCCAAACACATAACACCCTGAATTATTTGCAATAATTTATGATCGTGTGCACAAGTTTGTATTTTTATTGCCTGTGTGACGTTATTTCTACTTTGACTTATAACTGTAATATATGAGAGCGACCTTATGCACAGCAGCAGCCATGAGAAAATATAGCTTCATAAATAAAATTAAAGCTAAAGCGTGGGCCTTACTTTGTAAACACAGTGATCGGCGATAGCAATGCTCACAATTTAATTTGATAACTTTACATTTTAGATGACCAAGTTGCTCAAAGTCTAATTGACTTAAGCAGTTAATTCAATAAAAGTCACTTCTGATTCAACGTCCATATAAAGCTCAGAATGCACATCTTAAATCTCTCAACACCTCTTTAACAACTCTCCCTATTTCTATGGTGGCCCACATGAAACGACAAGTCAGAGTTAAGAATGTAAGGTGCTGTATGACTCACATATCAACCTCTCTGACAAGTGAACTGCTCCCAAAATAGATACAGATCTCATAGCATCTAGCAGACCGACGATGGCTGTGGCCCCTGTGATAGCAGCCTGCTGACCTGCGGAGTAAAGGCAGCAACTTAAAATGTGATTTATGGAAGGTACTACCTTCTATCAAACTCAAATAAAATGGAAACTGGAATTCCTTTTTCATAATTTGGCAGGCTCCTGCCAAACTCTAAGTGGGGAAGGCAATCAGTAAATGTAATGTGGTGAACTTTATTACAGCTGCAATGGCAGGGACATCTATTATGTTAAATAAAAAAGGTCTCAGTATATAAAGGAAGTCAGACTCGGTTATGAGTGCACTTAATCACATGTTCTCTCTACATCCACAAAGTAACTCTTGATTTTCTCTTTACATAATCAGTACACTATGATAATGTAGAACTACAGTGCTCTATGAATAACCAACATTAAAACTATATTATTATTATTACTATTAGTTAAAACTACCTCAACACTAAAAGAACGCTTCCTCCCATTAAATTTCAATCCATATCAACATCTTGGGGAACTGGATCCAACTGTGCAAAAACAACCGAAGCGTTACACAAATTGAAAAAGTTTTTTTTATTTTGTCAATTACAGCAATGTTGTACTTGAGGTCATTTGGGATTTTTGTCTTTGTTCATCCTTAAATACATAATCTTGATGCTGATAGGCAAAAAAAATGAAGATTTCTCATGGAAATATAAATTAGCTTCAAATCATATTGTTCAATTTACTTTCCCATAACATGCTACAAGCACTGAAGCACTGCCTGTGTTTGCCATCTCCGTGGTACAACTGGAAATAGTAGAGAATGAAGAAGTTGGGTGAGCACTGAAGAGACTAGAAACTAAAAATAACTAATAAAACTAAGAGGCCTTTCATTGGTGGGGTCTTGATGACACTTTCATCACATACAGTCTTACTAAATATACTGATTCACTTAAACAAAGATGACTTTGTCTTCAGGAGAGAAACCTGTCAGTTACTGTGGCATGGCTTTTGAATTTAAAAAAAAAAAAGAGACACATGAAACAACTTTGCACATGTCCATTTACAACGGCCAAGAAAAAAATACAAAACACTGCTGCATTCTCATTTTCTTATTTAAACGTCTGAGTTACTATCATGCATTTTGGCATACTGAAGTTGTGTCATGTGTCATTTTTATGTGTCCGACTGCTTAATGATGACAACCAGTTCGAAGATTTTTTTTTTGGCAGGAAAGGCAGTAAAAGTAATATCTAACGTCAGATGAGTGATTTGCTCCACTTTGGGGCAGAATTGCCATTGTCTGCAAAGTGCAACAGACCTGAATACATTCCATTATTCACTGTTTAAGTAAACCAATCTTACTGATCCAGCTTAGAATTTTGGCAGTTTGTTTTAAAGTGCTGTAAGAACACTGGGCCGTATGAGTGATATTACAAAATTATTTTCAAGACAGACATTATTTTAAGGAGACTACAACATCATTCCCATCATTTCACAACTGGAATTACCTGCCAACACCAGATAAACAAAAGAGAAAGCAAGTAAAAACATGAGACATATTGAGATTTAGACCTAAGGAATAGCTGTCGGGCTGCACATCCAATCATAAATCATACATATACTTACCACACGCATATACAGTGTTCCTGAGGACCAATTGTTGCAGTAAACTACTGCCATTTTCATTTTTGTTTCCCAAACAAAAATATGCCAAAAAAAAAAAAAAAGATATATTCTACAATATAAGGACAACAAAAATTGAAATCAAACATACATAGTCTGCAAATCATGTATAAACTGAAGTAGGCGCCCGTCGGGAGAGACATGGGAACTGGCTTAATCTAATTTTTACTCTGTTCAGCAACATGCATTAAGAGACTCTGGAAACATCCAAAAATCTAAACAACCAAATGGGGAAAATACGGAACCGAAGAATTAACAAGTTTCCCTAACCCTAACTGATACATGATTGCCATTTGCAATATATCAGCTTTCCAAAATAACGGAGCCCTAAGCTTACTGTTTTGGGTCAAGTAATGACACATCTTGTATATATTAACTCATTGTCATTTACAGTTTCCTTTTTTTGCAAGGCTGGCTTTAAAAAAAAAAAAAAAAAAAAAAGTCGAGGCTCAGTTCAGTTCAAACAGATGGAAGATGAAAAGAGTTCCCTCCTTAAATCCAGAAAAGGCAGTTGAGACAAGCAGACTTGTTTCGGGTGAATAAAACCACTGTTAAAGGTCGTCCTCAGTGCCTTTATGAGTCCAGGGAGTTGCCTGATAGATGGACACTGGATTACCAGGAAGAGCTCAACAATGTCCACATGGCTCACTTCATCAGCACCTCCTGTAACACACCAGACACAAATGAGCAACAAAGAGCTACAGCGCAAGTCAATCAATTAAGCCCGTAACGCCTGAATTTATTTACAATTATATAGAAAAAATTACTAGTTGTGTCTTTGCTTTGCAGTTGATGCTAAGTGGAGATTGTTAATTTGTCTATTACACACAGAACAGATCGATAATGATGACAGCTATATAATAATTTAGGTCACACTACAAGAAACCAGTGCTTGCAAAAGGTTCTGAGATATATGTTTAATATGCACAAACCGGCTTTGGGGGAATGGATACGCCATCTCGCTGCAATCTGAATGAAAGTGGTATGATCAGCTTCAAAGGCTTCTCCTGGCATTGATTAAACTCCTAAAAACTTCTTTTGTTGTCAAATAGACATATTTTTAAGCAGTATGCCCTAAAAGTGGCACAGATGTAACTTCTTTAGAATGTGCAGGTCTTTACAAATCGATCATCACCCTCAGCCCACACACCAACCCTTCCACCGCTCTCCTTCAACTCGGCTCCTAACTAGTCTGTGCTATAAAATGACAAGTTGTAATACTTGGAAGTAAATCAGTTAAACATGCTCGAGCCCGAAACTGACTTTGAAGCTGTGCGGTGTTACCTCCAAGTCGATGTATCAGGATGGTATAGTGTTTCATTATTGCTCTCTACAACGGTAGTAATGGAACCATAACACAGAACATGACACTTCAGTTTAATGTGTTGCTAATGTTAGACAAAGGCTCAGAATACCTCTTTTTGCAATCCAAAACAGAACATGTCTCTTCTTTGCTGTTTCACAGAAAGCCCCACAACACAAGTTGACAGGATTACTTGCTTAGGTTTGTTACATATGAAGCCCTATGTTTTTATTACTGTCGTTAGTACACTTTCATCACATTCAAGGCAGAAGCACTCGACGTTTTAGTTTACTCATAACCCATCTTCTAGCATTAAAAAAAAAGGTTAAAAGCCTGATTTGTATTGGAGAGGGTATTCATATAGTGACAATTGGGTCCATTATCCAGCACCATAATAGTCAATATCATTCTTATGCTGACGACACGCAATTATACGTATCTGTTACTGCTAATAATTTGGGTCCAGTCAATGACCTCCTTCAGTGCATTACAGATATTAAGTATTGGATGGCAACTAACTTTTTACAGCTGAATGAAGATAAAACAGAGATTCTTTTAGTTGGTCTGAGTGCTCTGAGGCAACATATTCTCCCTTTGTTAACTCCTCTGTCAGTAAAACCATGTGAGCTTGTCAAGAACTTGGCTGTTATTTTAGACGCTGATCTTAACTTTCAGAAACATATAGCTAATATCTCCAAGACTGCCTTTTATCATCTCAGAAATATATCTAAAGTAAAATGCTTTCTGTCGCAAGCAGACTCTGAAAGACTGGTTCATGCTTTTATCTCCAGTAGATTAGATTATTGCAATGCACTTTTTGCTGGACTGACAAAGCAAGTACTACATAAACTTCAGCTTATTCAGAATGCTGCGGCCAGAATTTTAACCAAAACTAAGAGGTATGAACACATCACTCCTGTTCTATCCTCTCTTCACTGGCTTCCAGTGAAACAAAGAATCGATTTTAAAATACTTCTTATTGTTTATAAATCTATGAATGGTTTAGCTCCTTCCTACGTTGTTGACATGCTCACTGAATACGTACCGGACAGATTCCTTAGATCATCCAGTAAAAGTCTTCTTATCATACCAAGAATTAACTCAAAATCTGCTCATGGTGCTTTCAGTCACTACGGTCCCACTCTCTGGAATTCTCTACCTCAAGAACTAAGGTCTGCTACAACAGTGTCTTCTTTTAAAAGCAGACTAAAAACATATCTTTTTGCACAAGCCTTTGACTAGGTTCAAAATGATTGGCTGGGTGATAGCATTTTATTATGGAATTAATGTTATTATTGTTTTTCTTTTAATATTATATCTTAATACCTTGTAAAACTGTTTGTTTTATTGCTACCCTCTATTGTTATTTAATTATTTGTTCTTAAGCACATTGAGTCTGCGCTTGTCGTATGAAATGTGCTATATAAATAAATGTGACTTGACTTGACAATTCTTATTTTTCAGACAACAACGCCACGTCCCACGTTTCAAGGTTTTAAAAGATTTTCTGCTTTTTCCATCTCTAAAGGATCATTCATGGAGTCACATCGAATGTTGGCACTTTGGGCTCCACAAAACATTTCACAGTTTTGAATGTTGCATGAATCTAATGATTTCGTGAGAAAGTAATCATCTGTTAAAAAAAAGCAAATGTTATTGCATCCATAGAGCTGTATTACTTTGAAATAGGACAGATAAGACACAAGTACGTTAAAGACATTTGTTCGGTTTTTAAAAATCTTAAATACCGGCAAAATTTGCTCTTATAAAACTATCTCTGAAATGATGGCTTGAAGCAGTTTTGTTTCCTGTTTTGTGAGAGGGCATTTTAAAAATACTCAGTTGGGTATTTCAGTATTCTGTTTATCTCAAAAAAAGAAAATCACCTAATTTCAGAGGTATGCAGTAGTCACTGGATAGCAATGAAAAACAAAATATTGAAGGTGAAATTAAATGCAGGCTGCATATTTGCCAGTCGGCTAACTTATCTTCACTCTAATTGAGACATTTCAATTACAATTACAATTATAGCTTTGTTGCATTGGTGGACATACACAGTGACACAAATGTATCTGCAAAAAGCAACTACTGGCGAAGAGAGTTTATCTGTTTAGCCTCAATTCTACCAACAGACAAGGCAGCGTATTAAACAAACACTGGATATCATACCTGAGTCTCTTTTGGCTCTTGAGTTGGTGGTTCCTCCGTTTTCACCTCAGCAGGAGAAGCGGTGCTGGCCATCTGCAAGCTCCTGGTGACAGGACCACCCAGTCTCTCCCTCGTTCGGAGGGAGAATCGATCCTCTTTCTTCAACTGTTGTGGTGGCGGCGGCGGCGATTTGACGTCTGCTAATCTCTTGGATGCGGCCTCTTTGCCCATACGCTGCATTCTCATGGCTGGCCGTTGTGCCGTGTCACTGGGAGTGTCCTGGGCTGAAGGGGTGGGAGGTAGAGACTGAACTTGGCCCTTTCTGGGTTTTTTGCTAGCAGGAACTGGTGCTGGGAATGAGGCAGGCCTCTTTAGTCGGCTCACTGTAGCAGCAGCTTTTCCTTTGCTCGTCTGGAAGGATTCAGAGTCTGCTGTCGAGCTACGAGCTCTGGTCTTTCCCAGAGGTTTACGCTTCGTCACCGTCTGTATTTCAGAGTCTGAAGCTTTCTTCTTAACACTTGTGTTTTTGTCTACCGCAGACGCTGCCTCTTTCTTCACCTCTGCTAGACCTTTTTTGCCCTTTTTAACAGCAGCAGGCTTCATGGGACAGCTGACTGCCATGTGTTTAGTCAGACTAGCAGGATAAGTAAACTCCCGACTGCAGTGGGGGCAGACGTTAGAGGCCTGCTCTTCTTCAGCTTTGATGGTAGCCTTCTTTGCAGTAGTGGCGGCTTTATTTTTCTGTGAAATTGCTTTCTGGAGCAGCTGATTTTTCTTCTTACTGAGGGCACTCATTTTTGTTTTAGCGGTATCTTGATTAAAGTTAAGTCTCTTTGGCTGACCCATTCTACGGAAAGCACTCTGGCCTGCAGTGGATGCTGTGGGTGACACGACTCCATTGGGACTCTTCACTATTTGCTTGAGGGGGATGGGGTTTTTCTTGGGGGTGTAACGCTTCTTATCACTAGCGTTGGCACAGGCCAAGATGTGCTTGTGCAGTTCAGGCATGTTGTCAAAGCTGTTGCCACACTTAGTGCAGCGAATGGCAGTGCTGAAAGTTTGTGGTATGTTGTGGGTGGTGAAGTTTGTAGCCGAGGCCACAGAGCCAGCATGGGAACGGCTGTGATAAGGAAAAGGGGGTGGTTTGTAACTAGGGTAGTGTTGATTAATGCCAAGGCGGACATCAGGGCCTTTGGGCTTCCCTCCTTCTGAAGCCATGATTTTTATTGTAGTGTAAAGCTCCTCATTGGGGTCCTCCGGCCCGTCCTCTGCGTGATTACCGTTAACATCAGGCTCTTCTTTCGCTAAATGAGAGTCACTGGGTGGAGCATTTTCATCCGTCATCTCTGGTGCTGGTGTTGAGGGACTGCTTTCCTCTTTGGCTCTGGCTGGATCTGTGTAATTCTGTGGCCTAAGTTTGCCACTTTCTACAGTAGTATAAGAGCATGCCTCATTTGGATGCAAATCCTTTTGGTGCTGCTGGAGGTTACAGAGAAAGGCAAACTCTTTGGAACAAACGGAGCACACAAAGATCTGGCCCACTCCATGCAGCGTGGTCCGGTGAGCCAGCAGGGCCGGAGCCTCACCAAACAGCTGAACACAAAATTCACACTTGAAGGGCCAGTCTGCTGCATGCTCTGTGATGTGTCCACTGAGCTCTTTGATGGAGTTGAACGGCTCCTCACAGACATTACACACAAAGGTCTTACAGTATGTCGAGTCGACTTCCTCTGCCTCAGAAGTTTTGTCAGACGGTTTCTCAGAAGCAGCAGGGGGAAGGGAAGCGCCAACACCATCCTCCTTCTCCTGAGGTGTGCATTTCATAACTGACAACTCGTCTACAAAGTGCTGAGGCTCTTCTTTAATTTTAATCTGAAGGAGGGGTTGTGAAACTAGAGATGGGGGTGAATCATGCGATGCAGGAGGAGGTGATATTGAGGAAGATGATGATTCTGGTTGGGAAGACAGAGCAGCAAAGTCAGATTTTAAAGATTTCTCTGTTAGTGAGACAATATCTTGGTTCATTTTGCCATTTAGCAGGCTGTTGTGAGTTGCATCCAGAGAAACATCATCTTCTGTAGTGGGCAGATCTACTGATGCAGGCCCCAGAGGGCTTGGTGTCGCTGTACGATTAGGGGGACCTTCAAGTGGAGTGTTTGGGGAATCCAGTGGCTCAGAGATATGGTTCTCCTCCTTATCTTCGTTCTCCTCAGCTAAGAAGTTCTCCTCTGTGTCCAACAAGGACTCGTGTTCAACTGATCTTGGAGACATCTTTGGCGAGAGGACAGGAAGAGGTCTCAGTGCAGATGAGTCTAACGGCTGAGAGAGAGGAGAGCTTGGCATAGCTGGTGGAGACGGTATAGTAGGTAGTACAGGGGGAGGCGGTGTTGGCGATGTCACACTGCAAGTACCGGGTGAAGAGGGATTCATGGTGACAGGGGTCAAAGAAGGAGGAGAAGGGTGGGCTGAGTCTGACGCAACATTTGGAGAGTGGGAATGGAAGCAACTTAGGTTTGTCAAGGTTAAGGATCCTTCCTCTCCTGGCAGAGCTAGGCCAACATACTCATTCATTAGCACCTTTTCAAGCATACTGGTGTTGGGCTTTCTCTTTTTAATTAGTGGCTGTGGCGCTGGACTTCCCTTTAATTCAGGCTCTGCAGCGGCCTTTCGATGCAAGCTTAAATCGAGGGCTGAATCCCCATGCACCTTGTTCAAGGTGTCACTTCTCCTACTGACAAAGTTTGACAGATCCAAGGGCTGCTGATTACAGGAATTCCCTCCGCTACTAGAGGGCGGCTGGCCATGCACTGCATTTCCAGAAGGGCTCAGGCTGTCCCTGTCATCTTTGTCTAGCAGGCTCTCAGTAGGTGACACACTGTGGCTTTCCAGCTTTGGCACCTTGAGGGTGTAGGAGGTCGCCACCTCAGCTTTACAGCTCTCAGTTTTACAAGCAGGACTGAGCTGTGGAGAGGATGGGGGAGAGGCTGTTCTTCTTTTGAACTTTCCTGAAGGCCCTTGTAGCTGTGTGACTGACAGCGGCGAGGCTAGTCTATGGCTTTCGGTTATCAGGGTAATGGTTGATTTCTGTATGTCTTGTGTTTGAAGGAGCTGCTTGAGCTTCGGTGAGAGGTAAACCGTCTTCTCTCGCTGAAATGCTGACGAATCTGTGGCTTGCTGAAACAGTCCTCCCACTAGCAAGTTGGATGAGGAAGATGAAGAGGATGATGAAGATGATGGAGCCGTTTCTGTCTCCACTTTGAGGTTGGGAACAAGTGGGGGAGTAGATGTTCTCCTTTTGGCTGTCGACTGCCCAGTGTTGGGGATTTGCTTTGCAGCACTTGTCCTGCCCTCCACCTTCAGTGCTTGACTGATTTGATTTGGGCTGATTATGACTGTGTCCAAACCAAACAGAGCTGCAGATCTCGAGTCCACCTCTATCACCTCACAACTGCTAACCGCACTGGTGGACACAATCTTGCCATCAATGTAGAAGCTCAAATTCTCAGAGATATTTTTGGATATGTCAACTGCATAATCGTCCCTGTCTACCTCATCTTCTGTGTCAGCGCTGGGCACATAGACAGGTGGAGGGCTGGTGCTGGGGGACTCATCGGGGAGCTGCTGCTGCTGTTGCGCTGATGCCTCTTGCAGCAGCATGCCTTTCCTGCGAACTCCCTTTGGTAACAAATGCCGTTCATGTATCCTGCGTTGGTGTCTGCGCATGTTGGTGTGTGTGCCAAATGCTTTATTGCAGTATTTGCAGGGATGGAGTTCCTTTGACTCTCCGTTTTCATCCAATATAAAGGGACGGTCGGCATGAGGCCCCAACTCCTTTCTCTGCACCTCGGAGTTATGCAGATGACCTCCTGTAAACCGAGGCCCTATGGCTATATAGTGACTAGGTGGGCTGTTGCAGTCAGGACTTGAATCAGTCTGCACCACAGGACTGAGCAGATTGGCAGCGCCAGCCAGGGAGCCGGGTTTTTTCTTCAACCCACTTTCGTGTCTTCTCTCATGCCGCCGCCGTCCCACCTGGGAACCAAAGGACTTATTGCAGTACCGGCACTTGAACAGTTGTGCTTGCTGGTTGGTGATGGCATGAATGTGCAGATGGCGCTCCAGACCCTGTCTGGTAGAGAAGCGGCGCTCACAGTGCTGACAGGGATACGATTCTCCTTGTGGATCACCTTCAAGGTCACCATCAGGGTCTAGGTCAGGATCAGGATCAGCCTCTGGTTCTCGCCCTACAAGAGAGGAAGACTCCAACTTTACCTGTGAATCCGTATGGCTTTCTTCAACACAGGTTAGCGATGGGCCTGGCTGCTTGTTTTGCATGGCATCAGTTGAAGGCTGAACTGTTTGGTGCTGTAGATCATCCAGATCGTCACCGTCCTCCTCTTCGTCCTCTTCTTCCTCCTCCTCCTCCTCCCCATTTCCCCTGTCCTTCATTGCTGCTGACATGTCCTGCACATCTTTATAGTCAGTGCTTCCCAGGGGATGAGCTGCCTCGAGTTCCTTTGAGGTCTTCATGGATGATGACTTCTCATCCTCCTCCTTCTCCTTCACACCTGTAAACGTGTCAAAGTTGTGTTCTTTCATCAAACAATTTCAGGGATTCCAACAAACACAGGTAACACCTCAAAAATAAACAACTAACTAAAGACATATCCAACTGAAAAGTGCTTAAGAGTATCTTAATTTAGACTGCTACTTGACAATAAACCAGCTTACATTCTTCCCCATCCCACATCTCCTTGACAGTCGGTTTGGTTCCACTTGTTTTCTTGAATCCACCCAAACCAGCCTGCCTGGCTTTCTCCAGGAGCTTCCTTCTGGCTGCAAATTCAAACAAACAAACACCACTTTGCATTAAGCTCGATGAAATACAGGTTTACAAACAGAAGGCATAGGAAAGTGAAAATAGCATGTTGCAATATTCTTTCCTGATGCATTCTTTTTCCTCACAAATATTTATGACAACAAAGGAAATCAATGAAACTGATAGAGAATTCAATTTAAACTTTAGTCACTTTAACATACTGATAAAGCCTTTACAGAAAAATATATTCCTTTCAAAAACCATGGGACAGTAGTGTCAAATGTATTTAGTCCAAATAGCATTCTTTTGTCATGTATCGCAAACTTACTGTTATAATTAAAAACTCTTGACTTTGGCTATTCTGCACACTTTCCCCTGACCACTGAACAACAGTAGGGTTCACTTCTGGAGAGGTACATCACAATCAGATCAGTATACATTCAAATATTTTATTTGCTTTGCAGTTAACAGGCCCACAAATTCCACATCAAGCACAATTAATTTTTTACCCCTAATATTCTGAATTGACAACACCTAATTATCCCAACACACAACATGCAGCTATTTAGAATTACATTAACACATCTGGAGTTATTTCTTTGAAATTCAAATGCACAGCTCAACATTTCTATCTGTCCTAAAGCAGCTTCGTGTATTAATCACAATTATGAGCTTGCACGCATTCGCAGTTTTGCGACATACAATAGCTGCATAATATAAAGTGTCACACTAAACCTAACATGATACTATTTTGAATTTCAAAGCCTCCTCTGACATAGGAGGTTTCCCTGCACCTCCCTGTCACTGGGTGTGTCAACAAGGTCACCTGACCCGGCCTACAAAGCCTAATTCATAGCAGAGAAGCACATGCTGCAGGTCAGTCATCTGACCAGCATGGTCAGAGGCATTCTCCTAAATCTACAGCAGCAATACAACTACAAAAAACCTTTGTGTGATTTTACTTTACTGGCTTTGAAGAGCACTAGAAATGTCTGTCATTGTTTAATCCAGCAGCCATGACATAAAAAAAAAAAACTTCAGCATAGTTTAGTTAGGTAACATGGATGATGTTTAGTATTAAGATGAGGCTGAAACAGGATAGCTAACTTCACTGATGGTGACTTTGCAGTACAATACAGGGCTGCCAAAAATCACTACACTGCAGCACAGAAAGATGATGTGCTGGGGGTTATTGCCTGCAGGGCTATACAGAAAATTAAACAAGCTCTTCTCATGGGAAATGCAGCAAAATAAACCATTTAAGATGCTACCACTGGTCCTCAGCTTTTTCTTCCTACTTTAATGCACACATTTCAGGAGTTACAAGGCAGAGTTTGTCTTTATGCATGTTGTCTGTATACAGCAGAGGTTTATGCATTATTGTAAATACATGTTAATAGAGTGTCTCTTGGTCACATCTGCAAGAATATAAATGGCATATATGTCTTTACACAGACATGTTATAATCTATTACACAACCACATCTGCATGGCAAAAATTAGAGCAAAACACATCAAAACAGTTAAAATCAGACAGCAGACACTATATATGACGTTTGTAACAATTTGATGTTGTGGTCCTGCTATTTTTATGGAAACTGAAAGTTCATTATAACACATGTGAATGTGACACATAGCTGCCAAGTTGATCGTTTTTCACAAACAGAAATGTTTAAATGTTGGTAACCTCTTATTTGAACACGAATAAGGTTGCATATTTCAACGGGGTTGATTTAAAAAACGAGTGTTTGTTAAAGGTATTGTTTTGATGATGTGCTAAGCCACGTCAAGTTAACGCCATGAAACCAGAATCTGACACTAGATTGACCTACTACAATGTCTAAGGTTGTATTATTCCCTGTTCATCTTACAGATATGATCGGTTTTTAGTATTAATCTACAGGACACGGTTTGCCATCTGTTCCTGTACACCGAGATTGTCCGTGCGTTCAGACTTAGCCGTTTAGCCTAATGCTAGCATCCAGCACCAAGTCTGACAACTCGATGAACTGGTTATTCTAGATCCAAACCTCGCACAGGCTGATTCTAAACACTCTCTATTAAATTAAACAGCAATAATATATGTTGTTACCCGATACCTGCGCCGAAATTATCCCAGAGTTGAGTAAGGAAGCTGGCTAGTTAGCTAACCTGCTAGGCCATCATCAAGTAGAGAGGCTCGCCGATGGATGGCTTTCATGCTTTAGGAACTCAGGGAAGGTCACATCCTCGACAACGTCAGGACCCAGATGAGGAAAAGCAACTATAAAGTTGCCCAGATACTCGTTTAACAGCGACAGGGGATATTTTACGGCACAGAGACGACTTATCGGCCGCTATTTGGGGCTAAATCCGCTGGCACGGACGAGTTTTAGGTCGGGTATGAAAGTAGAGAAAAGCCCCACACATCGCAGCCGTTAACGTTAGCTTCCACTAGCCTTCCTTCATTCGTAGCTAGCTAGCTCGTCCTGTTACAACTTCGACTGGGCTGCAAAAGGAAACGATTCGCGGCTCGGTTCGGGTCACACGGGAGCTGCACACACACCGGAGAGTAAAACCGAGCTGTAATGTCATCACGGTGTAGGAGTAAGGCCTTACCTCGCTTCGCCCTGGGTGAATTTTTCCTGCTCAGACTGCTGGCTCTTTCTTCCTCCAGTGCAGCTGTTATCTCAGGGTTGTCTTCCACTGTGTACCACACCAGCAGCTCCTCTCCCGGCCCGATAGGCTGCAACAATGAGAGATGAGGTGGGCCACCAATCACAGTCCGACTTGCTGAGAGGCAAGGGGGATATTTGGGCTACTGTGCATCCTATCTGTCTGAAGGCTTATGGGATTTGACAGTTTTCACCACAGACTGGAGTATATTCTGTGTATTATCTAACGAAGTAGTCTTCACTTTAATTTCCTAAGATCAATCTGCGTGGACATATCTCAGTTTGCAATTTCAAATATGTATATGTAAAACTACACTAGACAAAAACATAAATGCAACATGTTAATTATCTTCTTTTCTGACTAAAAGAAAAAGTTGAAAATCTAATCTCTGTTCCTACAGTGAAAAAGGGTTCAACTGAGCAAGCTAAGTTAGTCAAAAAGTTTTTGAGCTGTTGAGCTGATGACAAATTAATCCCTCGCCTAGTCAGGTGTGGCTTTCAAGGACAGTAATCAGATAACATAATCAGTACACAGACGTTCCTTTGACCAGCGACTATAAAAGGCCACCTTAAAAATGCAGCTTCAGTCAAAGGACACGATGTCACAGATGACAAAATAAAGACGGCAAGGTTGTATCGGCAAGCTAGATGCTGGCATTTTAGTTCATCAGTGAGGGTATGACATAAAATGTGCGACACGATGATCTGGATGGACTTGATCCTGTCCCTTAGAATGTCTCCTAGTTTCACCAAAGCCTTCAGGAAGACAACAATCCATAATCAAGCATCAACAACCACATTAAAATGCTGCAGATGTGTGGTGGACACAGTCTATGGCCCCACTCTTGATCTGCTCGTTATCATTTCTGCTATAACTTGATTGTTTAACGATGCCTATTCTGTTGTAGAGGTGCTGTAAGTTAGGAACAACAAGTACATATTCAACCATGTTAAAAATAATGAATAGAATGTAAGAAAACATTTCATGCTGTGTTTATATTTTTGTTTAGTTTTATCAATAAAATCTACCTTCAGCAACACAATGCTTTATTTGAAATACTGTGATGTGAAGTATTTTAAGTTGTCTTTAAAAACTGAGGAGGATAGGGCTTACTGCAGGACAATTTCATTTGCCTGCCTTTTTTTTTCTTCTTTTTTTTTAATTCAGTGCACCATTAATCGGTCACTGAGTGTATTTTAGATCATTCTAACTGGTGGTGGAAACATTTATTAACATCTTTTACTAAGTAAAAGTGCCAAAACACCAATGTGCATGGGTTATGTCATGAAATCTGGTTTTGATCCAACCAAGTAATCAATACTAATGCTTATAATTTTAAAAGTACTTAATTTAATATCACATAGGCCACTTTAATGACTTTACCTGCAAGCCACAACAACAGCTCACACATAAATTCCACCTTTGCAAAGATGATAAGCTCAGTTTTGACTGAATCTGTTATAGATCTAGTAATTCATCTCCACATTTATTGGTGCTGGTAGTCTGCAGCGGTGTCTACCGGACTGGATTACGCTGCAGTGTTTGTTTATTACACCACATTTGGGGCTAAATCCGCTGGCACGGACGAGTTTTAGGTTGGGTATGAAAGTAGAGAAAAGCCAAACATGGAGGAAGAGTTTTAGAAAAATAATCAATATCATGTAGCCCAGTATATAAAAAAAAAAAACATCACTTGCTACAAACTCAGAGATGAATTATTTTAAATCAATGCCTAACTCAACATTTTTGTCTTTGTAAAGGCAGAATTTATGAGTGGTGTTGTATTTGAATGTATTACTGTTTATCTGACATGCATACATAATAAAATGGTCAGAGAAAACACAAATTTAAGTCAAAGACCAGAGTATTTTGCTCAACATGAGACTTTTCTTTCTTGTGCATTCTGTTAATTACTTAAATGACATGCTTGCTAAAACATGTGAAAACTAAACAGGTGACTGCAGCACACATGCAGAGAAACTAATCAGGCAGATTGTTCAAAATGTCATCTAATGCGAGATGGATTTTTTTGGCATCAGTTCTGTCAGTACTCAAACCGAGCCCCAATGATAGTCTCGAGACTTCAGCGATAAATCTGCCTTGTAAATGCTTCAAACTACAGTAATATTGTCAGCAAAATGTGTACATGCTATCAAAGTAAAAGCACTTGCTTTGAAGGAAAATGGTCCAAGCAAATGTGAGCGATTTATCATGATGTCATAATACATTACTAGTGATACTAAGGTAATGTCTGTAATGCAATCTGAAATAGCTCATAATGTTTTGATGTCAGAATCATAAAAAGCAAAGTAACTCGCAACAATTTGACAGCTTTGGTAACTGAAACTGTCAGATATGTGCATTAATGCAGCCAAAGAGGTACAATGTCCTCCTCTGTAGTGTAAAAAAATGACATTAGAATAAAATAACATTACTAAATGGTGCTAGTTTTTCCCACAAAATTAAACTCTGAAGAAGACAGCATTTGTTGTAGGTTGATTTAACAAATGAATACACTCAGTTGCCAGGGTATTAGGTGTTTTTTTTCCAACATTGTACAGCATATCTATGTCACTCCAACTGAAAACCACTGATAGAATCAACCTTAATGCTGTTCAATCCTTTTCTTTCCACTTTTTGTATACAGTGGTGCTTATCTCTATCATGACTGCCTCACTGTGACTGATGATTACCAACAGTCAAGGCAAGACAAAGACAAAGCTGAGTGATGAACTACCTACATCATCTCTATAATCCAACCCAGAGGACTTAATTCATTCACATTTGAGTCCATAAACTCCAGCATGCGTGGCTTGTGGACACGTGAATGTGTGATGGACCTACCCTTAAAACTTTGTAGTAAATGGCTCTGTTGATCTCCAGCGGGAAAAGATTCTGCTCCTCACTGGATCGAGCCCAGTTCACGTATCGCAGCCAGTTTCCCTTCGTGGGGTCCGTGGCGTCGACACACATCCACCCTCGTGCTGGGAAATACACCTAGAGAGCACAGGGACACGGACGATGTTGGAAAACTTATGGAGACGTTGTTGTATTTTCATTTTTCATCCAAAACAGCAGTCATGTGCTGAGAGACGGAACTCAAAGACTTCAAAACGTAGCTGGGCTTGTTTTAACTATGCAGCATCTAACACAGAGGTGGATGTGAGAGTTTAAGGGAAATGAGCCAACAGAACCATGACGTACCTCCCACATGTAAACATTACTGGTCACCTGGGACCTTTTTTTCTTCTCTCCAACAAACGGACCAAACCTCTTGCCTTTAGGAATAACTCTCGTGGCCCAGACACCTATAAATAAATAAAAGCATGTCATATTTGAGACGTACATATGATTACATTTAGTTCTAAATATTTGGAAATGTGTCAACAACTTGGAGTACATTTGTAGAACAAAGGCACAAAAAAAGACACATTGTGCTTCATTGTAACAGTGGCTGCCTGAGACTCAGTGATGTGCATGTTAAGGATTAGCATTAGAAGGTATATAATAAACCTCAGAGTAATAATTATGGGTTGTTTAGGACTGATTTTGTTTGGTGTGGTACGCCCAATCTTCCACTTTCAAAGAAAAGATAATTACATACATATGCTTCAAGACACGTATTTTAAGTTTGACAGGAGATCAAGGTCCTGAATAATGTTATATATTAGCTTGTGTTTGTTTTGATGATCGCATATAGCAATCACACTAATTAAAAGATTAGCACAAGCACTGTAAGTTTGAAAGGAAAAAGTTATTGGAGCTTGCCATGTTTGCTAAAACATTAATGACTATTTTTAAGCAGCACTTGAGAATTTTCCAAAGTGCACTTGTTTGCTCATTTGAATATTTATTCATTTATTTATTACTGTCATCTTCATACTTGTGCTGCCTTTTCCCACTTTGATTTCATTTCCTGGACAACAAGTGCTGCCCATCACTCCGTTTTAGTTTCTTGCATCTTTGGTTTCTTGTTTCCGATCTGAGGGTTAACTGTGGATCGAGTGAGTCCAAAGCCTGGGTGTTTACCAGACTTCAGAGTAATGAATCCTAATAGGCCTCTTAAAAGCAATAAGCATATCTGAGGCCGGGGAGGAAAACACTGAAAGCCTTTTGATTAGAGACATAAATAGCACTGAAGTTCACTTTTGTTTACACAATTTGATCATCTGCAACTTTGCTAAAAGTTAACTGCAGCTCTCAAGTTTTATTTTCCGGTCCTGCCTGGTCTCACTGCGCTCCACTGTGTGTCACTTTCAAGGATGTACATCAGTGAGATGCAAATGGAAATCAAAGTGTTGCCTTGCCTTTATAAATGTTAAAGTTGCATCTATGAAAAGAAATACGACACTTTGTTACATACCAATGCGGCTTTGATTTACAGCAGAAGGTCTGAGATTCAGGCAGTCGGGCAAACCTTTCCACACATGAGCTGGAATTTCATCCAGAGACTCCACTGTCCCTCCAGTAATAGCCATGACCTGCACGAAATGATAAGAAGCTAAGTTTTGTTACTATTAAAACAAGCAAATCTATTATTTGTGTTACACAAGTTACATACCACGATGGACGCAACAGTGTAATTTTCAACAATTATTTATTTCATAAGGAGAAGTGGGTGTCCCCGCTTACTTCATCTTTTTGTCTCTGAAACTAATTGAACCCGATTAATTTTACAGCACCACAAACAGCGGATCAACCCACAGGTATAACATGCATGAATTCACTCCAAACTTAGGGCACAGTAAAAGAACTGCAAGCTAATACACCTCACATGAAACACACCACAAGATCGAGTATGGAGAGTCAGAGCATAGATGGTATTAACAGGGGAAGTGACCCAAATCAAACAAACATAAAACAAAAGACAACTCTAGGGAGTTAGTTCGCCCGCACAAGTTCTTTATCCTTTCACACAGCTGTAGTGTATTACTGGGCGAACTAACTCAAATTAAAAATATAAACAAGGTTACAAAAAAGACAGCAGGCAGCGGCCCATGCGAACACTGCAATACACAAAAACACAACATTACTTAAAAATGTAGTTATATTCAAATTGCTCTTCAGCTTTAGGTAAGATCTCATCTCTTAACCCTCATGTTGTCCTGCGGGTCAAAATTAAACCATTTTAAAGTTTGAAAATGCGGAGAAAAAAAAAATTTCACAGTGAAACTTCTGATGTCCACATTTTCAACAATTTTGGGAAATCTTTGAAATTTTTTTTGTGGAAAAAAAGAGAAGTTAAAAATGTTTCATTCACACACACACACACAAAAAAAATCAACCAAAATCCAGTAAAATTCAGTGGATTTTATTTTATTTTTTAAGTGAATGTTCTTAAAACAAATATTAGAAGTTTTACTGATATGTATGTAATCACTTTAGATATGTTTAGGATTTTTTTTGAAAATTTTTACTCATTTTTAAAAAATATTTACAAGAATTTTCTTGCCAAATTTGGGGGATTTTTTAAAATAAAAATTTTAAAGTAAATATTTAAGGAATTATTGAAATTTTCTTCCTGAAAGTTTTGCTAATTTTCAAAAATTGGGGTGATTTTTTTTGCTGAATTTTTAGATATTTTTCAGACAAGGAAACTATATTTTTGGTGCCCATAAACAACGACAATGGGATGGTTAAGGTGAGTTTTCACAAGATAGTAGGACACCAGATGTCTGCGGCACATCATGAACCATAATATAGAAGCTTTAACACACTTGAATGGATGCTTTCAAGGGGCATTTATTCCCAAGAGCATCGCAGCAACAGCAATGAATACAGGATTCACATGAAATGTGTTTTTTTTTTTACTTTTTGTCTTTGCATAAAACTGAGATGTGCCACCAGATTAAAGCTCAACATACGATGACTTATTTCCATAGTGACCCTCATCTGTCCAAATTCACAACAAACCATATGGACGTGTCTCTCATCATGAAAGAAATGAAAGTTGTGGCATGCAAATCTAACCACAGGCAGACAGCATTTTGAAAATATTTCCTTCTACCCGGTTGTAAAGCCTCATGTGGCTCCGGCTGTTTATTCATCAGCGGGGTTTTCATGAACAGTAGCTGAGGCGTGTAGCCTGTGGATTCACTCAGGCAGCTCTTTAGAGGTGCAACTAACGATACTTTCATTAGCAGTTTGTTAGCGGAAAGTTTTCACGCTCGTCACAGCTTTCTCGAGCGCAGTGTGACATCTTCAAACTGCTTGATTTGTCAGACTAACCGTCCCCAACCCTGAAGATAAGCCCCGCGATAAGCACAGCATCAGGATGAAGTCACAGCCTTAAAATCTCCAGGAAGACTTACAGCCACACAGATTTAAAGGGATTTTTAGGAAAATGCATGACGTGCATTTTGACATGCTAGATAAATCATTACACTTTTTAAATGTGCACGTTAGATAAGATGTTCTATTCACAGTGATATCAAAGAGAGAGACAAAAAGGCAGGAGATCTCTACTTTCTTTTTAAGAAGCCAGTGTGTTATTTGCTTGGGAAATCATCATCAGAGTAGTTTAAGGTTAAAGTTTCTGTCCATTAACCAACTTGTATTTTAACTTTGAGCTCACCAAAGATTTGCCTGTCAAAGGTTTGGGAGGATTCAGCTTCTTTTTACCACAAGTGGCAGAAAAAGCCACACAATAAGCAGATTGGCCATGCTTAGTGGGCTGGGCTCACACATTACACTACATTTCCTCCAAATATATAACCTCCACAGTTAATTTAGCGGATATTTTAACCTCAGGGCTTCTAACTTGACCAAACAATGATGTCACATTATCTCAATGGCGGATAAATGACACAGCCAAGACAATAAAGCTTATTGTCTGCATGTGTGACACTCGAGCTGAGGCTGCTGAAGCCTCCTTCAGATAAAAGGACGAAATGCATGAACTTTTTATTGGCCGGTTCATCCAGATTAATTTGATTTTCCCCCCTACTGGCACCGCTGCTGCTGGAGTTGTGGCCAGACATTTTTAAATCCCTCCTTAGCAGAAGTTCAAGCAACAAACAGCAAGAGATTTAAACGAGGCTGCGTGCGTAAAAGCGGATTTTCAAAGCGTTTCGTCTCCGTTCATCCAAAAAAACAGAAAAGTTGCCAAATAAAATAGGAGGTAAAGCGACTACAGCGCCTGAAGGATGCAGTTTATTGTTACCCTGGTAGGCAAACCCGTCCGCTCCCCTTATTCTTCCCGATGCTGGCCGGAGTAAGGTGGTTGGAGCGTTTTCCTCCCTCAATGTTTCCTGCCGTAGGGTGGCTTACATTTGGGTTTAGGATACTCTTACGCGCACTTACCTGCTGTATGTGAGCGGGGACTTGTGATTTTTGTGCTCTACCTGCTTTCAATCTGCTGAAAATGGCGGATGGAGAGGCTTGAGTCGAAAGCCTTCTCAGTAACTCGGATCGTGGTGGAGTGGAGTTGGGAGAGGCAGCCTGTCAGAGCCGAGCTCACACAGCGATGGGGCAGAAGAAAAGCTCCAGCCCCGGCCTGGGAGCAAGGAGGCTGTTTGTTTCTGTCGCCGACAACAAGACAGGAGGCTCCCGGGTCGCCTCTCCTGCAGGCTGAGGTCCTGTCCACACTGCAGCCTCACACCAAACCATGCCAATTAAGTACCTTGCTCAGATTCATCTGGTAGCATAATGGGCCTGTAGGCTGGTGCCATCTGTGCATCCATGAATAGCTGAAAAGAACTCAATAAAAGCAGGCAAATGCAGGCAGAGCTGCTGATTGGTGGTAAAAACGCCCTCAACTTTCACATTTTTTGTTTTAAATTTCCTCCCTAGGGTGAGCTTTGCGCATTTGTTCCCCCTAATATAACTTATTAAATCTGCTTTAAAACTAATGCCTGCTCCTGCAGCAGTTGTTTAGTTATTTAATAGATTGTTTTAAAAAATAAAATTTCAAAAAGCACAAAATTACAGAACTTTTTCAAGCTGATTTGTTTTTAAGGTAAAATTACACGGTGTTCTCTCTGGCAGCGTAAGCATACACTGTTGTAGCTCTCATAAAGGTCATGATATGAAGCTATTCATAAATAATACAATCTTTATGAAACTGAAGTCAGTGGGATGCGGACAGATGGTCCGTGTATCATCCGATCATTCCAGTATTCCATTTAACCTGGCAAACGAAAAACAAAATAACGAAATTTGACTTCCTCACAGTCTAACTTGGTATCAGAATTCTGTGAAAACTGTGAGTTCTGAATAAAAAAAAGGCTTGAAACTTTCCTTTCTGTCAAAGTTTACAGTCAGAGCTGACTCATGTGGCCCTGAACCATCCCCTAGTTCTGCTGCTGTAGGCCTCAGCTGCTGAGGGATTTCCCATGATGCACTGAGCTCCTCTCCTCTCCATATGATTATATGCCATCACTGCATGTAATTAACTTTGTGTCTTCTCTCTCTTGTAGTTTGTGTTTTGTGCTCTCCAAAGCTCACATTTCTCATCTGCACTGGCTGACCTCAACGGCCTGATGAGTCTTTATTGTTCTCTTGTTTGTCTGCTGTGCTTTTGTCTCTACATTCTGCCCCCACTCCAACCATTGAGGCAGATGTCTACCATGCCAGAGACCAGTTCTCCTGCAATTTTGTTTCTGTTGAAGTAATTTTTTCATCCTGCTGTCAGTAAGTTTCGGCCTAAAGGGAATATTTAGATTTATTGGGGTTCTTTCTATAATAAAGCACTGCAAGGTGGTGGGAATAAAATGAAATGAAATTTAGCTGAATTGGAAGAAAAATCCCTAAGTGAGCAAAATACGGTAATTTGACCTGTTTATTCTTAACTAAATACAAAATCAAAGCACTAGATCACATCTATGCAAGCTTAACCCTTGTGTTGTAATTACCAAAAAATGTTGTTGCCTTGTCTGAAAAAAGTCCAAAAAATCAGAAAAAATCCCCAAAATTTATAAGGAATTCGCAAAATATTCAAGAAGAAAATTCCTGAAAAGTTTCCCTCAAAAGTTTTATTTTTTTTAAATAAAAAATCCCCAAATTTGACAGCGAAATTCACTGGATTTTGGTTGATTTTTTTCTTAATGTTCTTAAACATTTTTTTTTAATTTGTTTTTTTCCACCAAAAAAATGTTCAAAAATTTCCTAAAACAAATTTGAAAATGTGGAAGTTTTCACTGTGAAAAAAAAAATATATATATATATATATTTTCCACATTTTTAAAACTTTAAAACGGGTCAGTTTGACCCGAAAGACGACAGGAGGGTAATATATACAAAAATCCAATAATGCCATAAAACAGTCTTGCAAACTGTCCACAGTGTCCCTGAAACAACCACAGATGTTAAAGCTGGACACAGAATGATACAAATCTAATGTATGACAGTTCTCACATCGTCACCAAACTCTGTCCTCTAAAGAAAATACAAGAAATTATGACAATAAACACAGCACAATTCACAAACCTGCTCTTATATGTCTTCATCTCAAGACTAGAACAAGGCAAACAGTTGCAAGAAAGCTCCAGCAGCTGCGGATCCTGTTAGGCTGAACTGTAACTTGCCATATAAAGACTTCCCATAGATTGTAATCATATTGGCACTGAAAAGGCAAATAAGGTAAGCATGGCAGCTACCTCCACTGACAGGTTGAGTCTGTGGCCACTAGAGGCTGCTGTGATACCATAAACAGGTAGTTCAGTCGAATCAAAGTCTGTGGCTGCAGATTTGTGGCCTGTGGATAGTTAGAAGCATGGTTGGAACAGGGTCGGTGTCAGAGCAGAAGGTCCTGGATGAGTTGTAGCATTTGTGAGCAGATGTATGGTCTATGGAGATTCTCACTAAACACTGTCTCTGTACCACATGGTATGTCTGTGTCTGATGAAGGTGTTTGTTTCCTGTCAGGAATCAAAGGTAACCCTACCATCCTCCTGCTAATGGTCTGTGTTGCAGCTTTTTAAGGCATGCCTCTGTGCCATATGAGGACATAGCTGACAAGTTCCTACTCTATGATTGGGTACACCTGAGGGCACTCAGCCAGGGGTTCTATGTTAATTGCATTTCCTCCTCTGAGTTTTCCTGTTGTATTTGTTTTAAAATATCCCAGAAATGCAGTTACACAGGACAAATCATGTTGTAAATAATTCATTTCCTCACCTCATTCTGTGACCTCAGTCAACGTCATTTAATCAGATGTGGTGACTCCTATCCTCTCTCTTCAAAAGGCTTCACCTCGGCCGCACAGTGAAAGAGGAAATTTCTCTGCATTTTATGACTGTTTTTAGACCTTATGCCCATAAACCTCGAGTGTTCACATTAATATTCAAGCAAAGACGTATAGATGTACCTAAAGAAAAGGACAAATTAGCCACCTAACACCACCAGTACATATTATTATTTCAAAGGAACTGAACAAACTTCTTAAGGTTGGACCCCTTTTTGTCTTCAGAACTGCCTTGATTCTTCATGGCATACTTTCAACAAGGCGTTGGAAACATTCTTCAGAGATTCTGTTCCATATTGTCATGATTGCATCACACACTTGCTGCAGATTTATCGGCTGCACATCCATGATGTGAATCCAAATAGCAAGTCAGATAGTAATTCTTACTAACACACGGCACACAACTTTGATGCAAATTCTTTATTTGCATTTCGTGTGAGCAAGATTCAAGCTCAATCTTATACCTTTGGAACAGTAACTTGTCAGTGCTCTTTGGTGAACACATTTACCTTCCACCTAATTCACAATTTCTTGCTCTTTCAGGTTTGCAGATACATGGATAAAGATATACTGCAGAAAGCTGATATTAGAAAACATCACCCTGACTAATTTATCAGTGTGACTCCACTTCTTATATGAAGCATAGTTGCTAATATAAAACATTATTGTTCATTTGTTTAGTCATCTTAATGTCTAAATGATATTTGCTTTCGTAAAGGAGAATGTTCCCGTTGTAAACTCATAAAACTTACAAAAAAATCACACTGTGAGAGGTCTTATAAATGAGCATTTATTTCATACAGGCTCCTTAAAACAAGTGCAATTAAAAGCAGGCAGCGGTTGTGATGAGATATGCAATTTTAATGCAGAACACAGCTTGAACCGTTTAATTGGAACACAGTGTCCCCTTCACCATCCTAAAAATATTTACTGTGTGCAGGAAGAGTCGTGCACATGTAGCTGGTGCTGCAGCATGTCAGAGCGTGATTAATAGGAGACCTCTGCGGCTCCTGCTGCTGGACAGAGCAGGGAAAGTGATAGGCCTTCATGCTCTTTACCAGTATGCAGGACATGCGTGTTTTCTGATGCATGTGGGCTGCTGCAGTGTACAGTATGCATCATCCACGAGGGAACCATACGTTCTGTGCGTAAAGTACATTAGATGATTTAAAGCTGAACAACGATCGATGCTTTCCCAACAATATCAAACAAGTCACAAGTGCAAAGTGGTCATTGTTCATGAATTTCTAAACAAAATCACGATCACTCAGATGAATCAGAATATTCATATAGTGTCCCTGTAGTCCCCTTTAAATGGACAAATGTAAGTGTTTTACACCAATATCTGATCTCCTTTTCATGTCGCTCAGTGCTGCTTTTAATAGTCAGCCTGTCTTGTGTTCACATTTTATAACTTTCCACCACATTTCAGAGAGAAATTTTATGTAAAGCATTTTTGCTCAATTGTACCTAAAAATTAAGATTTCATACAAGGCATATAACTTCACCATTAAATATCAGGCCTTGTTTGAGTTTACACAACCAACTGTGTATGAAATCATATACTTTTACATTACTACTAAATTAAAATGAGCTCCACTTAAGTCAACATCAATGCATGAATCATTCTTCTGAGTGAATATATATTTTTTACCTTTGATACTTAAAGTACATTTTGCTGATAATATTTCCATCCGTTTATTTTTGTTGACACATGACAGCGGTCCTTGTACTGTTAGACTCTATTCACATTGATGCACTGTTGAGATCTTAAGTCTGCGCCTCCTCCAGCATTGATTCAGGTGGGAGAACAAACGCATTAACTTGTTTGCTTCATTTGGATATTGGTGCAAAGATGCACTTTTGCGATGTAGAAACCTTGGAGAACCTGCTGTGTGAGAAACCTTCAGGGGAATTTTCTTCAGCCAAGATTCAATGTCGTAAAACTAGTTCTGCTCGGTGCTTTTCTTGCTCCATATGGCCCCAAACAGTTGCTTCACCTTTACTTCAGTGTCCTGAAACAGGAGACGGAACTGTAGGTGTAAATTACAGGAACAGATATTGCTATTTGGACACGCTGTCAGTCTTGAAAGGTTTGATTTGTTATTTAACAGGAGGGATTTGGGTTGTTTTCCAGGAGTCTCAGCTGTACTTTCTGTTTAACAGGCTAAACAAAGATGGTTAAGTAAGGCAGAATTACCTGCTAAACATCAGCTAATTGTCACTGTCAGCCTGCTGATTTAACGTTCAGCTACAGGCCCACTAGCTGTAAACACTTTAGTCTGGTGTAAAACTCCTAATAAATAATGCCTCTGATTTTTTTTCTTTCTGTCTTTGATGTTGCTTTTGAAGTGATTAATATTTCAAACAGAAAGACATGAGGCCAGGTTTTCAGGCACTGATGTAATTTCAACAACAAACTATTTGCTAACAGTTGTGGATTCAAACAGTATATTTGGTGACATTTGTACTCACATGTGTTCACCGCAGTTTCTTTGATATAGTCATCCCAATAAATCCAACAACGATAAAAGACATCAGTGTGAAGAACGCTGCTCCGAGCACCACCCCTCTGTTTAGAAGAACTGGGAGATGAAAAAAGACTTTCAGTGTTTGCTTAACCCTCCTGTTGTCCACATTTACAGGCACCAAAAAATATTGTTTCCTTGTCTGAAAAAAAATCCAAAAATTCACCAAAAATTACCCAAATTTCTGAAAATTTGAAAAACCTTCAGGAAGAAAATTTCAATAATTCCTTAAAAGTTTTCCTTAAAAGTTTTATTTTGAAAAAAAATCCCAAATTTAGCAAGAAAATTCTTGTAAATATTTTCAAAAAATGAGCAAAAATCTTCAAAAAAAATCCTAAAAATATCCAACATGATTAAATGTAGTAAAAATAAAATTTCTAATATTTTCTTTAAGAACATTCACAAAAAATCAACCAAAATCCAGCGAAATTCGCTGGATTTTGGTTGATTTTTTTGTGAATGTTTACAACAAATTTTTTTAACATTTCTTTTGTCCATCAAAAAATTTTCAAAGATTTTGAAAAATTGTTGAAAATGTGGACATCAGAAGTTTCACTGTGAAAATAGTTTTTTCCCCCCACATTTTCAAACTTTAAAACGGGTCAATTTTGACCGACAGGACAACATGAGGGTTAAAAAAAATTGTTGTAAACATTCCCAAAAAAATCAACCAAAATCCAGCGAATTTCGCTGGATTTTGGTAGATTTTTTTATGAATGTTCTTAAGAAACATTTTTAACTATTCTTTTTTTCCACCAAAAAATGTTCGAAGATTTCCAAAAAAATGTTGAAAATGTGGACATCAGAAGTTTCACTGTGAAAATATCTGTTTTTTTCCACATGTTCAAACTTTAAAACGGGTCAATTTTGACCCACAGGACGACACGAGAGTTAAATGTCTCTACAACTGGTCACGATTACATCCTGGAATGCTTGAACGCAGCACAGAAACAGTAACTTCTCAGGTTAGTAGGCCTATGAGAGAAGAAGAATATGATGCCGAGAGACAATTTTACTTTGTGGAGAATTATTAATTTTAAAAAATGCTTTGAAAATAGCTGGGTGTTGGATTCTTACCTACAGGCCCATCTTCTATCAGTGTAACTGCAGCTATAAAATCATCTTCACGCAACCGAATGTGGCTGTGATTACCGCCTTCCACAGCAGCAGGGACAGTTTCAGCGTTTCCATCAGTGACAGCTGGTGCAGGAGTGGTGACAGGTTCCTCAGTTATCATCTCTGTTACAGCTACTGGAACTTCCTCAGCAGGGTCCAATACATTCTCTATGGCGACAGTCTCATCTGTGGACTCTGTGACAGGTATTATAACTGGATCCTCTGATTCACTTTCCTCAGCAGGGATGAGAATAACAGGAAGCTCTTCTTCAAGTGTACTAGGAGGAGGTTCACCTGCATCTGCGTTGTCCTCTGAAGCTTGATCTTCTGAAGGAATGACTGAAACAGGTGCTTCTGGAGCTGGATCCTCCACATCATGATGTTCTGGAGATTCACTCTCTGCTGCAGCAACCACTACTGTTTCATCTTCAGAGGCAGCTATACTACAGTTTCCTCCTCGGAAAATTCCTCTGAAGTTGCAGCTGGAGGTGCTTCAGGGTCTGACTGAGATTCAGCTTCATCTGGATCTGCAACGGGGACTGGTTCTGGTTCTTTTATAACAGCTGGAATTACGTCCTCAGCCGGCGGTTCCTCAGGAGATGGAGCTGCTTCCCCTTCAGCAGCTGGAATGTGTTTCTCCTGAACTGGTTCTTCTTCCTCTACGGGTGTGATTTCCTCTGGACCTGGTTGTTCAGCAGCAGCAGGAGACTGAACAACTTCAGCAGCTGCAAGAACAGTTAGATACACATTTAACTGCTTCACCAGACATTTGATTGGATCTGTAAATTAGTCAACAAAAGAACTGTACGTAATCTGCTTCAGTTAATATAGTATCATTAGTACAGTTTCACTGAAGTCACAGTTTATTTTGGAAGTGCTGAACCTGTCCTAATAATCTGTGTTTTCTCTGTCTGAGCCAAAGAAAATTATCTTTTGATTTGATTTCAAAGTTCCACCATAAACATGAGACATGAGTGGCCATTTTAAACGGTCTGAAGCTTAACAAAAGGGCAGCCATTTCCCACAAAGTGAACTCTGCACTGAAAACACTGTCAGATTTAATTATGGCACATTATGTAACAGTTCAAACCATCTTCAGTGACCAGATGCAGACGTGGAGGGCTTACAGCAACCCAAGTTTAGTTCAAACCTCTGACGTGGTAGCATTCAAACAGGGGCAGGTGTGTCATTCAGCAGGTCATGAACGTATTTTGAGATAAGCATGCTTGTTAATCACATCTGAGAGTTCAGGCAGAGGGGTTTTAGTCTCAGTTTATGGGGGTGACTGAGGTAGGTTTCCAAACTGAATGCTAATTTTTATTATTCACAGCTAGAAAACACCTAAAGCAGCATTTGCCTTTCCCTGCATTAGACTCTGTTGACTCACAAAGCTACCTGTTAGGTAACATCAAAGTCTGGTTTGTCCTTATTAAACAACATTTGCAAACTTCTGTAAAATAAATATTAAACCTCCTGTTGTCCTCATTTCCAGGCACCAAAAAATAGTTTCCTTGTCAGAAAAAAAAAATCCAAAAATTCAGAAAAAAATTCAACAAAATTCAGAAAATTTGCAAAACCTTCAGGAAGAAAATTACAGTAATTCCTTAAAAGTTTCCCTTAAAAGTTTTATTTTGAAAAAAATCCCCCAAATTTGGCAAGAAACTTCTTGCAAATATTTTCAAAAAATGAGAAAAAAACTTCAAAAAAAATCCTAAAAATATCTAAACTGATTACATATATACCAGTAAAACTTCTAATATTTTCTTTAAGAACATTCACAAAAAATCAACCAAAATCCAGCGAAATTCGCTGGATTTTGGTTGATTTTTTGTGAATATTCATAAGAAATGTTTTTAATATTTCTTTGTCCATCAAAAAATTTTCAAAGATTTTGAAAAATTGTTGAAAATGTGGACATCAAAGTTTCACTGTGAAAATAGTTTTTTCCCCCCACATTTTCAAACTTTAAAACGGGTCAATTTTGACCGACAGGACAACACGAGGGTTAAACTAATCATATAACAATATATATAATTATATTAAATATTACAAATCAACAGAATAAATCAGTCTATTCAGTAGATTCTGGCATTGATGTGATCATAAATCAACAAATACTGTTTAAATGTTCTTCCATCAATCTTGTGAATTAGTTATAAAAATTGCAGCACAAAAATCAGCTGATAAATAATTATAATATTCACAGTCAGGACATTATTTATCAGGGCGTCAGATTTAGATACTGATCATATTTAGGTTAATATATACTGTGCGTAAAAATCTGTCTAAATCCATATTAAGGTTAATTTGCCATTCCTGCAGTTCTTTAATAATTTAGTAACGTAGCTTTACAATAATTTAGCATCATTTAAATGTCATGAAAGCCACACAGGAGCCCATTTCCGTTAATTATAACTGCTCTCTGAGTTCAACCACCGCAGGAAAGAGTTCACATGAAAGGCGTGTCTTAGGTGTTGGTGAGTACAGCTGAACACTGAGGAGAAGGATGAGCAGGAGCAAAGAGGAACTTTTCAACATGATGTCGGTCTTGTCAGCGTCCTTTCCTTCTTGGTCTGAGTCAAACTCTCAGCTCCTAATACCTCCAGAACCGTGGTCAGACTGGTGGCCCCCGGTGAAAGTGAATATCCTGCAGGGGTGAGGCTCTGGTGCAGTGTCAGTGCGGACACGTGTAGTGAGGTGTCACACCATACGGAGGGCGAAGAGAAACCTCCTGAGACACGATCACATGGATTTCTTTCACAGCACTACACACCAGGCTCTCCTCTGACATGCGTTACAATTCCAACAGCTTGAAAAAGATTAAAAGGATACCAATTCCTGTTTCAATGTGGAGCTAAGCAACATATGGCTGCTTCTAAGCAATACATAGATTAAAGAAATACTTTCCCACAATGGAGAGAAAAACTCTCTTAGCAAGAGCTGAATTCATTTTCTAAGATATAAATAAAGGTCTTTGCTCTGTGAACGCAGCACCCAGTGGCATGCAGAATTACCAGCTCAGCCACCACATTAAATATTTACCCTATCTTAAACTGATGAAAGGATATACTAGGTTTTAATACTTCCATTAACTGAAGTAGAGCCTGAACGAATATTAAACTTTGCTACGCATCGGTTCACAGGGCATATTTTCCTCTGCACAAATTAAACTGCTGGCGTCTCTGCAGTGTGGACTACTCTCCAGTGGTTACATTAAGGGGGCGATATCACATTCTTTGGGAGTGATAAGAAGTTTCTGTGTTTTTAAAAGTGGTAGTCATGGGTATTTATAATATTTAAGGGTAAAAATGTTTGCTTTTAACAACCTCACGACTGAAGCTACAACAGCCAGATCTCATATGTTGTCACACAACACGGGCTTGACAAAGGAGCATTCAGAGTACAGAGAACAGAGTGTGACCGCAGAAAAACTATGTTATTTTTTTCATATGCCTTTTGTAAAATGTAAATGTGTATGTAAATATACAGATTTTTATACATGTTGCAGTGTAAAGCAGCTCAAACATGGGTCAATAAATAATTGTGGGACTTTTCACATCATAGTTGGCATTTTAGCTGTTTTGAGGCCTCAAACCAACGTGGCCGCCTATAAGCAAACACCACATGGCATTTTTAGAGAAAGATTCTTCTAAAATATTATATGTACAATTGACTAAAATTAAAAGTTATATATAAAGATATCATTGTAAACCTGTCGACATGCCAAAAATCCACACTTGACTCACACACTGCTTCATAATAAATAACTCAGAAAGCCTTGGAGTCTTGCCAGTCTTTTCTTCAGGAGGAAATGACATCATGTGGAGCAGGTCATGTGATCTGGAATTAACACGCTTCCTTGAGAGGTGTTTTTGTAAAGGGTAACTTAGGTGAAAGTGATTTCTCGGACACAGATACAATTTGTTATTTTAAATTAAAATTTGATATGTTGCCAAAAAAGAAATATCTGTCATGATTATCTCAACTTAATAAAAAGAACACAAACAAAATTACTTTTGAATAAACTCATTTTATTATTGTTTAGCTAATTAGAGGGTGGTTGTTATTAAATTGGGACGGTATTTAGTTGACATTTTAGTGACATCCAGTCATTTTTTTTATTAATAAATGATTGTTTCCATAATAATGATGGGATTTGTAAAGACATGATTATAACGAACACAAATAACACTTTACTTTTAATAAAAATGTATGCAAGATATATCCCATGAACTTCCCTCAATTATGAATTGGCCCATATGGTGAGAGAATAACAAGGAACTCGCTTATATTATCTGTGAATGTCTCTCCCTTTTTCTTGCTCAGATTGTGAGAAGTGAAATGAATCTCGACACACAAATCAGCCTTTTGCTGATAATGTAATCTCCATTTACTATAAGCTCAGACGTCCAGGAAGAAAGCTCAAACAGCACATTATTCCACAGTGAAGTTATCATATTTTATTTCTTTAAGTGCCATTCATGCATATTGGGGAAGGGGGTGGGGTGGGCGGTGGTATCGACAATTCTAATAACACTTGAGTTATTTTACAGCACTAAACGAATACAAAGAGTAGCTGTGTCACCTCATTGGACAACAAAAGTAATAAACCGTGCAATAAACAACAAAAGAAAAGAGGACAAATAGGAGAAAAAAATTACAAGAAATGACAAAGACAAAATAAAAAAAACAAACAAACAAACTGAAAAATAAAACACAAACCAAATATATATTATCAACACTGAAACACTGAATGTAGAACCATAGTACAGGTAAAAGGTAGTGTCACACAAAAAGCCAACGCATTTTCATCACATATATACAATATAGATATATACATACTGTCACCCTCTGATTGGACAATAACAAAATACTCTATTCTTTTCCCCCTCCTCTCTTTCGTGAATAAGACCCACCCTCTGCCATGATACCCCACCCCCAAGAGGAAAAAAAGGGATGATTGAAAAGACATATATGTACAAGCACAACAACACACCAGCACTGAATAAAATAGGCCCCAATCAGCAGTAGATGTTGGCAGTTCTCTCCCATTTTGTAACAAGGATTTTTTTTTTTTAGCTTTTTTTTCCCCCAATAATAATAATAATCTCTCTGGCAGGTACATGTTCAGCGGTATTTAAAACCTTAAATTGTCATCTGAGAAAACAAAAAAAGAACTTAAACTCCCACAAGCAGACAGACACAGACACACACACACACACACACACACACACAGAGACATAACGTAAAACCGTGATTGTGATCCAGTCATTGTCTTCACCTTTTTTTTCCCTTTTTAGCCACATCTGTTTGCGTTTTACCTGTGGGCTGATGTGCTCTTATAGTAGCTTTTGTGTTCACAGTCTTCACCTGGAAGAGCGGGAACACTTCACCTTCCTCACACCAGCCGAGGACTCGCGGGTTGTTCTCTGTTTCAGCTCCTTAGAGTCCTCATTAACACACACACACACACACACACACACACACCGATTCTCCTTTATTCGCTGCCGTCTTCGGTTGCAGTCCTCTGGCCCGCACTCACCCAAAAGTCACAATTTGGTTAACTCGGCTCACTAAGTATCCCGTCTGAGCGCTAAAAATTAAATCCTGGCAGTTGAGCAAAACCTAAAAAGTCACTGCTGACGTCCACAGGTGAGGCAATCTTCCACATACACACAGACAAACAACACATGGCAAGAAAAAGAAGCAGAAGTGGACAGATGTGATTGGCAGAGATTTAAAAAGGAAGAAAAAGAACAAGAAGTAGCTGAAAATATAAAAATGAACGGCAGTATCGTTACTTCAAAGAAGAGAACTCGGCTTCTTCTGCACAGTGCAGCTCTGGACAGTTCAACAGAAGATCTACAGTATAACACCGGGCTGGTTATAGTTCCAAATAAGCTCCTATGTGTTCAGAAATATGGTTCAATAACGTCCAAAAAAACAAACAACCATGTGAGACTCAAAAGTGCCTTTTCTCACCAACACAAAGCATCATAAAATCATACAGAATCCATGATTGTCATCCAAAATATGAAATCAAAACTGCGCCCAACTGCTGGAGTCCCTAGCAGCTAATTTTTCTAAAAGAAATCGTTTGAAATTTTGGGGCAATTTTTAAAAAATCTTTAGCTTCCTTGCTGAGATTTAGATGAAGGGATTAATGCCTCTCTTATGTCTGAATCATAAACATGAAGCCACAGCTGGGAGGCTGCTAGCTTAGCGCAAAGACTGGAAACACTGTTCGGTTTATTCTCACCTATTCAGCTCACCTATGATTAAAACATATTTACTGAACAAATGGGATTCTGTAAGGTTTGGGTCTTTTTAGTTTGAAGTTAGCTTCAGGCCACACTTTTCTCTGCTGTATCACTTTCAGCTGTAGCTCACAAACCACCTTTTATTCTTATTTTTTACTTTATTGTCTACATTACTGATTTTAGATGAAAATATGATATACATTTCATCAAATATATATGACATATTTCATCAGTAACGAATGACATTACTTGTGTGAAACCCGAGGCAGATGAATTGTGAGCAAAAAAGTTGATCGTGTGAGAATGCACCGGACAACTGAAGGGAAGCGACACTAACGGAAAGGTGACAAGCGAATAAATCCACCCTTTCACAGCAGGACTAGCAAAGAAAGCTTTTTTAAAATCATTTTTACAGGTCATTTTAGAGCTAATTGTAGTACATGTAAACAGTGCAGGCTGGCACTTGCTGTCCATGTTTACAAGAACAGGCAGCATTACTCCACAAAATGAGACCATAAACTGCACATAAATTGAGAATATAATGTGTTAATTAATGAGCTTCACACGTCTGGCAGGCAGATTTGGACGGTTTAGATGTTTGCAGTCTTTACAATAAGCCTCATATTTACCACGCAGACATGAGAGCGACTTCAGTTTCTCATCTAACTGTCTTAGAGCCAATAAGCAGACATTTCCCAAAATATTGAACTGTTCCTTTAAACAAAGACACACGGTGTCATAGATGCAGAGCACCATACACAGTTCAGCGATATGACAGAGAGAAGTCATCCTGCTCATCGTCAGCTGTGGACAATGCATCCAAACATCAGACAGTCTACATGTGAGTGAAATGATGAATAAGAGGATGAAAAACGGAATTAATAGGTGCGATTAGCTTTCTAGACCCAGGAGGTGCTTTGCATTTTAAAATGGATAAGTAAACAAAAGCATAGGTGTGCAAAGGGCTTTTTTTTTCTTGAACATAGTGTCTCTAAAGTTCAGCACCTGTCTGATTGACGAGCCACTTGTTACAGGACACAGAGGACAGGTTTCCAGAACCGCTGATCTCCCTGTTCTGTGCTTTGAGAAACCCTTTCCACGAAAACGCAAATCTAGTCTTTAATCACTGTGTGCATCTGCTTTTGTGCTCATAGATAGCATAGAGATGATTGCAGCAATCAATCATAGCCCTAAAATTACAATAAAACCGAAACACACACACGCCATATGTTCAACCGACACGCACACACACTGCATGTACTGTATAATGAGTCACATTTCTCATTCTGTTATGATTGTATAATAGCAAAATCTTACGCTATCTATCACAACAAAACATTGGGCAGTTTAAAAAAAAAAGAAGAAAGAATCATATCTCCATAATTTCAATGTCAGAAGTGACAATAAACACTGCATGCAGCATCAAAAGCTTTGATGTACATAAGCGGAAAAATTTGGCTGCAACTCGTTCTTGAAAAGAAACTTGCAGTAAAAAACGAGGCCGATTTTTGACCACTGTAAAGAAAAAGTTCAATAAGTATTGTGAAATCTATTGATCATTAATCAAAGTCTAAATCACACATGTTTCTTTTGGGCAGAGCTGAGCTACTCGTTTCCCCCCGTGTCTTCATGATGACCGAGGCTAACAGTGCGTGATGTGTGCTTCTTATTTACGATGTTCTCAACAAACTAAAGGTGAAGAAACATCTCCTAAAATGTTCATTCAATAAATCTGAACCCTCCTGACTTCAACAACTGCATTGAAAAATATCCTCTGCACACTAGAGTCTGAACTAAAATTGGCATTTTGAGGCCAATTTGACACTTGAGTTTAAAGTTGATATTGTATATTACTTACATAAACAACCAACATTTCACTGTCTAATTTGTGTTTATAACGAATTAAGACACTCAGTCAGACAATTCTGAGTTTACAACTTTCCAAAGAAAGTGTGTTTTTGGAACACAATGCCTCAATGACCTCAAACATATCTTTGACATTTATTTGTTATTTATAGGCCAACATATATTTCAATATCGATACCAATAACAACCGGTAATCAGATAAGATTGAGAAATACCCTCTTGCCCATATTTTCGTCAGACGCTATTGCAGATTACTTCACTGTTATTGAATGATCAAGTCTTGTTTAATGATCAATAGGCATATTATCTAAAACTCATGAACTTGTGATTGGTGGAGCAAATATCAGCCACATGACGCACATGGAGAACCTAAACCTCAGGCTACTTTGGGTTGGAAGAATTTTTAAAGACTCAAATGTCTGACTTCCCTGCGATCATCTTCTGCTCTCTCTCATCAAATTCATTCATCTTTAAGTGCTTGAGACAGAGAACTAAGAAAGAAAGTTGCTTTACTACGATACCTGGTCTATCACGGCGAGTCTGATCACATTGTTTGGCTAAAGAAGCGGACCACGAGACTTTCCGTGATCTCTCACGCTCCCTTTCTTGCTTCCGGTTTGTTGAATATCAAACCTGCTTAAACATTTAACACCCTGTTCAAAACCTCAGTTTTTGTAAACCTAACTTTACCGCCAATTCAGCCACAGAGGGGCCCACTTTCTCCCAAAAGTGATCAACGAGCACCATCACATTACTCACAGAGACGGCCTGTGTTTCTTAAAAAAAACAAAAAACAAACAAAAAAACCTAAACAAATTTTAAAAAAAGAGATAAACTCATCCAAGAGGCAGCTGATGCCAATGTCAACACGAGAATTACAAGCTGAACACGTCGCTCAAATCACATAACAGTTACAGAGCAGGGGGTTTGGGGGGGAGAGGGGTTCGGACTTTGGAAGGCTGCTCGCTAGGGACGGGGAGAGGGCTGGCTGAAGAGCTGAGGAGCATGTGGTTTAGACGTGAATGTGTTCTACTTGTCTCTGGACAAGTTTGTAAGCAATCACTTTGACATGTCCGACTAAATATGATTGTCTTCAAAGTAACATCTTCTAGTTATGTTTTGCTTTTGTAAAATTGTCAGGACTCTGAAGTCTGTATTTCTCCAAAGCTTGTCAAATGTTCTTCTGCATCCCACCCACAGTGGCCTTCTCCACCTGCGGCCTTTCAGCTCAGCCTGGCTTCCTCCGGCTTCCACCTCCTCTCCTCGCTCCCATTTGTTTGCAAAAACGGAGGTCTAGGGGCTAGACGATGGAGTCCCAATCAAAATCATCCTGGATGTCGTCAGCTGGCATGCGATGCATCTGGAAGTTTCTGGTAGGTATCATGTGCTGCTGGTTCATCTGTGCATGATGTGCTGGAAAGACAGAAAGAAAATCAAATTCACCCAGTGGTTTCTTTTGTTAGGGAAGACTGGAAAAATGGATTTGGTGGGTTTGTGCACAAGACAGTCGTTATTGTCACAACAGCTGTAAGTAATCATTTTTGACTCGTGTGTGTTTTTGTGGCCACTTGCTACCTGTCATAGTGGGTCCTGCACTGCTCATGGTGGGCATGTGGGGATATCCTGGAGGACCCATCATGGACATGCTCTGTCTAGAGTCCATGTAGAGATTTCCTGGAGGACAGAATCAAAACTTCATCTTAAACCTCTATTAAACCACAACCTGTTCAGATGCAGTTCCACTAATGCATTTCAACATCATTAGCCTTGTAATTTGGAATCCACTCTCATTCCTCCACAAAGAATCTCAGAATCTGTTGCAAATGCACACAGGTGGAAGGTCATAATTTATGCTGCTACAGCTGCACTGTACCGTCACACTTGTAAACATTAAGTGATCTTTAGAATTTCTCATATCTGCAGTTTGTGAATAAGAGAGACTGTTTTGCTGTTAGTGTTTCAGCAGTGACTTCCACCCTATGGGGGATCAAAATTTACTCTTACCTTTGCCTCCTCTTTAGAATTTACTGTATTATTTAGCATCTTTGGGCTACTGAAAGGGAATTCAAACTTGTATAATGAAACCGGTACACAAACACTGCAAACAGTAAACATGACTTCTTTTTAAGACGTGGGAACCTATGGCTCATAGTTCAAAAAATAAGTTTGTCCTTACAGAAAGAAGAAATTTTGAGTGGAATAAATGAATCAGAGGTTGGGCATGTGCTTTCATCTTTACAGGGTTCAGTAAGAATTAAAAACTCCACACATAAACACATTTGTCTATAAACAGGCAGAGGTCTCATGGACACGCTGACAAATTGCAATTTAAGTCTCTCTTCTGTACAGTACATAAAAAATGTATCTAAATGAGACCAAAGGACAAAAGTTTAAATTCCAAAACCATACACGATACATCATGCAGATCACTGCATTCCCAACTAATGCAAAAATATGACAACAGTCTCTCAATAATCATGGAAATATTACTTTAAAAGCAATTTAAAGTGATTTGCTTTTACACAATCTCTGCACTGATCACAATGACTGTCTTCTTCAGGTAAAGGAGCAGCTCTTTAACCTGTGTTGAGGTGCTGGCTGGGTTTGTTGGTGTGCATGGAGCCATGGCAAACAGGAGACTGCACTGCCCCTTGTGGCTGGATTACACCGGTGCGGGCAAAAAACTGGTTGATGGATGAGCAGAGGTCTGCGATCTGGGTGGGTTCCAGAGACCAATTGTTCAACTCTGCTTGTCTCATACTCTCTCTCAATCCTTGGGGACAAAAAAAAACACACATTAAAAACACACAAACAGCAGAGTCACAGTCAGGGCTAGCGATGGCTTCTCTAAGCACTAAAATGCCTTTGTGACAATGAAATGTATGAATCTGCACCAGTTGACTGTCCACGGAATATAAATGTATTAAACGAGAAACTAATTTACAAACATGAAGCAAGAACTTGGCTGCAATATATATTCATTATGTCAGTAACCTTCAGTGGGTGATATTTAAAAAACATCCTACCTTGCAATCCTAGACTGTAATTGGATAAACTGACCTGCTGAGCTTGGTGTTTTGGTAATTAAACTTGAAGGCAGTGTTATTTAATTGAAGAGCTCAGTTTAATTAAACTCGTAATCAACTCCACAGTGTCAACACTTCAGCACTCAATCAAAAGCTGGGGCAGTACTGTACTATCAGCATCTAGCTTTAAATGTTAATTTCCTCTGATTGTGTATGAGTAGTCGGGAGGTAAATCTGACAGAGAAAACCGGAATCTTGGAAAATGTTTGCGCAGGACGTATGGTTTGATTATTATTGTCAGTGCAGTGAGATCTGCTTGTAGTGTCCAAACCGCACCTTGGAAAGGTGAAAGGTCGACATCAGCCCAGTTATAGCTGCTAGCAATACGACAGCTTTCTTTCAGTGCATCCAGATTTGGGTACCAGTCAGACAGTAAACCTGTAACAAACACACAGCATACTATCTGTAACATTACAAAATACGAGATGAAATTCTGGTATTTTGGTACTAGTGCCAAGCTGACTCGTGGGACAAATACAGATTTATCCCTAATTACATCATTTACGGGCCATTGCACAATAATTGCTGTTAACTGCTTTTTACTGTGGGTGAGGCAATAAGGTCTGATGATGCATTTTCATTGTGGTCACATTTTAATAGCTGCGCAGGCAGTCTTACGGTGTCAAACGAATGAGAAGGTAACACCAAATAAAACAGTTTATCAGGCTTTTAAACAGCTCAGTACCGTGGTGTGGCCACTAGGAGGAGCCAGGTGACTCTACAAAGCGGCTAAAGTCGCTGGCTTCAGTAGTGCTTTGTTCTCAACAGCACATATAATAAATCAGATGATGATTTACCATTTAGCACTTAAAACAACAACAATGGTGCTTTATGGCTACAAAATGAAGACTGATATGAAGCCACACTCAGCAGTAAATGTGTCATCTTTGCTCTGGTCCACATGCGTCTGTGTGATGGACAGGATGAGGAGAAAAACAACACAAGGCGACGCCGGTCCACGAGAAGACAGCGACAGACAGAGGGTCTTACCTGTGTTGCAGGCCATCTGTTGCTGGGTGGGATGGGGCTGGTGGGAGAGGCTCTGGTGCTGCTGTCCGTGTTGAGGAGGGTGCTGGCTGTGCTGCGTGTGTTGGGAGGGGTGTGGCGTGTGTTGCTGCGGGTGCTGGCCGTGGGATGGGTGCTGCGACGGGTGCTGCCCGTGCTGGGAGTGCGCACCGTGCTGGGGGTGCTGGGAGTGCTGTTGGTGCTGTGGGTGCTGACTGTGTTGGCTGTGCTGGGCGTGCTGGCTGTGTTGGTTGTGTTGGTTGTGGGGTCCGCCGTGCTGCGGGAGGTGCTGTGCGTGGGGGGAGCCGTGGCCAGGGTGGGCTTGGGCAGGATGGGACAGGGGCACTTGGCCACTGTTGGCGGAGTGGCTGTTGGGGTGGTTGTTGGGTTGGTTGTTTGACAGACTGTTCTGAGTGCTAATGGTGCCACTGGGGGAGTGCTGATATGAGCAGGAGGTGTGGGTCTGCTGGGAGGAATCTGACGGTATGCCCATCAGACCTGGGAAACAAAACACACCGACACGGAGCTGTCAGAGTGCTGACAAGAAATGTCAATAATAGATTCAACACAAAATTATGCAAACAATTTGATAGGCATGCAACTTACAGCTATTATTGTGCATAAATGTACAGATGACTTTCTTGATTAATTACCAAGTTGTTTTTTCCATTAAATGTCAGAAAACATTTCAGAGCTCAAACTGGCATCTTTAAATGTTTAGTGTCATCTAACCAACAGTCAAAAAAATAATCAACTTTAAATTAAACTAGCAAGTGCTCACATAGAAGAAGCTGGCTTAGTGCTTTATTTGAAAAAAAAAAAATCCAAATAGTGTAATTATCCGTCTATCAATTAATCATTTTCAAAGCAGTACATGACACATTCTAACTTTTCAAACGTGAGGGTTTGATTCTTTCCTCGGTTTCTCATTGGATCATTTGTTATAACAGAAAAATCTACTGTAGACGTCACCTTGGGCCCAGTCAATCAATGAATCTAAAAATAATTGACAAATTAAATGATCATGTCTTTATTGGCAGCCCCAGCTGGTGAGAAGAGACGACTAATTCCAACATAAATGCACTCACATGGTTTCAGAAGGAGCTGAATAAGTGTAAAGCAGCTACTTGCGGTCATCTATCTTAACATCTTACAGTAATGGGATGTAGTTCTGCACTTGAGACAGACCAGCTGCCATTTTGTTGTATGAGGGAATGACTCAGCATCGGTTGTGATTCGAAGGTTCGCAAGCTCGAGTTGCTGTCGTCTCTCCTCTCCAGCTACACGGCACTGGATTGTCTTTGACAAAATCACTGTGCTGCAGCGTAGCTTTTTTAACAGACATGACTGGCGCATGAACATCTGCACACCCAACTGCAATCATCTGAGTGGCGGGGAGTGGTCTTAAGAGGCCCTGTCCTTCACAGCTTTGGCACAGTAAACCTATTTCACTGGAGTGCTTTTAGAGCTGACTCTAGCCCTGCACCTCCACAATCGGCACGTAACACTCACTGCAGGGGTGACAAAGGTGCATCTCTTATCGGCACAGAAAGCCCATTGTCCAACTAGGGAAATACAGAAAGCAATTAACGCGGCACCAGAATAATAATGCGAGCTCATTACCTATTATCAAAGCCAGTGAATTAGCTCACTGTCTACAGCGGCAGAGTGTGAAATCCTCTAGCTCGATTATTTACGCTTTTTAATTGCTAGAGCTTGTCTGACTAAGAGATTTCACTTTTATGCGCATAAAAAAGGTAACAACTTTCAACTAATGAAACATAGATGATAGATTAAAGGAGAGAAACTCTTTGAAAACATTAGCATGAAATGCATTTGATTTGTGAAAGTAGGTTATACACAGAAAGCTCAGTCTACTTTGCTCGTAACTCGCTTGTCAAGTGCTCCATGTTTATCAGTCAATCAGATTACAAGAAAAACTGCCTTTTGTTCTGCAGGGACTCATCATTTTGGAAAGCTGTGCCCAATCCACACTATGCATTATATGAAACAAAGATCCCATCATTATGACAAATGAATGACAAATCCAACAGATTTACTGAGGACCTGGGCTGCCTATAACCTCTCCTCTGATGAAACACAGCCCAGATGAAAAAACACTTTCAACGTAATGTGAAAAATATAAAGTAGAGAATTAACCATAAATTAAATGCAGTAAAATCTCTTTAAAGTATGTATGACATGAACTCTCAGGCTCAGCATTTAAATATCAAATGAGGTCTTTCCTACATTTCTCTGGCAAAAGATCATGAAAATACTCACCACAGATTTGCACTATAGGCCAGTCAGTCTGTCAAATACCTGCTCACTTATTAGTAAACCTCATTAGTGCCTAAAGACTCTCTATAGTCCCAGCTGTTAAGAACAAACCCACATTAGGAAAATCGTTCTGAGAATCATCCCGTTCCTTGATAAGTGAAGCTTAGGTTCTCTATTAGTTTCCACTAGACGCTCCCATGAGGCCACTCACCTTGTTGGCTGAAGGACTGCTCAAAAACAGACTTGTAAAGGCTGCGGAAGGAGGCACTGAGATCTTCAAATTCTGAAAAGAGGAGCTGCTTGTCCCTGTCTGGCATGTTGTACTGGGACTGGGGAGGCTGCTGGAGGCTCATAGACTGGGACACAGGCTCTGGGTGACTGGTCACCTGGGGAGGGGAGGAATGCCAAGCAGTTTTATAAAACGGAGCCATATTGCTTGCAAAATAAGATCGTGTTTAATGTTTCATTTGTGAAACAGTTTGCTGAAGTACACTGGCTAGAGCTCTGCTACAAGCAAACCACAGTCTAGAGGGGCTATTGATGCTAAGAGGAGCGCATTATAATGTTTAAACAAGCACATCAATAATACATAGTTTTCAGAGATACCTGCCATGCTCATCTGGTCATGGAGCCACAGAAAAGAAAACAGACAAGCTCCAGAAGATTTAAAGCAAATCGTCAAACAAAAGTCAAACACACAGATAATTTAACTGTGCTGAGGAGTGACTGTAACAGCGTATATTTCTGTCTGACAAGCTGTCAGTCATACAACACATAAAACAATTACACAAACAATAACAGTGTGGGTCAGTGCTTACCGCCTTGGCTCACACAACATTAAGAGAGCAACTGGAATGGACACAAAGCCAATACTCAGGTGGCTGAGCAAAATGTATTTAAAACAAAATCAATAGCAATACCTTGTACAAATAAGCAGCCATTTTATCCATGTATTTGTGTGGGCAGCCAATGTTATGCACTGCCCCTGGGTGTGAAGCAGCAATCAGTGTTCCCTCCAGCAACCAGTATGTCTACGAGATTCACCACAGCAAGGGCAGCGATTGCTATTTCACAAAGTAGGACCTGACCTGTGCGCACTGCGGGGTTGCGTTACAAGAGAGGTCATGTCCAATTTTTGATCATAACATCTTCCTCTTCCAATATGTGGGCAGGCAGCTGAAGTGCATGGCTCACAGACTGGCTTGGGTAAGAGTGAAGAGGTGATAATAAAGCCAGAGTGTTTACTGTGAGGTGCTGCTTTGACTGCGCGAGAGAGAGAGAGCGAGCGAGCGAGCGCATCCATCAGGCTGAGCCGATCGATGCCCAGCGCCTGGAGCAGGGAGCACTCTAGGATGCAGGAGGACCACACCAAAGAGGGGGCATCTCTGGTGGGAGGACATCAGAAGAAGCGTTTCTCTTTGTCTGGCTTCCAGGAGCGTGCACATTTTTCTCTGTTTCCCTTAACCCCCTTCCTGATGTTGTACTCCAGCTCATGTCCATTCTGAACCTCGGTCTATTACTGTCTACAGCTGGCTCTCTGAAGAAAGCCTCCTGGGGCTTTCTGATCAGATGAAATATGGGATACAGTACACTTTCTAAGTCTGGCAGTGTTTCATTTTCATTCATTTCAGTGACTAGCTCCCTCAGGGCTTGAAAAATGTTGCTAAAATGAGAATTTATCATTTTACTTCAGTGTTAAATGCTCAAAAGAACAACAATTACACCAAATTCATATAAATATCCTGTTATAAATATCAGCATATGAGACAATCATGAGCTGGAGTGTATCTAGAAACCAAAAATACCATCGTTCCACACTATTCAGTCTTCACACAACGGCAGGGGCATAGTGTATTTGGCAACCAGAACGCAGCACTGGTACCTTTGTTATTTTGTGATTACACTAGAGCATCATGCAGATTAATAGCTGGAAATAAACCAAAGGCATTCATGGGCCCATTCAGCTCAGTCTAACCGAGACACAACTCAGAAGTGGTCTAACTGGGTCAGGCAGGACTCTATTGTCTTTGTGTCGATATGTCAGCTTCAATCATATGGTCATCACAATCACCGCAGAGAAAAATTCTTGATACCAGATGGAATGTGCGACTCATGAAGTGCTGGGAAAACGTATATTGTTCCAGTTTTTTTCCAGCTACAGGCCGCTTTGCTGTAGCTCATTATGCTGCTGCAGGTGCTGGTGTTCTCTCTTGTTTTAGGTCTAGTTAGTTGGGCTAGTTTCAGTCGACCAGAGAGCGTCTAATTATCCTTAGGCCATTACAGGCGGAGTTGGACTGTCCTCAGTGCCCTTTTGTTTTGGGTTCCTATTCTTTAAAGTTAATTTATGCATGCTGGATTTGGGTAGGTTTTCCATGGTACATTTCACATTAAGTCCAGAGTTTCAGATTAGTAAAGACCTCGAGAATACACTCATCATTGCAGACTTATAACCAATTGAAAATTTGTCCTTGTTCTTACCGGTGTATAGCTGTGCACACTGCCCACGCTGTTGAGATTGACAGAGGCCAGACTCTGATCAGACAGGCTGTTGTTAAGGCTGCTTCTTGGACTATCGCTCCCTTCCTGGTCTGTGTTGTATAACGCCACCTGAAACGCATATATGTGCATTAGCTTTCATTTCTTTGACACACACATTCACAGACTAATTACTGTCATCAAAGTCATTGCTCCTCTTGTGGAAGGTAAAGAATGTTAGTTCTCCTTGGAGAAAATGAATAAGAAAGGTAATGTTCATATTACTGGATAATAAGATAATTTCAGGTAGAAATGTAAGGCGATGAATGTGTGTATGCTGCGTGCAATGACATGCCATAAAAGCAGAGCAGATTTTCATTTTGTTGAGTGTGTGTGGAAGACACAGGGTGCTGCTCAACAACCTCTATGGTCACTAAGGGGTTCCATCTGAATGTGTAAAGGGGTCTGGAGACAGCTGAGACATTCCCATCACTAAAGGTCACACTACTGGCGATGTCAGCCACATCTGCTCACCAAGCGCAAATCCGTTTGGGACAGCTAACAAAGGATTTCAGTGCAGCCGAGACACTGACCTTTCAATGTAGGAACGAAACTAGCCGAAGCACTTCAGGACGACAATCTTAATTATCGTCTAACAGGGTTTAGTCCTCCCACCCTTCCCAAATAAAGTGCGCCGTCAGACAATTAGGACAATAGTAAGAAGAACAATCCAGATAATGAATATAATGATACCCACAGAGAGTAGCCCATGTGCTGAGGTTTATTTTGCGAGAAAGGAATGGCAGTAATGCACTGACGGTGTTGCAGTGGAAGAAGGCCTGGCATTCTAAGATTGGTGAGTGTTCATATATGTGTGCTCGTCCATGACTGAGTGCAGCATGGTGGCTTCTGCTCATCACTGTGAGTGGAACAGAGTGGGCTCTGTGCTCAGCACAATGAGACAGCAGTTGCAGCAGCCTTCAGGCAGGCAGATTGGCCCGGCCCTGCCCAGCACCCTGCCTCTCAGCAGTAGCAGTGGACTGAAGCCTCTTGTCTCTCTGTTGAGCTGCAGCGTGTTACCACAGAGGCCACAAGGAGGGGAGGAAACTCCGGCAGCCCTGACCGTCTTCTCTGCTCTGACTGATTGGCTGGCTGACTAACGTGCTGGTTCGAATCCAGGATGCAGATAGAGAGCGTCTGATCATGTTCATACTTCTACCTAGCACTGGTAGAATGTGATAGAAATACCGTGATTCTAAAAAGATGAGAGCTCAAACGCTGAATCCAGGCAACACTGCTAAAGGAATAGGGGTGAGGCAGAGGGGGAGGAGGACAGGGGGGTGGTAAGAGAAGCTCATTAGGCAACTCTAGCCTTCCTCCACTCAGTGTGGGCTTGGCTCCAGTGTTCATTAGCGTGAAGGGGAACTCAATGAGCAGCTAAGACTGAAGGCTTAAGCACGTCTACAAAATCAGCTCTACAATGCTAATCAAAAACAGCGTGCCTCAGAAATATAAATGTTATGTGTAATGAAGTCATAAAACAGGCTTTTAGCCTTAAGTCTCTCACCACAATCTATTTTTACTCTACTCAACCATAAAGTGTGATGATTTCAAAACCTCACTCCTCTGTGGTTTACCCAGACCCCTGAGTCCCCTGAGTGAAGACACCCACTCAAGCACACACCATAGCAGACTAACACCCAGTCGCATCTCACCCACGTACACAAAAGCATGCACCTACATAAAACACACACACACACACATTTCTACAGCTACGGATGTGCACACAGGTAGAATAATACACACAAATGCACACAGACAGAGGCAAGCATGCTCATACAGGCAGGAGCAGCTCCACAGTAAATACTGTGTATGGCTAGCAGGCAAGCGAGTCAGAGTTCTATTCTTAGCAATGAATTAAGTAAAAAGCCAGAGGTGTCTTTTACATGGGGGCCTAATCTGGAGCATGAGACATGGATTATGAAATCAAAGCAAGATTGGCCCAGGTGTCTCCAACAATACCAGCCAATGTTCAGCACAATCCCTGCATACAGGATTGAACAGACAGAGAGAGACAGAGGAAGAGAGAAGGAAGGGGGGTGTGTGAGAGAGAGAGAATAGGAGGAAAAAGCCAGAATATTCACTAGGAAGCATAATTTCAACAATTGCTTCTTTCCCTTCATCCTCACACTTCAATGGCAAAGTTTCTTCACTTTCAATCCAGTGTTTGGAGCTGCCTCAGTATTCAACCAACGGGGGGGGGGAAGTCCGAGTCTGTGTGACACAGGCGCAAGAAAAAGAGGGGGAATACAATCTTGTGAGGAATGTCCGACAGAAGAGGGAAAGAGAACAGCGATTCTTGCTGGTTCAGTAGTCGTCCTGCCAGCTTCTCCCATTGGTCTATCTGAGAAGGCGGGAATGAGGGAGAGAGACTGGAATAGAAAAAGGGAGAGAGAAAAACAGAGAGGGAATTCCTGTGGCTTGGCACACTGCACCGAAAGAGGCGTGGCCTGTTGTGTGTTTACAGTGTAAGACAGTGAGAAACAAGCTCTCCGAGGAGTTAGGGCCTCAGATCTGTTGCTATTCCATTTTGTCTTCTGTTCACTTTAGCAACGTAACAGTTTTTGTCACAACCAAATGAACAACAACAGACAAGTCAGAACTGCCTTTCATCAGCTCCTGAAATCACACAGTAGACATGTTTTATGCTATTTTAATGTTTTCTGCTTGTTGCTCTTCCAAGTTATTTGACTGGAGGTATTTAATGGCAGGAGTCCAGATTTAACTGTCAGCTCTTAACATTAGGGCCTTATTATGCAGTCACTGCTGGTGGAGATTGGTGCTGTGGAGAGTGCTAGTTTGTAGCAATCAGAGAGGAAAAAGGGTCATCTTTCTCCACATTTAGGCCCATGAATCTGTCTGCTGAAGAAACACGAAGAACTGCTGTTTCTGCTCTCCACAGAAACAGCCCCTAGCTAGTTGTCACTGAAACGTTCCTCCAAACAAGCTGAAACACTCTGTAACATACTCTACCATACATGAGCACACAAGTTATAAGACACACAGACGTATGCTCAGACTTCAGCTTCACACTCAGGATGTAGAAGCCCCCGACACACACCTCCACTAACCCATCTTTCCTATGAGCACCCCTGTTCATGTTAAATCGTTTTTTGTAATGCTTGCAGCAAATGAATAAGCGACTCTTGTAGGCTTTTTAAAAGTACTCCTGAGAGCTGCCCCCACTGGGCTCAGAGGATGAGAGCTTAAGGTTAAAAAGCCTATTTAAATTTCAGAGTGAGCGGCACACTCACAGCTAACAGCTAGCAGTCCCTGTAGCTTTGCTCTATGATGTACAAGTGTTTCCAGGCTTTTACAGATATATATTTTTTTAAAAAGTTACTAAGAGAAGACTGAGGCTGCAGCAGGGGTGGTCACCTGCACTGTGGTCACAGAATGAGGAAACAACTCTGGGCGTCAACCTCCACTACAGGTGTGAATACAAACGCCTGTGTAGCGTGGTGAGTGTTCTGTTGCAATTGTGCATGAGACTGTGTAAGGTCTATCAGGTTGCGAACACCAAGTATCAGTGTGAGCATCGTATTTCCGCGCTGAAGATAACAAGAGCCCGCTGCCTGTTGTTGTAGAGGAAAGAGGTACAACAGGGCAGGTAGTTGTGTATTTTGGTGTGGGTTGCAATGAAGAGAAGCTTTAGGCACATGAGCATATGCTTGTGTGTTAGTGTGTGTATGTGTGTGCCCGTATCTCCCCTCCACAAGAGTGCTCCTCTCTCTGTGGGGAATAGTGCTGTAGGTGGTTGGAGAAGTGGGTGGGGTCAGGGTGCAGCAGTGTAGCCAGGTGTGTGTTGGAGCTGGAGGCTGGATGGCTGGCTGTAGTACCTTGTTAGTCACAGTGTTGATTGCCAGCGTTGGAGAGGCACTTCCAGAGATCATACACTCCATCCCCAAAGATTCTGACTCCAGGCTGTACGGCGTGGAAGCCTGTGGGGGTTGGGGGCGAGGTGTGGAGGCAGAACAAAAAAAAAAGTCAACATAATCCAATTATTAAATACACGAGATCCCACTACTGCAGGTTGCATGGAACGACCTGTATTATGTTCTTCTGCTCATACTAGATGCATATCAATCTGTGAGATCTCAAAAAAATCTGAACCATTGTTTCATGACAGAGTAACACCTTTATTTAGGTCACATTTGAACTGCGCTTTCTGAAAAGATGGAGACAGCCCCCGTCCCCACCTCCCACCCGAGCACACAAAGTATACACATGCATGCCCTCGTCTTGCAGTAAAGCACAGTGTTGCGAGAGATAACTCTGCCATGCCTGTCTCCCAAAACTGCTTACTGTAAGAGGATTGGCTGCCAACAATTCCATTTTTAATTCATGATAAACATAAATGAGATTTCACAAACTCTCAATTTCAATGTCTGAGACTCTTAATGGAATGCCTTGTAGGCACACACTGTCTAAGGGGGGAGGGGTTAAGCATGGAGCATGTGTCCTACAGAAAACACACTCTTTGCTTGGTGCATTCTTTTGTGTTACACTCAAACGAACACAACAGCATCAGGAGAGCTTTAGCTAAAACTGCTGGCAGAGCTGCATATTAAAAACAATGTGCTTTTTCTGTACCTCTACAATTCTTGTATGTAAAATCTCACACCAGTAACAAAGCAGTTTGTTGAATGAATGTGATAGTATTTTGATGCTGTAGGGCGACTACATGAACAGCATTTTAAGTCTCTGTGCTCGTGTATGTGTGTGGCAGAAACAATGCTGTGTGGGGTGTGTGTGGTGTGTGTGTGTGCACGAGTCTCCCTCGCCAGCTTAAGAGAATCTCTCTTCATCATAGCCTCTGGTCAGCCACATTGTGGGGAAGGAGGAGACAAGAGCCCGCTGTGATGGGATGCCCAAGGGCCAGGTCAATCTGAGCAGCTCACTAAAAACCTGTACAGCTGTACGTAATGCTGGACGAAACTCATGCATAATTAAAGACAAAAGCTCCCGCTCTGAATAGCCGGTGTGCACAGTTCTGCATTAATTGATGTTTGTTAAAAAAAGTGAGTGCAAAATGTAATGTATGTAATGGCTGCCTGGGGCATAGTTTATTAATAAGGAGCCCACTTCATGACAGGCTAGCGAAGCAGCATGGAGAGGCAGTTACATAAAGTCTGGATATGAACTCCTACTGAGTCGCTGTGTGTGTGCGAGTTTGCATGCGTATGTCTGCATGTGGTAGAGAAAGAGCAAAGGGAAAGTGGGAGAGAAAGGAGTGCAGAAGGAAAAGAAAGCGGAGGCAGAATTAGAAAGGTAATGGTGAGGAAAAATACTGAATCTAGTAGAGATTAAGGCAGAAGAATGGCATATACGTAGAAACGTGTTCTCTTATGCTTTTAGAGTTTTTCTCATCAGACTCACCCGTTCTCCAGACCGCGGCCTCTTCTTTGGCCGTGTGGGCAACGCGTCCTCTTTTGGGTTGGTGTCGATGGCCCAGTAAGAGCCCTGCAGACAGAAGAAAAGCCTGTGAGCAGATAAAACTGATTGCTTTCTATTGTGACATTAATGGGATGTTTGCACTGGATGTAGAAATTTCTGTGCATTTGTTGCCAAATGGTTGCAGCACATGAAATGTAACACTGAGTTGGTCCTAAGTCTTCTGATGCATGCTATATCCTGTCTTCTTCCTAACTGTAAACTGTCCTGTAAATACAAAAAAGGGCTTTAAAAAAAATCTGAATGAGACTTTTTGACTTACATCACAAACATCAAATCTTTCCATTACACTGAAATATACATGCTAGTAAAATATGTTTAAAACTCAAGAGCATCATTGGCTCTGTCAAAGTCTGTCCTATCAGCCCAAGCATTTATATGAGTTGATAGCTGTGTGTTTAGAGTTTGTGCGGTGTGTGGGAGGGCTTTGTTAGCAAGAAAGGCTTGGCTTTTCCTCCTCTGTGGCTGTTCCTCAATGAGAGGTTGGTGAGGGCAGCTGGTGGTGGTGAAATGCTAAGCCTTTCCTGAAGCTGTACTTCCTCGGCCTCAGGTACTGAAGCCAGAGCGCTGTTGCCAGAAATGAAGGATCCACAGTTTCAGCCCAGGAATCGAGGAAGTGCTAGCGCTACCCTGTTGCCTTCTTCTAAGGTCTGAGCAAGGCTAATCGAAGAGAGAACAGTTGGGGCTGGCTCTGGGGCTGCAGCTAGTAATTCCACAACCAGGCTGCATTATTTATCTTTGCATTCGGCCCCACTTAATTTATTTTTCAATGGTGCTCCTGCTCGAAGCCAACAGGACTGCCGCTTACAGTTGTTAAAAATGAGATTTTCACCCTAAGGCCCTGCAAGTTCTGAATTTATTTTTAATATTTCATATGACCCCCGATAAAATCTCAATTGTCAAGAGAAAGTGAGATCAGGACCTTTAAAATTACTTCCTTAGCAGAGAGAATAATTGATATTTCCATAAGAAATTCTCTGAACAACAGGAGAGGCCAGAGAACAAGCTGTATCTCAAGTATCTATACAATAACAGCTGCATACACAATGGCCTGCTCTTGTTAAATCTAGCAAATCTGTTATTTTCATAGCTCACATAAACCATTGTTCCAATGTAAAAAAAAAAAAAAAAAGGAAAACCAGGGTTGGCCTATATTTGTCAGGGGGTTAAAATTATAACTTTTAATATGTGTGAGGCTTTGGGGTCAATTAACATTTTCCTCAGAGGGAAGAATAATTCACAGCACAATCAACATAAGATGAAGAAGCATCTCATATTGATGTAGGCTACCGTAAAAGGCTGCAGAAACCTCATTACATGCACACGTTTTCCATGAGATCTTTCACTGACAAATGTATGGAAAAGTGAGAAACATGTGATCTATATCTTTGTTAAAACGCAAGGGTTAAGTGCAGAGGTGCAGATACAGATGTTTTTAAACTAAGCGTCACACAAACAAAGCCAGGCTGGGTGGTGTGTCTTTTAATTAGGGGGGATGAACACTTTAAGTTAACTCTCATGGGATAGGAGTTTCTGCATTTCCCTACACCCACCCCAGAGAGTTGGCAGGAAAAAGGAAAACATATAAAGAGTCATTAAATTATTCACAAATATACTGCAATATACTGTAGCAATGCCAAGCGAAGTGTATCCTTGGAGTCTGGGGCAACAACAGAGCAAAGCCACAATATTCTCTTCAGTCATAAAACAAAGGCTGGCGTAAAGATTTTTTTCAAAACAGATCCTGATAACAGATGTACACTACCTGTCCTCTTCCCCTAAATGACGCAGTTCATTTTCATACATCACCATAAATTATGTCATCTGCTTCCCCTTTTGTATGTAAATCTAGGCAAAACAAACAAAAAAGTACGGCAGTTATCCTTGCAACTCCAGGCCGAGACACAAGACCAATTAAAATGAGGATTATTAACAGTAGCCTTCACAGGCTGCAGTACTACCTCTGAGGTAGACAGGGTGTGTGTACGTACAATACCAACTGTCATCTCTTACACCATCTCAGAGAGAGAGAGAGAGACAGACACAGAGCGACATGACTCTCCTATCTCATCCAACCAGCAGTTCTCATATTCCTGCCACATTACAATATTGATGCAACATATCAAGAGCGGCTAGCGCCTCTTTGAAGTTGTCTTCGGGGGGGAAGGGAGTGAGGAAAATTCCAAATTAAACATTAAGGATGCGAGCATGTTGGCCATGCATTTGGAATGGGATCCATACAGCAATAGATTATTTTGTATTTAGTGGAGCAGCTCCCAGGAGTGTCAATATCAGAGGATTACAGCAAAACATGAAATTAGCATTCAGTCCCCATCCTCTACATAGCTAGGCGTAGCTCTTCACGCATGTGTTGGTGTGTGTGTGCGTGTGTGTGTGTAATTATTTGTGCGGTTCCCTAAGCATATGTACCATGTGCTCTCACAGTGCCAGGATGATATCTGGGTTAGGCTACATATGGCTAGACCTATGCACACCATCATATTAAATATAGGCCTATAGGCTCCTTCCTCATGAACCGCACAGTCCATCAGGGGATGCTACTTATCAGGTTGATGTCACTAGAGATTGTGGAGTAAATCGTGCCGAAGTCGGGAATGTCGGTGGTCCTACCGAGATTCAAATGTCAAATTAACATGGACTATACATCCCTTAAGAGAGTAGAAAAATAGGAGACAGAGAGCTGAGCAGAGAGCAGATGAGGTCTGATTTTTTTTTTCCCCTGGTCGGTTCAGCCTCATCTTGAGTAAATACTTCAGGGATGTCAGCTTCTGGAAATGACCTGACTTCTACCCTGTTACAGACCCATCTCTACCAGTCTTTGGCTTTTTTTCTCCTCATCACACACATCTGCTGTCTGTGCGTGTCCAAAAAAAACTAGTCTTTCCTTATATTTGAAATACAGTTCTGTGGGGGTGGGAGGTTCATGATAGATTACGAGCATTCCATGCATTTCCAGACTGTCAGAGTCCTGGCAGCCATTCAAAGGTAACATTTTTCTACCAGAGATGGCATGATACACACCGCAAAAAATGTTGCAACTGCGAATTTTGTTAATTGAGAGTACTTACTTGAAGCTTAACATATTCTGTACTATTTTTAAAAACATTTGCATGCAATCTTTTCTGTTCATAATTAAAAAAAATGTCTGTAGATCTCACCTTTCCCGGGTCATCTTTGGAGCGAGGCACTTTGAGAAAACACTTGTTCAATGACAGATTGTGCCGTATTGAGTTCTGTGAAGAAGAACAGAGACAGAAAGGTGGCAAGGTGAGTGAACACATCACAAAAATTAGATTACACAAACAAGTCTTCGGTATCCGAGTGTGGAGAAAGCATCACTGCCAGCAGCTACAAGGGCACACAACTTGTTGGCATGTATCATTTAGTTTAGTCACAGCTCATGTCACTGAGACCAGCTTGTTTCAGTGACATTAGATCTGGTTTTCTACTATGTCCAGATTTCAATCTATTCACAAATACAGGAGCTCAATTTGTGCACAAAGCCACCAAAAAGTAATATCTTTCATCAATGTCCAACAAACTGCATTCTGGTTGCACAACATATCGAATTCCACGGGTGCCAAAAATAGGAGCCAGAAGGAATCCCACACTGGGATGGTTGCTGATAGCAGGGCCTGATATTAATTAATGCTTCAGCGGGCTCCTGTGGGGGCAGGAAATAAATTATGTAGATCATTCTGAAAGTTAACTCATTACAGTGTTACAAGCTACTCCACAGCAGTGAAGAGAGAGGTTCATCCAGCTGCCTGATAGAAGAGGCGAGGTGGGCTGAAGTAGCCACAAGGGCTAGAGAGCAACGCTTGAGGCCTGGGTTAACCAGTAACAGCAAGGCCCTCAGAGCCAGCTGGAGCCAGACCAGCTGAGGGCTTACAAGAGCCAATGGATGCACACGTTTCTCCACTCCACTTTATGGAGTGGTATTGACAGATGGTCACACTAAAAAGCAGGAGGATTCTCTGATGAGTTTAACGGATGAAGGAGATAAGCAGAGAGAGGGGCAGAGAGAGAGAGACAGAGAGTGAAACACCCCCAAGTGCAAAAGATGGGAGCTGCTTGTTCAACAGTATAGCAATTATACCACAGGAGGGATGATAATGACAACCTGGTTGTAATGCTGTCAATTTCACTCGTTAAATCACTCTGAAATGTCAGTGCAATCCAAAAGAAGTCTAACATTCTTCTCCAAGAGAAAATATACAGAGAAAACTGATGCCATAGTCCAAAAATTCTGTTACTGTGCCAGAAGGGAATGTCTCCTGAAAGTAAAACTCAACCCAAAATCTGTCTTTTGAGTATCAAAAAATATCTGGTCCAAGCCTTGGGGGCACGAAAGGGCCATGGTCAAACTCTACACTCCAACGCAGCTATTGAGCTCCTACACCTCTAGAGAACTGGCTGGTCCAAAGGACCCCGTGGCCACTCATCTCATAGTCAGTCATCTTCATCAAAGCTTTACACTTTCTTGAACCTGTACTGGTGGAATGAATTTTCCACTTAAATCGGGACATCAGGGTCAAAGTCCTTATTCTGGCACAAACTGAAAGCCAAACTTTTCAGGTTACACTTTGGCATTGCATGTTGACATTTATCAATGGCGTGTTTCTTTAAAATAAAAGAAACACTTGTGATATAAGAGTGAAAATTATTTCAGTTGAGGGTTCCACTTCATATTTTTTGAAAGTACCTCATTCTTTTTTCAGTCAAGGTTGAATGCATTGAATGTAAATCTCTCTTTTAAAAAGAATTGCAAAATTAAATGTACTGTTTTAAGAGCAGAAAATCCGTCCTCTGAAACCTCTCGACACACGGATGGATGCCACGCATCTTCCAAGCAGTCCTGGTTTCACAAAAATATGGCTTAAGAGGTTCTTGCCATGTCAGAATATTGCCTTTCCTGAAACGACAGAACTACTTTAAGTAATGTTAATAACCTTATTTTGACAAATATTGAATGTCTGTAATATACTGAGCACGAGAACGGACAGCAGAAAACAAGATTACACTCGGATATTTTGACACTTCATCTCTCGACCACTATAATCCAATATAGCAGACACAAATTCAAGATAACCGAAGCTGCTGGTCTTTGTGAAGGGATAAAATATAAATAATAATAAATTAAAAAATAAATAAAACAGCTGTCTTTTAACACAGCAAGTCTGAATGTTTGATATTAAACAGCTTGGGTGAAGTATAACCCAACAATTTGAACTGAGGAAACTGAATCCTTACAGACAAAAACAGAATACAATAGACCTGGTAATAAGAGACACAGACTTTCACAAGTCATATGCAGGCAGGCTGTCCTACACCTACATGCAAGACTTTTAGACATAACAATATTTTTAAAAAAAGAAAAGAAAAAAGGAAAAAATACTTCCACAAAAACAGAAAAAGAAAAATGGTATAGTCCAGCTTACTAATTATTATTTTCAATATGAAAACATCAGTTATTCTTTTCTGTTAGATTAATTAATTATTATATCTTCCAAAATGGTGAAAAATAACCACATCTTTATCTGACAGCTCATTATCCAAAATATACTCAATTAAGAATGATATAAAAGGCAGAAAAGCTGGATTCATTTTAGAAGCTGGGTTTTATTAGACTTACTTATTGATTAACAGAATCACTGTCTGTCAATGTTTTGGCAGCTGACGAATTCACTGACCAATAGTTTTAGCGATAGCCTAGCTTATTTCAAGCAAAATGCATAGAGGAAATTAGCAACCACTACAGCTGCTGTAACACACCAGAATGAATTTATGAAAAGATCTCAAACCACAATATGTATTGGCCACACTGTTATGAGATCTTCAAAGCTAGATACGGAAGCATCCAGGCTTGCACTGTGATCAGAATACTTATGTGGTCGAAATTTAATCCAGCCACATGCAGACCACTTTTCTTCTAAGTGAGAACGTGAACTGATACGACACAGAAAAACCTAATCTGTAGGATCAGCTCTGAAAAGTCACACAGACTTCAGATACACTATGCATGCAGTGAGACAGTAACAGTAGTTCGACAGTCCTCGGGCAGCACAGGTCTTACTGACTGACCCCGGTGTTGCATGTTTAGATATACTGCCTACGCTGAGGCAAATAGATGCTAAATACAGTCTGGCTTCTTTGAGCAATGCTGCAAGTGTCAGCACTATTACAAAAGACTTGTCATAGTTTAACATTAGTTCAGATGAATAAAACAATATGCACGCTGAGTGTGATCATGCATAGTGGATGGTGACAAAGAGATAAGAGGCTCTCAATTTAGCCATCCCATGCTACTTTAAAACCCTGAGACATGTCTAACAGGAGAGTGTCTGAGCGGAGAGTTAGCGATGGAAGTCGTACAAGGCCATACACACGTAAGTACTTAAAACCATTTTTCCTTCACAGCATCTCTGTGTGGCTGAGTGTGTGAGTGTGTGAGTGTGTGTGGCACTTGATACCAGGCGGACAGGAGCAGCTGAACTTGCACAGAGTAGAGGTGGCTCTATCCATTAAGGACCTTCTGCTGAGCCTAAATCATTGATACAGTCAAGGAGCCAAGGGCTGCAGCTACATCAGAAGTTTAGTTTTTAATGAACTCTGCCTGCCTACTCTCTTCTCCTGACTGGCTTTGTTCCAGCAACATCTCATATTGTGTCAGATAAACTCTTTCCACTGCTTTAGACACATTTGTGGTGTGAAACTAGTGAGCTGGGGGTCAGTTGTAGGCAGAGAGATTAACCAAAAAGAAAGGACATTAAAATATTTCAGCAGCAGCGAAGGAAGAAAAACAAAACATGACAGCGACAATCACTGCATTTGATAGATTGTAGTGTATTTGCTGAGTAGGAGAGCAAGACAACAATCAAATGACTAAAATCTGAAGCCAGTTACCACTGAGTAACAAAACAATATGTCAGTGTTTGAGCCGCAACTCCTAAGATTTACCATCCAGGTCTGCATGATGTCTTTGCTATGAGACAGTAAGCTATAAGTTGGTATAAGGGTGCAAGTGGATCTACAGTAGAGGGAAATGAAGTAGGTGGAAGAGGTCACAGGGTGTTAACAGTTGTACACAAAGTGAGTCAGACAGAGCTCACTGCAGGGGTCCTGCCCAAGTGCTGCCCAGCATCTACCTGCAACCCCCACAGAGCACTTCATATTCAACCTTAGCACAAGCCTGTACATGTGTGTGTGTGTGTGTGTGTGTGTGTGTGTATGTGTGTGTGTGTGTGTGTGTGTGTGTGTGTGTGTCGATGTATGTGGGATGCCTCCTACACACCTAAAAAACACGCACACACACTGGAACGTGTCTCCGAACAAATGGCAGTGATTTAACACACCAGGACAGCAGTGGAGGCGTAAGCAGCTCCGCCCTCACTGTCCCCCCTGCTGAGGAGCACTGCAGCTCAGCAGAAGGGCCGCCAGGGGAAAGTAGGTCAGGCTGACCTCTGCGCTCGGCGTGTCAAACGTTCAGAGTCAGCTAAAGGGACAGGCCACGTCAGAGCCCTGCTCCTCACAGCTGGGGAGAAGGAGGCACCCTGTGCACATGGTCAGGGACCCAAGGGAGTGAACTCTGCATGCTGGGACGGATGCGTATGCACACATACCAATTGTGACATAGGGACGAACACCAGCAACCGAGGGAGAGGAAGACTCACACTGCAGTCCAATGTGAATAAATCAATGCCCACTTTCCACTTTCACACCGTCTTTGTACATCTCTATGCCTCTAGACAAAACTTAAAAAAGGAAAAGTAAAGTGTGCGGGGGCTCTAACCAACCAACACTCTGCCCACTCTGATATTTCCCACAAATAACAAAAAGCAACAAAGAGGTATTAGTCCAGTTCTGTGTTCAGTTCAGTTCAAGTTTCTGTGAAGCATTTGGGAGACTAAGTGAAATCTGAGATGACCTAGAGGTGCTCTTAAAGTGTTTAGATTAAACTCCAGTGGAGGGGAACTTAAATGCAGTTGGATTTGCTGCCTTTGTGATCAAAGTATTCTCCCTTACATTGCAGCATGTGGGAAAATGGGTGGGGGTAAGCGGTGTCAGGAACCAGTGGTTAAACATTACAGTAACCTCCACTACATGAGCTGCTCATAAACGCAAATATTTCAAGTAAAAACTATTACTGAGCTGAGATGTCTCCAAAAAAAGAACAGGTCTCGAGAGAAAACCAAAAGCATGTACAGTTTAAAGATGAGTGTATGCAGGGTTAGTTGAGGTGACATTCATATCTATTCATAGTATCCTCTCCATTTTAAGTTTATCAAATTTTGTATGAAACTGAAATGTTTTTTTTCCCACATTCACAATAAAATAGAAGACAGAATGCACCACAGGGCTTTTAGAGTAGAAAAATGGTCATGCAAAAAAATTCTATTCAACCCTGGTACCACATCTAACATCTTGTATGGAGTATCTGTACAGAAGAGGGTAGAATCACAAATCAGAATAACCAGAGCAAACATTCTTACTAGTACTACTGCTTGGAAGATAGGACCTCAACCTCTGACTGACCTGCCAGCAAGTCTGAATGATGGACGGATATAAAGGCTCGAGCTGCTGCTGAGATAGATGCTTCAGATGTGTTCAGAAATACAGAAATAAAATCTGTCGAGTGAATGGATGGTGAGAAGGAGAAAAGAAGTGTTCATTGAATGGATGAGCGATTGAAACAACAGTCAGACAAAGAAAGAAAGACAGACTGACAGAAAGACCTTACAGCTGGATACGTGGCCAATGTCTGAGCAGAGAGCAGTAAAATACTACAATTTCATCACAGTGTGAAAATTATTTATTGCAGGGGAAGAAGTCTGTCTAACACAAAGACGCATTTCTTTCATTTGCTGTGTGCTAGAAGTATACAGCATTTTTGATGTTTCCAATCAATACCATGTCAGAAAAATGAGTGACAAGACAAATGATTATGGGAGTCTAATTCTGCTGAAAACTGGAATTTAATTTAATTCTAAAATATATCAAAAGAGGACAAAACTGGCACTGAAGCAAGCAGTCAGACAAAAAATATCTGAATACATTTTGTAAATTTTTATTTTCAAGTAAGTTTTTAAAGCAAAAAAAACCAACAACACCCAAACAGTAACAATTGCTAAAATATAGTTTTATCCCTTATAAGAATGATTTGACTCAGTGTCATATCTGTACTGTGTGCTTTAGAAAACTGAAATGCCTTTATAAAAGTTTGTTTTGAGGTTGATTGAACGGCAATAAATATAATGGCATTTCTGTCCATTTTTCATAATTTACTATCATTTAATTTACAAAAGAATTTATTTTAGAAAAGTAAATAACATGCAGATTTACCGAAAATGAAAATAATCATTAGCTGCAGCCCCTACAGAACATGCTGATACATTAGTCTAACAGTAAAACACTAATACTTTGACTTAAGTACGTTATTTAATGTGAAGTATTTGACAACAATGAACATGTTCATCATATATGAAATAACGTATATAATTTCTTAATCCAGCTGTGGGAGATTTTAATGGCATTAAAGTGTCTGAAAATTGAGAAATGTGAACGAGTAAGAAAGAACTTAAGTGACAGTAAGGAGCAGCAAGTAACAAACAAGCCTAGAATAGAACGGGAAGTGAATCAGCACAGATGCGTGCGCACACATGTATGCACACAAACGCACACACAGGTAAGATTACTGTATTTTTAGGCCTTTGTTATTTCATATGGACCCCGTGACATGCCCACCAACACAGAACATACTCCTCAGCCTCGGGGATCGGCACCGAGGCCACGGAATGTAGCACCTTCGCTGTCTATTTGTAGTGGGTGTGGGAAGGCATGTGGGATGCCACGGTATTTGCTCAGCTAGGCACCGTTAAAAAAACTCACACATACACACAGGTAGAGAAAGGTAAGTTCGTCCAGGTGCAATCACCAGATGGTTTAGCTAGCCTCAAGGCCACTGTACGAGGCTCTTACGATTGATCAGATGAAAACCTGCCGTTTGATGACAAAGGGGCTGAAATACGTTTTACTTTCAGAATTTTCAACACTTAAAACCACTGTCACCTCCCGTTTTAATGCGCACCTTCAAAAGATGTAGAAAGAAAGAAAAAAATCATGAGACAAAGTTATTACATTTGGCATGTGTAAATCTTCTGTAGTAGATAGGAATTTGACTCCTGGGCTTCACTGACAGAAGTAATTACATTAAGCACATATTAAAGGCATGTTTGATTCTATTTAGCATTACTTAAAGCCGTGCTGAGTACAGTGACCCTTCCCTCACCAAGCCATACTGTCGGACTAAAGAAATCAGCCAACACATGCCGCTCAACGCACCGCAAAGCTCTCTTGTATCTAGCAAAGCTACCGAGAGACCTAAAGCCCACACTCAAATACCAATGAAGTCAACTATAATGATTTTCAACTTTCATTTTTTTTTAACCATCTTCAAAGGCATTTGATCTGCCTCCCTTGGCATCTAGTAGTAATGTGTTGGCATGCTGGGTTTTAAACCCCTTAGTCTCTGATCTTTACTTGCTTGTATGTAGTTTTAATAAAACATGAACAGTTTGCTTGCCTGCAACAGAAAAATACACGCCAAGGTGAAATCTGTCATAAATATAATAACCTGTTACTGACTGCTAGGAGAGCTCTATGTCTACTCACATAATGCAAAGACAAACAAAAACAGGTACACCAGAAAAATCAAAATGATGACTAACTTTTGCTATCTACACCCGGGTCATCTTGTGTAGCACACTGAGGTATTATAGTAATTAAAACTCAACAGCCACTTCTGCACAAGGAGATGACACTATGGGGAAATTGTATTTTTCTCCCGCCTCCCCCCTCAACAGTGAACATTTGGCTAAATTAAACTCATTTTTCATTGGCAGACTCATATAATGAGGCCAATACATGCAAGAAAGAAATTAGCTTGATAAGCGATTACATGTGTGGACTCAAATAGGACATGTTATCGGGAGTGGTGAGAACAGTGACAGCAACAAAAAGGCTTTGAGAACATTTCCAACAGTGAGATGCTTGGACTTTATTAAGATTTTTTAAGAGATACAAAGTGAAATTAATGAAAGGAAAAATAAAGGACTAAAAAAGAATCAAATAAGTGTGGCTGCGACTACAGGAAAGCAACGGTTGAGATGACAAAACGGGTCACAGGTTTGCATCAGTCTTCTCAGGTGTAATTTTTTCCAGAGGGTAGCAGCATACATTTAAACTGCGGGAGACAGAAGAGGCTGCAGCAATAAAATATCCTTCATCAGCAGAAGAGAAACCTTTCAAACAGGTGTGTAAGGTGGGGCATTTATTCTAGATAAATACCAGAAAGCCAACACACATCTACAGCAACATAAGACTGCTCCTGATAGCTACAGCAGGTCATAGTGAACTGAGCTGTCTACATATTAACTACTGTCAGGTACACATTCACCAAAGAGATTTGAAAAATGAATAGTACAAGTACACATTATGCTTACCTGCCTATTTTGATAGTGTGGAATCCTCTACAACACCATGTAAGCATAGCAATCCAACTTTATGGCCAAGTAATTTTGCTGAGGGTGATCCAAGGATACTGCATCCTATAGAGCTCAGACAATAGGCTGAGCCAACACAAAACCTCCATAGTTCTCTAGTGGAATATAAGAAGTTTATGAATGCTGCACCAAGGATGTTCCCTTTTCAGCAGAAGCAGTGGGGTTAGAGACCAAAAGCTCCAATATAAATGTTCCGAACTCAATCTCACTCAGGCACTTGCACCCACATTCCCTTTTCTAACTGTGTGTGTGTTTTTTCTTTTTTGTTGCTTTAAGGCCAACCTTGGAATGGACCTGCAGATATTAAAGAAAAAAAAACTTCAGCATTATTTTCTGGGTGCACTTGAGGTTACAGCTCTGGCTTGAATGCTACGTTTGAAATTCGAGCATTCCCCTTATAAATTGGGAGGCGGTCACTGCAGATTTGAAAAGCTGTGGGGGAAAAAATTCACTTAATGCAACACTGAATGGCAGGTCACACTACAACAAAAGCCCTGAGCCACTCATATGAGGTCTATTTGATCACAGTCCCTCAGAGAGCTATCTGTCTTTGTCTCTCTTTCTTTTTTGCCAATATTTGTGCCTCTCCCACTCTGTCTCAAAACCAAACCGCACACAGTCAAAGCACTTTGTACAAGCGCTGGTGTTGCTATACTTGCTTCACTACTGCACGGTGCAGCGAGCATAAGTGTAGCATCATTCCATTAAGTGGATTATTTCAGAGCATCTCTGACCTTCGACAGGGTTGTCATTGGCAATGAACCAAGAAGAATTCAGAAGAAATGATGATGGGCCAGACTTCTTTGGAAATTGGCAGGATTGAGTGATAGCAAACACTATTCAGAAACAGTAAACCAGTCAATACAACACAGTAGATTAGGCTGGAGGAAAAAAATGTGACATGGCAAGATTAAAAATCAAGTAAAGAAAATAAAAGTGTGCTACATCCACTTCTAAAAAAGATCAGGACTCAGCATGGTGCCCGATTCCCAATTTCCTAGCAGAGGATTTAAAATGTAAACTGTACCTTTAATAAAATTACTACTAAAACATATGAAAACTGATCTCATAATATATTTTGTCTTTGATTACAATTAAAATGTGAGTGGGAGATCTAGAAAGTTAACCCCTTACCAAGGCTTAACTGTGCCTTCAAAAAATATTTTAGTCAGAATTTCGCTTAAAGTTAGCTTAAATAATTAACCTGGATCTCAAAAAATACACCAATTGACTGTAGCTCCGTAACAAATACATTCAAAAGTAGAATTATGTTTATGGCTGCCTACTTGTGGTAACTGCTGGTGAGTTACATCTGAAAGTTATAGCTAAAAATTTTATATAAATATAAGCTAATGCTAAAAATCACAAAATAAACAGTCAAACAGATAACAAAAACTAAAATAAGAGAAGCCTTGTAACGCCATGGATAATGTCCTTGATTTTATGTGGGACGCATGGAAAATGTAGTGACGGCACATTTTAAATCATTGTCACGGACTCCGGCGCAAACCCTGTCCGTCAATCTACTCTCATACACTCTCAGCGCCTAAAGTCATCACAAGTTATGTCAGCCTTGAGGAAACAAAAATAATTGACAGATTCTCAAATGGGGAAAAAGATGTAGCACATAGCTGTATGCTTGGTCACTTGAGACAAACTGGGAAACTGGTACAGTGCAGAGTGACAATATCAGCAAAGACAGCCGCCTTGCTCAGTGCTGTAAATTGAGTCTAGTTCTCTGAGCGACACCGGCTCACGCTTTTCTCCTGTGCTACACAGGGCGCTTTTTCCCTCCCTTCCTCCTTCACTGCAGAGGCAGCACAAGGCCATGAAAGATTGGAGGCAAAGTGACGTCCTCCGGTTTATCCTCCCTGAAAGCCTTCGCATGCTCTCAGTTCCACATGAGGGATCTGATGAAAGCCGTTTGTCAGTACGCCACTTAATTATCAGCCAGAAGAAGAGTCTCTGATGCTATGCTCTGACAATGGCTCACAGCAGCCTGCTGACTACAGTGCCCACTAACAATGAAGAACTGACTGCAGCTACTAATGGTGACGAGGTAGTGCCAACTGTCCACTTAAGAGTTAGACAAATTAAGAAACGACACAGAAAGCCTTTTGTGTGCTTGCTACTTCAACATATATTCCTTTTGTAGGCTTAACCAGAAATTAGCTTTTTTTTTCAAATACCATGACTATAAAATGTGGTTGTTTGGAAGATAAAATGCAAAACAGAACAAGGCCCACTGAAAACGCATATCAAGCGGAGGAAAAAACTGAGACGTTTTGACCTTTTATTGTTCCTGCATGTCTGCACAAACATTATAGAGCTTATGCTGCTGCTCAATATGCAAGTTACCGACTACAAATAAATAAAAGTCAAATGAACTCCTTAACCTTCTTTCTTTGCATAGTCAAATTCTTTTGTCTACTGACAGTTTACAAAGAAAAGTGACTAACACAATGACTCCGTAAACACAAACACAATCATTCTATTGTTTTTCATTTAGTTAAAGAGGCAAAGTACAAACTCATGACATTAAAATATATTTTTATTTCATACCGACAGAAATGCATTGTTCAACGTGATCACCACTTGGCTTCTGGTGACACCTTTTGTCTGGTAGTGCTGAGGTTACATCCCAGTTATCTAGCATCCAGTGTATCCTTTAGTAGCAAAAATTAATGATCTGTGAGGTAAAGTGCTTGGCTTTCTTATTCAACTGGCTCTCATCATGCAGCTCAACCTTACATTTACTAAAGTCATCCCCAGGTTCTTGAGTACACTCTGAAGCGTAGAATACAAGCTGTATAAAGGAATCTATTCACTATTCATATTGATCTGATTCTTTGTTTTTTCATTGGTACAGTACATTACAGTGCATGTCCATGACAGACACAGGGTGATGACTTAGTGCAACCTTGAACTCCCCATAGTAACCTGTCAGTGAGGAGCCAAACCACAAAGGAACAGCGAGAAGAAATGCCTCATTTTTAAATGTTGCTGTCTGACAAATTCTGGAAAATAGCCTGAGAAAAGCTTTATTTTTGGTAATATGTATTAGATTTGATTTCCTTCTGAAAGGGAATCACAGCCCCACCCTACAGTCCATTAGCCAAGTTAATGCAGAGCTAGCAGACTTGCTGACCCATTAATAATACATCGCAGTGGTCAAAAGAGGCCAGACACCTCCGTGCACCCCTTCATCCCTCTACACGGCCACATTAATGGACTAATTCAGATGCAATTAACTGGTGGGGAGAGGCTGTGGCCTTGCGGCTGGTGGAGCACAGGCTGAAGGGCTTAGAGCCATGGCTTGGATTATAATCACTGCGAGCACACACATGAACACACATATTCACAAAACAATTTACATACTACTAGAAAGAGCCCAACACAATTTGTGGTATAACAGAATGTGGCTTTTACCACTGAACACTGAAAGCAAAGCAACATCTTTTACATAGCGTGATCCACTGTTTACACAAAAATATTATAGCGGCTTTAAACACCAGCAATGCTTTTATCATGTGAGGACCTTCCTTAGGGCAAATTTGCATGAGAAGACAAAGTGTGAAATGCTTACACTGCCTCGTGTTGTGATTTAATTTCATTGGTTTCGTTCTTTGTCCATTAAAGCAAGTTTCATTCAATAACATGGCTGCGGAAACGTGCTCTTTGAGATGTGACGTTGACAAATGAGCAATTACAGGAGCGATATTCACGTGTCACATTTGTGGCCGGCATGACCCACGATTAGCCCTGCTGATGCTGAATGTGAGATGCGAGAGCTGTGCCTGTCAATACAGGCGCCTGGGAAGGCAGCGTGGCTCATTCTGGCATGTCATCCATCACTGGTTCCACTCGGCTGCCACAGCTGTGTCACTCTCCCCCTCTCACAGACTGCTGACCCCACTGAGGACGCACCAGCAGGATGATCAAATATCGCTCTGGGATAAGAGACAGCCATCCTGCTTCACTGACAAGGCAGAGGACAAAAAAAGCCTTTTCCCTACATATTCTCTGCCACAGTGACATCTTTATCAATAAGCAGCTGTTAATGCCAGGAACCAGTGTCATGTAAAGACACATGGCTGCTCACTTTTCATTCCAAAAAAGCAGGGCCTGCAAAGAGCAGAGTGAAGTCATTAGCTGCAGGAGACTGGCACAGAAGGTGACGGGGGTTAAATAATTGCCAGCGAAGGGAGAGGGTGGATGAAAACAAAGATGAAATGGGACAACGTTGGCCAGTCGTATTCCCACGATAATTACTTGCCATGCAGATTTTATCAACATGCCAATCATCTGGGCCAGTCTACTCCTTTTAAAATTCCTATCAGATGTGAATGACCTACAGGCTGGATGTAAGACAGCATGGCTGAGCTCCCAGTCGCTCTAAGTAGATATTCATTGGAGGATTTACCTCAGTCAGGCTGCAGACCTCTGGCCATATCAGCAGTCTCAGGTTGCTGTAGACTTTTTAAAAGATCCTTCTCCAGCCTCTGCTAATTAGTCCTGCAGCCTCTTTCCCTTTCATTTCCAAAAAGGAAATGCTGTGTGCACACAGCTACAGTGCTGGCAGATAAATTAGCTGCAAGCTTCACAGGAGGCAACCGTTCTTCAGGGAGAGCAGGCTACCTTAATTATGAATATTATTAATTACATTTTTAAAAAAAAAAAAAAAGGCCAGGAGAAATTAAAATAAATAAATAAATCAATCACCCACACACATAAAGATAATGGTTAAAATATTGGTTGCTTGAAAGTAGTGTGAAAATTCTGTTCTATGATGTATTCTGTATACAGATGGCAGCAGTGGCCGCTCTAACCCAGCGAAGATGAAATTAACAGAGCAGATTCATTTTAAAGGCGGATTCCATCGACTGCGCTCTATTTATAGCATGCAGAGTTCATCAGCGAACCCCTCTCCTTTCTCCTCCTCCTTGTCAGGGCAAAAATCAGTGTGCATACAAGAGGCTGTGTAAAAAGCCGCCATCTGTGATCCCAATGTAAACAAAAGGAAGCCTGATATTCACACTGAATAGCCATTATGTTACTAGGCCATTATTCAGTCTGACATTGCCCTCTTATTTGTAGTTTTCTAAAGGCGAGGATTCGACTTTACCTTAATCACTCACTAAACAAACGATTCCTGCTAAGTTTAAGCAATTTCACGAAGGGCAGCATTTGATATTGAAATTAAGTTTTGCAACGGCATTTTGCTTCAAAAATATCACACATGTAAAAACGTCAAACTAGAAGAAAATTCAAACAAAAGAAAAAAAAAAAAGACACCAGAGCAGCAGCATCTGTGATGACATGGACAGTTATTAAAGAAATAAGGTGTTTACTATCTCAAGACAAATATCTGAGGTAATTTACTGAAGGCTGCGCCTGCTCACCTAGCATGTGTGCACTGTATCCTTTTAGCAACCTGGAGTGCTTGCTTAAGTTAGCAAATATATATAGAGCAGGGATTAAACTGTTAACCTGAATCACAGTGTCAGTTGCCGTGTCTTTGAAACAGCTGGGTCATATCACCAACTCTGGACATGGTCACATAAACAATAAGATGACTGATAAAGCAGAATGCAAAGATGAAATTTCATTTAAAATGAAATTTTACGTTACATGCAAATGTACCTGAGATGTATTTTGTCATTTAATCAGCTTCGCTTAAATGGGCACTTGAGCAACAACTCTTAAAGAACAAACAATACCGAAAAAAAGATGAGACACTGGCTATCCTGATTCATTTTTGTGGGAAAAAGCAGTGTGGAAATACTCGCAGGCATTTTTATTAATGTTAAATTCATACTGTACATAGTCTGCTTTACACAAAGGCGACAACCAATCAAGGAGAAAAATTGTAGAGGGGAGAAGTCCACTCACTGAGAAAACTAAGTTGAAATACAGGGAAAGCAAAGGAAAGCTATTATTGTCTAAATCTTTCTATCCACAGAAGGATGACTGAAGATTTTCTGAGAAGCTCCCTATGGCCCTTCATCTTCCCCTCTGAAAAATCTAAGAACTAGCTAATGATTTTTCCAGTTATGAGTTGTTCTGAAATGTGCTTCAAATTCCTTGCAGTCCATAACTTTAACTGTGACACTGGGGGTGATTCTTAGTCCAACTGTGCTCCAGGCTACAGATCTGTGACACAGCAAGGGCAATGCCTGCTGTAGGTCCTGATCTCAATCACGACACAAATGGACAGCTCTGAAAAAGATATAGAAATCCACATTCTAACCTTTTCCTCAGTTATTAAAGAGTCTTTCGTGTCTCATTAATTCCAGTCTGTAAAATACGCAAGCCCGCTCCTCAGTTCTCATATCCAAGCCTCTATCCAGCCATGGCCAGGCATTAACTAACTAGGGAAAAAGAGGAAAACTGGCTACCCAACAGACAAAATATACTTTGAGAGAAATTCTATAGCCTTGGCTGGTTTCGTTATTATTACTAAAGAGCATGCATCAACAATGCCAAATAATTGAGTGTTTTTTCAAAGGCCTGAAGCTGTGACCAAGAGTGTATGGAGGGATCAGAAAGTCCATCATTGTCCAGTATTATCTGCCTTAAAAAGCATTCCGACAAAAAAGAGGCAAAAAAGCAGCAGCACAAATGGTGTGTCCCCCTCTGTAATCCAGGTATCGACTTCAACAGATCTTATTATCACAGAGGAGGAGGAAGTTCACAGAATCAATTGATGACCATGGTCAACAGATTTTACAGCTAGCTGTTGAACCATATGTAACCGAGCAAAAAGAGCAGATGGGAGGGAGTTGTTATGGGTTAATGACTGTTACAAAGATAACAGAAGCCATATATATAGTGGACGAACTGTGTGACCGTGGCTGTGACTGTCAAAAAGACAGCTACAGTTTCAAATAAAATTGAAGCCAACATCTCTACACAGGCCTGCAGGCCACAAGAGGAAGCGATAGAAGCCTCAGGCCTTTTATGTTCTGCACTGCAGTCAGCACTTCACTCAGCGGAGTGTGGGGACAGCAGCTCCTGCCAAAATGTATCCATGCCAAGGCCTGCCAGCTTGCTCTCCCCGCCCACTCTAAGGGCCAGAGCGTGAGCGGTGGGGCGCCGGTAGGCGGGTGCAAGGTGAGGCTGGTGGGCGGGTGGCCAGGCTGGAGCTTCCTGACACGGGAACCCGCCTCACAGCAGGATCAAACTGGCTGCCGAGTGAATCACTACCCCTCCCACAACCTGAAAAAGTCAGCGCCGGGCCAGCATGCAGCCACTTTTGCTGTCTCCACAATTAACAAGGAATGCAGGATAAGACAAAAGGGCTAAAAATACTGCTGTATAACCTCACCACTCACAAGGTTAATATGAGACCGGACATGAAAAGAAATGTTCAGGATCATTTCGGAATTGAGGTGTGCATGTTACAAAAGGAACAGAGTATCGCTCTAAATATGTATCAGTGGTGGTGAAAAAAAATCAGCACCAGCAAAGTCCTTAAAATTTAAATGCTCGCTTTACGGTGTAATGATGATACAGGCTAAAAAAGTAGATGAAGGTATCAGAGAGTCTAGCACCGAAGCAATTTTACACTTTCAGATTTCAGGCCCTGCAAACCTAAGCTTGAGGTGGGAGATAGGGGCAGGAAGCGCAAATGCTCATACCTGACCAATCTTATTTAAATAAGCAACAGGAGCAGGGATTTTCTGAGCAGTGGCTAGTCACTAGTCAGAAGCAGGAACATTATCTCCAGAGTAAATAATGTCCTGGAGGACCAGTGGCTACCCAAATCGCTTCTTTAAAAAATAGAAAACTGCTCCAGGCTGCTATTATTAAGCCTCAGATCCAATGGGAAGTTGAACCTTTGATCTGTTTAGGGTACTATGTATTTGCATTTTATAATGAGATCAAAGCAAGGTCCAGGGCCCCTGCAGAAGGAAGCTCTGTGCCCCATCTCTGCACACTCAACGATTTACAGACCAAAGCTATATTTCCCTGTTAACAAGATCATGTAAGAGCTATGGACCTCAGTGAAAATGCATTGGGAAATTCAATGTTTTTTAGGCAATCAAACGTATCTTGCATTCTCTTCCAACTAATTTTCTTTTCTTGTACTCAGGTGTAGAAGAGAAAAAATAAAATCATGCCAGTAGCAACAATCTCCTCCACAGTTAAAGTTCAAGAGCAAACATTTCAAGCATTTTTAAACTGGTTGAGAATTGCTCCCGATTTTCTTTGGCATTCTTCACCTGGAAGAAATGCAGAGGGGAATTTACACACTTTGCCTGGAGTGAGGCTACAAGGAGACGGGAGAAGGTGTGAGATGAGCTTGGAGGTCAGCTTTTGAGTTGTTTCTTCTTTTTTCTCCTTCAACAGAAAATATGCCAGAGAAGAAATCATACATACTGTCACTCTGTCTCTGGCTGAGCTGAGGTGAGCAGCATCTTATATTTTCAAGACAGTCTAATCAGAACCAAAGCTGGGAGGACTGCACAGTCAGAGGGGCTAAAGAAAGACATCAATGAATAAAGAGGACTGCTTGCTTCAATGAACCCATAATTACTGCACACCTGGGAGGTTAATTATTATTCTAAATTTGAATTAAAGAACTTTATTTGTAAATATTTTTAAAATCTAAATGAAAAATGTAGAATAGAGAATCAAAAATATATAAATATTGCTTATATAATGCAAAAATATAATATTACTATAACTAATAAAATATCTATAATTAGTGTTTTTACTTAAATGTATTTCCTGTAAGGAAAATGTTTGGCAACAGTAACTCATGACTTCTAAAATCACATAATATTAAGAGTTTAAATAATCTTAAAGCGGTTGTCTTTGCTGTCCATTTTGATTCTGTTAGTTAAAAGCTGGCAAAATCATCTCACCTACACTAAAAAAATTTAATGTTGACAAATAATAAACACATATCACTACTTTTCCAAAAGGCCCAGAAATTACAAAAGTTGATCAGTGTGACAAATCAGTAGCTTAAAATAAAATCAAGAAGTGATTGTTGATTGAGACTGTTCAACTAGTTGTTTATTTTATTTTATTTTTTTTACCATTTTGCCCTCTCTGATGCATGCAGGTAGAGGTGCACTAGGGGAATACCCCTGCCGTGCAGACGTCTCCTTAAGTGTCTTACAGCCACGCGTCTGCAAATCATTTATGCAACATTTGTCCCACAAACAGTTGTAGCAAAAGTGAGAGCACGCTGATTTGCCATTCATGACACGCACAACAGCATCCGTAAAGAGACGGGGCAGATTGAGAATTTGTGACAGCAGACTTGAAAACTACATCCAGCACCTATTATATTCAGTCAAATACTAATCACACCAAAATCCCACATTCAGAGTCATTACTTTAAATTTATGATTCACAAAAATTCCAAATTTTGAAAACAGTTTAAAAAAAAAACAAACCCTAACATGAACTTCATGTTCCTGTGCAGGGTTTTTCCTGGCTCAGAAAGGGACTTTGTGGGAGGATACACACGACAGTGAGCAGCATATACTGTTATGATAATGATTCTGTATCATCATATCTGACAAATATCTATGCATGTTGCTGGTATTTCTGATGATTTATTAAACAAAAATGTCTATTATGCTCAAATAAACAAAACCCCACTTGACAAAACCGGTTAAAAATACATACATATTTTCCTGTCAATTCTCATCATTTTAACTTAAACCGGCTTGAGGGGGAGCCGAAAATTCCTCTATGCAGGCCAAGCCCTGCTATGAGATCTAAAACACTGAATAGGAATCTAACTCAAGTCTTTATAGCATTAAAGTCTCATCTTTGCTAAGCGATTCTGACAGGGAGAAAGACGTGGTCCTCTGACCTTGTGGGTGAAGACTGCTCCCGTTTACCTTTTAATCTCAGTGGAGTCATCTGGGCCAGCTTACAATGCCTGTAATAGCTTTGAAATCGTAGCGACCGAGCAACAGATATGCATTATGACAAAGAGCACACAGTATAGTGCATTTTTGATAAAACACTAACCAAAAAAATGATGCAAGCACTTGTACTTTTCTTGGAAATATGTGCTCCTACTATGTGCTATATCTTTAAGCAATCTGGCAGATTGTCAGAAAGCTATGCTCTACATGCAGGGAACAGAAGGACAAGGAAGCTACAGTATATGAGCTGAATCATGCACAAGACTGCTTAGACAAACCTGCAAAAAATGAATCCAAAGTGCCTCAGAAAGCCAGAGCGGGTGTTAAGAAAAGCACCAACTAATTGCTTGCTCATAGATGCCAAGCACATATCCAGCACTCTCCAAGGCAGCGTTCAAATTTTTTGACCTTGATGAATTATCTGTTTTTATTGACAGCACTTATTGATATTTCTTAAAAGCGCAGGCTAATGGAGTTCTATTGAGATGATTAAATGAGTTGCTGGTGCCCAGATTAGCCAGGTCTCATCTCACAGGCACAGCTTGCATTATCATACAGAACAGACGCATGCGTGCGTCGAGTCCCAAATTCCTACGACTGACATCTCCAGGGGAACAGAGGAGCGATGACTACATCCGACCTACATTCACCCCACCCCAGCATGCTTGCTTCCAACTAATTACACACACAAATATGCATACTCAGTCACACTATAGGTGGATTTCTATCATAGTACCAGTCACAGTGCAGACAGAACATTGCTACTGCATGCACATTACAGAATCATACAATTTCAATTAGGTGTCATGCCACTTTCAAATCTCTGAGCATCTCTGGGGATTTTGTAGTCAAAAAATCCGCACAACTGTTCTAGCTCCAAGTGACCTCCTGATGACAGGAAGAGGAACCTTTCCCAAGGCTTTTGCACAGGCTTAGATGAAAATATCATTTGTGTGATGGGATGTGAAAATTCTCCAAGCACAAAAACATTAGGAACAAACCTAAGGCTACTGGAGCTTGTTCCAATGCCCTGGGCATGGAAACAGTACTATTGGATTTCATTCAAATGCCTTATGTAATAAAATGATTTTATACGTATTCTATAGACTTTATTTCAGTTGTATGGATTCTCAGAAAAACTATGGCAGCAGGGAAAACACCCTATTAACAAGAAGTGAGAAAAAAAATTATGACGCAGGCTCTAGCCTATGAGCACATCTTCAAACCGCTTTTTCAGTGTTTCCTGTGCTGTACAGCATCCTGGTTAGAGTGATGTGGTTTTTCACACTTTTAAATGTGAGGGGTATTTCTACAGTTCCAACCCACATTTAGGCCAGAATCTGTTGATCTATGCAAGCTTTTACTCAACTAGAAAGTACTTGAAGAGCGTCAATCTCCACCAACGCTGACTAATTTAATAACTTGCTCTTGTATTCAAGACATCATTCCAGTTACGTCAAATCTATAATAAACCTGACACTGAAAAGAAACCCTTTCCACTTCAACATCATATATTTAGCTTGCTTTATCTTTCTGAATTAAAAAAAAAGTAACAATGTAATCAAAAAGCCCCCAAAATTCGGTGGGTTCTTAGGGAGACAAAAAGAGCCTTAACAGAAATAACTAATATAAAAAAAGCATTTATCAATATGTGTTAGTTAATAATTAGGAGTCACTATCCCAGTAAAGCGAATTTAAAAACACATGACCCTCTGAAGAAACTGAATTATCACATTAAACCTTTCAGAAACCATTTCACAGCAACTATATGACTGTAATATCACATGTGACGCAACCTTTACACAGTTTGTAATATTGACATTTTGGTTTGCTGAGGACTAAATCTTGTATACTGCATTTAAAGTAAGGCATTTTTGCTTCACGGGGGCTATTTTGAATTTAAAGAAAATATCTTTCATGGTCTTACACTGCTTGAACATGTTTATTTCCATACTGAAAATGATCCCAAAGAATATTAAACCTATTCAATTGTTTAAAAAAAAAATCTGAAGAGAAAAAAACAAACAAACAAAAAAATAACCATGAAAAATCTGTGGAAACATTATTATGTCAGACTGGCTGCATCTATAATAACAGAAGTCAGTGTATGTCAACACACAAAAACAGACATCGATTACTATTATTATCTAGCGTTTCCAAATTGTTCATGCTATTTTTTATGTTAATAAAATGTTTTGACCATATCCATAAGTTTTTATACTAACCATGAGCAAAAGTGACACTTGAGAAGAGAAGAAACATGAGCCAAGCGTTGGCAAATTCATCATTCATCCCTTTGTCCTTACTGCTGTATCTACACTGGAACTGTAACTCTGTGGGTAGAGCAAAGCGTCAACCCTGCCAGCAGCATCAGTTCGATTCCCGCTGAGGCCACCCACTCCAAAATTTATGAAACGTGTATATATTCACACTGCTTGGGATGAGTGTCAACCAAAGCCTTTGTCTTATCTTCAGCTATCTTAATTGGGCAAGTCAGTCACACTCATATTTCTGAGCAATTAGGTCTGTGGATGTGTATAACAATTGATCAAATCTACTTCAACCCACTGAAATAATCTTTAGAAAGTAAGAAAAGCAACATATACTGCTTTAAATATCTTCATACAAACAGACTAACCAATGAGAGCTACATGCTCTGCAACTGAATTTGTTCACAAATCCCACTACAAAGACAGTGGAAAATACTGCTGCAACCTTGTGCCAGTGTCTAGAGAAAATGGCTCGGCAGTGAGTTAAACAATTCCCTGCACATAAAGAAGGTAAGTGGTATACAAAACACGAGGCTGACACTAGTGTTTGGTGAAAATGCCTGGAACTCAATGCAGGAACATGTGCAGACTGACAGCACACATGATGCTGATGCCGTGTTGCTGACAACTAAATAAGGGATGAAGAAGGCAAAAGAGGAAACAAAAGGTTGCAAAATAAAACAATTCATTTTCTTACAAAAGGCCTTGCCACAAAAGCTAAAATCAATCCATTTATAATAACACATGCTCTCTCATCTCCCCCTCACCTACACGCAGACACACACACACACACACACACACACACACACACACACACCTCCATGCAGCCTGTACACACGCCAGATCTTGTCGCCCCAGGAAATGGGCTTCATACATCTTGTCTGACTGCAATAAAGCAGTGCCTAAGATTCTATTTCCAATAAACGTCGACTGATTGGAAAACTCATTCTAATATCAATTTCCATCTGGGCCCTTTAAAAGGCAATCAGCATAGCTTCATCTCGGTATATCATGGGCTCCTTGAGATGATGACACAGCACTGGCTCTCTCCTTCTGCATAATGGCCTTCTCCTATCAAGGCATCTGCAATGAATAATACCACCCATGAATGGGCTATTTAGCCTGTGTTCGCACAGATAGGGGCCACTTCTCTGAATATTAATCCAGGGTTTTACACTTCATATGGTTCTCTCAGGGCTGCACCATTTTTCATTCAGAGGAGTAAGGCACTTAGTGTGATTTGGCACACTCATAGTTTCCTCTAAGCTTTTTCAGAAGTGACAATGGTGATTACCAATAGCATCTCACATTGTTTAAGATGCCCAGCACCCACAAGACAATGATTTAAGTCAGGGAATATCAATTTCAACTCCTCCACAAATGCTGCAAACAGCTGATCACAAAATGGAAGGTCAAAGGAGAACTTCCATGAGTGAATAAACAGCACAAACAAACTGACAAAAGCCAAAAGTTGAGCCTTTGTAACTTTCAACAGCACTTAAGATAAAGTTCTGTATGTTTGAACATCAAAACAGGGTGTTTGCTGAGGGACAACTTTTGTAAAATTCTATATTTTCCTAATGTCAACAAATCCCAGGAAAAAACAAACAGATCAATGAATTGGTCCTAACAACAAATGTTGGTTGTGCAAAGTTCAATTTAGCCGTTGTCACTGTTGTCCAAAAACTATCAGCTTTCTGCCTTACACAAACTAGGCAATCGCAGTTATCAATCTGAAAACAAGAAAAACAGCATCCAGTCCACAAATTAAAAGCTGTTTTAAAGCCACACGGGAACCATTACTATGCTATTGCATTAAACTTTCCCATCTGCACAAAATTAAGAGTAGATGTCACTTTTTGCTCACCTTCCAGCCACTGCCCGCCTCCCTGTAGTAGGGAAAGTTATCACAGATCCACTGGTAGATTTCGCTCAGCGTCATCTTCTTCTTTGGTGAGCTGTTGATAGCGAACGTGATAAGGCTGGCGTAGCTGTAGGGCGGCTTGCCGTCCTTGTGCTGCTGCACCTCTTCCTGATCCAGCGTGGTGTTAGGATCCAGTAGAGTACTCTTCTTGCCCATCCCTGGCCCATGTGCATTCTGGGCATCAGCCTTGCGGATGGCTGCCTGCATGGTCAGCTGAGGGAGCCAATCCATGGAGGTCAGGCTGCTCTCCAGCTCCGACGTCATGGTGACGGCAGGCTGGGCAGGAGGGGGTGGGGAAAAGGTGGAGGTGGTGGTGGTCGCGGTTGGTGCTTGCTGACTGACGGAGAGTGGGCCAGGTGTGGAATAACAAACGAAGACGAGTGGGGATGAAGTCAGGGCTCCCTCAGCTCAGGACATCAGCATAGCGTCTTCTGTCAGTCAACTCTAGAGAAACAGGAAAGACAAATTCCTTTATTAGTCAACTAGACTCTGTTACCTAAACACTGGCAGTAAAAAAATGCATATCAGCGGTACTGCAGAGAACGAAAAAGAAACACAAGTGACGACACAGCTCTGTTGAGTTTGCCCAACATCAAAAACCAAGCGTCTCTGTAAAGGATGCTTATATTCGCTGTGCAGGAGATCACAAGCCCACCACTTTCTCCACCACTTGCTGCTCTCAAAGCTGACTCATAGCTGGGACTCCATCTGCACAGAGGGAGTAAATGCCAGGCAATTGTTTTCACAACTGCCAGCCAAATGGGGGAATGGCTCAGGAGGAATTCCGACTCTCTTGAGGATAGTAAACCCCCTCTCTCCTTTCTTCCCTGCCTGCCTCCATCCCTCCCCTCGTCCTCCCCCAAACAGAGCCTCTGCCGTAAACAAGCCAGCTAATGTCGTCTCGCAAACTGTCCTCGGCGCTGTGCGTGTTGGCCGTGTTGTGCCGAGTGCAGCCCGCAACAGCCTGTCCCTCTGTCCCTCTCGGCACACTGCCCTCCCTGTCTTAAAATAGAGGAGCAGAGTAGAAAGGCCTAAAGTTACAAACGGAGGTGAATGTGGGCATCTGTGAGAAAAAAAACCCCGAGCAGGATGACACTGCAATCTGGCTGAGGGGGAAAAATGCAAACAGTTGGAAGAATGAGGAATCCTCACCAAGCTGTGGGATTTTTCTGTTGACTGAACATGTTCATACAAGTAGGTTTGTGTGTGTGTGTGTGAGAGAGAGAGAGAGAGAGAGAGTGTGTGTGTGTGTGTGTGTGTGTGTGTGTGTGTGTGTGTAAGCTTGAGTGTGCACTGTCAGGCTAGAATTAAACACAGTCTTGACAGCAGTCAATAGGTCATACACCAAAATTACGTATTTCTGAGTATTGTGGAATTTTACCACTAATTGTTTTAACTGATTGTTCGAATTAATGTAAAAATCATTTTTATATTTTTTTCCTACATATAGCTTGGCAGCATTACATATGCTTTCATGAATATGGGTTTTCTCTTTATTATTAAAATAGGTTCAGAAAGATTTGAAGTAAAAATATCTAATGTATAAGTAGACACTTAAATGGAATATTTCAAATCTCGTATTTGTTTTACATCCGTTTACTTTACCATAAATGTGGCAAGGGAGATAGAAAAAAGAACATAATTTTATGGGCCTCTGCTTTCAATATGAGATGCAACAGGAATCGCAAGAAATTCCCAAATTGGGCAAACTGCAGTTGGTCAGGAACGGTTTATGGTTGTCCCTTTCAATTGATCTCTCACAGCAGGGGTTAGCTAGTGCCCAGCAGCCAATTCAATATCCACTATCAGTGTAGACAGGCAGAGCAGATGATGAAGGCATTTTCACACATCCAAACAGAATTCAGAGAAGGGAAATACCAAATATGTCTGCAGGAGATCATTAATGGAGTAAGGAACTGATCTTAAATCTTCCCTGATAATCAGAGTTGGGTTTCATCAGGCACTGTTAAGTTTTTAATCTAAGTTTTTTGGAGCAAAATGCTTTTTGTTCATTCAATTTCTTATCTATTTTCAACGAGATACTCTGCCTATAAAGAATGCTTTGAGTAGCAAAAGTTTTTCCCTTTCAGGCTTGAATAAACGTGATGGGTGGACGTGATGAAGAAGCTAAGGTCACCTTGAACTCATGCTCATAATATGTTGGGGAAAAAGAAATACCAAAGGTCTGAATGCGTTTCTCAAACCACTCTTGCAGCACAATGCACTACTGTGCTATCCATTTGTATGATCAGCATGTTTTGTTTTACAAAAATGCTTTATGTTTTCACAAAAACTATGGCTGAGCTTTGAAGCTTTGGGAAAGGAGATGGAAAAACATAGAAGCAGCTAGTTTAGCCTATTTTTTATAAAATTGTGACTCAAACATACAAAGCATGAAGGTGGAGAAGAAAGACGCAAATTATGCTGGAGATGTTTTGAGAAACATATGTGGCTGTTTTGATTCTGTAATTCCACTGTGACACAGTCACCTTTGGGATTTATGTTAACTAACCAAAATCAAGCTGTCCACAACCTTTTAAGCCTTTGAAAACTTCCCTTTGGTTTTGCTGGGTTTCTCTGTAAAAGTTCTGTAAGGCCTTCACCGTACTATGAGAAGTGCCTTGAGATGACATACGTAGTGAACAGGGGCTATATAAATAATACACAACCGAACTGAAATGATCTGAACTTCACTTTAATTTGTTCACTCAGATAAAAGCCGGTTATTTACTTCCCACTGTGCTTTTGTATTCTTCCTTCATTAATACTTGTGCCATGATTTTTCAAAGGTTGGAGGCCTTAATGAAAACACAGAAGGCTTGAAAGCAACTCTTCCAACCTCTGTAGTCATGAGCAGACTAATAAATGAGCAGACCTGCTTGCTGACTACATGGACATGTGAGTCAGACTGATGCAGAAGAGTTCCTCATCACAAAAAAGAAACAAATCATACACAAGGTATCTCCACCCTGTAACTGAAATGAAGGTGACTCACAGGCTGCTAATGGCAGTAATTTTCCCCTTTGAATAGATACCTACTGACAATTAGGTTTTTAATATTAATCTACATATTATTATTCATTTAAATATCTGCAGCATCACTCAAAAACTCCATCCATCTCACTGGGCCTCCAGGACAGATTTTGCATCAGTGTGAAGCCATCACTGTAACTACAACCAGCAAAACTGCCATTCTGAAGTTTGCTGCACTGTAGAGATTAAACTGATCTCAGTTCACTCAGTAATCCATATAATTAAATGTTCACCACACTGATAACTAGGGCTACAAGTAATTTATCAATCTGCTGATACATTTATTGATTGATTTTTGAGTTGTATTAGTTGTTGGATCTATAAATGCACAATTACAGCATTCTGGAAACGTAAGTTGTCTGTTTAGTCCCATCAGTCCAAAACAATTCAGCTTGAAATGATAAAACAGCAGAAGGCAGAAAATCCTCACAAATGATACGTTAGAACAAATCACTGTTTGACAATTTTGTTCTTTAAGTAACTTAAACATTTAATCAATTGTCAAAATTGCTCATTATTTTTCCGTCAATCTATTAATCGACTAACTGTTAAGTATCAGTTAAATACAAACAAACCAGAACATTCAAGACTAAAATTCACAAAACATATTAAAGAAAACTTTCTGAGTAAAACAAACACGGATTTTCAGTTGTTCATTTTAAACTATGCATCCATAAAACAAATCAACATTGTTAGCAAACAAACTGCCAAAGAACATAGTTGTACAGATGTGTAATGCATGTATTCATGCATGGCACAATGTTAGTTTGTTCCTAAAATTTTGTCCACCTCTACATTATCGTGTTCTGTATACTGTATAACAAAATGTTAAAAAAGCAGTGGATAAAAAGCTAGGAAAGCAGTGTGTTTGATTTAAGCAGTTGTAACCAATTAACTAGCAGCTGAGTGTACATGTAGATGTTAATTCTTGGTGGTCTTGATGTAAATGTTTTCACACCGAGGACTCAGTATGAAATGGGCTAGAAAGGAGTAAGCAGATCAGGCCTTCATATGGCTGCAAGAGGTGAGGAGACTGAGACAAAGGTTGATGAAAGGCGCTCCGCCCGATACAAGGAGACACATGCCATTTGACCCTTCACACTAATGATCCAGCTGCTACATAATCTGCAGGGCCAAGACAGTATTTTAATTAGAGAACCTTGGGCTGTGGCAGGAATGATGAAGCGCAACACAGGCAGTCAGTAACATGGCCCCCCTGCTGCCTTCATTACCCAAGCTGTGGGACAGTCAGAGCAGGGACAAGCCCCAGCCTGCTGCAGCGTCAGGGAAGACTGTCTGACTATGCTCACTAACGGGTCTGAGGGTGGGCAAAGAAGCGTTCAGGAGGCGGGGAAGATCAGAAAAATAAAAAAAAGCCAGAGGAGATGGAGAAGTATGGGTGGGTGTGAAGGGCACAACGTAACATCAGGCTTGGCAGAGAGTAGAAAGTGCCAATGGTCTGCATCCACGGGGTCTGAGAGTTTAGGCTCTATGATTACGAGCCCAAGGGAGCAGACTGTGATCCCACACACGGAGCTGCTTTGATCTGGCTCTAAGAAAATGGAGTTCTGTCACTGTCATTGCCAAAAAAAAGAAAACTTCTTTTCTTTCTCCACTTTAATTTGTTTTTAGAATAGAGCGCTGAGAGTATTTTGGAGGGCTGCGAGGGAGAAATGGATGGACAAATTCATTCTCTATTCAACACTCAAAGTTTCTTTATCCTCCAGGGATTAATGGCAGATTTAGTTCTGAATGAGAAATTGAAAGCGTTTTTGAAACATCTTAATTTACCAAGTTCTTGACAGGACTTATCAACCGTCCTGCTGCCAACAGAGCACTGACAGAAAATCAGTGATTGTGTTTTGTGTCTCAGCTACCAAGTCTGAAGTGGCTCAATCAGACTGACAGCATGGTGATTATACATGTGCCAGGCCCTCTTTAATTCAAGAACCCCCAATGAGGCAACAAGCTGAGTAACAACCAGGGATTACTCAACGCAACACAGCAGATTACGTCAGCTTCATCATGTTAGGCAAGTACGTACTGGGTGCAAGTCAGCAACTGCGTCATAAAATCAGTGCTCTTCCCCATCTCAACTATTGCAAAATTGATGTCTGTACTTAGCAAGCATTTAAAATTTTAGTGCCCCTAACAATGCATGGCCCGGGGTGAAATTAATATTTCAGCTGTGATATTGCTACAGTGAATGGCACTTAAATGTCTTCAACATTTTATATGACAATAACTGCTTGCTAAATTCCTAATTCTAATTTAGAAAATATGGAGGCTTGATAAATGTGCGTATGTATGTACGGACATATCTATAATGGAGCTAGCATATTCTGTAGACTAGCGGACAAGCGCTTTGTACAATTTTTAATCCTAAAAAATACGTTTTGTATCTTTGTAAAACAGACAAGTCCCTGATCACACTCACTTTACGCAGCAGCTGTGTGAAAGTAAGAATATATGCAATCGTTGAACTTGTTTGTCTCATAATCACTGGTCACAAATGCAAAAAAAAAAAAAAACAACAGAAAGATGAAAGCCTTCCAGGAAAATGAACAAAAGTTTGAACCATAATCCCATCTTCCCCTTTTCTTTAACGGCAGGCTTTCTGCGTGGCCTTAAATGGTGGCCTGTTGGATCAGTTTTGTCTTTAGATGTGATAAGACAACACATTGCACTCATCAGTTCAGTTGGAGCACAAATTTGAAGTAGCGGTTTCTTAATGAATCCAGTTGGGTTCAAACACACAAAACACAGAGACTTTCATAGACACTTCCGAGGGTTTTCTGCTGTTGCCCATTTTCTCTTTGTCACTATGGTTGCTCATGTCTTCGCTATTGGTAAATCAGTCATTGCTGACTGACATAAAAGGCATTGCTACTGGTATGCCATGCAGGAATGTTGCCACATAAATCAAATTTAGCATACCTCTTCACAGGTATACTGTGAAGAGAGATTTACCTGTCATTCGTGGGCTAAATTAGCATTGTGTGAACTTGTTTGGCAAGAGCTTGAATGTAATGTACAGTCACTACAAGTGAAACTTAAGACTTCAGCTTTAAGGTGCAGGTGCAGCATAAAATTTATTCTGACTAAATTAGACCGTTTTATTAAAACTATGGAAAACTGCAAAAGCTGGGCTATGAGGTCTTTTCACCTTACACACTGAGGGCACAAATAAAAATTTAAGAAATATAAATACAATCTGATTTTTAACTGTGTCAAAGTCAAAACCCCAAAGCAGAGTTCTGGCATGTTGAGTCCATTTAGTTTTATAGAGCATGCACACAGCATTGACGAATGCAACACACCACATCATGTATCGCACAAGCCGGTTTGCAAGTCCAGTCCCAACAGAATGAAGCAATGCCAACTTCATAATCATGCTGAGCTTTTTAAAATCTAAAGTATGTTGTTCAAAATTGCTGAATGTGATTTTTCCATATTCTACAGTACAGAATTAACATCACCTTGTACCTGCTGATTTACATAATTCATCTTACAAAAAGTGCCCAGTTTTGCTTTTGTCAAAATTACGTTACAGTGCATAGCAGTCGACAGCATCAGAAAGGTCTGTTCTACAATCTGTTGTGAAGCCACGAAACCTGGGAACTAAAAATCAATGTGAAACAGTAATTACTTCATACTTCAAAGTGTAAAATCACTAGATTCATATTAGAAACAGACACATCAGTATATACCTTTAACACTGAGTATCAGGTGATAAAGCTGGAGTGCAGAACTCTTACATATAAATTATTGTCTGTGAATTCCCACAATTCCGATTAAACCTGTCAGTGCCAGGTGAATCTCTTTATATCTAATCTGCCTTCTATGGCGACATTCCCACACTGGTGCACCAGTAGTGATGCGTATTACATCAACCAATCAGTTTGCCAGAGCTTAAGAGGGGAGAGACTGTAGGGACAGAGATAAAACAGGCTACAGCAGCTAGGAATGTAGCGGAAGACAATGCCCATCAGCTCCAGGTAAATCTCTCGTTATATGGCTGCTGTATATTACACTTTTAAATCTGACTTGTGTGTGAACCATTTCATGATGGTGCACTAGTAGCAATGCCTTTTACGTCAACCACCAGTGGTTGGTTTGCCAGAGCTGAAGTGTGACAAAGCTGGAGTAGACCACAGGAACTTAAAGAAAGGTTGAGCTCAAGGTCAAAAAATATAATAAGTGTCCAAGAAAAGTTTCGTTTAGATTGGTCTAAATGAAAAGTAACTGACAGTAAGGGATGTATCATGAGCATGCAACAAAAGTGTTTGTGTAGCTACTGTCACTGCCAGATGAGAGTGACAAAAGTCCCACAATACAGATTGAATACTAAATGCGGCAATAATGTCTTGGATTTTAAACAGCAAATGAGGACTACTGAGCTGCGATTACTGAACGACAAGCATCAGTCTCAAACCACTGGTTTCAAGATTTCAGATAAACGTCCCACAAAATATTCTATAATAAGCTCACTTCACTCTTGTCACATACAACCTCCACACTAATGAATCACAGGCAAGGCATTTTGCGAAAAAAAGGGAACTACTGACTGAAGCAGAAGTACGAGAGCCACACTAAAGGGAAGCAGGCAAAACAAAAAAGGTGAATAAAATAGTTTTACTATTTCAATTACAGTCCAAGTCTTCTTGGTCAAGAGAAATACACATGAACAAAAATCCGGATGTAGCACGTTCCCAGTAGGGACCAGTGTTTAAAGACATGACACCCCACAGGAAATGTTAGTCAAGGATAAGCAGTGTAACTGAAACAGACAGCATGCTAACTAAATGTTTGTCATCTGCTATTTCTGTTTAATAATGTACGGTCAATAAATAAGCCTGACAAGATGAATTTGTGCTGTGTTTGACTAACCCAATTCATATCAGTTTACCTGTTTATGGAGCGCATAAAAGGAAAAAAGGCACTTGTCACTGTGTGTTCACTACAGAAACTACTGAGAACAACACAAGGACTTTTCTTCTTAAAACATATAAGCTATGATTCAAACTCTGCTGGAGTAGAACAACACATAAACACGACTATATAACCACAAGTTTAACGGTCTTCAAGGTGAACAAGGTACAGAAATTCTGTAACATTAAAGCTTAGGAAAAATAATGATTCGCTTTCTTTCTGAGGGTGTTATAGAAAGATCAAAACCACTCTAATGTGTATGACCGAAGTATGGAGCTAGAACCGACGAGGGCCAATTAACCTAAAAAGGTTGGAAGCTTGGGAGATAATTCGCCTCCCCAAAGTTCAAAAATCTGCATACCAACCACTCTACAGCCCACCAATAAATATGTTGTCTATGGAGTTGGAAGGTAGGGGGAAGGGGATTGATTTTCCAAGATTTCAATCAGTTTCTTTCAATACTTGCCTGAGCAACTCGCTGAATGTCCACACTGCACACCATGTACAGTGTCTGTAAATAAAACTACTCTGCACTAACATTGCACTGGTTTGTCATGTTTGAAACAGTAGCTGCTGATTTCAGGAACAACAATCACCAAGTATTTTACACCTTACACTGACCTTACACTGGTTAAACCTGTGCTCAGTATGCTGTTACACTTGGAACTACATGTGAGAGAGGTGCAATAGAACTAAATACAACATAAAACAGAACTTTTACAGTGTCATAGTTTTTTATGTCTTTGTACTGAGTAACCTAAATGATGCGACATTACAAAAAAGGATGTCCATTTTTGGTCAAAACACTAACCCATCTGTACTCTGTGTTCAGTGTGGGAATATCATGAAAACAACATACTTTGGTACCAAGTTACCACCAAAATTCGGAAAATGTCCCCATCCTTGTGTATTTTCAGTAAAGGTGGAACCAATGACGCCATTGACGGCATAAGTAGTGGAGATATTAGACACTAACAAAAACAGGTACATGTGCAAACGCAGGTCCAACACAACTTATGTTGTTATAGACAACCAAAAGAGGTGTCGGAGCATTTCCGGCTACTCCAGCATCTGAGCAGCTCAAACACAGGTATCTAGATCTGTACAGTTTAAGGTAAGTAAATTTAAGTGGTTGACTTCATACTAACAACATGTTGTTAAAACGATCATATCCTCAAATTCTAGCATTACTGTTATGCATCACAGTTGCACCTGTTGATGGCTAACTTTGGCATGTTTAGATCAACACAGAAATAGCTCATAAAATGAGCAGGATACTGTCATTAAGGCTCAGTCTGGCAAAATCTAACAGTTTGTTTGATGACACTTCGTGAGCTGCAGCATTTAACATAATAGTTTATTTTGAGTGATATTGACTAAATTTTTGGGGTATCAAATCTGGTATCAAGAATCATGGAAATCCATCAGTACACAAAAGACACTAATTGAATACATACATGCACACTCCCAGAATACGAGGGAGAAAAAAAAAATCTCTCAAAGGGACTGACTTGCATTTCTTTAATACTCATGATTCATTGAGATATTCATCACACTTGAGTCAGTTCAGTTGTGATACATTGTAAACACACTGGTAACATTGTGATGATTTAGTCTCTTATTTTCCATTCGTGCTAGAATCGTACCAATATTTCTTAGAATATATCATGAATACAATGGTACCATGTTCGGTTACTTTTATTAAATGTATGGGATACATTAAATAAAAGCATTAGCATTTCATTTCTCATGTTCCTGCCATTTTAAGTTTTCAGTTTGCTCTTGCATCCTTGGTATATGCATGGTAACAAATACTTTACACAAACAGACAAAAACGTGTTCATACTATTATATAATAACACTGCAGCACAGTTAACCTATGTTATTTTCTACCAGGAACACCTAGCTGCCTACTGAGAACAACTTCCCTTGAAATACCTGTGCATTACTGTCATCATTTCCTCTCTGAGAAAAGAGTAGGCTCTTCAACTCACATTTTCACTCCCACTTGCAGACCGAAGACTGTCGATAGGTACCAGACCAGCGCTCTCTCGCACTTATCTGCAATTTCCGCGATTAATCCCCTTTTACTGCAGTCATACATCCGTCATGGGTAACACTACAACAGCATGTGTCTGCTCAGCTACACAGACACAACTATTAAGACCTCTGATGACTGTGCTGCCGTACATGCTACTTCTGAGCGTCAGATGTGATGAATGCTGCATTAAAAACAATGTCACTAGGATTCAAACAAACCACAATAAATATTTACACTGCCGATTGTTAAATGTTGCCCAGATTCTGGTGTGCGTAGAGAGAGGGAGAGAGAGATAGAGAAAAGAGACAGAATGAGAGAATGAGAGAAAGAGAGAGAGCTCAATATGACAAGAATCTTCCTGTAATGTGATGGTAACTTGGCAAAAGGGAGGGGAATCGCTAAGTGTGCTCCCTCTGTTATGCCTGAAGATTTGGCACATGCACTCACAACAACAACAGTGATGTAACCTGGTAACAAGCCTTTGGCATCCGTACTCTCGACCGAAACCCGGGTCATACCTTCCATATCAACGGCTTTATATTCAGCGTGGGAGAAGCCCTTGTTTTCCTAGTGATTGCACAGGGGATAAACAGGGAGGGGTGGGAACTCTGCTCACCTGCCCTTCAGTCAAAGAGAGATTCCTCACTTTTTCCACCCCTGGAGGCAAAGGACTTAGGGAGTTATTTTTGAGATCTCTCAAACTAAAATAGCAGTGTGTCTGAGTATTGTGATTGCACGTGAGCGCTGTAATCTTGCAGCAAACTACCCTAAGCCTCATCTTCATTAAAAACAAAAAGTAGGTAACAGCAATGCCAAGGCAACAGCTTTTAATGTCAGTCTTCCTTCTCAATTAAAGGCTTAATGGTTCCGCTGAAACCACCCCCAGGAAGAAAGCATTAATAACCCAGTCCTTACTTGCATTTTTAGGATGTGTCAATTATCGCTTCACCGCTCACGCGGCTGAGCACATTGTTCAGCTTATTGCAGCCTACAGCTGAGCCGGTCACCAACTGAGGCCTCTCATCGCTTACAGAATGTGCAAGAGTGTATATGTTTTACAACGCAATCTCTGTGTCAGTGTTAGTAGAGTACATTTTGTTAAAGTTGGTTTTTAAGATGCAGGCAAGCAGACCTCTCTGCTGTGCTCTTAAAAAAGAAAAATGGTATACATGCTCTTTCTGCTCCCGTACTCCCTAAATCCCACTTCGCCTGTGGTTGAACAAATCAAGTCCATAATTATTCTGCCAATCAATCGGGAGCGCAACTGTGGCTGTGGGGCAGTTAAACGCTGAGGAGAGAGATGTCAACAAAGCAGAGCTAAACCCTGAGATCCTCTAAACCCATTGAACCTTAAAAAGGCAAGAGAGACACCTTTGTCTTATTAGTCAGTGCCAGACAAAGGCAGTTCTTCTAAATATGTGGTAAAGACGAAAAGCATCCAGCTGCAGCAAACAGAAAGACAGGCAGGCTGGGCAGAGGGACAGAGGATCAGAGTAGTCAAAGATCTGGGAGTTGTCTGGGGATCAACTGGGCTGCTCCAGGCTGTTTGGAGAGGCCACAAAGCGAGAAAGAGGGTATGTAACCCCTGAATCCAGACAGTCAAACCAAAAGAGAAATGTGAATAGATGCAGCAGCAGATATTACAGAGATGCTCAGCTGTCAGCCATATTCCATGTCGTGGGTTTGGTGAGCTGGATACAAATGCATATATAGATAAAAGGACAGATGAGCAGATGACTGGCGTGCACATAAGCACAAGGCCCACAGCTCACTGTGCAATCTGCAGGTCAATACAAAAAAACCCACATACAACATTCCAGTAATTGAATAAGCCTTTCCAGTGAATCACAGCACGGATCAGGAGGGGTTTGTCTCTCTGTCTCTAACAGCTTGCCTGGGAGGTGGCCTTTGTTTTGGAGGTGGTGGGGGTGCCCTGACACCGACCATGCGAACCCAATTACCCCAGTCCCACGGCCTGAGGGCCCGCATTAACACAGTCCCCCTGGGAGGTTGACTCCATGCCAGCCTGGCAGCCAGCAAGATCCTGCTGCTGAATCACAAATAGACCACTTAAGGCACTGGCAGGCCAAGCGTTTGGTGGCAATCTAGAGGGCCTATCCTCATCTGCATTGGCTAGATCTAGTTCTGTGTCATTGTTAAATACTGAGCCAGTCTCTGAGGCGAGCACTGAGGTAAGATGAGCTTGAGTGTGTCTGCCATGGGATCAGAAAGCTGTTTCTGACAAAACTCATCGCTAGGAAAGTATTGGTCCAGCTGGAACTACAATTTACCTCTTTAGAAATTAATCTGAAAAAATAATTTTAGTCCAAACCAGAATAGTCAGAGTAAGTTCAGTAATTGCCTGAAAATGAAGTGGCAATGATGCTGATATTCAATTAATTCATTCAAGTCTTTTTGAATCCCAAAAATCATGGGTTCCAGCTTTTCAACTGTGAGAATATGCCAATTTTCTTTATTTAATGTGATATGGCACTGCACATGTGAAAAGACTTAAGTTATTTGTACAAAACAAGCAATTATAAGTGATAATTTGTGATTCAAGAAATTGCAAAGTACTTTCCACTTATAGACCGAGCAATTAATCATTTAATCAAGAAAACAATTGCCACATTAATTTATGAAAGAATAATTAGCACACAAATTGACAGTAGAAAGTAACCCTGAGTGATAAACATGTTCAAATACTTCTAATGTGATAAAAAAAATGTATCACAAAATGTTAGGTTAAAATAACAGCGCATATTTAATTTTCTGCATCTTGACATTTTTTTGTCATAATAAAACTCAGACACAATGTGGAGTGATTAAATGTGTCATCAGCATTCCTGTCAAAAAAAGTTTCAGCACATTTTCAAGTGCTACAAGGAAGCATTAAACTGAAACCATGCTAGAATTACGCAAGCGTGATTTAAAGGAATTACCTGAGTGGCCAATGCATACTTAGAGTGCAACACAGAGCAGGAATCAGGTCATGAATTTCAAATTCAAAGACAGTGAATCAGCATTGGCAGCTATAAAGCTGTAACACTGGTTATACAAAGCAAGAGCACTTTCTTTCAAACCTTGTAAGTACAAAGTGAAAGAATTCAAATGGAGTTGAAATAGCTTGTGGTTCGGTTGATCTGTTAGATGTTCCTCTCACGTAAAGTCGAAAATCGTCTTCATTTACGATGGCACTAGAGCTGGAGTTATAATTAAAACCATTTTGCTTTTTAATCAATATTCAATCTCTCAGAAATAATTAACAGCATATTAAAGAGTTTACTGCCTGACGGAGCTGGATGCCTCTACATCATTAAGCTGTTGAAGCGCTGCTCTTTGACTCCTCATGTCCCATTTCACTGGTTTACGGCGCCTCCGTACAGGCTCTTTAAAATGCTCCTGGAGTCATACTGTACCTGCAGATAATAACACAGTCCAGTGATAACATGCAGCATGTATACACTCCCACTCTCACTGAGACATGGCTTTTAACATGCAACACCAGGAGCTACTTGAATGAACATGTATGTGATATGTATGCAAGGCTACTGAATGCACACAGGAAATGAAAGCAAACTGTGATCAAGGTTTTCACGGCATATTGCTGAGAGGCAGCCACCTGTCATAAATCTGTGCCCTTTCCCCTGATGATAATGCATCCAGCATTGGAAGTTACACAACAACACAGCACAGAACCTATTAGTGGGATTAGAAGTCACGGGTCAATAGTTTCACATTTTCTTCAGTCTCTATCTTCAGCATTGCTCAGGCATTGTAGCCACAAACGGACAGTCGGTTTTTGACCTTCAGACTCTGGAATCACTCTGTCAAATACAGAATATGCAGGTCACACACACACCTACACACACACACACACACACCTCAACAGCTCATGTGTACATTCCAGACACACTGTCAGTTTCAGTCTAACTGCTCAAAAATCATCACATACTTAAAGAAAGATTTATTAACCAATGTTACAGAATACTCTGAAGGCACTCCATTCAGCTGTTGAATTCAGCAAACGCTGTCTTACGTCACCAGGAATTGTCTGTGTTTATACTAGCTAATAAATTCCTTGGGCATTCTCCAGATGACTTCCATGGTAATTTGAGGGAAGCTTGGTTTTCGTCTACTGCTGATTAAGGAGAGAGCAGCAGAGTAAAACATGAAATTGAGGCTGTCTACAGCCTGACCAGGAATGACTGACCAGGAATTTGTTTTCAGGTGGAACAGACAGCTGTTGGTGTCTATACCTGTTCTCTTCGCCCTGCTTCGTTCCAGATAATTTCAATTAATTTGGTTTCCTGGAGACAATGTTGCTATTTATTTGGGTGTGGATAAGAGGGGAAGGTAGCAGCAGTCATTGTTGGTTTAAGCTCTGCAGTCAAAATACCTCCTGGCAGAGATATGAATTCATCACTGTGAGGTTACCGCCTCACCGAGAGTCACAACAGGTCATCACAAAACCAGAGGATTCACCATACTAAACATCACACACGTGACTTAGGCCTAGAGTCAAAAGTTTCTGGCTTCCACTATGTAACTGACAAGACAAGATTTGATGGTAACTCAAATATATTGGCACTCCGCCTGTGGTGCCTTTGACTAAAAGCTTTTAGGCAAATACTGGATTTGCTGCATTGTTTGAGCACAAGTAACAAATTAGCTAACAGCACATGAGGCAGTCTAATACAATAGAGAAACTAAAATAAAGCAAAAGCATGACTAATTTAAGGTTGATGTGTGTCTGTTAGAACCCTTTATAGCCTTGAAATACACATCTTTTGTGTATTTTTTTGTTGTTGCTGCTAAATATTCCTTCATCATATTAAATGAAAATCAAACGTGGTTTTGAAAATTTAACAGTGATCACAATGTGATTTATAGCATTTACAGGGGATAGCAAAACTGCTACAAAATAGTGAATGAAAATGGAAAGTAAAAGAACAACACATAAGAAAACTGCCCAGCGTAACACAGGATAAATCTAAATGATAAATTTTAACATCTATCCCAGACTTGCCTTAATCAGACAGGAATTTAATCTTACTGCCTGTTAAATGGCCTTAGCTTTAACTCATGCAAAGGATAACTGTGCATGGTAAACACTACTGAGGTTTTGCAAAGGTATCTTGTAGTCTCACGAGGAAAGAGCAACAAGATGGAATAATGCTAAAACAAATTTAAATCCTTCATTTATTGACACACACATCATAGAAATGTCCACATGAATTCAGTAACTTGGGGATGTTGTTAAGTGGCCGACTAAATCCTACATTACGAAGACAATGACTTCTCTCAGCAGCAAATAAATACCCATATCATCAAATCAAATGCACTGGGTGACAACACACAAAACACTGCTGAGGCCCCTGAATTCCATTACAAAAGCTGCAGCACTGAACTCTACCGAATCAACCATTTAAATCTGCAAGTCACACATCAGGCTGAGCCCAAATATCAACATTTCAAAGCGATACTGGTACATTTATTTTCAATTACACCACTCAGTGCACTCTTCAACTACGGATAAGCAATAGTCCACCTGTTAGTCAGTCAGTGGCAAATAAAGGCCGCAGTCACCTCAGACGCCCTAAGAAACTCCAATGACGTCCTCACCTAGTGCTCTCTGTGGCAGCCCCACCCATCAGAAACACAGGAACTCCCTTCAGTGTGAAGCAGCAGTCAGGCAGAAGTCTAAGTGTGGGTCAAAGAGTAAGGCACGAGCAGAAGGAGATACTGTTGTACTATTGTGAAATTAGCTGTGGTGTTTCCAAGGGGGAACTTCAATTTTAGAGGAGGAAGGTGAAGAAGCTGTGTGCGGGCAGCTGACATTTACTTGTATATTTTGCTGTCTAGGGCAATATTGTCCATGATGGGCTAACATCTAATACTTCAGAAGAGGAAATCTGATCACAGATAAGTTCATTTTTCAGTCTGTTAATCGATTCTTAGCGAGCCGTGCACAAACAAAATAAAACATTTGATCAAACAGACTGCCTTCTGCGCCGCAGAACCTCCTGGAGGACTGAGGTGAATATCAACTGGAGTAAACTTGGTCAAGGTTGAGTCCCAGAATTTCCCAAAGAGTGTCTGCTCTGAAGGTACTATGTCCAGTGGCCAAACAACTAAACACTTAGAGTTTAACTGTTGTATTGACAAGCAAGTAACTGCTTACTAGTTAAACAAAAGCCTCAGACTACAGTAATTAATAATAATACATTTTATTTAAAGCGCCTTTCAAGGAACTCAAGGATACTTTATAGAGGCATAAAAATCGACAACAATAACACGAAGAAGAAGAATAACGTATTTATTCTGATAGAAAAGAAATCCGTGTTGCAACAATATTAGTAGGGAAATCTATTTGGATGTTTGTGACGTTAAAACAATGGTTACTTGTTTGTGGCTTACTTCTGACTGGTTGAAAATGTTAGAAAATGAAACTTAAGTTTATTGGTCAGTTGTCTTAAAGCTGCTGTCCGGAGTTTCCGTTTGTTTTCAGTTTATGTATCATTTTTTAACAAAGCTTAAATGTGTTAGTCTAGTTCGATACTATAATATAAAGTTAGAATAACGCGATATGAAAATTTATTCCTGAGCTCCGCCTTCCTCTCATAGACCCCCATGTTATTCCAAAAAGCGCCGGTCGCTGCCGACCAATCAAGTTCGAGCTTCAGCTTTGTCATGCTGTCAATCAACGGTTACACGCACAGCAAGCAAGCCCATGCAGAGGTGGGCGAGCTACGCACTACGCAACCGCGCGCACATTTGTTTTGCTTGTGGAGGAGAGAGCATCAGGGCTCAGCAACTTCCAGAAAAGTTACCAATCCCACGGCTTGTCAGGCCAAGAGACTGCAGGACGTTTTTTGGCTCGGGGTGCTCGCGTCACTCCCCGACCACGGCCTCCATAGCCCGCCTGACGGCTTCGTTTAGATGCCCGACCTCTGGAGGAAGATGTTGGGGCGTCTGGGACATACTCTTCGTCAGAGGAGTCATGCAATTCTGAACTCTAGATAGAAATAAATAAACAATGTAACACATATACACGCGTAAATGCACTAAGTTTGATAAACAACGTCATCGAGAGGGATACACGAGTGTAATCACATATTGAAACTTTACCCGTTCGTCCTAGCAGATTCATGTTATTTTGGTATTAGGACAAGTTAGACTCAATACAGCATTCTAACGTAATTCCTTTATTATTTACTAAATGTACTAAATGTAGAAGAGGGGAAAACAGCAAAACAGGCGAGATGCTGCAGCACTCCGGGCACTTCTCTCACGTACTGCGCGCGTGCACAAATAAAGGGGCGAAATCAGAGGGAGGGAGGGTGGGACCACCAGTGTTTTAGGAGACGCTGCGATTCAAACTCCGGACAGCAGCTTTAATCTACTTACATACTCAAGATTAACAACAACAAAAAAACAGAAAAAAAGATACATTTAGCAGATTTTCTAAACTGGAAATCAATGCCTAACCTTTCTCATAGGCATGCATGGTATATTGTTTCAGGATCGACAGTGAGATGCATATACAGTAGTCACATCGCATTAAGCATGCTGTGAACTTCAACAAATCAGCACATCATGCAACAACATTTTTGCTGTTTGCATGAAAAAAGTTGGCACAGTTCTTAATTTTCATGATTAATATAAAAGAAAAGTCTGTCTGATATAAGGTATATTACTTAAATTTGAGGTTTTGTAGATACACAGACTCATTTGATGAAAATTTCTTCCTTGTTCCACATGTGCATCTCCCTTCCAACATATGTCACACAACCACACATTACAAGAAACAACACAATCACAGCGTTGTAATCTCAGACAAAGCCTTTTAAGCCATTGTCAGTCTAATTTGCCTAATCTTCATGGTTCTGGAAGTGTGGCAGAAAGCTAACAAAAGGATCATTTGTTTCCTAAGTTAGTTTCTGACTTTTAGATCCCAAAGCTTAGAGTGTCTGGAACAATTTGGGCCAAAAGCTCAACAATTGTGCCCCATAAAAAGCTACTTGGATTTAAAGACTCGATGACATACTGTAGGTGTCAGCTTATGTGAAGTGTCTGTTAACCTCTGATTGATCTGCAGAGCTCATCAAAAGCCTTGACTGCTGTACATTATTGGATGGAGACAGGCCAAAGCACCCCAACATTGACTGGGGATTTAATCCTTTATGAGGGAATATAATTACATTCACATGGCTATTGGACAGCCCAGCACAGACTAATGAGGTTTATGATACAGTTCACAGACTGCAGTGAGGATACTGGGGAAATATTCCTGATGCACATTAGTCAGCAGCATTGTATTCACCTATCTTTATAAATCAGTAAATAAAGTATCCAGTTTAAGAACAGTTAAGTCAACTTACACAAGCAATACCTCCGTTCAATGCATCACCCCTGGCTGGCAGAGAGCACTCAGTCCTCTCTGCCTAGTAGCATCTTTTTCAGTTCTATTCTATTTTATATTAAAGAATTAAAAAAGGATAGAATTATTGCTTTAAGAATTTTCTTCAGTAGAGCTTTTCATCTTTAAACTATTGCTGTGATTCTTCTTATAAAAGAAACTGTCATTCAAAATGTTTGTTGCCAAGGTAAGCTAATATGTTACCTCTTTGTCGTCAACTGTAAAACCCCAGACGTTCAGAAACCTAAAGATTGCATCAACAACAAGCATTTTAGGATGCTAAACTTTCAGCAGAATCCATACAAAAGCATCATTACATTAACTAACAGTGATGATGATGAGGCAGTTTTTTTTATTTTTTTTATTTCACACCACTTCATGCTGGTGTAAAAGATAAGGCTAATTAACGTGGCACCATTTGCATCTTTACCTCTGTGTTTCAACAGCGAAGGGAAGAGAGCAAGCACAGCAGGCTAATGAATGTTTGATTTGAGAGGGAAGTCTCTCTGTCACCTCCAGCGCTCCTGACATAACCCTCTCCTAAACCCCTTAAATTCTCATGCTCTGCTATCTGGCAAGGCTGTCTGCGTCTCACCTCCCCCCCCCCCCCCCCCCCCCACCACCACCTTCCCTTTCTCCAGTTTAAATTCCTGAGTTCATCCCCCCTTCTCCTCGCCCCCCCGACACCACCACCGCACAGGCTGCGCTCATTACAGCGGATTTGCATGTCTGCTCCAGAGCAGTATGAGAGGAGATGAAACAGAACTCCCAGTGGCTGCCTCTGCAGAGCTTCACTCATCTGACAGAAAGAACTCCACTTTGGGCCCCAGACACAGCCAGCAAACAAATGCAAGCTTCTTAAAGGGGCCATACACACAAACAAATATAGAGATACTCCCATGGAAAGAATTTACGCTGCACAGTTTTCAGTTTAAATATATCTACATGCAGGAAATATATTGAAAGACGTCTATCTATTGCTCCCCTCCCGCACATTTCCAATCAAGATTGCTCACCTGGGAAAGATGAGGCTTCGAGTTAAGTTACTGTGCCATCAGTCTCCATTCCCGCTGAGAGACCAATGGCCATCTTTTTTATGTGCGTGTCAAGGTCTCCAAACCTGTCCTCTGGATTTTATCACAATCAATTTATGAGACAGCAATGACTGGGTGATCATTTTAAACTGCAGACTTTTTTTAAAGTAAAAATATTAGCACCATGACAAACATTCTCATATTGAGACAATTTCAATCAGATCTATAAAAAATACTTCTGAGCTTTTTTAAAATTATTTTTAGGATATCTTTTGTTGCATTGTATTAGTGCCTTAATAATTAGTCGACCAACTGATGATCACTTATTAAGTTCTGTTTTGCTGGTTCCCGCTTTTCAAATCTGATGTTTTTTTCATTGCAAATCCGTTTTCCAACATTTGGTCAGACTATTAATTGATATTCACTAATTGATTAAGAAAATGACCATTATTTACGGAAATAAAGATATGATTAAAAAACACTTTAATCAATTGGGATGCATTGTCTGAAATATAATACTTAACAAATTTTGGAACATGTAATTTAAAAACTACTCGGATCTAATAATTACTGCGATTTTAATTTTGTTCACAGGTCTCCACAACTAAAATGAGCATGGACAATCGAGGCAGAGGAAAAGAAGGTGTGTCATCACAGGAAGCAACGCTCCAAAGAATTTCTCTTTCTTGTGGGTCTTATTTACAAAAAGCTAAATGCACAGTTCAGAGCTTGGACTGTAAAAATTGTAAAGCTGCAAAATTTCTATAAAAATAACAGTCTCGCCATTTGCCTGTTACTTGATCAAATTTAACGCTGAAAGTGATCCAAACGATCACCTTTAATTTCATACAAGTTGGTGCTATACTCAACGAAGAAAAGCTGAAGACAAACTAATACTACCACACAGTGACCATCGTTACACTAGGACCAGCAGTACAAACAATAAGCAAGTTTCTTGGTCAAGAGCAATGAGTAAATGTCACACACCTAGCTAAATAAACCACAAAACCACGAGAAAGGAAGAAGGGGTGGCGGGCGCAGTCCATGTTTCATTTTTGGCCCTCTTCAAATTAGGTGCTTTTGTTCTGGATGACTCACTTGGCGAAAGTGGTGCATCATGTGCCGTGAAAGATGAGTCACTGTGAAAGAGAAGGGCATAAAGTCCTATAGCGTACAAGCTCCTGACTTGACCCATACCGTTCCCCACTGACCACAGACTTCACTTTGGTCAAATAGCACCGAGTCTCAATCAAGAGTGAAGGCCACTGAGACTAAAACAAAGTGCTTGAAAAGTTTTAAATTGTTTTATATACTTTAAATACTTTACCTGAACATAAATCAACATGCATTAACCATTTCATTCTGCAGTTTGGAACACACTGATTGCATCACATAAGATGGCAAGAAAAAGGAAAATCTTACTCATTCTCCTCTGACTCATACATATATGACGCCTTACTAAGCAGACAAATAAAATAAGGAGAAATTAAAAATGAGAACTCAGGCATTATTTTAGATTCAATACTTTCAGATCCATATTCTTGGACAAGAATAGATAAATGTGATTCATACAATTCAGCTGCTAACTTACTGTATTTGAAGATATACAACAAATACAACGCAGTTATTGCAAAATAAAAGGTCAACAGCATTGATTGAGAGCAGGCAGGAAGTTGCTAGCTCCCCGTACGCGCCGTAATTCTTTTACCCGGTCGTCTGGCGCAAATCCGCCTTAAGGACGAAAGAAGAGTTTTGTTTTGGGAAACACAATTATTACTATTTAATGTGAATACAAATTAACAAAGCTTCCACTTTGACAGCAGTGTAAGTTCACAGTCATGCAGAAGTAAACGACCTCAAAATATGTTCACTGCCATTGAAAAATGAATCAGTGTTTTACTTCTTTTTTCCTCTCTCTTTTTTTTTTTCTTGCAGAGTTTGCATTGTCGTAGCCAGTGGTGGTCATGGTGATGGTGGTGGTTGAGGCAGCTCTGACGTCATAAAAACCCTTCTGCCACCACAACAATAAACAAACAACAACCTCCAAGTTGAACAAAACTTTACGAGCAATGGATTTTTATTCTTTACAGATATGTTGAAAATTTTAAAAGTTGAATTTTCTTATTTAGCCACACGTATTCGCCTACACCATTTTTCTGATGAGCTTCACAAGATAAACTTAATGCTACAGTTTATATAGTCCCAGAATTAATCTGCGTCTTTTCTAAATGTTTCTCAAAGCCATTTGCTAGACATTGTAAGTTCTTCACACCTTGAACTTATGAAACTTTTTTTCTTTTGCTGAATAGGTCAATCTGTTGACAGTTTCCCCCTGCAAAACAAAAACTTTGCTTTACAGCAAACAGAAACTGCTGCTTTGTATGAATCAACTTTAGACAGATATGATAACAGACTGTCACCAAAAAGTTCAGTGACCCCATAAATACAATTATAATTTGTCATTTTATGTGTGTCTCTGCCACGTGTGAGATGTTCTTTGCTTCTTCACCTTCAGTCTCTGTAGTGATACACAGGAGGACCACATCCTTTATGCAAAAATTAGGCAGACTATGTTACACATTGTACTCCAAATGCATCAAGTCATGGTTTCACAACCAGAAGATAAAGACAGACAAAATGAAGTGCATGACAGAAAATTACTGACATTGCATGCTACATTGTCCTCTCCACGTGTCTCCAAGGCTTGAACTAAATCTGGACAGTCAGATGTTTACTTGGCAACAAAAGAGATTATTCTATTCTATCTGGTTTGTGAAATGCAATGGAGAACCTAATGTTGCTCTGTGCATTCATTCTTCAGCCTTGTGTGACCTTTTTGACTTTTACTTAAAATGCATCCAAAAGGATTCGGTGGTTTAATAATTGTTATTCCTGCTTTAACATTGATTTGCTTGGCCTAAAAAGCATAAAACCACACATATGCTTTCCATGATTAAAAAGCATAAGTGCGGTTTCATGGCAAATCATATGTGGTGCCGTAGTAAATTTTTGGGGGTGACCATATTTTGTGGAGCCGCCAAAAACAGAAAAAAAATTAACTGGCACCAGTACCATCCTGTAGCCCTTCGTCTTGGTTTAGTAGCAATATTCTAGCGAAACACGCAACCTCCATAAGTACGTGCTTTTTGCAGTGGACTGAATATATAGTGTAGAGAATAGACAACAATATAGGCATGGCACTGGACTGAGAAATTTCATGTCTGGGCTTTAAAAAGGCACCAGAAGGATTTCACTAAAAGCGGAATGGTTGATTAAACAAAAAACAAAGTCAAAATGCCCAAGTGGTGGCCAAAGTGGTTCACCACTGGGACTTATAAAGAAGCAAATAGATGGCAAAATTCATTGGAGAAAAGACAAGATAAAAAAAAGAGGTTTCAAAAAGGCAGTCATTTCGGATGACTAAATGGGGATTATCAGGCATAAACCCAAGCAGAAATCAGCATTAACCAAAGACTTGATAATTTGTTCCTCTCCAATTATAGTCACTTTTGTCAGAGCATCATTTTGACTTTCTGTGAGTGGGTTCATACAAAAAGGCTGAAATCAGAGTAGTGTGAGCTGCCTGCAGAACTTAGTTGGAGTGTGGCCAGGCCATACAGTGCACATTAAGTCATTAAAGTCCCCATGCTTACCGTCCCTCCCTAACCCCCCACTGTACACACCAGTAACTCCCCAGCACTAAGCCTTTCAGACCAAACACTGCTCTGCCTTCTGCATCTTAATAAGAGGAGGGAAACTAGAAGGGAAGTGAAGGCATGGCAGTCTTTCAGAGGAAGCTGAATAAATGACTGAACACACACCCTGGGGCGGGCATGCCGGGGGGTTTCCAGGAGGTCGGCGCGAGCGGGGCCAATCGTGTCAAGACGAAGGCGGCAGACTAAAACAAAACTGACATATCAAAGGAGCCAAGCCTTGTAGAAGGAAAAAGAGCAGCCAAGACAACACATTCAACTGCACAGCTTGTTTCTGCATCAATGAGAGACAACACGACCAAAAAACGGCAATTAGCGATTAAAGTGGAAATTCCATCTGCTGCAAAGCAGCATCTTTTTCCAATCAAAAACCAGCTGAAGCCATCTGAGTGATCCTATGGCCTTTGATCCCATTCTTGTTTTCTTTTCAGAGGTAGGCAAACTGTAAACCAGGCATTGGAGAGACTGCTTCTGTTCCCAAACTTTTTATCCCCTGTCCTAATCCATATAATATGTAAACGCAACTGTTCAAACTTTACCTTGACAGTACAGCCAAAACTCTATCATTACTAAAACAAACTGACTAGGCCTTGAGGCAACTTTCACTGATTCAGCAGATAAATGCTTTGTCTACATGTAGAAACCATAATCTCTGACAACCTGGATAAACTGGGAATGAGCAATATGAAAGCACACAGATACAGCAGGATTATGAGAGCACTTAAATGAGTTATATTTTCAAATTGGCTTCATGAGAGCCAGTGTGGCCTTAAACTCAGTTTGCTTCTAATGAGATATCAAAGCTCAACTGTTTACTACATATCTCCTTTGCTTGTAATAATGAAAGGAATCCTCTGAGGTGGCTGCCATGCTGACACAGCCTTTAGGTGCTTAAATCCAAAAATGGGTGTATTAAGTGCATTTTAATTGACTTATATTTACCCAGTGCATTGTCTTGCAAATAAAAAAAGATCTTCTGGCACTCCTAGAAGACATAAAAAGTAGGTCACTCAGTCTCTTGTGAGTCATAGGTTTTGGCAGGGGACCAAGAGGAGCAGGTATGGGAGACGGCGCTAGAGCAGAGTGAGGCCTAATGGCATACTGATACTACTTCTTCAGTTTTATAAAGATAATCAAGGTTACTTACAGCTCTGTGCATTCTGTGGTACAAAGTGACATTAAGCCAAATTGAACGCATATGTTTAGGGAATAAAAACAGAAAACTGGAGAGTTACACGCTTAACTGTATCCAAAATTTAGACACAAAAAATTATATTGTAGCCAGGCCTCCTGAGGAACATTTAATCCTAGTAACTGCATGCAAACTCGTCTACAGTCTTTTCATTCCACCATATAAATTTCCTTCAGCGAGGCTGATGTCTCAGATTGCAGGTGCAGTCTCGTTTCTCTCCAGAGCCGAGGCCCCGGGCTCTTCTCCCAGGGCCACAGCACCTTGGCAGAGTGGCTGACTTGTGGGGTCAAAGCTGGGTCTGAGATTTCCAAACGGTTACTTTGGAAGGCGGTGACTCAGCCTGGTCAAAGCCGTCAGTCAGGCAGCCACCTGGGGACGACCGCATTTTTGAGGTGGTAGATGTCTCAAGCGTTGTGACCAACGCACTGATACTTTCTTAATTACACTGGGCAACTGGCACAGACCACGTCGCCTCAGCCACTGAGCCCCTCCTCCAGCTAACCTCTCCGCCCTCTCATTCATCCACCCTGAGGGAAAGGCATGCGGGCCAGAGGAAGTATGACTCATCTGAGTAACAAGATGCATTCTTCTGAATTCTCTACAGACGTGTTGTTTGCTAAGTGAAAAGCACAGGAGAGTATTGCACAGAGAGAGATAAAGAAAAGAATAGAAGCCGCAAAATGAAACAATAATCAAGAGACAGACTACGTGTGAGAGCAAGAAAGAGTGATGGGGTGGGAACGATGGGGCAAGAGCGAGTCATCACTTGTGTGGGTTTCCTGGTCCACACAGATCAACATTTCCTCCAACTCCACCGAGAGAATCCTTGGCTTCTGCTAGGGGTTTTCTGAATCACAGATGGCGACTCCAAGTACTACATCTAAGGCTAATCCATCAGGGTTCACACAGAAAAAAAAGCAACAAATGACGACAGCAGAGCGAGGGTTTGACGTGCGGTTCTGCTGAGCACGCAGAGGATAATGAGGCACAAGCAAGAGGTATAAAGAAAAAGCGTTAAATCATCTAGTCTAACAGATCCACCACAGCTCCTTCCCAAATAGCACCACATCTGCAAAACTTGGCACTCGCCCCTACAGATCATGAGCCTCACACACCACATCACACACAGTCTCCAACTTCTACATGAAGCTATTTCTGGACCAGCCCACATCAGCATTGTCTGAAATCACAAAACAAATGAAGAAGCTATACAAAACGTTCACGTCTGACCAACTAACACAGGACTGTTGTAATGCATCCTGCCTTGTGATTTCATGATAAACGATCCGTCTCCCACCAGTTTACTGAACTTGAGTGATGTGGCAGTAAACCACATTCTCAAGACTCCACTACTCAACCTTACTAAGCACATTTAGGACTGTAGACTTAATTAAACCTGACCTTCTCCCTCTCAGTCTACTCTGCAGATTGGCATTTAAACATGTGAGAAAATCTTCACTGTTGGTACGTTGACACAGTGAATACACAGCAATAAGCCAATAAACCTATGAGGGCAGACACAATTGCAACTTGTATTGCACACTTCCTTTACAGATATTAATACTGCTGTAGTAAACAAGCAAACGGTTTACAGAAGAGATTATCCCACCAAGCATCGCTGACTATTTTCAGCAGCAGAATTAAAATCACTCTCAGAGAAGTGGATTCACTTTGCTCCAGTCTGGTAGCACACCTTGGCTGTAAATTTATACCCGATATTTTATCTCTTTTAAATCAACAGTCAGTGTATCTTATGTTCTGGTGAACTGCACACACAACATGCAGTGTTTTTCCTATGGTTGTGCAGATGAACCATCTACCGCATCACAGAGCACACAGATTATCATATTCAATCAAGTCGGTTTATGTCAGACTCTCCACGTGTCACTGCCATGGTATCACCTCTAAATTGCCATGTCATGCATGCAGTCCACAGACGGGAGCTGAAGGTAACGTCTGGGAATATCATGTTATTAAATTATCGCTTCTTGGAGAGATTTTAGCACAGGCGCTGTTGCCACCATTTGTATGATCTGTCATAAATAACAGCTTTGCGGCTGCTCATATGCAGACAAAGCTGCACTGTCGGTGCTACCGTGTTTAGTTTAAAATTTTCCACGTTCAAAATTGAGAGCATGCCCCGTCTCTTCCATATTAAAAGTATCCTTAGGTATGCTGCCTTTTTACCTGAGAGTGAATATCATATCTGCCACAGGAGCCACTGTAATGATTAAAACAGACACCAAATACTATAATGAAAGCTCCACTCTTATTACTTAAGCTGTGTCAGCTTAGCAAGCTCTCCTTCCTGCGCACAACACAAAGGTCTCCTAAGAGTGTGAATCATATAAGCATATCAATTCTTTCTACTGAGTAAAGAACAAAAAGCACATTGATACTGAGAGCCTATCAAAACTCAAGGACAAAGCATACAGTATGATGAACTATTAAATCCATCAAAGCATTGAAAACTCACATCAGTCTTATTCTTTTAGGATTTGGCTATTCGTTAACACCCATGTAAGTAAAATCTATCATGACACACCTACTACATACACTGCATTTACTCTGAAATTTTCTGATTTACATGCCATTAAGCACACCACATTAATTTCCCTTTAATGGAGTTGATTTGCATTCCCTGATTATGTCGCTCTAATGCTTTTTTTTATATAAACACTCCTGTTTGTGTACCTCTTCCAATTCCTAAATTCGAACTTAATAAAAAGATAAGATCAAACCTAATATAAATAATAAGGCTGCCACAATATTTATTAGCCTTTTTGCTACCACTAGGCCTGTATGAGTCACAGAAACCAACATGCACTACAGGAGACGCCAACCCCCCACCCCACCCTTTTCTCCTACACTTTCTAAACTTACCCAGCAAGCTGCAGTGCGAGCAGCTACAGTAGTTCCCCTGTAGAGATATAGTCCCTGATTAGTCAGACTGGGGAAATAAACGGATAAACACTTTCTGATAAAACGCGTTTCTGAGCAAATGTGCTGATAATATTAGGCAACGAGCCAGTTGAATTAAATATCGTATGCTCTCCTCGGTGATTCATGTCTACATCCAGCTCCAAGCCAGGACATGAATTGAAGCATAGAGGACTAGTTCACTGACAAATTCAACTCAATAGACTGGGAGGTGGTGGGATGAGGAAAACTAGACAGTGTATTGCTGGATGAATAAAAAATGAAAGTGTGGTGCTTCAGTAAATTCGCTCTCTCCATCCCGTGAGGAGGGTGGGTGGGTGGTGAAGGGGTGGGGGTGACGGTGGAGTAGAGGCTCGTTTGAAAACTGAACCAGTACTGCATTCCCACATCCACCCGTATCCAGCGAGGGGCTCTTTAAAAATTCATTAATTTACAGCAAAAATAGATTAAAGCACCCAGCTGAGCAAAACTCAAAATTTGGCTCCTGAATAACATTAATGATAAAACATCTCCCTCAAGCCCAGGGGGTTTTGCCTGAAGAAACATCGCTGGCTTTTTTCACCTTACAGCACCTTGAGAGTAATTTATTTTCAATCATTACTAAAATAATGCATTTCTAATTGTCATTTTTAATTACACTTTTCTTCGGATGAAAAAAAAAAAGATCTGAGCAAAAACCTGCAAAAACTAATTAAAATCCATCCAAGGATATGCCATTCCCATGATGCCATGCCAATGCCATTCTATTCACTATTTGATATCTCAGCTACAGAGACTCAATGACAGCTGCTCCAGGCCCCAAAAAACGCCTAGAACTGCAGTTACAGTAATTGCTCTGGCCAGCACTAAATGAGGTTCACTTAAGTGCAATTATCCCCCTCTGATCTCTCACATAAAGAGACTTCTTTAACATGGAGAAGTGGGCTCACACAATGTGACTGCAAACAAGATTCAAATTGGAATCAGGGAGGCATTTCCAGCAGATGAATGGCTTCATAGCTCATCTGCATTCTAGTGATGCACAGCGTTGCTAATGAAGACTGAGCCGGTCCCTCCTCACCAACACGGCTTCCATGAGAGCAGAACTTCACACACACATACATGAGCAGCGCATGGGGAGAAAATTCTAACAAAAGTGTCCGGTCATTTGGTCTGAGCCGCATTACAGGACAGCGTAGCCTCCATGTAGAGTAAACAGCTGTTGAAACGAAGAGGAGGATCCTGTTTTTTTTTTCTTCATCCATCCAAGGAGAAACACTCACTGAAGGACAAGATGATGGGCGCTGAATTGAGGAGAAAAAACTTCTACCTAAAATAACTCCACATTCCAGAGCAGAGAGAGATTGAAAAAAAAAAAAGCCCACTTTGGATTCAGACCAAAAATAAGTTATCGTAAAAATACTAAACAGAGGCCTTTGACCAGCAGCATCAGCAGTCATCACGAATAAATTGCCATCTGCCAATCGCGTAACACAATAGGTTTTCAGCCTGAGGGATAAGATGTGACGGCCTAATAGGGGTTGCAACAGAGGGTACCTGTTGGGTGCTGTCCAACTACACAGGGGGGTGGTGGTGGTGGTGGTGGGCATTCATTTTGCCACAGGCTCAACTACCACCAGGAGTCTGATAACTGCACCTCATGGATGGCCATTTGAATAATCACTTCAACAAGGGGAGAAATTAAAAAGTCCTCTCAGTGAGACCGGCAAGGCACAGGGCCACAGACTGAATTCCAAATGAGGAGCCTGTATTCAAAAAGTAAAAAACCTGGTCGAAATTCACTCTCCTATACTGGCTTTCTGACCCTTGACATATATCTAGATTAGACCCACATCATGATATCATTCTATTGAATCTATTAAATTATACACTTTCAACCCCAAGATGAACATTATGTGTGAGACAACAATGAAATGTCAGTGAATATTTACATTTATCTATATCCCCCGTCTTCTGCAAATAATGATGATGCCTGATTTCTTCAGAGATGATAGATGAATGTGTTATTGGCAGCACACACACACACACACACCGAACACCAGAGGACCTTGGAAAAGTAGGTGCTGTGTTTTTAAACCATTAGGCAATAGACATTTCAAAGGCTACTGCGAGCTAAAATCACCATTTGAAAGAATCTGTATCACATCCTCCTATTCAGATTGAGAAATGGTTACTGAGGGAATAAACAAATGTGTAATCTTCTCTATGCTTTCTTCTCGACTACTCAGTCCATTCATCATAAGATTGTCGCCGTTTAAAAAAGCAGAATAAATAAACCTCGAAAAGTCTGAGCAAATTGATGCAAAATAGAAAATAAAGTGTCGTCTTATTACTAAGTCTGTGCTTATAAACAGCCAAAACGCATATGCAGGAGTCCTTAAGTCTGAGCCTGCAAAACATCTTACGTTGTGAAAAGAAATTAATAACCCCAGTGCTCATAATCTGAATTAAATGGATGATATAGTACTGCTTTAAAGAGCAAATTTCATGACGTGCATTCCATGATTCATACTGTTGCAAGCAATCTGTAACAAGCACACATTAACTGTATGTTGGTTTTATTCTTTCTGGAGCCAGCAAAGAGGCGCAAAATGTCATTGTCTCTGCCAATAATTCCACCACTGTTTTCATATAGTTGTTTCAATGACATAAGTTGTTGCTTATAAAAACAATACATTTTGCAAAAAGTTGTATGAATGAATTAAAAGGCACAAGGACCAACACGTGCAGGAGTTGAGATACCTTTTGACGTCAGATTAACCTTGTGCACACTAGCATGGTAATTTAGGTAGATTTTCATTTATAGTATCATTTCCTGAAAGGCAGAACTACAGAAATTACACTAGCAGGAAAAAGATTACGTGACAAATAGGCACACTCATTTCTGGACATTATGCTGAATAAAACTGATCTGGCACCGCTCACCTGGACGAAGCAGCATCAAAACTTAAACACTATGTGTTTTCTACAGCTGCATGCACAGATAGCCTCAATCCAGACAGCTCTGTAGGCCTGCTATTTAAAGGATGGGTGATTAAAAAGCAAACCAGGTCTGACCTTTGATTGTGGGTGCTGACTAACGCTATGGGCATTTTGTTAGTTGAAGCATAAGGTCTAGCAGTGTTGGGATGTTCAGGGGGCAATTTATAATGTTTGGTTTTAGTCATAAATTCAGCCTTTTTACGCTGACTTCACGGAAAAATAAATTGAGCAAGAAGGTATATGATGATTAGCTAATAATTTGCACATCATTGCAAGTAGATCATTGATAAAACCTGCACAAGTTGACAGCGGGGCCGATTAAGAGTTCTGTCATCCATCCTCTAATAAAAGGCCGTCAGGATAAAGCAAGGACGTTGTTTTGTATACAGCTGCACGCAAATACCACAGCTGTTTGGTTTAAAGTCGCCGCGTTAACTAATCAATGTCTGCTCTGTGTGCGATCACAAGCCAACTAGTGAAACATCAAAGCAAAAGGAAAACATGCCCCGAGAAATGCCTTTGCACATTTAACTGCAACACCGCCTGTGCCATCTCAGGACAATCCACAGCGGTGAACCACCAGAGACAGTCTGGAGATCGATATCGGAGGCATAAAAATTCACCTGAAACATGTTTTGCACTTGTTGATCGTCCAGCCACATGACAATCCTGCGCCCCGTCGCACCGGGCGACTAGTTTTACAGACGAGGATCGTTATTTTCTGGAGGAATTTACTAGCCGCCTGAGAAACAGACGATTGACAGACGAGAAAACACACTGCAACAGCTGTGAGTCAAATACCGTCAGAGCACGCAGGGAAGCCAAATGACACGGGGCTCGTACACACACTCACTTCACGCTGGACACAACGTATGACAAACAGCTAGCTAACGATAGCTGTCGGATAGCCACCTAATGCGAGGAAAACACACAGACACACGCACACCTAGCCCTGGCCCTGGAGACAGCACCGACAGCGCTCAGCTAAAGTTAGCTGGCTACTAAAACTGGCTAGCTAGCTGTCAAAGTTGCCCTGTCAGTTGTCACCGGTTGCACGGCGGTGCTAGCAGGCTAACGCAGGAACTGTCAACTTGGAGAGTTACAGCAACACGGCCGGGGTGTACTAACACTGACCACGGGGGAAACACTGACTGGCTCCCCGAGAAAAAAGCTGTCCCCGCACGCCCCGCCACAGCGAGCAGAAAGCTGTGTGTCAGGGCCTGTTCACCGGGCTCAATCCCCAGAACTTCAGTGCAGCTCACTTCCCCGTTAAAGTCGTCCATTTCGTGGGCCTTAGTTCAACTTCCATGCCCGTGTAGCTCACTTACTCTGGGTGAAAGCTGCTGTGACGGCGGCTCTCTGTAATCCTCACGGTAGTTTCAGAGTAACTGTCTCCCCTTCCTTCCACCTCCTCTTCTTCGGATAGCGGGTCCCCCTCCCCGGGAGTGTCTTGTGCTCTTGACGTTATCGTCCTGTGCAAAGAGCCGTAGCTTCGCCGGTGTGCCTGCGGTGCCGTGGCGTCCCTCCTCAGCTTCTCTCCGCCTTCTCCCGTTCGCCTTTCTCTCGGCGGCCGAGCCAACATCCGGGACTCTCCCCCGTTTGGGTTAAGTGCCCGGAACTACTTTCACATAGGACGGCGCACATGAAGGGCTTTTTCTCTCCGTCTCTCGCCTGCCCTGCCGCCACAGAAACTAGAGCGCGGTCAAACGCACACGCCCGCGGTGGAAACTGCACCCACACATGTACGCACATCAGTCAATACCCCGATCAATAAAACTGCTTTATTCAGAGCGCACTGTGAGTGGATGTGAGTCAAAGTGCCTTCAAAGGTAAGACAGCCTAATAATTAACAAACACAATGAAATAAGTCAGCAGCACAGAATAAAAAGGAGAAAAAAAGTAGAAAGCAGTCCACTCCACGTGGACACCACTGTCTGATCAGTCATGTTTTATAAAAGGTTTATAAGTTGTAATTAATGACTTTTATTGCCATTTATTTAAAGGGTAATAAATCATTCAGAAATGCTTTACACATCAATTACAAACCACAGCAGAGAACAGGTTTGAGCAAAATCCACTGACTGTGCGTATTCTTTCTTTATGGTAATAACTCATTTTTTCACACTTTCTAATGAGTCATTAAGTCTGCAGTTAATCTAAATATTAATAAGCTGTTAATAAATGGATTTTCCTCCAAATTTCCAGTAGAATATTCCAGAAGGTAAGTGGTCTCTCTGCAGAAGAAACACCTTTCAGATTAAAATTTAACAGCCTGGATACCCACAAGTTGTTCTTATTAATGGCTGATCTGTAAAGTTAATTATTTATTCGTCATTAATAAAGGGATGAGTTACAGTTTTCAGCCCTGTGTAAAAAGTGTTCATATTAGGATGTAATACCAACAAGGAAATGCAGACCCAAGAGCTGAAGAAAACATATCAAAAATTCTGGATTATAATTAAAATATGAAGGGGCATTCATTTTAGAGGAATGATTATAAATTCTATGTTGAAACTATTGGTTTTGACAGCACAAAAGCCAGAATGCACAGTCTACTACATACAAGATTACTACAAAATGTAAATCATATGGACTACCACTAAAAATAACTGTCTCTAGTCTCTAAACATAATAATTAATTGAATCGCATCAAGTGTGTTAGTATGCCCCTAAGTTCTCCACACACCTGAGTTTAAATGTGTTTCAGACCAAAGGAAATACCGATGTACTTCATTCAATCTTTGGTTTTCTTGGCCTGAGAATTGTTCCATTCAAATATTGTGACTTAAAAAATGTTGTATATTGCTCTTTAAAATCCCAGTGTGTCTTATTCAACGAATTCTTAGAGGAAAATTTATCAAGGACATGACATCAATATACAGTGGTATCTAGACCACTTGGACTCAGTGGTGAGTTTATTATGGCCTTTTCTTAATCTTCTTTTCATCCCTCTTGAGAAATAAGTGTCTTGAAGTGGTGAAAAGCTTTATAATGCTTTATTCTTACTTTCATAAATTACACATAAATGAAAAAGTGTGTAAATTGGGCTACTGTGCATGAATGGTTTGGTTTAGAATTAGTTGTTTTGTGAATTCCTATTGCAAATTGTTGTAGTAATGGATTATTGTTTAGGTTCTAAAATGTGTTTTATATGATTTTAAGATTAAACGTAGACTCTTTCATTTCACCCAGGGAACTCAAACTTCACTATATCAGTTTATAGCTGTCGTGGTAAACCAGGTCCTAAAATTACAAAGAAAGAAAAAGAGAAAAGCCCAGACAAACAATACTCACAACTGTTTGTGCATTTTTATCATTCATGAGAGATAAAATCACACAGATATTCAATTTATAGTGTTCTACCTCAGTATGTTCACCAGAAGATGTAATAGTTATAAATATAATAATATTTTTGCAGCATTAACTTTTAGATTTTTGCATCAATTGCAAACAGCATAATTGGTTCTTGAACTATACTGCCATGTGTTGATATGCTTTCTCTTTAAACCTTGAACTTTTAATATATCTATATAACTGGTGGTATATCAGTAATACAGGAACCGTTTTGCTTAAATATTGCAAATATAGGAAAATGCGTTGAAACTGATCAGGGTAATCAATGCAATCGTGAACTCATGTAAAGAAAGCAGCAGACACACACTGTGGACCCTGAATGGTCTATTTAGTGGCGCAACAGCGCCTCTTGTAGGTTAATCGTGGGTACTGCAGCCAATAAAGGTAAACTGGCAAAATGATCGATAATCTTTTATCAAAACCTCTACAACTAGAATCATTGATCACTATAATGCACTGGTTAAGATTGAAACACAAATTAAAGCAGGTATTAGCAGAGATTACCCAATAAAGTGTATGATAAAACTCATTATTCCAATACACACATGCAAAAGTTTTTCATATCTATAAAAGCACGTTTTTCACCCATTAAATTCTAAAAACGTTTTGTTGTTATTATCAAGTTAGGAAAAAACGAATGCATTGAAAAAATAAGAACGAGAGAAATTTCAAATTTGTTGTACATTCTTTTTTATAGATCAGTTAAAATTAATTTCTGATACTCAACTGAACATTTGTGAATTCAAATTTAACAGCCAAGTAAATATGTTGAAAGAAACAAAAACTATAATTTTTAAAACATACTCTCAAGTACTATTTTAATTGAAGTATTTTATAATCAACATTGTATAGTTATGCATTGTTTCATTATGTAGCTGCATTTTCAAATTAACAAAATCTTTTCCCTTAAGAAAGTCAGTAGCAAGAAAAAGAAAAACTTTTGATACAATTTTATATAACGACAATGATAACAATGAGAAGAAGAACAAGAACAAGAAGAATATATTTAAAACTCACCAGAAATTAGCGATCAAAATGCGAAACCATATGCCTTTATGAGCATCTTGCATAGAGAAATTTCACTGATGCCAAAATGATTTTCAAAAGAAATCTTTTAAAAGAGTCAGAAGATCAGCATGAAACAATTCAAATTGCCTCTTTGCCACCACACCTGCTGAGTCAGTGGGGCTGTCCGGCCAAAAAGATCCCCTTTTAAAGAAATTCCCCATGTCCTCTGTGAGTCTCGCTGATGATGCTGATGTTTCAAAGAGTCTGACACCTCATATGAAAGTGAAAAAATAATTGACGCACTCCTGCTTCAATGTGACTCAAAAGTGGCGCCTGTGTGTTGGGTGCAGTACCGCGTGCTGCCGCCGGGGCGCTGACGGCTTTGTGCAGTGTTTATTAAAACCAAAGAGTGCAGCTCAGTGGTTTCAGGAAGTGCAGAAGTTGTTGTTGGAGGTCTTCAACTAACCGGAATATACAGCAGGACATTGTGCAGTTCATCTGTGAGTATAGTAGACGTCGTTTCGGTTTAATTCAACCAGAGGACGTTTCGCGTTGTGACTTCTTGTCCAGGCCTGTGTCGGAGGAGTCACCTGTCCAGAGCTGCTCACCTGTCTCATTACCGAACATCTGCACATAAACAAAGGCGCCACCCGATTAGTTCTTGCTAAAACTGTCCTGGTCTCCTGCAACGTGTCTGAGGCTTTTTTTAATATGCAAAACGAGGAGGTCAAGAGTTCAACCGTGTTCATTCTGCAAGGCTTCGGTTTATATGAATGTATTGATCAACCGATAGATAAGCTGCTTTTAAGGTGAATAATCAATTTTGGAGGATGCAGGTTGTGTTGCTGCCGGCAGAACATATTGTATTGCACGAGTCTCATTCACGCAGAGCTATTTAGATCGTAATTTACTCTTGTACTTTAATGTAGAGCAATATTTTGCAGTTTTTCTGCACACTGTGACTTGTAACATCTGTTAAAGGGTATAACTGGGCAGATGGCAATACTGATATCTTATTTTTAAACATAAAACTGCTGCACAAATTGCTGAGGGGGATCCCTTAATTTAATACATTTATTGAGCTGGGCAGTTTTACAGTTCTAAAAATAACTTCCTAATGAACAGACTGATTTCATTAATGTTTCTAATATCCTCAATGTACTGCATTTTCTTTTTACTCATTGTCTGACATGTACACAGATACTTAGGTATATGCATTGTGGTTATACTGCTTCGTTCATGCTTATTAAAGTATAACTACTGTGATTGGGGACACTTGAGGGGCAGAAATTTTAAAAAATGATCACATTTGATTCAGTAGAAATGTTTTTAGTACGCAACTTCAAAAAACCCTGAGTCCTAGAGTTCCCATCGTGCAGTAGTCTTTTATTAAACACTTCTAAATATTCTATATCCACTGTTTGTTTGAGCATATTGCCGCTAAACTGCCCTCAAATGTTTAGTTTGCAATTAGGATTCACTGCTGTGTTTGTTATGGCTGCAGTTGTGGGTTCTGCTGTATGTCCTCCATTACATCATCAGAGGTTACCTTTGGAGGACTTCAGAAAGCCCCCTTTAGTCATTGTGATCCTGGTTTAACAGGAAGGAGCACAACTCTGCAGCAGGTCTACTCAAACACTACATGCAGAGAACACATTTCTCTAGTGCTGACTAAACTACAGTGGCTCCCCATTCATTACAGATTCATTTTTAAATTCCTTTGATTCCTTTTTTGTCTCTCCATGATCTGGCTCTGCTCAACATCTCTGAAGTTTTAACCCCTTAGTCTGCATCTAAAAGCTTCAGATCAGAGAATCGGGTCCTGTAGGAAATTGCACGATCCAGGCCGCAAACAAAGGGGGACTGACTTTTACTGTTTTAGCCCCGATGCTCAGGCTTTAGCTCCCCCTTACAGCCTGGAAGTTTCATTACTGCTAACGTTCTATTGTCATTTGTAATGTGTTATTGTGGGTTTTTTAATGTTTTTAAAGCACCATGTAACTCCTAACAGTCTCCATCACTGTTCTCTAGTACTGAATCCAGTCTCTTGATGCTTCTCTGTCTCTCATCAGGTCATGGCTGAACCCAGAATATCTTCAATTGATGGGAAGTTAGCTGAAGAGTTTGCTGTTCCCTCCCACGTCGAGGAGGTCAAAGAGAAGATGGCTGCCTTTGCCAGGAATCACGCAGAAGCAGGCCGCAGGGTTGTCCTCATCACATCTGGAGGCACCAAGGTTCCCCTCGAGTCCCGCACGGTTCGCTTCCTTGATAACTTCAGCAGCGGCAGACGGGGAGCCGCCTCGGCAGAGTATTTCATAGACTCCGGCTATGCTGTCATTTTCCTACACAGGCATCGCTCCCTTTATCCCTACTCTCGCATGTTCTTAACCATAAACATGCTCGACGCCCTGCAGTTTAGAGGTGAAGAAGGAGCATCTAGTAACACCGGTGAAGTGGTGGTTAACCAACAGGTGCTTCCAAACATTGCCAAAGTGCTGAAGCGATACCGTGAAGTCAAAGATGGCGAGCTTCTCCTTCCCATTGAGTTCAGCACTCTGTCAGAGTATCTGCATCTGCTCAAAGCAGCGGCACAGGCACTCAGCACAATAGGTACAGATTAACAATCATTTACAGGCTCAAGCATATGTTTAAAACCTGTGCTCAGATGTTTGTTCTGCCCGTAGGATCAAAGGCCATGTTTTACTTGGCTGCTGCTGTGTCTGATTTCTACATCCCAGCGTCAGAGATGCCTGAACACAAGATCCAGTCTTCCAATGGTCCTCTTCAAGTGAGTGAAAAATTAGATCTCCAGTAAATGCTGGTGAACATACAAGATTTTTTTTTTTCCAGCCAAGCTAATGGGAGGGCTCTATGCATGGTAGTGGCCCAGACATCCCTACTGCTAGTCAGTGAACTGGCATCAAATTTTGATCAACAGGTCATCAGCCCTTAATTCCACTGATGGTGTCCTAATACTAAGGACATCATCCTCCCAGTAAATAGTAGTTTTATCTAACATCATTAGCAGGTCCAATTTATATTTCTCTTATACTTTAATGAATAAATACCTGAAAAACTGACCATGTCATCATCAGCCTCATTACCATATATAGCAAAAACTAAGATGGTAACCCTGGCAAACATACCAACTTAACAAGATGTTAGCATGCTTTTGTTCATGCGTTGCTCTAAGCAGAGCTCTGCTAACTACAGCCTCACTCAGAAATGAGTTGACTTGTTAGGGCCTTTTTGTCCCCCGCCGGCCGTAGGCACGGAGGGGGATATTGGCGTGGGCATGTCCGTCCGTCCGTCCGCATTTCATTTCCGGAGCATATCTCAGAAACTACTTGAGGGATTTCATTCATATTCCACCCAGGCCATCTCTATATAGTATAGATGTGCCTTTTGAGGTGCATGACCTTGACCTGATTTTCAAGGTCATTGTGAAGCACTTCAAATATTTTTTGATTCTGTTTCTGGAGCATATGTCAGAAACTACCTGAAGTATTTCATGCATATTGCACCAACACCACCTGTGCATAATGTAGATCTGCCTTTTTGGGTGTATGACCTTGACCTGATTTGGAGTGAAGATGTATCATTTTGTAGGTGTATCGTCCAGTATATATTATTTTTTGCACTTAGAGGCACTACATATAAGGCGGGGGATGTTTTAAGCGGAGCGTGTTCATTCATTATGCTAAGGGAAGTGACAGGTGAAATGCACACTCTTAAGCCCCTCCAGAAGCCTCCTTGTTTCCTCAAGGGGCATTTAAACGATTTTAAGACCTCCAAGGTGGTGGATAAGCAACAATCTAGGGAGTAGAGAGAGCATGAGGGAGCATTATCTAGAATAATAATTAGCATCCTTAGTAGTATTCTGAGTTGCCCTGGCCTGAACTGGGATAGGCAAAAACAGAATTTCAGTGCTGAAATGCATTTGTGACCATTAAAGGTTGCTTCTTCTAGTCTTGATTTTAATTCAAATGTCCCTTTCCCCACTCTTCAGCTCAGTATGAAGATGGTCCCCAAAATGCTGTCCCCACTGGTGAAGGAATGGGCGCCTCAGGCTTTTGTTACATCCTTCAAGCTTGAGACAGATGCGACCATCCTGCTGGACAAGGCTCGACGGGCTCTGGACACCTACAGGCACCAGGCGGTGGTGGCTAACGTACTGGACTCCAGACGGGGTTATGTGGTGGTGGTGACCCCTGAGACTCAGGCTGAGCTGATCCTCACTGATGAGGATGTGAAGAACGAGGTGGAGATAGAGGAGAGGATAGTGAGCAACCTCACATCGGCACACAGCAAATTCATAACTCAGCAAGCGGTTTGACTGTAATTACGTGCATGTCTGAGTCAAAGATGCAGATGGAAGTTGCTGGTTTATGTGCTCTTACCTGTTCCAGGCTTGAGTTTGGCTTAAATTCATACTTGCCTGTTTTGCTAACAAGTTCCTCCGTATTTAGTAGGACACATGGCTGCATAAGTTTAGTAAAATGGTAACGTCTAACAGATCCAACCTTCTTTGTCTGTTTTTGTATTTTAAAATGGGTATTGAAGGTTATAATGTTGTCTCTGTACAGAGACAAGATACAAGTTATGGACAGATTTTAAAATGTTTATTTACATGGCCCAATAATCTAGTGCAGGAAAACATTTTAAGGTTTTACAACAATGACTGCTGCATAATCACTTACATGCACTACTACACAGCTCACCTATAATAAACATTTAAAATTACAGACTGGTGTTTTTTCGATCCCATGGCAACACCGGGCAGCATATTTTGAACTTGCTCTTGTTTACTTAAGTTTGACGCTCTTCTTGACACCAGCACGAATACCAGACATCTCTCCGCTGTATCTCGTTTCCTCTCGACGGACCTCACGGACCTGGAGAAAATGAACACCACATTCTTCATTCACACTGATCAAACTACAGACAGTCCCTGGAAGCTTTGTGATGCACTTCAGTAACGCTAATAAATATGGTTTCATCTGTGTGTGGTATACAAACCTGGCCCTTTCTGCGGATTTTAGCCCGCCTGAACTTTTCTCTGTGCTTGACTCTGGGATTACGGTCAATTTTCTTCCTCTTTGGTGTGAGCCCCTTGTTCTTAGCCATCTGTGGAATTGTTAGAAGAGTTTAAGACTGTAGAAAGTGTTCAAGAGCACAGGAAGTGTTTATAAGAGTGTGGAGAGGGTTTACAAAGCCTTAAAATATATATAAATGATAAAATAAATATGATCGCTTCTTCACAGATTTGCGTCTATCACAGGGGGGTCTGGAACAGAAACCCCACAATAGTTGAGAGACCGCTGTATATTCATGCCATATGTCTGTGTATGAACGGTGTCACTCTGTACCTGGTAGGTGATTCCTCTCTTAGCATCTTTATCTTCCTCCTCATCCTCACCCTCATTCTCTTCCAACCTGCATCAAATTAAGAATGAGTCAGGCCCCAGTTTATTTCTGTCCAAACCACCATTTGAGACTTGGATCATTCTTACTCTTCAGCTTCTGGTTTGCTGCTCTTCCTCTTCAGTTTCATCCGTTCCTCCACTTCTCTGTAGAAACGCAAAGCTGCTTCCTCATCCAGGTCAGAGTCTGAGTCCTCCTCAGGCGTCGTGTCTCCAGCATCCTGGATTTAATGTGCACTCATTAGCATTTTATGTTAAACATCAGCAACAGCTTCTAAATGAAAGAGCCGGTCAGATCAGTTAACCCTCTGGACTCCAAGCAGTGTGGGACCATGCCTTTCACTCTCATCACCTGTTTACTCACTGTGGGCTAATTTTATACTGCAATATAAAGTCCTGCACCTCTATGGACACAGAACAATCATGACTAGAAGTAGAGAGAACTCAAAAAAAAATAAATGAGTGGTTTTCTTGGAGCTACACAGCTGTAGTTATCCAGTAGAAGACTCTTACTTGCTTAGTTAAATCCAGGTGGCGACTTTATTTTTTGGAACAGGCAGTGCATTATGGGAGTGTTGGGATTATGGGAGGCTGAGGAGCACAACATTTTAAGAACAGGTTCGTGCAAGAAGTTTATTTTTGGCTCTTTTTTTTTTTTTGACAGACGTAGAATAAAGTCATTTTTATCCAATATCAAAATTTTAAACTTAGACTGGAATTCATGATGGACCACATGCCAGACATGATAAATTGAAGGACTGCTGAAAGAATAAAAATCTGTTGATTCTCTTTTTTTTTTAAATTCTAGCTATGATTAATTGTGTAATTTTGCCATCTTTTAAAAAGAAAACGCGCCCTTAAAAACATTATAGCGTTTAGAGAGTTAATGATTATACCCAGAAAAAACAACACCAAAATCTCACCTTTTCCTTCTTACTGGAGACTCTGGTTTTCTTGCCCTCCGCTGGCTGGCTGCTGGTTTTTCCTTTTACCTCACCAGCTAGTAGCTGGCGAAACTCTGGCGCAAGCCGAGCATCTACTGCACCGAGTTCATTGATGAGCTGAAGGAGTCAGTAAAACAGAGGGTTGTTTTGTGAGTAGTTTTCTAACTAATGTGTGTGTCTGTGCGTGAAGTCGTTTCATGATTCTGTCTGTTTCCTCCCCTCCTGTCGAGCTTGAAGCACTGTCTAAAGCTGCGTTTCATTTCTTCGTTCATACATACAAAAGCACATGTCAGTGTGAATGAAGACGTGAAGCTACAAGACACTGATTCATGAATAATCACTCCTCATGTTGTGACAGGCTGCACTGATGGAACAGCTTCACCATGCTATTATCACATTAAAGGTCAATTGAATGTTTCAGTGAGAATGTCTGTACGTCAATATTTGCACAGCATTAAAGGAACATTCCCTGATAAACTTTATATACCTGTTGCCATGGTAAATCATAGTATCAGAGCTCCACTGAGTTTTCGTGTCATTCAACAAGTGCATGTTTACCTCAGAGTGAAGCTACAGACAATGATTGAAGGAACCGTGGACAGCTGTTCTGCAACTGAAAACTCTGAGTTTCAAGGTCTCGAGGTTCAGAGATAATTTCAGAGTTAGTATAACCTGCTTTTTGAAATGTGCCTCAGGTGTAAACGTGTTGACTTACATTTCTGTAGGTGAGCAGTCTCTCAATCACAGGGTGGTTGTGAGCAGGAATTCGTTTTGCTTTCAGCACCAAGTAGAAACTGATGTTTGTGCAATAACTGCGGAAAGAAAGAACCGTTATTCAGTGATGTACCGTGGCATGGCTTTGTCCCTTGTAATGCAAACATTTAACTTACTTGAGATAAAGTTGCTGTTTTGTCTTGAGATAGTCAGCACCCTTTGGAGAGGAGAATGAAAACCATTCAGATTCATGACTACATGTTTCCTGCTACTAGAGCACGTATCCACAGCACAAGAGTACAAAAGCACCAAATATTTGTCCCTTATTCACTCAACAAAGACAAAAAAAATGTGTTACGAAAGTAAATGGAAAAAAATCCATATATTATATAACAAATAAAAAAAACCTCTAACTTCGAAAAATAATAATTTGGTTTCATTATAAACAGGCTATAGATGGAAGGTCATACAATTCACTCATGTTGAGTTGATGCTGTTTATGGCTGCTCATGTCACCACGCTTGTAACACTTCAAAACCGTTTGCACTGAGGGCATTATGAAAAGCACAATTTTATTATGTCACTTTTTGCAGCACAAAAACAACAGCCCAAGATGGAGAGTTAAGCTAGAAGCTTGTCTGTAACCACCTCCAGCAATGATAAACTTTAAGTTACAAGTCAACATGGACTGTACTGAAGGTTATATAGTTTTCATTTTTCCCGTGATTAAATGTGTAAACAGGCTGGAAGAATGAAGAATCAATCGAAATTCAATCCAGTAAAAATATTAACGAAACATCAAATGTTTTGAGTTGATTTCAGACTACACTCAACAAAAACATAAACGCAACACTTTTGTCACTTTTGTTTTTGGTCCCGTTTTTTATGAGATGAACTCAAAGATCTTAAACTTTTTCCACAAACACAATATCACCATTTCTCTCAAATATTGTTCACAAATCTGTCTAAATCTGTGATAGTGAGCACTTCTCCTTTGCTGAGATAATCCATCCCACCTCACAGGTGTGCCATATCAAGATGCTGATTAGACACCATGATTAGTGCACAGGTGTGCCTTAGACTGCCCACAATAAAAGGCCACTCTGAAAGGTGCAGTTTTATTGGGAGGGTCCACTCCTCTTCAATGGCTGTGTGAAGTTGCTGGATATTGGCGGGAACTGGTACACGCTGTCATATACACTGATCCAGAGCATCCCAAACATGCTCAATGGGTGACATGTCCGGTGAGTATGCTGGCCATGCAAGAACTGGGACGTTTTCAGCTTCCAAGAATTGTGTCCAGATCCTTGCAGCATGGGGCCGTGCATTATCCTGCTGCAACATGAGGTGATGCTCTTGGATGTACGGCACAACAACAGGCCTCAGGATCTCGTCATGGTATCTCTGTGCATTCAAAATGCCATCAATAAAATGCACCTGTGCTCTTCGTCCAGAACAGACGCCTGCCCATACCATAACCCCACCGCCACCATGGGCCACTCCATCCACAACGCCTTTGGAGACGGCTTATGGTAGAGAAATGAACATTCAATACACCAGCAACAGCTCTGGTTGACATTCCTGCTGTCAGCATGCCAATTGCACGCTCCCTCAAATCTTGCCATATGATGATAATGAATGTGATAAAACTGCACCTTTCAGAGTGGCCTTTTATTGTGGGCAGTCTAAGGCACACCTGTGCACTAATCATGGTGTCTAATCGGCATCTTGATATGGCACACCTGTGAGGTGGGATGGATTATCTCAGCAAAGGAGAAGTGCTCACTATCACAGATTTAGACAGATTTGTGAACAATATTTGAGAGAAATGGTGATATTGTGTATGTGGAAAAAGTTTAAGATCTTTGAGTTCATCTCATTAAAAAAATGGGAGCAAAAACAAAAGTGTTTCCTTTATATTTCTGAGTGTATTTCTGATCTACCAGAAAAAATACTGTCACTGACTGTTCTGTGTGATTGTACTTTTATAAAACATCAAACCTGCAATAACTTTTTGTGGCCACTCGAAAGCAGCAATTTCATATCTAACAATAAAATCGTAACATTGATCCCTATTTGGAGTGTCTGACCACCTGGCAAATGTAAGTCCAGCATTTACTCTATTACAGTTCAGTTTTGGTCTCTTCCCATTTGTGAAGATGATATCAAGTTACTGAGCCACTAAGTGTTTTTGTAAAACAGTTAAGTGGTCATTGTGTCTTTCTGGTGTGGTCAAAATGTTTTTATCATAGAAAACAGTAGCATTTAGTGGTTGACAGTCACAGCATGAGTGGCAAGTCTGAATCAAAACAGCAAAGTTGCAATCAGGACAGCTAAATATTATGCTAAAATTCAATGTAAAGCCAAGAAATGCAGCAGATCCAGGTGACGATTCTCTGTAGGTTTATCATAACTAACAAACTTCATCTACTTCATCAAATTGTTTGGGTTGTTTTTGCATTTTTATATGCTAAACTGGTATTGTTGTAAACTGATTCATCCACTGTAAAAGTTGTGACAAATCCATAGACTGAAATGAGGTTAAGTTCACCCACCTTCCCTGCTGGGATCTTTCCATCCTTCACCATTTGTACGAGGGGCTGCAGCTCATCTTTCAGTTCAGTGAGCTGCACACGTCACACAGAAACAGGAATAATTCACAGTAATATGCTGTTCTGACTTAGCCCTCATCAGTACACACAGCAGTATTTCATCTGTTTCCTATTTCTGTACCTGTCCACATCCTCTCAATGTGTGTCTTCCTAAAACATGTGTCGTCTATAGATACAAATAAGAAAGAAACAATGAAACTACTATTGATGATTACAAACGTGTATTGTTTACAATATTAACGCAAGAACTCCTGAACTGAAATGAAACGCCATGCAACAGCAGCAGTCATCACAAGAGCAACAAAACACAAACATACATAAATAAAAAATGCACAGGCCAGCTGGGGTCCTCATGGACCCAAATGATTTTTCTATATATTCACCACAAACCTGGTTGGAATCAAATAAGCTTGCGGGGGACAACTACCTAAAGGGACTGAAAAATCCGACTTATAAATAAAAAAAATATGACAACTTATACAATTCTGTGTACTGATGAGGGTCAAACACCTAAAGGCCTCTTCAGTCTGGGTTTGTTTTGGGTTGTAAAGGTTGTTAATGTGTTTTTCGTGTATGTCTTACCTTTGCCTTGAAGTCCTGAATGAGTTCAAGCAGCTCTGGCGATTCCTTTTTCAAAAGCTTCATCTTTTCCTTCTGAGACATCTGCTTGAGGTCTTTCACAATCCTCTCCTGTTTGTCCACAGTCTCGCTTTCATCCTTCTCCTCCACCACAAATTCCTTCATTTAAGGAGACACATAAAACAACCAGATCCATGAAAGAGGACATTGGAATCATTATCACATGACGAATTCACCGCAAGCGTACTAGAGAGTTTTACTACAAAATTACCTGAAAAAAGTTTAAATCATAATCCTCCTCGCTCAGATTCGCAGCTAAACGTTTCTGGATATTTTTGGCCTCTTCTTCTTCCTCTTGTTCCTCAGCTTCCAGCTCTTCTTGTGATTTCCCTTCTGTAATAAGACATTTAAAAGGTTATATAAGTAAACGTCAGCCACACAGATGGCAAAATCATGACAAAATGCCTCAAAAAAATGGCTGGAGATAAAAGACGCTCACTGGTGGTCACATAATCCGAGTCATAGAACATTTTCTTCCTGGTGCCCCACGCCATTTCATTGGGAAGATCTGTGGAAGAGAAACAGTTAAGCAGCCTCGTTCAACAGCAAAACACACACTGAAAAAACATCATGTCCACCGTTTACCTTCATCCTTTTTCCCCTCCAGATCACTCTCCATGTCTGTCCCCTCTTCCTCGTTCTCTTCATCCTCCTCCTCTTCCTCATCTGACTCAGAATCGTCCAGGGCCATCACTTCCTCCTGCGAAATTCACATGAGCTCGAATTTGTTCATGAAACAACATTTACGTTCCGATGCTGCATCCAAATAAAGACAGAAGCCCTCACCTCGTCATCCAGGTCCTCCTCGTCGCTCTCCATCTGAACACCGCGGGCGAGAAGTTTCTGAGGCAAAGAAACCGCAGCAGAAGAAGTTAGAGAGCACGACAACACCAGCAGCACACACTGAACAGTAAACACCTGATGAGAGGAACTTACTGCAATCTTCTCATCGTGAAACTCGTCGATTTTGTCCTTTGTGTACTGTGACGACTTCTAAAACAGAAAAGAGAAGACGGTGTTGAAAATAACAAGCCCAAAAACAAAAGCAGAGTTGATGTGATGAAAGCTGGTAGCTGGGTAAGAAGTGGCTGGGAGACAAACTGTTGAATCAATGCCACAACATGAGACCACACTAATCTTAAACACTTTTTTAATCTGACACTGCTCATAATGTCAGATTGTGCTTTTTAGGGTAAAATAACAGGTTAAGTTAGAGAAAGAGTTCGACATTCAAACCCGTTAAAGCACCAAGGACAAACAATTAGGAATTAAATTGAGACTGACCGAGCCTTTGCTGCCCCTAATCTCTGGAACATTTTACCTTTTCACATAAGCCTGTTCAGACTTTTAAGTCGCTGCTGAAGACCCATCTTTTTTCACTGGAATCCTAGTGGAGTCGGGTGTTGCACCCCGACTTCATTTTTCTATTGTGTTATAAGCTTATTTTTATACTATTTTTCATTGCTGATAAATGACTGATTTATTGTTTACTGATTTGTTTTGCACATCACTTCGGTTCAACTCTTGTTTTCAAATGTGCTTTATGACTATGTTTGACTTCAAATACTTTCATTTTCAATTTAAGACCACGTACGTACTTTGTTTTGTCTGATGTCATACCAGCTGCTTCGTTGTTGGCTCTGGTAAACACTTCTAAATCTAAACACTTCAACAGTCAAAACACTGTCGCTGTCACTGGGTGCAAACTCAGAAAACAAATGAAGAAGATTCATGAGAAACAAAGCATGAGCCCCTGATATACAGGAGGGCTGGTGCCTTTAAGAAGGTGAGGAACAAAATCCCCAAATATCTGGGTGACCCATGAGTTATGTTTTCGGTCACAATAATGAAGACTTTTATAGATTCTGAACTTACATTTTTAGGTGAACTGCATGCACTGATATGATTTTTTTCAGCCAACTATTAATACAGTTACCATATGCTGGATGCATAGAGTATAATAAAAACTTAGCTCTCTTGTGTACCATACGTCACAAAAAAAAATTAAATGTGAAAACTGTTTGGGCTATATCTGTAAACGTATAAACACTCTGTAAGGCAAGATGACTGGTATAACTTTACATGTGAGCTGATGGCATTTCACTGAGGATTACCCCCTATAACTGTAATGTGACACAAAAGTGTTGTACGACAAGAACGTCTGTGGGAAACACAAGCAAGTTCATAGTTGGCAACTCTGTTTGAATAGGTTGTTTGAGCAGCTTTGCTGATTTGATAACATTGACAAATGTTACAGAACTGCAAATAAGTGTCAATCAGTTGTGACATTTATTAATCAATCTACGAAGATAAAAAGATTTGAAAACGTGCTGCATTCATCTTTATGTGTGGTCAACACTATTGAACAATGTCCCACCAACAGCACTACATGCCCGGTTACACTTCAAATAAAAACCTCTTAGGACTGAAGAATAAATGATAAAAACTTCTCTTTTAGTTAAACATGAAAACCTAAACAAACAAAGACATGTTAACAAAGCTGTGTGCTCAAATGTGGATTGTTTTGACACCAAGATGTTTAATGTTAATGTAAAAAATCAGCTCCAAATATCTATTTCTGGTCACCCTGAATACTAATATTTGGAATCAGACAAACTAAAACAAATCAGTCGATCTTGAATTTGTATGGGACTTTGTTGTGGACCAAACCGGAGCTTCAGCAATCGATTAAGTAGTTGTAAACTATTGAAAAACATCTTTTAAAAAAAAAAAAAAAAAAAAAGTCAAATGTTTTGATTACAGGTTTATTAAATGGAATCTTTTCTGGTTTCCTTTCTCCTCTATGACATCTGTTGAAGTAAACGGCTATAGTCACCCCCTAGTGTCACCCATTTATTCCAGCAACCATTCTTATTGATAGCTTCCTTTCCTTTTGTTGTCTTCAAGCCTCTTTGATTCCATCACCTTTTTCTATTGATAACTGTCTGAAGGAGCATTTGCTTTCTTACACTCTGCATTTGATCAGGAGATATATGTAAATCAGCCACTATTCCCTTCTGTATTTACATACCATTTTCTGAAATGCTATAGACCCTCAACAAATCAGTTGTTCGAGAAAATAAGAAACAGATTCAGACTGAAAATAATTGTTAGATGCAGCCCTGGTTCTACTTTTACATGTTGGAATGTGGTCCCTTCAGAAGACTGTTTTGGTATACTGAGCCCCTGTTTTTACACATGTACAGGTTGTTCTCAGCAGGATGAATCACAACACTGGATCAGACAGAAATCACAGAATCTTTTACCTTATCAGGGACAGGCATGTTCTTGAAGCCTTCAGGGTCATCTTCATCATACTGCTTAGTCTTTTTTGGCCTCTGTACTGGTTTACCCCTAAAGTGGAAAAATAGGAGACAGACAAATGGTTAAATCTCTGCTCTGTAACACGGCTTTGATATATATCACTCTACCATACTGCACTGCATCATTGTACAGCTTTACTTCGCATTACACACATTTTATCACAGATCAGCAGAGAAATGTAGAACTCCTGGGATAAAACCAAGAAATTATCAAATGTACAGCAGCTACAGATTATTAAAAATGCAGTCTACTAACTGTTTATGAGTCCGAGAAAGACAGAAAAACATTACATCGCAATGAAAAGAACACGATGAAGATTTTAGCTAACTTTAGTCAAACTCACCGTTTCGCTCGAACCATGATGGAAACAAGTTAAACTATGCTGCTACACGTTAACAACAAAGACAAGGTGATGCAAGGAGAACCACGTTCAGCTAATGAATATATCTGCACATTCAAAAGAAAGAAAAATGTTTTAAATAGTCCAGTTGAGTTGAACACATTCAACACTGGTTAGCATGTGCTTCCGTGATTTCTTCTTCGTCTCTACTTTAAATGGCAGCCTAAAAGGAAATGTGAACCTCCCGCCACCTACCGGGCTGGAAGTGTAACAACACAACTGCATTTACACAAATTACTCCTGAAGTAGCAATAGAATACAAATGAATGTGCAGTGACAGAAAAAACACACTGGAAAGGCTGACAGATGACCTCGATATATTTATCAGACGAAAATAAGATTATAAACACAGATTAAGCGTTTATTTCTGAATTACTTCAAAGCAGAAGCGGCTGTTAGATATTGAGAAAAAACTAAATATTTATTCATATGAAAATTGTTAATTGTTTTTGTCGATATTGCATCTTTCCCCCAAAGGACATCTAAATAAATCACTCATACAATGTTCATCAATACTTTCAATTTCATGTACATTATCTCAGTACTAAATTTCAGTTTGAAGTGCAATGTTTCATTATCATGTTTAATAATAATTTACTTAATCAGAACCATCATTATAAGTACTGCAAATATATTCTAGTCTTAATTTAGCTTAATCTTGTATGTGCTACATTTATTGTCATATTATGTAATTTTGTTTTCTGAGAAATATCTGGCAAGAATTCGCAAAGCTAAGTCTATTTTTTTAAATCTCCAACAATCATTTAATTCTTCCTTCTTTTTTAAATTTTGATTATGCCAGCCTTAAATTGATTTTAGGGAACACATATAAATTAGATTTTTTGTTCATTTTTTAAACATTTTTTTCGATTAAAAGTTAGTCAGTAGCTATTTTGTTTGGGGAGACGGTTTTTTTTATTGTTGCTCTTTTTAATTTATTTTAGAACACTGTAGATTCCAAGAAATTTCTCCAATTTACCAGGAATATGTGGCAGCTTTGATGTATTTCTGCGCATTTTTCTTGACCAACGAAGTGTGACCTTTAAAGGCTGTAATTGTAAAATATTTTGTTACACTTTCAGAAAAAAATCACAAAAATGCCTGCTGTCTCTATCTGCACTAAACTTTTTATATCCTATGAGCACAAGTTTCAAATGTTCCTCATAAACCTTTTGTCATAAATCGATATTCCTGCTGTTCTGTGTAAAGCTGCATAAGATCGTAAGAAAGAAGAGGATGCAAGGACACAGATCTGCACATTCTAGAGAAAGGAACGCTATTAAGTCGTATATAATAAACTTCAAGGCAGGAAGAGATTATTTTTTAACTTTGATCGTCAGAGATGAGTTTTGAGGGGTTAAATTAGTGAACAGAAAAGGACTTTAATGTGAAGAAAAACTTCTTCGTGTCTTTTACCTTCTAATTCAGGCAGATCTTGTCCCACATCTCCTGGCAAGTCTTTTCAATTTATGACTATCTTCTTAATATTTTTTTCCAAAATTTCCAGAAACTCTCCACAGATTTGAGAAATGTTTAATAAAATTAAAGCTGCAAGCAGTGATGGACAGGTCCTCGCATCCTTGCTGGTCGGCGAATCCACGCATGTCCACCAGGTGGCGTTGCGACCGACAGTGTATATCTATCTATCTACAAATACTGTTGCACCTCGACTATTTTTGGACCCTAAGCACTATTACTTTTACAAATCTCAAGCAAACTGTCCATCCACAATCTCTCTTTTTTTTTCTAAATTTGCAACTACTAATTTTGCAGTAGCAGTCCAGCAAATACAACAGTTGTCATTGCTGATGGTGAGCAGCATTAACAGAAGTACTTCATTTATTTTAAACATACTGTACATGCAGAACATTTCATCTTAATCAGATTTAGAGAGGCAGCAATTCAACAGATTCAATTTATATACAATCTACATGACAGTAGTTTTATTTCCACATTCATTGTCTGTTAACACTGCAGATATCCAAAGTATCCGCTACTTGCAGCTGCCTTTCCTCTGTGACATAAGATCACAACATATTGTTCATGTACTCTCCTTCATCGCTCCTCATTCCTGCTCTCCCTCCTTCTCTGCCAGTGGCTTCCTCCAGTCCATGTGGAGAGTATAGCTGGCGCTGCGAGGCCTCTCTTTGGGCAGGAAGGACTTTGGAGTTCTGTACAATGTAGATTTTAGTTCATCGTTCCTCTTCCTCATCAGGGCCAAAGCAGGTGTCATGTAATCCGGTTCATACTGGGAAAGAAAAAAGAGCTCGTTTGATTTAAATGTATGGAATACTGCACAGTTTTGAGGTAACCACATCTGATTTGAGCAACAGATAACATATTTTCACAAATAAGTGAAATATTAATTAATGCTGAGAGGTCACAGTGTGATTCAAGGGATAAAACTGATGACATTTTGCTAATTTTTTAAATTTTCCTTTGTGATACTGGACGTTTTTGCTTTCCTCGGATTGAAAGATTTCCTGACTAAGAACAATTTATGGTTTGGTTGAGCTGCTCATAAGTCAGAACAGGATCACGACTCACAAGAGAACAGGGTTTATTTTTAGGGGTCAAAAGCTAAAAAGACTGAAAAACATTGAGATCTGAGATAATAGTAGTGACTTTGGTGTGTACGTTTCAGTTTTCTGCTAATATTTCTATGCTTTCCCTTATAAAAAAAAATTTTAAAATACAATTTTAAAGAATAAAGGATATCTAAAGGATCATTTTATCAAAATGAGGATAACATTTCTTTTATTTTTTGATTCACATTATCTTGCTGCAGCAGATGGTTTCATTGTTGTTTAACCAAATTTTGAGATTTCTGCCTTGAAGATGTCTGCGTCCGATCGAAATCGGTGACACTGAATAGATTTTTGTGAAAACTAGCTGCTCTAGTTTTTTGTTTTTGAGAAAACAGTTGATAATTTTTTTGCACAGACTTAGCTACGGATGGACTTCACTAAAATTATTTCTACGAACAAAAAAACAGCAAACTGCACAGTTCTTTCTGTGGGTTATTTAAGCAAATGGGGACTTTTAAAAAAAAAAATCTACACACTTACACTGGCCTTAAACCTCGGCACTGGGACTCCTCTCTCGTCTTGATTTTTGTCCGTGTCGTGAATGCTCAGATCCATCATGGACTGGGTTCGCTCAGACAAAGTAGAATTTGATCCTCCTGGAGTTCCCTGTTTAATCCTCTTCATGATGTCGCTTAGAGAGCTGAAGCTTTCAGACTGTGGCATCCTCAAGATTATAGGTTTCTAAAGGGCAGAAATGCATTTTAACATCTCCAGAAGCTTCACACTGAGGCCAGCTCAAGCATTTTGGCACCAAAGGCCAGTTACTTACTCTAGAAGATGGTTTGTTTTCCACTTTGGAAACAGGTTCCTCTGTTATGCTCTCCTCTTCCAAAATAGAGTCCCTCCTCCTCCAGCGCTCTCCTTTCTTAGCAGGTGGGAGTATCTGTGTGGGTTCTTTTGCTTCATTGTTGAGTCTCGTTGCATTTCTGTCATGTAAATTAGTTTTCTTCTCCATGGGGAGTTGCCTGTAAATAGCTTTCTCTATTTTATGCTCCATCCTGCAGGAGAATTTATATTATTTTGATATTGGATATGACATTTCAGACATAATTTATTCTGTTTGCTTCTTTTATTGTTTTCATGCTACCTCTTCAATTGTTCTGTAGCTGCTTGGTCTGTTGATAGAGGCTCTTTGTTGCTGTGAAAATAATCAAGATCTCAATTAAGGATTTGCATAAAACATTGGCAAAAAAATCTAACAGTTATGAGTTAATATTGTGTTTTTATTGGCTGCAACAAGACTCACTTGAAAACTGCTGAATCATCTGGAGGTCTGGTTGTCACTGGAGAGGTGTTTTCACAAAACCTGCTAAAAAACGAAAAGATATCAGTAAAGATTCAGTTTCAAATACTCAAAGAATACAAAAGAAGCTGAAAACGTGTTTCAAGGATTTGTTGTTAGTGTCAGTAGAGTAAATTAAAGTTAAAAAGCAATAAAATCAACAAAAAACATACAGATACAAGCATACAAATGCATGCTTTATATACATCTTCAAAACTCCCTAATGGTGTGATGAGGGGTTGTTCGGTACCTTCTCTTATCCACAAATTGGTTCACATTGTTAGCGAGTCTGTCTGTATTAGGTGTGCTTTTATCAAAGAGCATGTTGTTCTGTGGTGGCATTTCCTTGTCCACAATTTCCTCCTGTTGGCCAAAAGAACTGCCCAGAAGGCTGCCGTCTCTCTGAACAACACCCATTGCTTCCCAGTCCATGAGGAAATCAGCAGGAGGCGACGGAGGGCTGAAAATCTCAGGCTCCAGAGAGACCTGCTTTCGGAACCGAAGAGGTGGGAAGTCTTTGAGCTGATGATTCATGTGTGCATTGGTGCCCGTGACCCTCCATGTGTTGGGGACTGGGAGCGAAGCAGCAAAAAGGATCCTGAACTCCCTGTCAAAGACGTCAACAACTGGTCCACTCAGAACAGTGATGAGCTGCCGGTGCAGGTGGGCGTCCGTCCACGTGAGGCTGCAGAGAACAACAGCAGCTTGTTAACGTCCCTGTCAGGTGTGGGGACTATAAATGAAGGAAAAGAGAGGCATGTGTCTTTACCTGTAGCTGCCATGAATCACTCTCTCTAAATCCACCAGAAGGAACTTGCTTTTCATTTCCCCGACCACCATCCTTCCTGTTCTTGAACAAAAGCTTGTTCCTCCAAGAACTCGGACCCGCATGTTCTGTCAGATCGCAAGCTCAAATTGAAACTCAAGAATGCATCAAAATTTAAAAAGTTCATGCATGATGGACTGTGAATGGTCCATTGGCATATCATACACAAAGACTAGTAAACAAGACCAAGAGCCTGTGAGGCAGCACTTTGGTTAAAGCTGTATCTATTATTAAAATACAAAATCCCATAAATTTTTTCAAGGTTTCCAGGCTGATATATTCATTTAAGAGGCTGCCTAGTATTACTATGTTTGCAATGGGTGTAGCATTGCAGTGCGTCGTTCTCTTACATCAACTATGTTGCAGATAAGAATTTTTCGAACAGGTTGAGTAGCGTCGCTCCCTCTAGCTCTTTTTGTGGTAGCTTTCTTAAACCTCACTCTGGCCTGGTGATTCACTAAAGAGACTTACTTCACTTTTAAATTTTCCAGAGTGTCTTTAATCCTCAGTGAGCTCATTTTTCATACTAGCATTATATCTGTGGAGCTAATACTGAATAAATTTGGGGTTGGTTTATTTGGCTAATGATTTATTTAGCTCTAATTAGCACTAAACTCAATATTCAACTAAGGCTGATGGGAATCTCATTATGCTGTTTACTGTATAAATTTGAAGTAAACGGTGTAATCCTGCTTCAGTACATATACTTCTGAGGGGCCCTAAATCTGCTATGGGCTCCATTTTCCTTCCCTCCCAGTGTTGCCTATGAGTAGCGGTATTTTCCTCTCAAACATCACCATCCACAATTCCCCATATAGCTGAACACGACAAACCCTCCACTATGAGCTTATAGATCTAGAATTAGGTCCAGTAACTATTATTCGTTGTTGTTTTGATGCATTTAGAGTTAACACTGACACAGAACCCGTTGCACTCTATCAGAAAGCGTGAAAGAGTCGGTTATGGGGTTGGGCTGATGTGTTTGCACCAGTTTGGGCCAGAGGTTTTTATTTTTTTTTTACAGATATTCGGTCACAGAACAAACAGAATTTTTGACCTATTGATTGAGCTAGATGAAAGGTCTGGGATACAATCAAGACACTGGAATCATGGGAACCATGGAAGACCAAGTACGGATCTCTGGAGAACAGGACTGTGCCGTCCTCAGTGAAAATGACCAGAACCATTGGAGATAGTCCTGACAGATGTGGAGCATCCACTTGAGTTCTGCTGAAATTCCTTACTCTGGATGCATGGATCAAACTTTGCACCAATCTATGCAAAAGTATGCAGACTTCTTTCTCTTAGTATCATGAATACATGTATATGATCACATAAAAGTACATGAGAGTGATATTTGAGTCTGCACCCCAGAGTTAGACCAGCCATCTCTAAAGCCACATTGCTAGAAGGTTTGAAATCTGTGCAACACGTTGTTGTAGCCACTGCAAACCAGATTATCCCACCGACTCTGAATTTGAACTCAGTGTTCACCTGCTTTATAAACAGCAGCACCAGGGATGCTTTCCATTACTTAAAAAACACAGACAACACTGAATGCTGTGCGACCAGTTCAGCTGTGTTTGGTTAAATCGACATGTTACATTCCTATCATAAGCAGGCCAAGGTAAAAGACATACTTGCAGTTTATGAGATGCCTCCCTCCAGCATGTATGCAGTGTGTCAAGTTTTACATTACTTGCTTTCACCGCGTTTGAAAGAACCCTGTTGCATAATGTGCTGATCTGTCAAACTAAAATCTTCGGTTTATTCATCGCCAGTTCAAACATGAACAGAAGGATGGCTGCTGGGTGTTTGTGATTTGTACGTGTCGACTCACCGGATGCCTAAGCCTGTTGAGTGTGAAATTCTCCTGAATGGACCTTTGGTTCAGGATGATGTAGACAGGGACACCTCGGGAGGCTGCATTATGTAAATCCCCAATTATTGCACCGTCCGTCAACCTGTCTGTCACAATGGCAATTACCTGCACAGCATGGGAAATGTCACTTTAACTGGGAGAATTACTCAGAAAGAGACTTCTACTGACTAGAATCTCTAAATCGAAAACTCACAATCAGATGAAACACAAAACATACCTAAACATGTACTAAAAAAATGAAATTGAAGAAGAAACCATTAAATCATAATGTTATATTCTGGTAATAATGTATTCATTCTGCATTTTAATGTTGTAGATGGTGTAGGCTGCCACATGTCCGCATTTTAAACTGTGAGGGAGGGTTTAAACTGAAATCTTTAGAGTTTGCATATGTATATATATTTGGGAACATCTTAATTGGTAAAAGAAAAAAAGAACTAACTATGACTAAAATAATTACACAAAAAAGTAAGCTTCCCTCTGATATGTAAAAGTATAAAGCCTCCGTTTTGTGTTTCAGCTGGACTCATAAAAAGATGTGTTTATCCATAAAAACTGAATCCACTTGCGTACTTGGCTGGCCTTTTGTAAGTGCCGTCTGATGACCTCTCGGACTGGAGGTTGTCCTTCAGCAGGAGGACTGGTGTGGACCATGACGCTTCCTTGTGGCACCCAGTTGTTCTTCTCAGGCCAGCCCAGCTCCAGGTTTGGTGTCGGCATGTCTGAGTGGCAAGGGAAGTAGGTGGAACTGAAGTCTTCCTTGTCTGCGCTGCTTTCCACTGCATTTTCCTGTTGTAAGTGGTTGAAATCATAGTTCTGAGCCCAGCTGGTTATCTGGCTGACCTCTTCAGAAGATAAGAAGCATCCGGAGCGCTCAGTGCCGATGGAGCTGTAGAAGGCCTCCGGTCCTGCACTCAGGAGTCTCTCCACGGCTTCACGCTCCCTCTCACTGTGAAGGAACTCTGGGGAGGACTCATCCACTGGCAGGAAAACTACATTTTCATCCAGACTCTGTTCCTGGGAGTCTGACATGACCACAGTGCTGTTTGCCTTTAGGACTGAGAGTTACTTTTCAAAGTTCAGTAGACCATCCTTGGCCAACTCACGGGATAATTTCAGTCATCTTTCAGGCAAAAAGTCACTCCATTTCCATGCAGAGAAGAGCTGTCAGGAACAAATCAGTTATCTGTGTCAGTCTTGATAGTTCCACTTCACTCCTTTTTCACGTTTCTACATCAGCTTTATCCCCCAAAACATAAAGAAAAATGAGTTGAGTTGATTAGGTTGTCTGTCAGATTAAAGAAAAGACATGAAGATCAAGACATTGTGACGCTCACCTGCTGGCCAGTTTGTCTCTCAGTGTCACTAGTGAGCTCTCAGCAGCTGTGATTGTTCACGTGTCTCCTCCCCTGCGAGTCATCTCACTCCTCGATACACTTCCACTCCCTAATTCTGACATTGTTCTTAGATTCCACACATTCTGTGCAGCGAACCAATCTGACACCCGGTTCTGACTACGCTTTATCACCCCTGGCTTTCACTGTAGTATTTAAATTAAACCACAAAACTCTTACATTCAGGTTTCAGTTCCTAAACCGCCTCAGTGTGTTGTTGAATATTGTTGCCATGTACTCTGTATCTAACAGACTGACACTTACCTCACTTTAGTTTCCTTTTCTGGACTGGTCCAGCCTGACAGGTCGGTTTATGAGCAACATGTAAGACTGTATCTGACTTCACAGCAGCTTCTTTGTTATTTCTTTGGAAATACTTGAAGAAACTGTTTGTTTCTTTGAAGCCTCACACTGTAGAGGCGCCACCTGCCCGATTGCATCCGATAAGTTTGATATTACGCTCCACCTTTATTCTTTAGAAAACAGCATGGACATATTTTAGCAAAGAAAACAATGGATACCACAAATCAATGAGTGATTAAATGACAAAGAAGCAGTCTGCTTTCACAATCGCCGTGTTATGTCAGAGGATTGCATCCGCTGTGTGTTGCACATGAAGCACTTAATAGGAAACAAAACAGGGTTTACACTGATTTTACTGTTTAAACACAGGAATGCTTCTTTAGTAAAGATGACGTGTTTCCCAATTTGGAGAAAACAGGTCATCATACTGCGTACAAAGGGACAACAATGAGTTCATTTCTTTTTTTTTTAATCACGTAAAAACATGTATACTGTATACAAAATACAAAAACAAGTTATTTGAGCTCCACTTAATATTCAGTAAACACAACAAAATATGCATTTATTACCCGTTATCTCTGTGAGAGAGTCCTTTAATTAAGACATTTGTATGAACTTTGTATCTCACAGCATGCCTGATTTATTTCATAACTTTTAGCTATGTTGATCTATTCTTGTGTGACACATCAATGTGTTTCTCATACCTTGGTGACTTAATATCTCACTTACAGTGAAACTGGGTTGGGCAGGTATTGAAAGAAAATAGAACTGTTTTAATTAAACAGACATTACATTCATCCTATTCCCTCACGTGTGCTTATTGTTTAGTGGCTGAAGAGAGAGGGGAGTGTCACACTCTCAGTAGGAGGTCTTTATTTCTGTCTCTCGGCTCACTGCTTCTTGCGCAGGTGGACGTATAGGAATCCACTGACGAGGAGCAGAGGGACACACAGCCACGCCAGGATGAAGCAGTAACCAAAGTGCCCTTTGCTCAGATCCCTGGTGTCACTTAAGATCTCCTTTCTGTGGAAGGTGAAGATGAGGCAGGCGGCGAAGTCTGTGAAGCCTGCAAAAGTCACAAATCGAGAAGTTCCATGTTTGATAAACACTAACTTGACAATATTCAACAGCACTTAGCATTTGCAAAAAACTTCTTGAAAAGACAAAAAGTGTTTGACTGTCTCTTAATACTTTTCAATTTCCTGAAGCTGTGTGACAAAAATATTTTAAAATGGGCCACATTTTGAAAGGCTAAAGGAATAATTTTCTCAAATAGCTAGACACTGTAGTTTATAATAAACATTGCTGAAACAAGAGTTTATACTGCATTAGTTGATGGCTATTTTCAGCTGTGGTTTAATACATATTTGGCATTCTGGTGAGTATTTACAGTGGCAGAACAGTAGCTCATTGGCATGCTTTATTATAGTAGTTTTTGGCTTAAAAATGAGGTCTATGGCACAGAAGAATAAGCTATAACAGGTAGTGCCAATAGGGGCAATTCTTGTTCAATTCATAGCTAGTCCAGATGTATTGAACTGAAATTTGTTGATTTCTTTGGGCAAAATGACTTCCCAAAAATGAATGCAAAAAGGAGGAAATGAGCATGATGCATAAAAAATAGAAAATAGTTGAAAGCAAGCTGTTCAGGTTGTTCACACTGTATATCTTTATTTGTCCATATTTCTGGAAAGCCGATGCATTTTGAATTAAACTAAAAGCAAAAGAGCTCCAATAGTCTTCATTAGAATGACAGCAATAAAAATATTATCAAGTTGTTGTGTTTTTACACTGTTTTATTTGATAAAGAAATAAGCTTTAAACAAACCTGCAAAGGCCTGACAGAGGCCTGTGAAGTAGAAAAGGCCTCCTCTGGACATGGTGAACAGCTGACCCAGAAAAACCAGGAAGGAGATGGAGGAGAAGACCACAGAGAGGACCATGAGGGCCTGGACAGACTGCAGCCAGTCTGGGAGAACAGGTTAGAGAATAAGTGTAAGACATGTAATATGTAACGGTGTAGAAATGCAAACCACGTGACAACCCACCGCTTTCAGTAGTAGCAGCACACAGCCAGGTTTTTGTGGCGTTATCATGGAAGCAGTTATACCAGAGATCAGTGATTTCTGAATCTGCCCAGATCCACCAAGACTGCAGGAAGAAAGAAGAAAAATTAACAGACAAGAAAGTTGACAGATACACTCCAAAAAATGTCTGCACTGTACTGATGACCCTGAAGACCGTTAGTATGTTGATGTGTAGCCTTTCTATGTCTGGCTTTCTTTATAGAAAACACATAATAACAGTGACATCTACTGTAAGAAAGCAGGAAGTTAACCCAACAGATTATACACGTACAGTCTCTCACCTTCTCCAGTGTGGCGACGAGCAGCATGGCCAATGTGACCAAATGCAGCACAGTCAGAGATACGAGCAGAAAGACCATGGCTGCTTCGTGAGGAGAGGAAGACCCTGCAGTGTCCTGAGAACAAACAACCCAGCAGTGATTCTGAGAATGATAAAAATGAAAAACGCATTTTTAATGAATGAGTGAGTGAAAGATTATATTAAAGAATCAAACAACAAATGCTGCCAAAGCCAGAGGAAGATTATTTACAACTGTTAAACACTGTCCCTTCATTTTATGTGATTTTAAATGGCCTGCAGACTGAAACAGTGGAGACTCTGTCTGCCTCTCAAGGAAACTAGGAGCACTTTCATCATGCTTCTCTGCATCTGTACTGACAATCTCTGGCCATTTATCAGGCCTCAAGCATGCCGGACAGAAAGAAGGAGGAGGGGTTGTCACTGTATCCTCTGAATCTGTACAGTCTCTGAGGGAAACATCAGAACATCAGCACCCTGTAACCTCTGCAAACAAACATGTAGCCTGAAACTAGCAATCCGACATACTGCTGTGGGCTTTTTTTTTTTTTTTTTTTTGTGAATCTGGGTACACAGGGTGGCAATTTGTCATTCAAAAACATTCAGGATGTATGAAAAACTACAAATGTGTTGTCTTTTCATATAGTTTTTAATTCATTCCCTAATCATTAATAGTAAAAAGAGAGAAAAAGCCAATATAAAAGGCAAAATCTCTGAAAACTGAGTGACTAATTGGATATAGAACAACAGCAACAGTTACTACAGTAACAAAAGATGTCAGGGTGATCACAGATGTTGTAATCCTATTATATTTGAATCATTTTATCCAAAGAGAGAGTCACAGCAAGGAAGACTCTTTAGTTTCACTTCCTTCAGATACAGCTGCCAAAAATGACTAAACGCTGACTTTTGCTTACAGTGCAAATTATTTCAGGAATTCTCCTAAATTATGTTCAGCTGAGGTTTTTTTCAATCATTCTTGATGGCTAAATGATAAAAATAGTGAACAAATTAAGCGTGTTTCAAAGCAACAGTTGAGTCTAACTGAACAAAACTGTTTATGTAAAGCATTAAATTAACTTTCACCTTTTGGACATTACATATCTTTCACTAAGCAGTTAAACTCGCACAAGTTTGTATTGTAAATCTTGTACATATTTGTATTTGCCTCCCAGCTCTGGGAAATTACTGTTGCTATTATACTATTCAAAGAGGCATGCGTTTAATTACACACTACATCTGGTTTGTGTAACACGTTAAGGTACCTGCCACAGACAGAATTACAGTAATGACCGCAGTGAATGTAAGTACATCACGATGGACAAGCACAAAACATTGTCATAGAATAGAAAAAAATACCATAAAAGAGCATTTTGCCAGTATTTGATGACATCTGGGTGTTACTTCATCACACTCTAGCTGCACATGTCAGGAAAACCAGCCAGATAATTTCTATGCAAACATAACCAAGTTTTTTTTGGATGAAATTCTTACCCGTTAGATTCAAGGCCTCGGAGTCTAAACCCTTCAGTGATCCTCTTTTTTTTTTCTTCTCTGTTGCTGCTCTCTTCCTTCTCTGCTCTTTCTTCCCCTTCAGACACTTTAGTTCACCAACTTGGAGAGAAGGGCACCGAGGAGGAATGTGGAGTTAGATATAGGAGGAGTTCTCAACACCCATTTCCTCCAAACTTGCCCTGCCCTCCTCCTCAAATCTGTGGTCTGGACCAACTCAGTACCAAAAAAGAAAAACATTCCTCCGAACCCGCGTAAACACAGAATCTGTTCTCAAAAGCTGCACTGCAGACGTCCGATTTGTACAGGCACAACATACAATAAAAGTCTGCGTGTCCATTAGGGGCAGGAACAAAAAGAATCAAACGTATTCAACAAAACAGTCCTCGATGTGTGGGCTGCCAGAGGTTAGATTCTGTATCCTTGAAACCACATTTATATTTTTATGTGCCCAACATGTGTTCATGCTGTTATTGCAGCTGTGCAGCTTGGCATGAAAACCACCAACCGAGTTCCCATGTGAGGTGATTGAACGGCAGGAAATCTGGGCTGATTGCTGCCCGCTTTTGATTGTAAATGTGCAGGAAATCTCAGACCACCCAAGACACAACATGGAGTGTTTAATCCTTAATTCAATCTCCAGGGACAACTTCTGCTTCATGAAACGGTGCTATGTTAAAAAGTGAGATTTGTTCTATAACCATAGGAGGATTTTTTTCTCTCACTAGCAAATTAATGCCCTACAATAAATATTATAAATAAACACACAATTTGCATCACAAATCATGACCAGTGGTGTTTTTATGTGCAAAAACTGTCAAAATTAAGTAAAAACCTCTCAGCTAAAGAAAGTCTAATGCTATTAATTCCTTGTATTGATGGTTCCTAACAGATATGTGTATACTTGCACCTCTTAAATTGTTAAGCATGCTTTATATTTTATTACTTCATATATTGCTAGTGGATGCAGCATTATACCAACAACGAGTAATATTTAATTAATTAACCATCAGTCAGTGGTTTGAAAAGGAACAATATCAAACCAGGATAAGAGTGTCATAAACATTTTCTATGTTCTATATACTCATATTCAGTAACCAAAAGACAGTTGAAGTAATTGTTGGAATATTTTTTGACTGATTGCTAAATCAGTTTGTGTTAAATTGTGTAAAACAATTTCCTGCATATCAAAAATCTCAACAGGTATTCATGCATATCTACAATCAGTTTCCTCTCCATGGAGTGCAGCAGCATTAGCTTTTATTTCTGCCCATTAAACAGAACAATCTTTTAAAAAAATTTCGAAGTGTCAAATAAGGTTCAGATTTAGATTCAGACCTTAGGTTTGTCCTTGTCGGACTAATATTCCACAGCAACGATATCCCATCATTTCGTTCTGTAAGAGTTATAGTTTTATCTGGAAGTCTAAATTTAATTGTCATTTTTACTGATGTTTAGCGGTGAACTTAAACTATTCACGCTGTTAAATGACCCTTGTGAGGCCTTCAGGAACTCACGGACAGCCCGAAACTACAGTGCGCAGTGAGTTTTTACAAGAAAAACAACTTCTTAGAAAGTCATATTGTACTGTACATCTCTCCAGTGTATACTCTGGTTATGTTTTTATCTCTGTGGCTGATCTGGAGTGTAATTTTGAGTGTGTTTTAATTTAACTCACAGTTTGTCTGGAGTACAGTGAATGCCCTCCTCTCCGTTAGAACCGTTGAACAACGGGGAGGAAACAACAGCAGGCTGGTGTGTTTTCGGTGTTTTGGAGCCCGAGGCTTCGTCCGGTCTTGGTGTTAGTTTATTTTCGTGTTGGTCTGAGTTGGACATTTAACAGAAATTAAAAAAGAAAGCGAAAATGTGAGCATACGTCAGGACTGGAAGCGGTTTGTCGCCGGAGGACTGATGGATCCAACAGAGGTACCGAAACATCTGCTAACTTTTCTCCAAGCAGCTACGAGGCTAACGAGCGAAAACATCAACTTTAGCTAAAAACCTTCACACTTCAGTTGAACTAGCTCTGTGTGCTGTTGGTCCGTGTCTGTACCATTCAATGGAAATGTTGTGCATCATTTAATACACATTTTCTCACTAAAATCTATCCAGTGGGAGCTTTGTAGTGAAGTTCAGTGGGTTTCAGTCAAAGTGTTTAGGTATAAAGTCACATATTACTGAGACTGCTTTTAAAAAAAAGGCTGCAAGATGATGTCCACAACATAAAAACATTTGATTTACTGCCACAGAGAAGTAAAGAAACATAAACATATTCAAATTAAGAAGCTGGAATGAGAGAATTTGGACTTTTTTTCTTAAATAATTACTCCTATTGATTAATCAGTTGTTGAACTAGTTGAGAATGGATTCAGTGGTTGATAACTGATCAATAAATGGTTGCAGTTCTAGTTTTTGGCCACCAGATACAAAAAGAAGAAGCAGCTGAGCAGAAACATCTTGACAATGTCAGCTGTCTCCACAGACAAACAGCTGCTCCCCCAAAAATGTGCAAACAATCTGAGCCGCAGACAAGAGAGGCGTCGGGTGCTCACTGTAGTTTGGTTGTAGGAGGCGGTTGCATGGATTCCTAGATTATTCTGAGATGGAACGTTAAAATACAGTCAGTCCCTAAAACACACAGAGCTAGTCATCACTGGCTCTCATTTGAGCTTAAAAACTGTATTCATGTGTAGCAGTGTTGTCATTCTGCAGCCCCAGTCACCTGTCAGTTTTTTTGAGACCTAAGATTGCAGAATATCCCCACTTGGACTGAATTATACACATAAAAATGTCATAATGCATTTATTTACACATATATCATGGTATGAGTAATGCCTTTGGTAGAAATGTCATGATTGTGTCATTTTTGCTGCTGGCTGTACCAAACATGAAGAGTTTTGTAAGCATCTCTGTAGCACCACAGCACTTCATTTGTGTTAGTTATTATGTTCATGCACCTGAAGTAGTTCAAAAAAACTGTTTTCCTACTACCTGTCATGTCACTTTAAATCACTCAAATTCACTTGAAATCACCGTGCCTTGAAATGTGTAAATACTGCTTATAGAATTTTAATTACATTTAGTATTCTATAGAAAATTAGAAGTGTTTTTTATAGTATAGTATTCTACAGCAAGATTTCCAGAGTATATACTAAACTTTAATGTTAATGTTACTAAACTGCCTTTTTTGTTATTTTATGTTGTTGTATATAAGCTGCTGAACACTTGAATTTCCCTCAGGATAAATAAAGTATCTGTCTATCTGTCTGTCTGTCTGTCTGTCTGTCTGTCTGTCTGTCTGTCGTTGTGGGAGTCAGTGACTGAAAAGTTCACCTCCATAACTCCTGTCCTAACATAATTAAAAGACTGAAATGTCATTTTATGTGTAGTGAAAGGTTTATCTTAGTATAAGCGCCCTGACATCTTTCATGGCACTCAGGTTTCATCCAAAGATCCTTTTATACAAATAATTCCACTTTACAAACCTGGAATCTGTGTGGAACCTTCAGATCCTTTCTAATTCCTCCTGTTGTCCACATTTACAGGCGCCAAAAAATACTGTTTCCTTGTCTGAAAAAAATCCAGAAATTCTGCAAAAGAAATCCCCAAATTTGGGAAAATTTGCAAAACTTTCAGGAAGAAAATTCCAATAATTCCTTCAAAGTTTCCCTGAAAAGTTTTATTTGAAAAAAAAAAATCCCCAAATTTGGCAAGAAAATTCTTGTAAATATTTTTTAAAAATGAGTAAAAATCTTCCAAAAAATCCTAAAAATATCTAAAGTGATCACATATATATATGTATGTATATATATATATATATATATATATATCAGTAAAATTTCGAATATTGTCTTTAAGAACATTCACATAAAAATCAACCAAAATCCAGCGAACTTCACTGGATTTTGGTTGATTTTTTGTGAATGTTCTTAAGAAGCAATTTTAACATTTCTTTTTTTCCACGCAAAAAATGTTCAAAGATTTCCCAAAAATGTTGAAAATGTGGACATCAGAAGTTTCACTGTGAAAATATATTTTTTTCTCCACATTTTCAAACTTTAAAACAGATCAATTTTGACTCGCAGGACAACAGGAGGGTTAATGAAGTTACAGCTGCTGTATATGCAATGCAGGCAGAATGAAATAAGACTTTAGTCAGCGACCACGTCACCTCAACTGTCCCTAACAGGAGCTGAAGCAGATCGCCACATGGTTCAGTGAGGAGGGTCTTTCTCCTGACGCCCCCAAGGAGGCTCAGCTGTGTTTGCTATGGCGTTCCTTCCAGTACACAAGAAGCCTCCTGAGCAATGTGACAAAGGAGCTGGAAGCCCACCGATCGCAACACTTAGCCGAAATGGCAGAGGTACGTTATCACTGCTGAGCTGTCAAGACGAGCAAGAATAAGACGAGATCTCTCTCTGTTAACAACCAAGACGTTTACTGTCCATCTGTCGGTAAGGTTCGCAAGTCGCTGGAGCAGATCCGAATCTTTACGGAGCACAAAGATGTTTTGGCTCAGGAGATACAAGACGAGAACGATCGGCTCAAGGAGCAGCTGCGGCGCCTGATATCACTTCAAGGTTAGTGATTCTTACCTGCACGACGCCAACAAATCGGAATAATGCAAGACAAAAAACTTCTTTATTGCAGATAGATAGATTCTCTCTTTCTTTCTTTCTTTCTTTCTTTCACAGCCAACAACCCACATTTAACCCTGCATAAGTATTCAGCGAAATACTAAAATGTACTGAAGACTTCAAGCGAAGTAATGAAAATATTTTTACCTTTGAAAAACTGTAATTAAAAAAATGGATTCAAAACCCAAGAGTCCAATAGTTAAGACTGTAGTCAAAAAAACTTATTTAATGCAGATTTCCAACATTCTTGTGTAGCATCTCGCTATTAATTAATATATTTTACAAGGATTTTGCAAAAATAAAGGCTCTTATATAATCCTAAGAACAGTTTGTCACTCACGAATTTGAACTTTATTAGAAAATAATGTGGTGTGTTCTGTCTGACTGGTCAGTCTTCTAAGATACGCGAGTCAAAATACTTGTACCGACAGCCTATGGTTTTCATGGTTTTATGTTTTTTATGGGGTCTATGGTTTTATAGTAATCCAAATTGAATTGTTTTGTTTTGTTATGCTGTAGGAAAGCACTTTGGTCTTCTTTTATGTTGCTGTAAAGTGCTCTACAAATACATTTTGATTGATTGCCTTCTTTGGACAAGATCACCAAATCAGTATTTATAATTACAGATTCTTTCCCTTCCTCTTCCTTCTTTGTTGTGACAGATGCCCAGATAAGTGAGGTGGCTAAAATGCTGTACCAGCAGGGACTCACAGAGTTGATTCACAGCAGCCCCAGTGAGCAGGTGGCCTACCTGCTAGTGGAGAGGGCTTCCCTTCTGGAGACCAGTGAGGGTCCTGAGAAGCTGACGGGTGACGGAAACACGACCGGCCAGCTAGGAACAGAAGCACAAATGCTGAACACCAGCGTACGCCAGGTCAGAAGAACACCACTGTTTTAGTCCTTACTGTTTTTTGATGATTAACAGAATGCATAATAGCAAGCGACATGTTTCAGACTTTTCCTTACAGTCTTTTAGCTTCTTAAGGGATAAATAAAAGCATGTAATTTCCAATATATGAAAAAATAAAGCCACTCTGCCCTTTTCCCTCTTATTTCTTTGTTTTAAATGTGATTTAATTCCTGTGAAATGTGTTTTTTTTTAATATATCCACACCATTACTCGTTTAAACCCTCCTGTTGTCCTCATTTACGGACACCAAAAAAAATACTGTTTTGTTGTCTGAAAAAAAATCTAAAAATTCAGCAAAAAAAATCCGTAAATTTCTGAAAATTTGCAAAACCTTCAGGAAGAAAATTCCAATAAGTTTCCCTTAAAAATTTTATTTAAAAAAAATCCCCCAAATTTGGCAAGAAGATTCTTGTAAATATTTTCAAAAAATGAGCAAAAATCTTCCAAAAAATCCTAAAAATATCTAAAATGATTAAATACATATCAGTAAAACTTCTAATATTTTTCTTAAGAACATTCACCAAAAAATCAACCAAAATCCAGCGAAATTCGCTGGATTTTGGTTGATTTTTTGGTGAATGTTCTTAAGAAACGTTTTTATCATTTCTTTTTTTTTCCTACCAAAAAATATTCAAAGATTTCCCAAAAATGTTGAAAATGTGGACATCTGAAGTCTCACTATGAAAATATTTTTTTTCCCTACATTTTCAAACTTCAAAACAAATCAATTTTGACCCACATGTTGTCATGTTGTTCTTCCACAGCCTTCCCACAAGGGGGCGCCACGTCATGGGCAGAGCGCATGGAAGAGACTCTTAGGGCTCCACAAGGCTGCACAGTGCAAACACTCTTTTGTTCCTGTATGTATATACTGCCAGTACATCCTGTGAAGCACGAACAAACACTAAAACTGCACTCACAACTGACCACTTTAGTTTGTGTATTTAGGTCTTTTACCAGCACAAGCTAGAGAACTTTCAATGGCTGAAGAGATTCCAGTTAATGGATCTTGACCCAAAGCACTCCTCACAGTGTCCCGTCTGGTTCTGCATATATTACTGAACATTCTTGCTCACATTCCTGCTCCTTCACATCTGTGTTGGCCGTTTGTGAAGTTTTTGTGTATGTGTGTGTGCAGGCCGAAGCCAGACATTTGGCCGGCCAGGCAGGCAATCTGGAGAGGCAGTGTTCCCGTCTGGAGAGGGACCTGGAGGAGGGTTCCCGCCGGCTGGCCATGGCCCACAACGAGATCCGGCGTTTGACTGACGAGCTGGAATCTGCTCATTTGACCCAAAGAACATACGGTGAGAGATATTCATCAGCTGCTATTTAGGACACTGTCATTCCTAAAGTGTTTTCTCACGGTGATTACACATCAAAAACTACTACAAAGATCCCAGAGTTTTTTTGGATTTCTTCTTATCCCTTAACCAGTCAGCCACGACTGCCGGAAAAGAAAACACCTCAGACTTCCAGCACAGTCCTTAATAAATAATGTATCTTACTGATGTTCTGAAGTTATTTTACCATCATACAACACCCAGACAGCCTCTGAGCTAAACCTGAATTTTTGCTCCTCTAATAAGAAGAAACTGTGGAAGTGAAGCTTTGGAACTGCAATTATTCTAGCATCTGTGTTTTTCAGAGCCTGAGCTGGAGTCGGCACAGCAGGAGGTGGAGCAGCTCCGAAAAGAAGTAGAAAAACTGAAGAAATATGGTGAGAAATGATTTTTGTACTCAGCTGCATTCTGTGAGCTGAATTGCCCAAAGTCAGTGGATGTGTATGGAGTGTAAAAGGAGATGTGTTTCAGTCTCCACATAGCTCAGATCCATTTTTTTGTACACATGCTTCGTTACATACACTGCCCGGCCAAAAAAAAAAAAAGTCACACACTCTAATATTTTGCTGGACTGCCTTTGGCTTTGAGAACGGCACTCATTCGCTGTGGCAGAATTTTTATTAGCTTCTGCAATGTCACAGCATTTATTTTTGTCCAGAGATGCATTAATTTAGATCTTATATTGCTGATGGGAGAGTTGGACAAAATCTCCTCCAGAGCATCCCAAAGATTCTCAATAGGGCTGAGGTCTGGACTCTGTGGAGGTCAATCCATCTCATGCTCCCTGATCCACTCATTCTCACGGTGAGCCCCATGAATCCTGGCATCGTCATTTTGGAACATGTCCATGCCATCAGGGAAGAAAAACTCCATTGATGTAAAGACCTGTTCATTCAGTATATTCAGGTATCAGCTGACCTCATTCTTTGGGAACATAACGTTGCTGAACCTGACCAACCCCAGATCATAACTCTAACCCCCACAGGCTTGTAGACACTAGACATGAGGAGTGCATCACTTCATCTGCCTCTCTTCTTACCCTGATGCCTCCATCACTTTGGAACATGTTAAATCTGGACTCATCAGAACACATTTGTTCCATGAAGGCGATGGTTCACCACTATCCTTCCAGGTTTTAATAATGTGTTGGTTCTTAACTCGATTTTAGTAGTTTCAGAAATCTCCTTAGTTGTTCTCTTTGCCAAACATTTGATCCTTCTGAGACAGATAAACATCCTTTTCATGACCACACGATATGTCTTCCAACATGGTTGTTTAAGAAATGAGAAGCTCCTCACTGCTTCAGCTACTGTTAAATAAGTTGTTGCAGCTGAAACGTATTCATCACTGCAGTAATTATCCAATGGAAGGCTCTGACCTATTTGCTCAGTTAAATCCAGGTGTTAACGTTTTTTTGACCAGGCAGTGTATGAATGGTTCATTATTTCTGCACCTGCAAGGAGAGAGTCAGGTTGTTACTGTGTTACACTAAAGTTTCCTCCTCGAGTTACTGCAGTTCAGCAAGGAAGCTCTGTTCAAAAGCACAAACAGGAAGTGTTATATTATAAACATAGACACTCAATTGAACTGATAAACTGATACCGATGAAGCATTGCATTAGCCTCACATTTGCTTTTGAATATATTTTTGCATAGAACCAAAACGAGGACTGTGTATTTTCACTGGACGCATGCTCGTTAGCCTCGGTTATTTTCGAGTGTAACCAAAAACCGTGAACCCATCTTTCAAATCAAATAAAAAAGAACCTTCAGCGTGTTAAAATCCATCACTGACTCACTGAGAAGAATGCACAATCTTAGAGAAATCCTTCAACATGGGTTATTTATAATGTGATGAGTGCGTGGTCTGACTTTATTTCAAAAGAAATGGTGGAACTGAGGAAAGCCAAAGAGCTGAATGATCGTCTGGACCTTGAGATCAGGGCCTTGAGGAACAGAGTACGCTCCCTGGATGCTGAGAAAGGCTCCCTGCAGCAGACGGTAAGATACATGCAGGAGAACGGTGATTTCCCAACATATGATCCTCACAGAAACCGAACATCGTGCTGAAAAAGCACTGTACTTAGGACGATCAAAGACTTGAAATAACAGAAGAAGCATGCATTAATACTCGTCACACTTCAATCTAATTGTTGCTTTAAGTTTCATAAAGACTTACATCTTTTGTCCTGGATGTTTGCAAGAATAATCAAGCTTACTGGCTGTAGCAGCTGAGACTTTACAGCATTTCTTTGGGGTCTTAACCCTCATGTCGTCCTGCGGGTCAAAATTGAGCCGTTTTAAAGTTAAAAAATATATTTTCACAATGAAACTTCTGATGTCCTCATTTTCAACATTTTTGGGAAATCTCTGAACATTTTTTGGTGGAAACAAAAGAAATGTCAAAAATCCAGCAAAATTCGCTGGATTATTCTTGATTTTTTTGTGAATGTTCTTAGGGTTAGGGTTAGGGTTATCACTTTAGATTTCTTTAGGATTTTTTTTGAAGATTTCTACTCATTTTTTGAAAATATTTACTGGAATTTTCTTGCTAAATTTGGGGGATTTCGTTAAATAAAACTTTTAAGGAATTATTGGAATTTTCTTCGTGATGGTTTTGCAAATTTTCAGAAATTTGGGGATTTCTTTTGCAGAATTTCTGGATTTTTTTCAGACAAGGAAACAATACTTTTTGGTGCCCGTAAATGAGGACGACAGGAGGGTTAATGCACAGTGTAGACATAATCAGTAACAACTGCACCAACCCAAACTGCTGTTAACCACACATAGCTAACCGTGGTGTGATGATGTAGTTTGAGCACCGCTGTCAGAAAGAAAATGTTTGAAATGTGTATTTAAATGTGGACTACAGTCTGACATCCATAATTACATTTTTGGTTTTTGGTGTATTTTAAAAACTGATCTCACTGTATCAAAGTTGCATATTTAGAAGTTTGTTTTCCCACTAAATTACCCTTCATTGCCTTAAAATTATAGCCTAGCCGCGCTAGACAACCCACGGCAACGAATTTAATTCTCTGCCAGGGTGGGTCTAGTTACCCTCCATAAGGCTCGAGGTTGGATGCTCCTAAAACTGGCCGGACCAATCACCATGAAGTGTAGAGTCAGAAGGCGGGCGTAACGAAGTGACGGCAGAGGCGCGACGATTCTGACAGAAACAACCGGCGCACAATAAACAGTTATCTTTCGACTCGGCTTTGGCCACAGCCCTTAAAGATTTGAAGCTAAAATTCAACTTGAAAGATAAACAAAGGACGCCACTGAAGTGTTTCATTGAGAAGAAAGACGTATTTGGACTTATGCCGACAGGATATGGCAAATCCTTAATATACCAGTTGGCTCCGCTGGTTGGGAAGCTAATGGGACTTAGCCACAATCCGCCGGCGCTGTAGGAACTCCGTCAGCCTATTCGTTGCGCTGATTGGTTGTATACCTACCCAATTGCTGCAGAGTGATTTGAAAGACAACCTTTTAGCCCGCCTCCCTCCCTGTCGAGCGGCCCTAGACCCTTGTGCCTTCAGAATTCAGAACATAGGTCTAGCACGGCTAGGCTATTAAAATTACTTAAAAGTCACTCTACACTGTTGCTCTATGAAGCCCGGCCTCTCCCTCCGCCCCAACCTCCCAACTCATGGTACCTCGAGCACACCAGCTCACCTACGACTCTGTTTAGACACTATTAAACTCGTCTGCACTGCACAGTGGCGTGTTGTAATGTTAGAGTAATTCATCCATGCATGTTTAAACAGGAGACCCTTTAGTCAAACCCTTCAAGTTGATTGGTTAGTCAGGTTTGTTACGTATGAAATCCTGGAAGTCTGAATCTAATAAGGTGCAAAAATTCATGAGAGGCAGCTTTTAAATGTTTTTCAAAAGTGATGAATTAGAAAATATCTGACAACATTAAAAGGATTTATATTGAGTAGCAGTTGTTAAGTAATGGATTTACATCTTTGCAAACAGTTAATAAGCCCGGTCGGCCCACAGGTGGGCCGAAGAATTTTTTTCTGAAAATGTGGCCAGGGCTTAAGAGGTTAAAATGTCCTCAGGGTGTATTGTTATGTGTGAGAAAAGTTGTGTAAAGCATTTTTTGCCACTAGAGGGAGTTGCGAGAAATCTGACAAGCTGCTTTGTGTTACTTGAGTAGACATCAGAGAGAAGTGAACTTTCACTATCAATTTTATCAATTCACAATCAAAATTAAATATCTGTTCATTCTATAGAGGAAATGACAGAACAATATACACTACACATAATGCTGTTGCAGTGTGCACAGGATGAAGGGGAAGTGATTAAAGTGGAGAGAGGGCAGTGAGAGCGAGGGGGACAGTAAATCAACTATTTCTCTCCAAACTCACACACTCAACTTTGAATTGGTTAAAAATGAAAAACAACTTGCAGGTATAATAAATAATGAACATGATAATGTGTTAGACTTTACTGTATTTGTGTTTGTTTCAGGTGGTGTCTCTGCAGGAGGAGCTGAAGCAGCTGGAGTCAGCGGTGCAGGAGGAGGTTCAGGCCACAGAGCTGACTGAAGTAAGTCTCGTTGTACCTGTGATGGAGGAGTCGTGTCTTCAGGAGCTCCAGTGCAGTGCAGTCTGTGGTTTGAAGTCAAGTAATGGTTGAAGTTTAGTGGAGTCATTTCATCTCAAATCATCGAATTTTTCAAGCAATTTCTGCTCAACCATCTCTGATATGCCTGAAAGTTTCATCCCATATTGTTTTACTTTCATAACTGAATAACGAGGACCACAAAAACTAAAATATCGCAAGACAGCCTAATCAAGGGAGATTTCTGGAAATTCAAAACAGTTAAAAATAACTAAGAAGAGGCTTTTATCTTTCATAGTTCCTGAGATGTTGTCATCCAAACATAGCCTTACATTTCAGTGTATGATGAAACATGTTGAGAGGTTGATGAACAGCTTAAAAAACAAAAAGTTGCCTAATACTTGAAACACTTGATATATCTATCTAAAATTTAACGGATACTGTTTTAAATATCCATAGTTTATGATAAAAATATATAAAGTTTAAAGAAAATCAGAGAAATTTGAGCTGAAGGCTCCTGATAATTTAGAGATTAAATAACTCAGAGCCTGTTTTTATGCTTTCAAAGTAAAGTATTTGCTCGTGTTAACTAGCAAAGGTAATAAATGTCAAATGGTTGTGTAAACACATGATAGAAGGTGATCATTGCTCAGACAAAAAGCCTTTTGTTAAGGCAGGTTGTAGTTACTGAATAAATAATGTGACCAGTAGGGTTGCAAATGCATGTTTATCATAGAGAGGCCTCAAATGTATGCAGAACTACGGGGGCAACAGCTTTTTGTCAGAACAACTTTAAGTGACATTTATCAGCCTCATTAATGCAGACCTTGGTCAAAGACACAGATATATGATGTTTTTTAACGTACCTGTTTTTATATGTTTTTCTCAGGTTGTATCTCTGCGGAAGAAAGCAGCAGAGCTGGAACAGAGCAATCAGACCTGCAGAAATCTGCAAGAGAAGCTCGCTGCAGAGACCAGACACCTTTTGGAAAAAGAGGAAATTGTAAGTTAATACCAACAGAAGCATAGCTTAGCCGCGCTAGACAACCCACGGCAACGAATTTAATTCTGTGCAAGGGTGGGTCTAGTTACCCTCCATAAGGCTCGAGGCTGGATTCTCCTAAAACTGGCCGGACCAATCACCATGAAGTGTAGAGTCAGAAGGCGGGCGTAACGAAGTGACGACAGAGGCGTGATGATTCTGACAGAAACAACCGGAAACAACTAGCCTAGCCGCGCTAGACAACACACGGCAACGAATTTAATTCTCTGCCAGGGTCAACAACAAAAACGACAACAGTCGTTGAGCTCCATTAGCACCGACTCTGAATAATCTTTCTGTTAACATGTCTGTAATATACTTGACCTTCACCCATTGACTGTATAAATAAGGCTTCATCGAACTACCGCATCCTCTGATTTCCGGCGCTCTAGGAGCCTATTCATTGCGCTGATTGGTTGTATACCTACCCAATTGCTGCAGAGTGATTTGTTAGACAACCTTTTAGCCCGCCTCCCTCCCTGTCGAGCGTGCCTAGACCCTTGTGCCTTCAGAAACATGGGTCTAGCGTGGCTAGGCTAACAGAAGCACATTGTATGAGGAAACTTGGTATGGGTTCTCATGAAGTGTTTGTTCACCTGTTTGTTTGTTTGTTTATTAAGAACCCCATTAGCCTCTGACACAGCTCAGACCTGTCAAACCTGTTCTTTGGGTTTGGCTGCTTTTTTCCAGATCTTTCCCAAACAAATAAATGGGACAAGTTTTTTTAGTCCAAGTCCATGCATGTATGGAGTTCAAGAAATCAGTAGCTGTTATTCAGTGTAAGTAGAAGAAAATTTGATATCCAGTACTGTATACCGGACTGCACAGTGGCTTGGTGGTTAGCGCTTTCACCTTGCAGCTAGAAGGTCACTGGTTCTGCGTAGAATTTGCATGTTCTACCTGTGCACACGTGGGTTCTCACCAGATTCTCCGGCTTCCTCCCACAGTCCAAAAATATGCTGAGGTTAATTGATTGCTCTAGGTGTGAATGTTAATGTGATTGTTTGTCTCTTTGTAGCCCTGTGATAGACTGGCGACCTGTCCAGGGTGTCCCCTGCCTTCGCCCTAAGTCAGCTGGGATAAACTCCAGCCCCCAATGACCCTAGTGAGGATTAAGCCGTGTATAGATGATGGATGGATGAAGTACTGCATACCATAGGAGGCTTTGGCGGTCAATGAAGTACTTTACTAGAAGTACTCTACTAAAAGACGATTTTAGTAGAACAGTGTCAAATTGATTTGTAAAGACCTAATTGTGTTTGGAGGCTGTTGTGGAACTGAATATATTGTGTGTAGACATTTGTCAAAATCCATTTCTTTAATTGAGGTTCTCTACTGTGTATAAATGTGTGTAAAAATCTTGAGGAACACTGAATCACTTGAGCTGAGTGCAGTCAAAGTGAAAGAGATTGAGTACTTCCAAATGTAAGATTCCCAGTCTGACTTCAAAGTGGATTGTGAACGTGGACCCTGTGCCAACACATACTTTTGCTAACTACACTGATCTGCGTACGGTTATCTCAGGTCGAATCTCTGCAGGAGGAGGTGAAGCGACTGGAGTCGGTCCTGCAGGAGAAGCAGCGGCGGCTCCTCACTGTGCAGGTTGAGGCGGACCGAGCTAATGAGTTAGCTAAAGTATGTCCCACTGTACAGATTCCTGAGCATGATGTTAAAAGGTTTCATTTGTCATCAAGCCTAAACATCCATCACCAATCAAACAATGCTGACCCAGGGTTTTAGAAAATCTTCACTTTGTGTTGTTAAATGTACCTCCTGAAATGAAGCTGCATCTGAATCTTGTCGTGTCTCCAGTCCAGGGCGACTGAGCTGATTCAGAGCGACCACACCTGCAGAGATTTACAAAACAAACTCGGTGCTCATGTCAGATCCCTTTTGGAGAAGGAGTCAGAAGTGAGTGAATCAAAAGAATCTGGAGAGGTTTCCAATAATTACATTTCTGTTTTATTTTTATAGAAATATACCGTAAAGACTTTTGTATCTTATTACTTGATGTCAATTTATTTTTTTCCCCCCAATAGATAGGTTCTCTTCGACGGCAGCGGGACGATGCTGTAGCTAAAAACTGCACCAAAGAAAACAACCTCCAGGATCAAAAGTAAGACACTCGATCCCCGTACCTTCCAGCTGCATAATGCATGTGTATGCCACCTCTCAAGTTTGCAACAAGATACTTAAAGTGAGAATTTATGGGTGTGTCCATGTCTGTGTTTGAAGGCTATTTAAGCATAAAAAGGCAGTTTCACAACCTTATGAAAAGGCTCACTGTCAGCCAGAAGATTCCTTTTCGACAGAGGATAAAGAGCTACAGACACAGGTGTGCAAAGAAGACACACTAAATAAGGTCATGTACGGTCAATGGATTAAAATTTACTCTCATTTTTTTTTTTACTTATTTGCCAGTCATGAAGGGGAAAATCTATTTCCATCCATGCTTTCAGTTCAAAGAAAAAATATCTAAATGTGTCAGAACAGACAAATTAGTTTCATTTTCACTTGCACTTTGGAAAGTTTTCGAACAATCTCAAGCTTTAGGTTAAAATGAACAATTTTGCAATGTTAACTACATTTTAGAAGCTTGGTTGATTTTAGACAACACAACTACTGTTAGTTTTCAGGAAATATCATAGTTTAGGTTAAAAATTAGCCCTTTCACAACATGTTTGGAGCTTCTTCTCATTTTTCTGGGTCACCAGAAAAAAATCCATTAATTTAATACATAATTCAATTTAGTTGTATGGGGACACAATTTTCAGGAAACGGGTCGGCCAGGCAGTGAACAAACCGTGAACGCTAAAACAATGTCTGTTACTGCTGGTGTTATATTGGACCGTAGGAGTGTCCTGATTATGAAGAAGTAATGAAGAGTCTGTTGTCCACCCAAGAGGAGTGTGAGACTCTAAAGAAGGAGATCTGTGAAACTCTGAAACACCTCGACAAAGAACGAAGGTAACAGGTGCATCCTTTTATCTAATACACGTTATATTCAAACTACACAAACTAGAGACAGTGAAAATACCTGACATTGTCCTTTCAAGTACAATAAAATACACTGAAGAGTATAAGGTGCAGCTTTCTTTTGCCACAATGAAACCAGCTTTTTCTATCCAAACCTGACTTTATGAATCATTTGTTTCCCTGTACCTACAGTAAATACCACGAAATGAAAGAAAAACATAAAGCAAAGCTGTGTCGAACCAAGCAGAAATTTGACGATGAAACCACGTGGCGCAATGAGAGGATAAAAAGTCTGGAGAGAGAACTGTCTCTGTGTTCCCATTCAGTAACGAAGGTGAATCTGCAGCTATTTCCGCTGTTTTCAAAATGTATCTCATCTTAATCGTGACGTTATAACATGCCACGTGCATTTTATTTCTGCCTGTGTGAGGTTTACTGCTTCTTTTTTTCAAATTTAAATGTGCTAATGATTAAATCATTTTCACGGGAAGAAGTTCCTGCATCACTGATTCACAGGAAATGTGTTCTAAAGACTAGTGTAAAAAAGCAGCGATAGTAAAAAAAAAATATATATATATTGCTGCTGTGTTACTTCCAGGAGAAAGAGCTCGTCATGAGCATAACTGTTGAAAATGAGAAACTACTTTCTGAGAGGAGGAGGCTTCTACAGCAGCTAAATGAGGAGGAGCACCACAAGAAGGACAGTAATCTAACAGCTTCTTTGTCCAAATGCAGGTATTGAAATGTAGCCTAGCTTAGCTAGACTGTATTCCCGTTATAAGGGATATATGGGAATACGGTCTAGCCCTCCTCCATTGACACATTTTGACAGGTTTTCAAGCTCCGAGCAGATCAGACCGAACCAATCAGAGCACCAGAGGCGGGAGTTAACGATGCGTCATCTTCAGGGCCGAGTTGGCGACCGCAACAGAGCGAGGTTTCTCTCGTGCACTTTCCTCTGTTTGGCACGGGCTGAATTTGTCCTTAAAACCTCAACAAGAAGCAGCTCTTAAAGCTTTTCTTTTTAAAAAGGATGTATTTTTAATTCCGGCAGGCTGTACGATAGAATGCGTAATGCTGCCCTCCACTGTTGAAAGGGAGAGCTTAGATTTTCCTCAGGACCCCTGTACGGCGAAGGAAGCTGTTAAAACTACAAAACATCATGGCGGAAAGGCAATTGTTAGGTCGCTTAGTGATTGCGTCACACATGTGTTACGCTGATTGGCTCTCTCCAATTCAAGCTGTGATCGGTAGTCCCGCCTCTGGGCTAGATTTGGTTCAATGGAGCAGTTCCAGACTGACTTTATGTGTATTTGTAATACACAATATAAAGGCTGTCTGGTCCCCAGGCAAATTGAAATGACCAATATGCAGTAAACGATGAAAACATCTTCTTCACGTGTTATGTTTGAAGGAAATGGCAAAAGTAGACCAAAAAACTGTTCAATAGCATGTCTTCATTGACAAAACTGAGATGTTTGTTTTGATCTCAAAGGGTGGACTTTTTAGAGGCAGAAAACAAGAAACTGGAAAACAAAATATTCCACATGTCCAACCAGCTAGCTGTACTGGAACGCAGCCTGCAGAACATTCACTCGCTTCAGTTTGCTGAGGTACCGGTCACAGTCTGCTTTATCTTCATACGAATGCAGGGATGTAGAATTACTGCTGCTCTGCTCGTCTTTTATCACATTTCAGTTTGGCCATCATAAAGCTGACGTTGTTGCCAGCACCTGTGAGTCTGTATTGCCTCATATGCACTAGAAAATAAAATGAAATGACAAATAGAGGGTTAGCTTACCAAGTATAAGATGGTTTACTATTAGTTGAGCAAAACATTGTACATTGTTACCAACATGTATCGAACTCAGACGCAGTGAACCACACAGTGTAGTGAATCTGGACTGATGGCACAACCATAGACTGTATAATAAAGATTAATAATTTTAGTTTTTCCTGTGTAGAATTGTGGTCTATGGAGCCAGAGCTGTTTGAAACCAGACCCTGGCAGACACTGTGACATTTCAAGTTTTCGGAGCCAGGTGCTACGTCCATCTCTATTATGCAGTCTATGGGCACAGCTTTATGTTGGCATTTTACCTGGTCAAATTGCTGTTGGGTTATTCCATCTCTAATCATCAGGGGTTGTTGTCCACTCAACCTGATTTGTTTGAAACTTAAAAAAAAAAATCTAAGTACAGATATTAAAAATGGTATTTGTTTAAGTTGGATTGATACACTACTCTTCAAAAGTTTGGGGTCACTTAGAAATGTCCTTTTTTTTGAAAGAAAGGCATTTTCAATGAAGATAACATTAAATGAATCAGAAATACAGTCTAAACACTGTTAATGTGGTAAATGACTATTCTAGCTGGAAATGGCTCATTTTAATGCAATATCTCCATAGGGGTACAGAGGAACATTTCCAGCAACCATCACTCCTGTGTTCTAATGCTACATTGTGTTAGCTAATGGTGTTGAAAGTCTAACTGATGATTAGAAAACCATTGTGCAGTTATGTTAGCACATGAATAAAAGTGCGAGTTTTCATGAAAAACATGAAAACTCACCCCAAACTTTTGAACAGCAGTGTATATCTGGTGCTTTCAGAGATCATTTATTTAATAAATTGCCCATCTACTCACTTTCAACACATTTATGTTCACATTGAAATTTGAGGCTTGTCATTGATTCAGAATCTGCAATACTGGACAAGTAGGTCGAATCATCTCCAATTACAGGTGAGTTGAAATATGAAAAAAAAAGCCATCATGAAACGTCCCATCTTTGAGTATACCCAAAAAACAAAACAAAAAGATAATGCAGAAGCCAACTAGTGATATATTCTGAGCCACATGTCGTTTTATGAATATCTGTATTTCATGCTGTACAAATTTTGGGCAAATCAGAAATGGTCGATCAGAGATGGAATATAATTTCAAATTAAAAGATGAGACTTTTTGCCATTAAAGTGTTGGACAAGGGGATCACCTGAGTTGCTATGATACAACCTTTTTGGATTGTTTCCCTTCCAAATTTAATGTTAATGCATTCAATATTTGCCTTGATGTTATATCCTGCACCACACTGTCACCTTTGCTAATCACACAACAGTCTAATAGAGAAAGCCCAGTATATATTTTTTAAATGATCTAACATAAGTTTTTGTTTTGTTTGCTTAGGAACTAAAGAAAATATCAAATCACCTCCAGGTTTTTAAATCTCTGCCTGTGCAAACTTCAAGGTAAGTCTGATCGTGCTTCAGAACTTGAGTATTAGTTTGGTAGAATAAAACACCATTAAATGTCTGCGAACTGTGTCCGCAGTGCAACGTCACTGGAGCCGTCTGAAACTCAGAGCTCATTGGACAGTGCGTATAGCTGTCCCACTAACAAAACAGATGTGACTCGTTCCTCTCACTGTTGGACCTCTGGGCCTTTCCGATCAGCAGAGATGGGGTACCTGAACCTGACCTCCACACAGAGCGGCTCAAACCAGCCAGCTCCTCCAGCCGCCCTCAGCAGCTCTGAAAATACCCCTGCCTGAGATCTTCTATCTGCAACCTGAATATACTGCACAGAAAATGTTTTATTTGTAAGTTAATAAATAACAGAATTGAATTAAACCGGGTTCTTCGTCCGTTAAAACAAACTAATCGGACCGATCTCAGTTATTAGTGCTCACGCATAGATTTTACATCTATTTGCCAACTCTGGTTTCATACTACAAAGTTGAGAGTTTTATTTTTTCATAAGAATGAGTAAATTAATGAGAAATGAGCAATGTTATGAGGCGCAGTCATGCATCCAACACTACTGCTGCACAACTTGAACATTTTTGAGGCATCTTTAATTAAAAAGCGTCAGAAAAAAACATTTCAGAAACAGCTTTTTCGTCGTATTGGAGCTTTACCAGTATTGCCAGGGTCACTCGTTGTCCTATAATGAGGTCAGACCCTCAACTTTATGGCTCTCTGACACCTTCCTGCGTTATTTATGGTCTTATCGATGTTAATGTTGGCTTGTTTTTACACAATTATAATTACAATAACTTTAAAGTTTCTTTAAAAAATGCATTTCATGAAAAGGAACATCTCTGGCGCACGGTGTTGATTCTCACATATTGTATTTTTTTCCTTGAAAGAATCTTACAAATATATAATAAAAAAACAAACAGTGCTATTACCATTGCAGAAAAGCAATCAATACAAGTATAAAAAAAATCTCAACTAGTAAAAATTGCTGCTTTCAGAATGCCACCCTTACATCTCCCACAGAGAGCTTAACAATGCCCTGCACACATCCCGTGTAAAGTTTCAGTACGAGATATGTTTATGCACATTTGTAATTAATTCTGAACATCACCAGTTGATGTTAAGTTCTCCTGAGTGAAACCTGACAAGAGCTATTCAAAATTAACGACAGTTTACATAAGTATAAAACAGAACAAGCGAATCAAACTTTCTGAATGGCAAACGGACAATAAAACGATGCAACCAGCAAAATTACCAGGAGTCCCAAGGTTAAAAATAAATAAATCTGGAATTATATGCAGCCACAATAGTCAGTGCAAAATACAAAGTCCCGGTAAACAAACTCAAATATTCAAATGGTGAAAATTTGACAGTCTAATCAACTGAGCCTAAAACCTGTGGTTAATGTTTCACAGATCACGTCTGAGTGTTTCACTGGATCATATTACTCAGTTTACAGGCTCCTACTCAAGCTTTTACAGGGTTCAACAACTGGACTAAACAGGGTTTGTTTTAACATGCTAACCCCACACATTTTAGGATATTTTTAAATGCCCAAACTTGACATCATGGATAATATATATTCATCTGAAATTCATAAATGCTTATTATTGTGCATTTTACTTTTTTTAACACTGTGGATACAAATGAAGATCAAGCAAACTTCAGGCTCAATACGTATCATCTGTCCAAAAAGGGAGAAATTTTAAGGAAGCTGATGGACGAATACGTAAATGTAACTTGAATTAACTAGTACAGACAGTTAACATCTAAAAAATAATACACATCAACTTTGATATTCTTTCAACACACAAATTAACAAGAAGGCAATTCAAGTCATAACTGTAAGATAATTTAATTTTTTTTAATCAAATAACATGACTACTTAGAGAGTCATAAAGCTGTGCAGTATGCCTCTTTGCCGCTTTCACTCCTCAGTACATTTAAATGCGTGCATCACTTTGTACACAGTTGTGGGGAAGCAAATGTGGCATTTGCATGCCAAATGACAAATGAAAAAGAACTTCTCTGTAAAGGCAGCTGGTTTATGAAAGACGCTATCACTACAGTAGAAAAACCCCGGCCTATAGATGTGTAAACCAGCTCTGCAAAAGAAAGAAAAAGATCAAGGGAGCATGGGAACCTGGAAAAATCATGTCTGTCATAGTTCATGCCATTAATTAAATACAGCATAGAAATATTCAGCCCCTTTGGCAGTTTTTCCATTTCGCTGCTTTTCCACAAGGTCAAGTTGATTCGGCTTTTTAAGAAGAAAGCGATGTCAAATAATTGAAAATATAAAATGTAAAATAAGTAACTGTATAAGTATTCACAGCCTTTGAAGTGACTCACCTTATTTAACACTTGCTGCTAAAAGTCATCTGAGTGAAATGAGTAGTAATCAGACACATGCATCTGGGTGGTCCAGTACTCCTGGCTATGGCCACACCCTGAAGACAAGTTAACATTTCAAGTAACTTCATGAGAAGGTTAATGAAAACTTAAGTCAGAGGATGATACAAGAACATGTTAAAGTTTGTGAATATTCCTTAGAGTAAAGTTGAATTCATCAATGAGGAACGCAGTTAATATATAATGCATTCATATGGCACAAAAACTGAGTGACCGCTCAAGAAAGAAAATAATGAGGGAGGCCACCAAAACACCTATGACTCCTCATGAGATCAAATTTGAGCTTTTTGGCCATCAGACTCGACACCAAACACCTCATCAGAAACACACCCTAAAGCATGGTGGTGGCAGCATCATGATGTCTGGATGGTTCTTGGCAGTAGGCCCTGGAAAGTTTGTAAAGGTAAAAGATAGAGTAAATGCAGCAAATATAATGACCTTAATCCAATTCAGAATTTGTGACTGGACAGAGGTGTTCACTATCCCAGTCCAACCAGTCAGTTTTGCAAAAAAACTGGGTAAAATGTGTCCAGATGTGCAGGTCTGACTGAGACACAGATGTAATTGTGGTATTTTGCATTATATTTTCTTTAACTGACTGACATTAATGTGTATAAACTTAGACATGAAAAGGTCTTTTTTTAAATTGTCAGAAAGTCAAATTATATTGACCGTGACTCTGTGTTAAAAGCAACAAAAGGAGGAAACTTCCTAATGGGGGTGAATTCTTTTTATAGGCACTGTATAGTAGGTGATTTGGCACATTTCTCCATGTAAAACACACTAAGGAGTGCGCAGTGCGTCATAATGTTTTGGTGCCCACAGTAGTCGAGTGACTCGAATGTCACTTCTGTAACCGATATTGGTGTCCCAGCAGTACTCTGGCGAAAGCACCCGGCTTGGTTTGTGAAGCCAAAAGTACTTGTTTAGATGACTCTCGTCGTGCCACAAAGCCTCCACATTGTTTCGTTTATCCTCCATGATGTTTCGGTAGCAGGCCTCAGTCAGGGCTTTTACGCTTTTCCACGAGCCGCCAAAGACCGCAGCATGGTAGTAGAAATCCCCGGTTTCCATGTACGATTTGGACTTTGGGTTGCGGTCGTAGGTGAAGAGCTTCTCTGGAATGCGGTAGTAGTAGGCGTGGAGCAGAGCTACCGAGTCTCCCAGAGCCTCAGAACCAAATCTCCCAGAAAACACCTGATCCACATCGAAGCAGAAGACATGCGTACAGTGGTGGCGAATGTCCGACTCTATCGCATCTAATATCGTCTTCATTCGCATCATAGACACGTCCTGCCACCTGGAGTGTCGTTCCACTTTGATCACTTTCAGGCTTCGCTCATGACCGAGCTTGATTTCTGGCACTTTCTCTGGCATGTCTGTAAATACATAGTACGACACCGGCAAACCCAACATGAAGTGTTTCTCTGATGAGTTCAGGAAGGTCTCAAGGTATTCCTCTAGGTACCTTTGATGGTAGTGGAGACAAGAGCAGTTTCATGTTTTATTTTCCCATCCTAAAAGTTACCACAGTTCTGCATACATTCACTAAATGAATGGAAGATGAGATATCAGGGTCTAAATCTCACTGTATTAATGTGAACACAAACCTGCCCACTGCAAACACAGTTAAAGCCACCGAGGTTCCCTCCTTCTTGTGCATCTGGTCATAAAGATCAGGATCAAACATCCCCTCCCAGATGATGGGAGCTTTCCAAGATGTGCATGTTTGGACGTCACGTCTAGACCTGAAACAGAGAAAGACTGTTTAAAGTTTAAACACACGTGTCTGGTTTCAGCTTGTGACTTCCATGGATTCTATAGTGACTGCGCCATCCTTTTGAAGAAGTGGACTTCATTGTAGCTAGTTTTGTTTCAGTGTTCTACTCTGAGCCAGGCGTCTCTTTACCACAGATCAGGACAACAACCCGCCATCCAACATGCACTAAATCAACCAAAATACATCCTACACATCTCAGATTTTACTCCTGTATTCTCATGCTGGGAGAACTAAGGCAGAAACTATCTGAAATTGAAAGATTTATGAGCCAAAGTGCTATTTAAAAAAAAAAGCGATTTACCGTGGCAAAGAGACCTGGAACACGATAGCAAAACAATATATAGCAATATTGGGCCATTCCATCTCATATCACAACACGGTCTCACGGGGATTCGTGAAACTGTCACGTAAGTTTTAGTTTCGGTTTCGTGCGCACCAACACGATTTCGTCATGTTTTTCGTGCCGCTCACCACGAAATGTTTTTCGCTGTGGTAATCACATCTGAAAGTGGTTTATACCGGCGGATTCATGACGATCTAAGCTGTCCATCGGCGTATACTGCTTGTGTGATCGCGTTTGCGGCCACCGGCCGCCGGACATTCTTGAAATTCCTATGCAAATAGGTTATGGTTATGGTTATGGTTAGGGTTATGTTTAGGAACGATGTCATGCAAAATATAGCGTTGGATTCGCCACGGTTTTACATTAAAAATATAATATACACATTCTTTTGAAATACGTTCTGAGTGGCACGAAAAGTCCGCCGTTTAAAATACATTGGTGCGCATTTCGTGGTGAGCGGCACGAAAAACATGACGAAATCGTGTTGGTGCGCACGAAACCGAAACTAAAACTTACGTGACAGTTTCACGAATCCTCGTGAGATCGGGCTGTATTTGGCCAAGTGTGTAAACGCATAGAAGAAATTTAACTCTCAGGATTTCTTTGCTCTCAGAATAAAAAAACAAAACAGGGAAACAAGAATATTCGTGCATAACTACCATTTACACCCATAGATGTGTGTAAAAAAGCATGTTTACAAAATCGCAAAGAACCAAGTTTAGTACAGTTAATGTCACCTTTCATACAGGAAGTAGATGAACAATGCAGGGAAGAAATATAAACAGGCATGTGATATACAGTATCATCAAATACTTGATATATTAGCTTGATATATCAAGTACTTTCCATGGCGCTTAAAAAAAGTTGCCTGTCCTATTTAAAACTTTTTTTTCCCTCACACATTGAAACTTGAAGTTCTTTTTGGTTGACAATATCTCAGGAACTATTGAAGATAGAGACCTGACAGTTTCATTGTTATTTCTTACCAATAATCCGGAATCTGCAATACTGGTTGAGTAAAACAAACAGTCTCTGATAATGTTTTGTAATATATGAGGTGAAATATGAATAAATAATTAAACCCTCATGAAAAATGACATTTTTGAGCACACATTAACAAAAACACTGATAAAGCAGAATTCGACTAGTGATATTAACAATAATACAAACAAAACATAGAATGCTTTAAATAGAAAACATTTAGTCCCGAAAATTAAAAAGAAATAGTTGGCTTCATTCAGCTTTGATAATTGAGTGAGCAGGTAAGACAAGTTGTACTGAAAAACTAAAAATACTGTAAGTTAGCCTGATTCAAGTAGAACAAAGTTCTGTAGTCTGAAATGGTTTTTCAAATAGAAGTAAGAAAAGGTTCTTAATAGTTCCTGAGATGTTTTCATCTAAACATAGCCTCAAATTTCAATATGCAAATAAAAGCGAGCTTTTAAAAAAAAAAGAAAAAGAAAAAAGAAAGAAAAATCTTAGAAGGCATTGGACACACCAGTCTAAAATTTCAAAGACACAACTTTTAAAATCCATTGTTTAGGACATGAAAAAAAGTTTCAAGCAAAGATGGAAAAACTCAATTGTCTTTGAAATTATTCATTCATTTTTGCATGAACTAAGAATCCATTAGAATAAAGAACATCTTCATTGCTTGGATATGGAGTGCATCATTTAAAAAATAAAAGGAAAAATAAACTAACTCCAACAATACAGTTTAAATGACAAGTTTAGGCTCCTCACCTCACCTTACCTGAAGTCACTGTAACTACCTCTGCACTGCATAGCCTGTCATCCTGTCAGACACACCCAGAAAACTACACAACTGCAAGCTTTAAGCTGACAAACCACCAAGACGAGAACAAAGAGGGGACCATTGTAAGAAAACAATGGACCGAGTAACCTCCATCTGCTGTTTCACGCAGTCAACATTTCACAGTAGTGGGTGTCTTTTGTATGTTTTGAATGTCCGTTCACGTTGGACTTCTTTGTTTAATACCTGAAGGGCAGTGAATGACTAAGTTAGGCATGGATGAAATAATAAGGCAAGCTGTAAGTCTGCCTCATTCACTTTATTTATTCAACACTGAACGCTGATATTTTAACTTTGCTCTGTAACTGTATTCATTTTGCCTTTATGTATTTGAAATGTCATTTATGTACAAAAAAAAATCATTCTATCTGCTTAACCATCATTATTCTCAACAAATATATAGTTGAAATGAAAAAATAGTTGAAATGTCTTCCGGGATCAATGAGTACATTTGTATGAGTCATTTTATGAATTGCATTTGCATGAAGCCTTTGGTATAACCAAATGGATAATGAAAATTAGGAACAGATTTATTTCAAATGCAGCCAATTTATAAATATTCAACCTGTAGATAATGTTGCTGTTATTTAATCACTTCTCATTATGTTACTGTTATTTAAAGTACAGTTAGGCTTTTGGGAACTCGGTAATGACACTGGATGTGCTTGAGCAATTATACAAATAATGTAAACGCTGCAGACATCCTGGTGCTTCAGCAGGGAATAAACCAGACAAATATTAGAAAGTTGTCGCTAACGCTACTAAGATCTTTTTCATTACAACAGAGAGGAAATACTTAAAAAGCACAATTTAAAAAAAACCCAAAACATTTCAACTCCAAAACTTGTGGTACAGCAGTAGACATTCCTGAGGGTGGATTATAGAGCCAAACATCTACAAGGAGACTGAAAACAAACAAAGACCTATAGAAGGACCTGATGACGGCAGGAACAGAAGTGCAAACAACAGCTTGACTCAAATAGAACAAAACAAACAAAGACTTCTAGCCCAGAAACGCTGCTCCAGTCCAATTCTTGACCGAAAAGGACATAAATATTGATCTGAAAATGCAAGAATAAGTGTGGATAGACATGCAGAGTTTTGTGCGTCTGTGTTACAGAGCGATGAGACTGAACTGATCTGTGGTACGTCTGTAAAAAGGGCATGAAGGAGCATGAGTGGAGGCGTTTTAGTGCTGCAGGAATGGCAACGGTTGATGCTGGGATTGTGCATCAGCAGCCAGTTTGGCGGCGAATGTGGTCTACCTCAGAACATAAACTGAAGCTTGGTAATTATTGGACTTTCTAGCGAGACTGTTCAGGGATAGTTTTGCACCCTAATAATTCCTGGAACCTTCTGGAGTAGTTGCAAAAAAAAAAAACTCGGCGGGATTTAAAGAAATCCACTGCAGCATGGAAAACAAGGAGAGTTGGAATAATGCTGTAAAGTTCTGAAAGTTTTCAACAGGCTCCAAAAAACAGAAACGAAGGGAAACACTTACTGGAGTTCATACAAAAAAGAATAGAATTGTTAATACATTATTCAACTTCCTGTCACTTTTCACTGAGGCTTTGGTTCACATGTTTCCTTTACATGTTATTTCCATGTTATTTTCATGTTGTCCTTTCATTGTCATAAAGCTTCATCCGACAATGAAATGAGCATTTAGGTCTTGTTTTCATATTTTTCAAATAAAGCAGAATGTAGCGTGTAATTCATGAGTTTAGTCTTCACTATCTGCTGTTGTGTTGATGGTCTGAACAGCTTAGAATAGAATAGAATAGAATAGAATATGCTTTATTCGTCCCACAAGGGGAAATTTCAGTGTCACAGCAGCAAAGTGACAGTAAGAAAAGCAAGGGAACGCATCTAGAAATTAAGACATACAATATGTACACTATATATATATATCTACACAAAATAAATAAGGAAAAAAATGAGAGAACTTGGTGTTGGCTCATTTCAGACAGTTAATAATTAAAAAGGAGGAAAGAGCGAACCAAATGCCAAAAGGAACTGCAAAACTGTCCTGTGTAAATACTCTACAACGTTCTGCAGCAACACCTCTAGTGTTATCACCGAGCCACCGCCACAGCTCTGACTGAAAATCATTAGTATGAGATTACGTGTTTCGTATTCAAACAGATAAAAGCTGTGTCCTTTCACAGCAGGTCTCAGGCTAAGCTTTATGTATTCTAGGAAGTCAATTTAAAATCTGAACTGAATATAGTATTTTAACTATACAAATATGACAAGACAGCTTCTGTGACCGATTCCTTTTTTTTTTATTTAACTTTTCTTAGGAGTGAATTTATCTGTAAAGCTCGGCTGAAATAAAGCAGCCTTTAATTTAACAACTCGAATAATTACAACATTTAGATGTCCTTGAGTTGTTTGAATATTGTTTCAGGCCGTAACATGTCACCTCATGTCAGTAGACAGATTTTTTCAGCACACTCCATCAGTAAGATCAGACTGAATGCAGATAAAACACTAAATTACACAACATGGTGGCAGGCAAGCTCATAAGAATGGCACACGAAATCAGATGACTACTCCACCATAATAGCAAAATATAAAAGTCCTTTATCACAGATTAGCCAACAGGTTATTTTTATCGTTCTACACCCTGAACTTGACCTCAAGCGACTGGAGTGGAGCCAAGACCACAAACTCACAGTGAGCAAACATCTTTTCACAACTTGGGTTTGACCACTTCTTTCTTTCTTTGTAGTTACTTTGGTTTTCCTGAAAACCTGTGGCTTTTCAATAAGGAAGACTGGTTTCTGTTGGGTGTGCAGGGAAGCGCTGGCGAGGAAGCGGAAGCATAGCAACCAAAAACTTCTTACCAAAGGTTTAAGGTGGCATCAACACTGTAGTCCAGATTCAGCATCTTTCCACTTTCTAAAGAGCACTTGTCCATTGGCAACAGACCTATTAAAAGTCTGACATCAAAAACATGTGACAGTGTTAAAAATAAGAATTCAGTCGTAGTGGCCGTGTAGTTCAACAGTCCTGCTGTAAATCCAATGTTCATGAGGATTATAATGTTCAGTTTTAGAGGAAACAATAGTTTTTGGTGTCGCTGAACTGTTAAAAAAAAACACAGTCAGCAGTGTAATTCGACATCATCACAATCTATAAACCGAATCCAAAATGTTACACAGTCGTCCCAGTGCTGAATCAACGAGGCTTTTCTGAAACACTGTTGCATTTAGCTGCTTCAAACCGGCCGCTGAGCGAACGACACGACTCTGGTAATTTCATAAAGACTTGTTTTCTGCTCACCTTAGAGATGGAGACGTGAAGTAGAAAACTCCGAGCATGATCGGGAAGCAAAGCACACATTTCAAAATACTCTTGGTCTTCTGAGCGTATCTGCAGGAATCAGAAAAGTTGATTGTTTATTCAAACAATTGGGCAAGACCAAGTGTTTTTGAGCACCTTTGGCCATGTGTTATGATAGTGAAAACAATAAAGTCGGATTTTGAATATATATAGTTACCCCATAGTTGAAAAACGCCAGTGTTCAGTTTCAGCAGACCATGAGTCTTTTCAAAGACAGTGAAAGCAGTCGGAGGTTCATGGATGAAATGGCAGCTCTGAGACAAAAGGAAGAGGTATGTCACACCTTTTCTAAATGTTTGGTGGCTCAAATTCACAGAGTTATAGCTATGGGGGCTGGGAACATGTTAGTGAGTTATGGTACTGGTTCCAATGTGATTCTTTTCTGTTAATTTTATTGCATTTTGAAATGAAACGGTCAATTAGGGCCGTCAGACTAAATCGTACCAAAACAGAGTTTAATAAATCAGCAGTGAGGAGAGAAAACGTGCAATTTATACAGAATCACCTGTTTTGGAAATAATGCAGAGGAAAAATTACTTTAAAATATTTTATTTATTTATTGTGCTCACACTAACAGTTTGCTTTTTCTGTTCTGTATTAAACTAGAATATTTGTTTGGAGTCATGAGACCAGACCGTCTATCAGGGACCGGACAATAGATAATATTTTAGTGACTGTGAACAACAATTTACACAACTGTAGAGTAATCAGTGGCTACACATTGCATTTTTTTCTCCATTCTTTGCTTCCATGCTTTACGAAAGGCAGCAGTGCTAAAGTAATTAAGTGTATTTATAAAGAACTTTTCCTCAGGTGAGTGCAGTTAAAATGGTTTCACAGATGACTGATGAGCCGATAATAATGCAGAACAAATGCAGACTGCAATCGAGTTAAACTACCATAAAATGTACCGTAGATAAAATAGACTGAAAACATAAAGCAAAAGCGATTAATAATTAACAACATAATATACACAGATAACTGGTTAAAATAAAGCAACAGTGACAGCTTCATTTTAAGCTTCATATATTTAAACCTTGAAGTAGTGCAACAAATCAGGCCCAAACATAGAAAAGCTTTGTGCATTTCCTGTATCGCTGACTGAATACACGTCAGTTCCAGTGACAGCGTGGTGCATGACGTGTGCTCCACATGAACTGCACAGCTTCATTTCAGTAATATTAGTAAGGTAAAGCTCGGCAAGTTTGCAGATATCAAATATTCAGCTGACAGTCTGTAAACGCTCATAGAGAATCATCAGAAAATGCTTCATTAAAGGGAGACGCTTTAAACAGAACTCCCACCGAACCAGGTTACCAATCAGGGTGAAAGGAGGTCAAACAAAAGATTTTTGGTTAATATTAGTGCTGTCAAATGCTTTAATCAGATTTATCACCGGGTTGCTGAAGACTAATTTCGATTAATTACAATTAAATATCATCTATTTTTAATCTATAATAATCACGTTTCTCATATACATTTCCTACCCAGATGGCCAAGGTGCTGTTTAGCATCTTCCATTTGAAGCTGCTTGCTTTTGCCACCACCGGATCAACTGCCCATTTGCACATGCGTGACGGTAAGTCTATTTGGACAAACTGCCCAAAACACGTTGCCAGAGATGTTGAGTCTTTCTGCGCTACAGATCGGGTTATTGCGTTAAAAAAAATTAATTTAGACTTATCATGATGATGGATTAATTCGCATTAAGGCGTTAATTTTGCCAGCCCTCGTTAATATACGTGAATAAGGACTATTTAGTTGTTCCACTTTATTTGCCTAATAAATAACAGTACATGTTTCAGTTTGAAACAAGTTTTTTTGACAGATTTCTGAAAGGGTAGCCTAATGGATAAGCACTACATATATTTAGATCTTTTGCAATCTTAAATTAACAACAGCAATTCTTATCCACCACCAAATGTATAGAGGAACAGTTAGCATATCAAACCAAGAAAAAATGGCTATCCTATGTTTGCCAGTCATTATTCTTTGTATAGGCAAGTGAGATTTCGAAGCACAGACGTGTGTTTAGAAATGCGTTTTTTCTTAACTTAAGAAACCAGAAATTAGACATATCCATCGTTTTTCGGTTCAGTGATCTCAATAGTCTCATTATTTCCTTGTGCCTTCACAGTCACATGTGGAAAGCAATATTTAAATTAATTAAATTAGAAACTGCTGATTTTACCCTCTGTTAGTTTAGGAAGTCGGTGGTATGACTCATCCTGAGACCTGATATCACTAAAACCAGCGAAGCACATTTTAATTGTAAAGTTTGTAATACAAAAACATACATATTATATTATTCTAATGAAAAAGTGTGATACAATACACAGCCTTAAAAATTCTTAAAACCGAGAGGAAACGGGTTAATAACCTACTTGTGGGTGACTTGCAAATATCCACGACTCCCATGTATATCCTCAGGTAGGCAATTTGATGCACGTAAAGTTTATCCGGAGTGTCGCTGTGACCAACTGAAGACGCAGTGTCCCCAGGGGAACAGCACAAAGGGAGCGGCCCCTTAAAGGTAAAGCGCTAATACCTCTGCTTGAGTGCTACCAGGCACCGATGGTTCTTTATGCACCTGTACTGCAGCAGCAGCTGTTATTGTGACACTGGACACTACTGCTGCGCCAAGAGATGAATGTATTTAGTCACGAGTACTTTGTGTCCTTATTCATCATGCACCTGACTGCTATGAGAAGCCTGATACATGACAAGTTAGAGTCAGAAAGGAAAACAAGCTGGAGAGGGAAATGTTATTTCAGAACTGAGTTGGAAAAAAAAAGTCGACGGATTTTACGCACAATCCCTTAATTTTAAATACAAAATAATGATCAAGTGTCACGACCCCGGAGGTGAAAAATGCATAAAATAACATGTAAATTCACGACTATTTTCTATCCATGAGGAAAGAAGTGCACTTCCTTTGGTCAGATTCACAAAGCTGTCAGCACCTCTTGTCCAGTGTGTGAAAAATCTGCATCACCGTTAAAATGCGCTCACATCCACGAGCCTGATCTCCACAGTTAAATAGCAATGGATGCAAATGCGCCCTTCTTATGTTTTATTAGCATTTTTCCTGTCAGTCAGCTAACCCTCCTGTTGTCTTCATTTACGGTCACCATAAAAATATTGTTTCCTTGTCTGAAAAAATCCAAAAAATCAGCAAAAAAAAATTCTCCAAATTTCTGAAAATTTGCAAAACCTTCATGAAGAGAAGTCCAATAATTCTTTAAAAGTTTCCCTTAAAAGTTGTTTTTTTTTAAAAAATCCCCCAAATTTGGCAAGAAAATTCTTTTTCAAAAAATGAGTAAAAATTTTCCCAAAAAATCGAAAATGATTACATATATATCAGTAAAACTTCTATTTTCTTTAAGAACATTCACACACAAAAAAAACTATCAAAATCCAGTGAAATTCGCTGGATTTTGTTTGATTTTTTATGAATGTTTTTAAGAAATATTTTTAACATTTCTTTTTTTCCACCAAAAAATGTTCAAAGATTTCCCAAAAATACTGAAAATGTGAACATCAGAAGTTTCACTGTTAAAATATAGATTTTTCCCACATTTTCAAACTTTGAAACGGGTCAGTTTTGACCCGCAGGACGACACGAGGGTTAATTACATTAACAGGGAAAGGCTGAGCTGTCTTTATGCAGGAACCATTATGGGCTGCAGTTGTTGTGATCATCTGTGCATCACATGGAGCTAAAAAAAATAATAAAATAAAACAATGGCACACAGTTTCAGTAGATTTGGACGGTGTAGGAAGTGTTTTAATAGTGCCATTAAGAGATAAAAAAAAAACCAACAAAAAACCCCATAAATGTTTACTCACAGTGCCAAACTGTGTGTGTTGTCTTTTTTACATTTTAATTTCCTGGCCTGCTTTTGAATCCCACTGCCAGGTGGAATAAAGGGAGCAGACTAAACTGAGTGGACAAATCCTATGCTGGGTTTCCAACATGCAGATCTGAAACAAAAGGATGACTAAAGGACACCAGCTGACAGTGGCCTCTTTGATACACACTGGTTTCAGGAAATCACTGCCAAGCACTAGAGTGATAAAAATGTGTGAGGCTGCATGTGATCTTTGCTTCTAGAATTTGCTGAAGCTGTCAATCTGTTGTTTCTTGTCCAACAACCTCATGTTGCTCTGTAGGTTTTAGGTAACAATCAGAGCTCTAGGAAATAAATGTCACTTCTGCTGTTGCTTATTTCCACAACACTACAGCTACACCTCAATACCGCTGGCTGTCATCGTGTTTTCTTTTTCACTTTGGGTGTGCAAAAACACAGTGTGTCTTTGAAGGAACACTCCGACCGAGTAGGAGAACTGATTATCATGCATTGGCTCACCTTGAGTAAACTACAGCTTACCTCTCTGACCTCCAGTTGAATCATGTTTCTAATCCTATTTGTTTCATAGACAGGATCTCAGGTGTGGTGAGGCTGAGGAGGCTGTACAGTTGATCAACCCAAGAGTAGCAGCTCTGCTTTTTGCAGATGATGCGTCCTTCTTAGCTTCATCAGGCCTTGACGTTTAGCATGCACTGGGGTGACGTGAAGCTTGAAGAGGTCAGAATGAGAATCAGTGTCTCAAAGTCTGAGGCCATGGTCCTTTAGTGGAAACCAGTGGAATGCTCAACCTGGGTTGGAGGTGTGTTGCTCACCTCATACTGAAAGATTTTCATTTGGACACCATTTATCAAAAGCTCTTTTTACAGATGTAACATTTGTCCAGTGACATTTGAATTTTATACTGCCAGTTTGGGGCTTCATATATTTATAGGCCGTACAGTCCTCTTCAGTGGAAACCAGTGGATCTAAAAAGTCTACACACCCCTGTTCAAACGCCAGGTTTTTGTGATGTAAAAAAATATCACCAAGATAAATAATTTCACAACTTCTTCCACCTTTAATGTGACCTATAACCTGTACAACGCAATTGAAAAGCAAATTGAAACCTTTCAAGAAGGTGAAGTAAAAATAAACAACTGAGAAAATGAAGCCCTGTGTCCACTAGATGCCATTTTCCCGCACAGCAACGCACTGCATCGTGAGTGGACCACAACATTATCACATGACAGTGCTGGAGCAACAGCGGGCAGCTACGTGGTCACGTGACCAAGCTTTCAGCTTGATGGTCTGGCAGGCATGTCAGATTAATGCAGCGGCTCGGCCACAAATTTTCCCTTTTATTTCAAAAACACTTCAGCGAAAAGTATTTCTGAAAGCATTTGAAGCAAGAAATAAGGTGTGCAGCAGCTGAATCTGGCCTCACTATAGTTCACTGACAGATAGTTTAGATGTTTGAGGACAGTTTCATGATGCCTGGAATCTCCGTACACCGCATCGAATTTACATAAAGTAGAAGTCCAGTCTACGTTTTGCTAATAAGCTGCGGCCAACTCAAGTAAACACATCGGATGGCAGCTGGAAACACCCAACGTGTGGCATTCTGGTTTGGTTGTGGTGTGTTTCCAGCTGCGATGCGGTGTGTGGCCCCCCCAGTGATCTGATTGGCCACCCCTTGTGACCGCCCAAAATTTTCTTTTCATATCTACATTACTGGTACTCCGATTTCCAACGCTCATGAACGCAACTTCATTGTTCGACTGGACCTGAATGCACTGATGTCGTTAGTTTGATCTTTTGATTGTATTTCGTTTGGATTTGAAGAAGCTTTGAAGACATTTCCTGATGCCAGAGGAGGACACGAGCCGCTTTGTACCTTTGCGATAAGAAGACTGTAGTCATTTCTCAGTACTGTAACTGTCCTTGCATTCTCATGTACTGGTGAAACATCATTATCGAGACTGCATCGGACCAGACCAGTGTCCATAAATGTGAATCAGTAGATATGACCATAGATATGAATCAGTAGATAGGACACACCCCTTTGAGCTGCATGCTATGGTGATGCTAAGCTAGTGGGGTCAAAGTTTCAGAGCATAGATGGTGTGAAAACGGAAAAAAGTATGCCGTCTCACTGTGCTGCATACAATTACACACTACGTCATATGATTGAGACAAGGAAACTTGGAATAACTTTTCATAGGTAAGAATAGTTTTTGGCTCTTTTTTCATTATTAAATCTTGTTGAGAGCTTCCAGTCTATGAGCGCTAACTAGTTAGCCAGTAGCAAAACACTAGCTAGCAGCTTGACAACCAAATACCAGACAATTAACAAACATTTTGGGTAACTGCACTTTAATATGGATGGATGACACTGAATTAGAGTCTGTTTTAATGAGACTGAGTTCAGATGTGTAGCTCTGTCATAAAATAGGAAATTATTTCTCAGAATTCACAGAGAAAAGTCTGAAATGTTTGCTAGGTTAGCGTCCACATGTTCTCTGGCTCAACTAAAGCTAACTCTCTGCAATGTCTGGATCTGTGTAGTTGCTTGTTGTTAAAATATCTTGCTAGAGGTGCTGAAGTTCAGAAGGTCTGAGATGTTTGTTCAGAAGGACACTGGTCAACTCACTCCCCGGTCAACTCTCTCCCCGGAACGTCACTCCTCAGAAAACTCACTCCCCATATGCTTAGGTTACTTACCTATAACTAGCTGAAATCCATGGAGAATATCCTTTTACACTGAAAGCTGAAATACCCTAACCCTAAACCTAACCCTAACCCTAACTGGGGAGTGAGATGACCAGGTACCGTTCAGAATAAGCTCATTCTCAATTCTTATCCAAACTATCCTCTTTTGTTTGAACTTTCCCTAAACTTAGGAGTTAATGAGAGAGCAGCACATCCAGACTCAAGCAGCGTTTCCATTACCCTTAGATATGCGCAAAATGTAAATAGCGGAATAAAAAACTGGTAATGGAAACACCTGAATTTCGAAAAAGGACTAAAATATCGCTAAAAAGTTTTTACGCTCTCATGAGGTGGTTTTTCAGACGTTTCGATATTGAAAAATATCGCAAAAGCGCAATGGAAACACTTTTTCCGCACCAGATGTGACGTACCTGGTCACATGACCAGTTCTCTCGGCGTAAACATGGCGCGGTACGTGTGGACAGAAGAGGAGACCGAGACTGTTCTTGCCATTATTCTTGAGAAAAACATCACTGCCATACTAGACAGCAAACAGCAGAGGAATGCAGAGTGTTATAAGGAGATAGAAGCGGAAATGAGGGTTTTGGTTTTGGGCGTCCATCTTCTTGCAGTGAAATCTCGTGGGATGATATTTTACGAGAGTTACGATGCTTCTGCCCAGAACAACCTTCAATGGAAACAGGTTCAAAGCACAAATATACTTTGTCAAAATTTTAGAAATATCGCTTTTATTTTGCGAAAAACTGTGATGGAAACCCAACTTCAGTCTCATTTATGTAGAGATTAAACTTCAGTGTCATTCATTGATGTTAAAGTGCAGTTTTTCAGATGTATGTTTGCACATGCTCCTGACCAAACTAGTCCAGGTGGAAGACAATGCGAAGAGAAGCTCCAGAGGATGAATATCACACATTTACGTTTGAAATAAATGTCTTTTAATTAGACATTGTCATGCAAAAGTTAGATTTCCCTTTTATGATGTTCAAATCTTTGTTGAGTGTTTTGTTGATGTTGGTTTCTAAATGTTTTCTGACACGCGGCCCCAACGATTAAAACCTTTTACAGCTCACAAGCTTTCTAAACTAAGATAAAAAGTGAAAAACTGTCTGATTTTATTCTTTTCTAATGTCTGATATGATTTTGAAATGTTTTGTCTTTTTAATGTTTAATTATTTTTTAAATGTTTTATTGGCTTATTTGAAAAATGTCCTTTTCTTTCCCAATGTTTGATTTTTAGATAAAATCTTTTTTTTAAGATTTTTCTTTTTAAATGTTTTACCACCTTTTAATGTTTAATTTTCTTTTTAAATGCTTTGTATTGTATTTTGTGTTTAATTCCTATTTAAAGTTTTATTGTCTTAATATTTAATTTTCTAATTAAACTTTTAATATTTTAATTGTTTTCTTTTTAAAGGTGTAATCTAAATGTTTAGTATTTTTTAAAATGTTTAATATTCTTCTTTAATATTCTCATACCCTTCAGTCTTTACCTCCCCCCTAACACTTTACATACAGGCACATTCAAATCATCTGAAAACTTCACTAATCCTCCAATCTAATAATTTTAGCTATATGCCATGCTACACTATGACTGTAAGTCTTGATATGTACCGATTGTAATTCTTAACACTTGTTGTCTTCATCTTATTTTCATTTTCATTTGCACTATATACTGAAATTTATATATTGTATTTCTGTTTATGTATTTCTTGTTATAACTATTGAGAGACGAGATTATGGGTGGGTGGTTGGGGTTATCTGTTCGGTTTGTGTTTTTTGTGTACATGTACACCTTGAATTAAAAATCAATAAAGCATATGTTCCAAAAAAAAAAAAAGAAGTTGTATTACATGCTTTTCCTTTAACTGCTCTTTTAATGTGGTTTATTTTTTAAATTTTTTCTCTGTCAAGATTTTAACCCCAACCTTAAAAATGAAACAAGCCCTTAAATCACAATGAAAATACTTCTGTTGTCACTATCATGAGTTAGTCAGTTATTCAGTTTTTCCAATTCAAATTTTTAGCACCTTTCACACAGATGACAAAACGATGCTAAAATTATTAAAACTCAACATTTAAAAAAAAAAAAAACTTAACATGGTAATAAAATATGTTGTGTCCAGAGGATGGAGGGAGTTTATTGAAGTCTTCTTGGGCTCACATGGTAAATCATTTAAATTAAAAACATGATATTCAGTCTTGGGAAACTGGAAACTGCAGAGCGACAGAAGAACCAACAATATCTCCCGTTTTCTCCTTTAATGAGTCGACTCTTGTGCTTTCATACCAAAGAACTACAGACTCTTCACAACCTGCTCAAACTCTTGGTACAGGACCTCACCACACGGGCCAAAAAGGTTTCCTTATTTCTACTCTGAGGCTCACCTTCTCAAACTGCTGATAAATGTTTCTGCTGCTCTAAAGTCTGGTCTCCAGAACTTCCTAAAAACTCTCAAAGTCTCTTCTGCTGCAGGTTGCTTTGTAGAACTGTTACAGAAAACCTCACTAAACCACATGGAGGGGCCTCAAGATAGTCGTCCAAATGAAACCATACAAAAACCAAACGAGCACAACCCAAACGCTAAAGTCTCCTGCAGCCTACCAGAGAACCTCTTTAAACAGAATCAGGACAGGAACTCTTACCTTTTGGACAACCAATGTTGGTTCACAAACAAGAACACAGAATGTGTCGGACCAAAAACCTCTAAAGACTCACTACAGCCAAGATAAAGACACAACTCAGCTGCACCAAATCCACTAATCACTGCACACATTAGCACCATGTGCTACCTGTGGCTAAAGAACCACATTTATCAAGACAACTATCCAGTACAAAGCCCTAAAACACACCAAGAAACACATTAAAAAAACATTCTGTTCTGGACAACTCATCACCAGAACCAACACCTGTGCCAGAGTGCCACAGTTGTTGAACTGAGTCACCCAAGACTGTGGCACCGGGCCACAGTCTTGGGTGGCAAACTGATGCCACGGTGCCACAGGTGTTGGATAACCCAGTCCAACACCTGTGGCACCGTGTGTTACAGTGCTGAGAAATGGTGTTGGACCAGTGTGGCATTTTATTCAGAAGAACTGTGTTTTTTTGTCTTAACATTATTTTGCAGTAAAGTCATATTCCTTTGTCATCGCTGCATCAAACCAAAGTTTGTTCTGCAGGGTTTTTTTTTTGACTAATTCTGTCATCTGCTTAATTCCAAAGTCATCTTATGTGTAAAAGAATTCATGATTTCCTTCTAGCAAACTTTGCTTTGTTTACATGCACGTACACTCTAAAAAAAGAAGTTGTTTTTACGGTGCAATTCCGGCAGCTGTGGTTGGCAGAATGCTACCGTAAAATTACAGTAAAACATTTTCTATTTGCGGTAAAGAAACGTATGGACATAGTTGATTTAGTGTTAAAAGAACGTGCTTCATTCTATATTTTACTGTTAAAAAAGCTTTAACTTTTTAAAAAATTGCAAATTTACAGGAAAACACCTTATAAAATAAAATTTGTGTGACCTATTAAAAATATTACAGCATGTTTCCATTATTAGCACAACACTTAGTGTATTTAACATTAAATATGTGTATTTTTAGCAAGCATATGTGTGTTATTAACACAAAAGTACGTCGATTTGACCGGTAACATGCTGTATTTTGTACATGTAATAAATGCAGAAATTGCCATGTTATTTCTTGTAAATACTGAAGCATGTTTCCATTACCAGTACAACAATATGTACATTTAAATGGGAAAACTGCATTCTTTTTGAGGATTAAATGCAAAAATTGCAGTATTGTTATACATGTAATGGCCTTTTTCCATTAAAGACTGTGCAGGAGTCAGTAAATGTATTCTTTTTCGAGAAAAAAATCTGAAAAAAACAAACATTTCTCCTGATTAACCCGTTTACAGTGATACAATGATATATAAACGGCATCAGATTTTTACTGTCATGGCTTGACAGTTTTTCCACTGTAAAATGTACAAACATTTTTATAGGAAAACTAAGAAAGAAGCTGAAATTATAGAACTATTTATTAAAAAATGGGTTGACAGTTGATATAGTTTATTTACAGTATATATCATGCCATGACATAAAAGGCAAATGTAAAGTGAACAACAGAATGGACCCTAGAGTTGTAACAAAGTTAAGGCCTATATGCATATAAAATGGAAAAATATTCATCCATAAATCAATGGAGAAAACTATATTCAAAAAGTTTTTTCCTTCCAGGAAGCTTATTGTTCGCGTTTCTCTGGACAGTCTGCACATGGTTTCGGTCTTTCACTTCATTTATTTGTGCATCTCATCAAATACAAATGGACTAATAAACGTACCAATCATAAATATGTATTTGGCAAGACAAATGAATGTGAATCAATATGTTTTCAGCTTTAACTGGATTTTCTAAAAACACGTTTTTGTTGTACTTGTAACACTTTATTGAATGCAGAAGCTCACATTCACTGCATCACAGTTTAAAATTCAGTGGTTTGAGGTTCATTTACTGCCTTGGTATGAAACATTTTACATCAGTGCTCCTTATTTAGAACTTTTAAACCGTCACCTGAATAAATGTTGTACTTAGGGAATGCCTTGAACATACTTTTTGACCATTAAAAACGCATCCATCCATCTGATTATAAGTCACTCATCCTGGTCAGAGTGAGCTCGGCAACAGGAAGCTGCTGCAATAAAAATGTTAAAACCTTATGAATGTGTGCATTTATGGCCACACGATGGATGAAACACTAACATGAAGTGGCACTATACACATGAATACACTTTATATAAGCATTCACCTTTATGGTAACTTGGCCATCCAGCTAATGGAAGACTAGTTCTGCTTGACTTGAGTAAAGAAAGTAAAGGACCGTATAAAAAAAGACAAATTAATCCGTGGAACATAAAAAGTTCAAAAAGATTTTTCCATGTAGCTGCCTGGAGCAATACTTTTCTTCTATGAAGTCACATAGAAAAAGAAATTTTAGGCCTGTAAAGTTCAGGCCTGAAAGTGCTGAGAAATCATCTTTGGATGTCCCCGATAATACTATCTGGTCAGCAAGAAAGGAGAGGAGGATATACTCGTCAAAAGAGCGCCTCTTCACGAAATACTGGCAATCTGGCACATTTTTTGGAACCTGTTTACGGGTCGTGTGGTCCATCAGAGGACGAGAGCGGCGGTATCACAGGAAAACGTCTGTGGTGGGAGGGCAGGAAACGGGCGAGGAGCTCAGATGAGGGAGATCCGTATAGGGATGGCGGGAGACTCTGTCCTGTGCTGAGGGGAGTGATGGGACACGACGTGTTCCACCACCGCGTGTTTAGACATGTGCTTCATAAGGTACGTCTCCTGCAAACAACAAGAGAAGAGCAGCACCTTCAGACGTGTTCACAGTTAAAAAATGGGACTCAACTTGGATTCTGAACTCACTGAGGTGTACGCCCGGCCGCACATGCTGCAGCAGTAGGCCTTGGCGTTTTTGATGGCGTGTGCAGACAGGTGGATCTGCAGCGAGGCAGAGTCTGAGTAGGCACGGTAGCAGTTGGAGCATTTGAAGGGCTTGTCTTTGTTGTGCTGCCTCTGGTGAGACTTCAGTGTGGAAAAAAGATACAAATACTAAGTGATCTTCAGGCAGAAGGCAAAAGGAATTAAGTCGCAGTCTGTCATGAAACTGAGCAGTGGAGGACTGAAAGGTAAAAGAGACGGAGGAGACAAAACAGCTCAGGTTTACCTGCAGATTAGAAAGTTGAGTAAAAGCTTTTTCACATCCTGGATGGGCGCATTTATACGGTCGATCGCCTGTGTGGATTCTGAAACACAACAAAAGAATACAGCTGAAAAAGGTCAGACAACAAGTTAAAAAAAATGAAAATCTGCAGTTCTATGAGATACGAGTGAGGGAATAGAATGAGTCAAGTGACAAAGTTATTTTCTAGTGCAGGGGTTCAAAGGCCACATTCAGCTCAATTTGATCTTAGGTGGGTCGGACCAGTTGAATTACCCATAATAACCCATAAAACTCCAAACGTTTCCTTTGTTTTTTTGCAAAAAAAGTATGTTCTTCAAATGTACACATTTAATGAAGAAAACATTACAAACAACCTGAAGTTTCTTCAGAAAAATAAATTCAATTTCAGCAATAATATGCCTCAGTTTATCATTTACAAACCACAACTTACAGATCACAGAGTGTCTACAAAGGCACAAAACATTTAGTCAAGATCAAAACAACAACAGTCAGACAAGAAAAGACAAAAAATATCAAAAACAAGACAAAATATTCTAAAAATGAGACACAAAATGACAACAACGAGAACAACACGACAAAAAATTAGACAAACAACACGAAACAAAACAGAAAAGAGACAAAAAATTAGGCAAAAAAGTTAGAAAGCGCCAAAAAATAGACAAACGACAAAAACGAGACTAAAAATTACACAAAACGAAACACAAAACAATGAATAAAGCAAAACACAAAATGAGAAAAATAAGACAAAAAAATTCAAGCGTGACAAAAAGAAAACAAAACGACATAAACAAGAAAATGACAAAAAACAACAAAAACAAGACAAAATGTGACAAAAATAAGACACAAAGCAGCAAAAGAACAATGAGCAACATAATATTTCACTTTATGATTAAAACAACTTGTCTAGAAATTATTTTAAATTTATAGTTTTACAAATTTACAATCTGCAGTTAATATCCTCTCGGTAATCTTTACTCTTTATAAAATCATCCCACGGACCGGATTGGACCCTCTAGTCGGCTGGTTTTGGCCTGCGGACCGCATGTTTGACATCCATGTTCTAGTGCGAAATTCTCAAAAATAATTCAACGCTAAAAAGTACAAATAAAGTAAATGACCAATTTGCTTTTAATGTCAGCTCCTGCACTGTAAAAATGTTTGGTCATTTTACAGTGAAAAACTGTCAAACCATGACAGTAAAAATCTGATGGAGTTCATCTAACACTGAATCTCTGTAAACAGTGTGTTTTTTTAGATATTTTTTTTTCCTTGAAAAAAATAATAAATTTACCAACTCCTGCACAATTTTTAATGGAAAAATGCTGTAATATGTATAATAATACTGTAATTTTTGCATTTAGTTCTCAAAAAGAATACAGTTTTTCCCAGTTAAATGTACATATTGTTGTACTGGTAATGGAAACATGCTGCAATATTTATAAGAAATAACATGGCAATTGCTGCTTTTATTCCATGTAAAAAGTACAGTTTGTTCCCGGTCAAATTGACGTACTTTTGTGTTAATAACAGACATATGCTTTAAAATTTATGACTGCTTTAACCTAATTTTTTTTTGCTGAAAATACATATATTTATAACTGTTGTGCTGGTAATGGAAACATGCCGTAATATTTATAATAGGTCACACAAATTTCACTTTATACAGTATTTTCATGTAAATTTGCAAAATTTTAAAGGCTAAAACGTTTTTTTTGTTTTTGTTTTTTTTACAGTAAAACATGGAATGAAGCACGTTTTTTAACCCCAAAATCAACAACATCAATTTGTTTGTTTACCGCAAATGTAGAAAATGTTTTACTGTAATTTTACGGTGGCATTCTGCCAACCACAGCTGCTGGAATTGTGCCGTAAAAACAACTTCTTCTTTTTTTTGCAGTGTGCTGCTACAAGTAGACAAATCATGCAAAATATATACATTACAAGTCAAAGGTTTGGGCACACCTTCTCATTCAATGGTTTTTACTTATTTATTTTGTACATTGTAGATTAATACTGAAGACATCCAAAGTATAAACATCTGGAATCATGCTGCACACAAAAAAGTGTTGCTCTTCAGTATTAATCTACAATGCACAAAATAATACAAATAAATAAAAAGCAGTGAATGAGGTTTGTCCAAACTTTTGACTGCTAGTGTACGTTACTGAAGCATATCATTAAAACAGTAAGTTCCAGTGGTCTTATGCACAGTTTTGGTAGATAACAGTACGATAAAAGCATTTGTTTCAAACACGCTGTAGCTGTTTCAGAAGTCAGACCTGGTGTGCTGCTGCAGGTGGGAGAGCTGGCGAAAACATTTCTCACAGTAGGAACAGCGGTAGGGTTTGACGCCCAGGTGTATGCGCAGGTGCTGGGCCAGGTAGGACGCGTTTGCAAAGGACTTGGTGCAGTGAGGACACTTGTGAGCCTTCGCCTCTGTGTGCGTTTTGGAGTGAATCTGCATGTCTGACTTGGAGAAGAAGGTCAGCGGACAAATTTTACACCTGCACGAAGGAAACAGTGACACATGTTAAAAAGCTGCACAGAGAGACGAGCGTATGGACACGTTTACTGTGCACGTAAAAATAAGTATGTGGAAGTGTGTTTTCCAGCAGAATTACACTTTGCACATCTGCTCACTTTCACATGTCACACTATACAGCGCCCTCCATAATTATTGGCACCCCTGGTTAACATGTGTTCTTTAGCTTCTAATAAATTTTTTTTTTTCTAAATAATATAGGACCAAAATGAAAAAAAGAGGAAAATCCAACCTTTAATTCGAATGCATTTATTCAGTGGGGAAAAAAAAAAAAATCACACATTAAGAAATAATTCTTTTACATCAAATCATGTGTGCCACAATTATTAGCACCACTGATGTTAATACTTTGTACAACCCCCTTTTTCCAACAAAACAGCACCTAATCTTCTCCTATAATACATTTTTGAACAATTTTCAGTGTGAGAGTATGCTTCTGCAATAAAAGTTGATTTTTTTTTCTTAACCGGGGATGCCAGTAATTATGGAGGGTGCTGTAAGTACTGGTGCTGGAACACAGGAAATCATGTGAAATGCCACAACTTAGAAATAGTTAGATAAGCAACATATCTGCTGTATTGATAAAAAAAAACATTGCTTTTTTTGACAATGGAAAAACAGAAGACAGTCATTGTAAATGGTGAAATAGTTTATTTACACTTGCAGCAGTTATGGAGCAACAGTAAAGTACATCTGCAGTTGACACCTGATGAATGTCAAACCCATTTTCACTCTCTTTTAGCTCCGTTTTCTGTCTCGACTCATTTGTGAGAGCTGCCCGTTTAGCTGCTTTGCTATGTTTCTAAGTTAGTTGCTGAACAGGTGACTAAGTGATGTGTATGTATTGTGATGTCAAAAGATAAAGATGTGAACATCCAGAGAGTTGTTCTTATTCTCTATTTCCTCAGTCTGAGACTCTGAGCTCTGTGAGGGAATACAAGATGCTGTTCTGTTGTCAAATCTTTTCTATATGTTACAGCTTTTTGCTAAATTTTGTTCTATTTTATTCTCTTCTGTAGATTTACTGACACAATATCAAACCTGCTGCATCTAATGAACCTCTGTTTATTTGAAAATGAGCAACGAATCAGAGCCTCCTTCATTGACTTGGCATTTACAAGTCGAGAGCAGCTGTATAAAAACACAGATTCCTTACCTGTAGGTTTTCCCCTCTTTTGCGGTAATGGTGACGCAGGACTGGTCGTTGCCTGAGGCGAGGATCGGGTAGGGAACCACCAAAAGAGAGGATCCGTTCTCCGCCTTGATCTTCTTACGCCCTCGCTCCTCTTTGGGAGGAGGGCCGAGGAGCCCCACGAGGCCCCCGTTGTTCTTCCCGTGCTCCATCCCGTGACTGCAGGCTAACCCTGAGATGAGGTGCGGGGTGGGAGCTCCACCCAGGCGGCTGTGGCTGCTCGAGGTGGGCGTGGTGGGGGTGATGATCTCTGAGGTGTTGAGGTTGCCTGTTCTGGACGCCAACGCCACACCTGATGGGTGTGAAAGTGAAGACAAGGACATGACTGGAATGAGCTTCCTTTGCAGTTCAGCACAAACTAGAATTACCACCTTGGAATTTTATGCCTCTGCAAACTAGTTCAGTTGCAGTTCACATCCATGTCGGTCCAGACTTCTATAACAAACAGAGAGATGACAAAATAAAGGCAAAACCTGAACCTTTGACCGCTACTATAAGGGAGATCTGGTGGCTCTATTCTGATCTGGGGGGCAGTGTGCTAACAAAATCCACTTGTCTGCTTGGAGGGAACGGTCACTCTGAATCAGTGAAGTTGTACTAAGGGACCCTCTTTCTCCCATGATGAAATATTTCTTCTCTGAAGGGAGGGATGCCTTCAGGAATAACAAAGCTCATTTTATTGATTAAATGTATTTACAGCTTTTAATTTTCATGATGGAAGCACACATCACAGATGAGTGGTTCATGGACTATTAGAAAGCATCAAATCTGACATTCTTTCTGTCTTTTACCGTTGTTGGTTTTGATGAATACTGTAATTTTGGTGATTTTTCAACATAATGTGCTTTTAAAACCAACCTACCGGTGGGTGCAGAGGATTAAGTAACATTGTTCTCTATATTTCACTTAAATCTACATCTTATCGTAGCACACTTGTCCTTGTGTTTCCTTTCAGCCATCCTGTACTATCAATAAGCTATCAGTCAGTTTACATTAAAACTGTGATAAGAAATGATCTGGAAATACAGGATTCATTTCTGGGACATTTCAGGCAAACTGTCACGTCCTCGTTGCAGATGGTTGACAGACATGTAATACCGAATAAATTTAGATAATTTATGTTTCATAAAAAAACAGATAAAAGTTGAATTGGCGCAATAAGCTGTAATTAAATAAGTTTTATAGGAAATTTATAAATTTCTGAGCGGTAGAAATAGCCTGAACTTGAAGACCTCGAACAGCAGCAGGTTTACATTAAAGCTCATAAACAGTGACCTCTACAGGACACAGAAACAGAGGTAAAAAATAAACATGAGACTTTGACTAAAACAAAGTATGAACCTTAAAACTCTACTAATCTAATGGCAGAGAAATGAGGTCAGAGCAATGTTACTATCTAAATGATTCTGTCTAGTAAGTCCACATCCTCCAGTTCATCACAATGAATTAAAACCCGCAGCTGCACACAAGCGCGACAACAATCCCTGTATAATGAGAACTGCGTGGTTACCTGAGACGTGGTTTGTCCTGGAAGGATGATCTATGAGTTGACGCAGATGCCAGTCTTCCCATAATCCTCTGGCTTTTATAGCTGCCTTATCATCCAGATTCAAGTTTACATCTCCCAGAATACGACCTGACAAAGAAGCCAAAAAAGATGCACGTTTATAAAATGTACACGCAACACACTTTACCTTCTACAGAAGAAAGACAAAGAAGAAAGCATCAGCGCTGTGTGAGAAGAATCTTTATGCAACAAAATGATGCAAAAGTAATAAGGTCAAGGCAATAAAACAGTAAAACCAAGAACAAGCAGAACAAACACAGTAATGTGTTAATATTTCATTCATTATAATGAATGAACAGGATGCAAAAGGAGCCTTATATGTGCTTTTTTCGAGTGTTTTCTCAGATTCAGAGATATTCAGTGCAACTAACAATACAATGATGACATACCTTAGGACTTGTGCTACAACAAAGGTCAGCTTCCTTTATTAGGCGCTCAGTTTTTTTGGCAAAGCTTTGCATGAATCTTCTTGCAGGTCCTTTGCATATATTATCATCATCTACAAACCAGAACTGAAAACTCGCTGCACTTTCAAAACAAAAGCCTGCATCACAGTCGTTTCCTCTCACGGTTAAGGCCAAATATTTTCTCATTATGCTTCCTACGGTCAGATATGTCTACCTGTGACGGAGCTGGAGGCGGGGCGGGCGTGCAGGGCGATGTCGGGCTGAGACGGGCTGTGGCTGTGGAGAACCTGCATCTGCTGAGCTTTGGACATCCCGTGTTGGCCGCCTTCTGTCTGACTCGGAGGAGCCAGCAAGGGCTGCTGGGAAGGGGTTGAAGCAGGGGGCAGATGTGGCGATCTGATCTTCTCGGCCATCAGCTGCTCCTTGATTTTATTGATCAAGACTAGGTTATCCAGCTGACAGCCAGGAAACAACGTTTGTGACAAGAGAACAGCCATCATCAGTTCAGTCGGTGTCAGTTAATGAGGAAATGGTTCCCTCCAATGGCTGATACTTGACATTGTAGCCAAAACGTAATTAAAAACATGTTCAAGAGCTGATTGTTGCATTTACACCAGTGGTTCCATCCAGCTTTTTGGCTCATGTCTGCTTTTGAGCCCCTCATCACATCATCACATATCACACAAGTTTCTCAGATCCGTCTAATTTAAAGGATTTTTGGAGGCAATAAAAGATGAAAGAGTTGTGAATTTCACTTTTGTTTTATAGGCTTGAATAGGGAGCATTCTTGAAAAAAAAACAATCCAATAATCAATAACCCTGCAAATATATGTTTGGACCACAAGAAGCAGCAGACTCTTAACAAAGTGCTTTACATGTTATCAGAAAGGATCAAATCTGTAAAATCAAAGCAGTATAAAACACTATAAACAGGCAAAACGGATAGTAGCTTCCTAGAATAAAATTCTAAAATAAAAACAAATATGAAATATTGAGACCATTTAGAGCAGCCAAAGGCAAATAAGTACGTGCAGGTCTTTTAGTTTTTCTTGAAAATGTCAGTGAAGGAGGAACATTTGACTATAAGAGGAAGGCTGTTCCAAAGGTTGACTGATACCATCCTAACCTTTGTACACTGACTCTGTAGCCAATGCTAGCAGACAGCTTAACTTAGCTTCGTCTAGCATAAACGCTGAAAAAAGGGTGACAGAGACAGTCTGGCTCTGTACAAAGATAACGAAAACAGTCTATCTGCACCTTTAAAGCTCAAAACATGTCACATCTCTGTTCAGTCTGTTTAACTAGAATCAGCTTCTTGACCTTTGAGATTTTAGATAAGCATGAATTCTCGAGAATCAATACCCCCATCCATTATCTATACACCGCTTAATCCTCTGTAGGGTCACAAGGATGTTGGAGTCCATCTATCACAACCAAACACACTCACATTCACACCTTCAGACAATTTAGAATCACCAGAATCAGTATGGTGTTGTTCTAAGTTATCGCCTTTATGCTACAATCACATATGTCTATCCTGACTGTTGGATGACAGCATCCTCCAACATACAACACAAGGGGTCACTATGATAATGATGCGAGTCATGTACACCGCCTGGGCAAAAAAATAAAAGTCGCCACCTGGATTTAACTGAGCAAATAGGTAAGAGCCTTCCACTGGATAATTACTGCAGTGATGAATACATTTCAGCTGCAACAATTTATTTAACAGTAGCTCAAGCAGTGAGGAGCTTCTCATTTCTTAAACAACCATGTTGGAAGACATATCCTGTGGTCATGAAAAGGATGTTAATCTGTCTCAGAAGGGTCAAATTATTGGCCTGCATCAAGCAAAGAAAACAACTAAGGAGATTTCTGAAACTACTAAAATCAGGTTAAGAACCGTCCAACACATTATAACAACCTGAAGGATAGTGGAGAACAATCGTCTTCGAGGAACAAATGTGGTTGGTCCAAAGTGATGGGGGCATCAGGGTAAGAAGAGAGGCAGATGAAGTGATGCTCTCATCATGGCTAGTGCCTACAAGCCTGTGGGGGTTAGAGTTATGATCTGGGGTTGGTCAGGTTCAGCAACGTTATGTTCCCAAAGAATGAGGTCAGCTGATACCTGAATACACTGAATGAACAGGTCTTCCCATCAACGGAGTTTTTCTTCCCTGATGGCATGGACATGTTCCAAGATGACGATGCCAGGATTCATGGGGCTCACAGTCAGAATGAGTGGATCAGGGAGCATGAGATGGATTGGCCACCACAGAGTCCAGACCTCAGCCCTATTGAGAATCTTTGGGATGCTCTGGAGAAGATTTTGCATAGTGGTCCGACTCTTTCATCATCAATATAAGATCTTGGCAGAAAATGAATGCATCTCTGGACAGAAATAAATGCTGTGAGTTTGCAGAAGCTTATCGAAACGATGCCACAGGGAATGAGTGCCTTTCTCAAAGCTAAAGGCGGTCCAACAAAATACTAGAGTGTGTGACTTTTATTTGGTCGGGCAGTGTAGTTTGGCTTTTGCTGTCACCACCTCTCAACCCAATTAAACACCTATGGAAGATTTTGGACAAACATGTTAGGCAGCACAGACTAACTATACAATCACCACAGTTTCAAAGTGGGCACCCAGAATCAGTGTCACCAAATGAGCAACTGTCAAATTTGGTTAAAATCTCTTCTTCTTTTCTAAGCTCAGTGATGACCAAAAAACACAGCGACCTTCAGGATGTGAAATATGATCACTTAATCAGTTTATCTTATGAGGCATTGGTGTGAAATCTTCTCGTAATCACCATGTGAATGACCAAATGCGTGTTTCGTGCATCCACAGTGACCTCTGACCACCAAGAGTCAAGTTCCAGTGAGCATTCGTGCCAAAACGTGAAGAAAACATGGAGAGAGAGATGTATATTTTGGGGTGAATGGGACATATGGACAACCTGAAAAGACAATGCGTCGCACCTCTGATGTGGACGGCGAGGAGGAAGACGTATCCTCTCATCTCTCCACTTTCTTACAGAGAATTTTATTTCTTGGCCATATGAGGATGCCACGCTGTAAAAGTACAACCAGTCTGTTTCACATGTAGCACTTTGTACAGTTCAAACGAACAAGATGTGACATGTTAAAGCTTCAGAGGTGCTGATGAGCTTTGCTTCCCTTAAGCAGAGACAGGCTAAGTGTTTCCACCTGTTTTCAGCATTTACGCTAAGCTAAGCTAAGCTAAAACATCTGCTGGCTGTAGCCTCGTATTTTGCAGACAGATGTCCTCTCAGCATTTCTTAAAGCAGGAAACTATTTCTTTAGACTATTAAAATGATCAAAAAAAAAAAACAGAAACCTTTTCCAAGAAATTGTACAATCAAGTATTTCTATGGCTTTGTGTTAAAATGTGCAGAGTTAAGTGTGAATATCACAGTCACTCACCTGGCCGGGCATTGCAGGAGGTGGAGGCCAAAAATAGGGATTGTTAAAGCGAGGTTCAGCCATCCTGAAATAACAAAACACACAAGGGGGTCATAAACAGGATGAAGCAGCTTCTCTGTGCGTCCAGCAGTTAAAGGCTGATCAGAACACGTACTGTGAACATGTTTGCAGTCAAACTTAACGAAGCAACACTTACTTCATCAACGGTTAAATAGGTGAGTGATTTTTTAAAACGTTTGGGGTTCCGCACTGTAATTAGCAAAGAAAAAAACAAAAGACTAGAGGAAAAAAGTAAGAGTATCCTTGTTAGTAATAGTTGTTTTTTTTACCTGCGACCCGTAAAATTTTACCTTATTTATTCCTGATTATTTGAGATATTCCTCAAAAGGGTGTTTTTATGTGTGGATCTGTTGTCATTGCAGAAAACAGCGGTTAAAAACTCGTCTCCACCCATGCAGCAGCTGACTGTTTGATGTGATAATCTGAAAGCACTTCTCTCAGCCTTGTGATAGAGCCTTTTGTGAAAAAAAAAAAGACATTCTGCATTTGTTCTCCTGCGTTCTCAACAGCGCAAGAACATCATGTTTCCTCACTCCCATCACTGGTAATTGCGTGAGGGAGTCCAGTAGCTTTTTCTGAGGATTTTCAGCCACCATGTCTGCATGATGGGCATGTTGCCTGAGAGATATGCTCTCACATGGTCCCAGCAGCTAGAGAGGGGAAACCTCCAAAACGGTTATCAGAGAAAACAGGGCTGTTTAAAGCGATGTGGCTCAGATCTTAATCTGTCGCTCTCCTGACACACGGGGCCCATACTCTGATGGGAAACAGGACAAACTTTACACAAGTCCTACTTCAGAGAACAGCGAAGCTACATGATGTAGCCAAAAGCCAAAAGGTCAGTAATTCAGCGAAAGACATGGAATAACTTTAATGAAGATGCTGCACAGAAACAACTATTTGTAAGTGAAACAGCAGTTCGTCTTATATTTGTCTTTAATCTCTGCCAGATGACAGCAGGAAACACTCTCTTTAAAAGGTCTGCATAGGCTTGAATGAAGCACAATGCTCGATCAAGTGGCCGTGTTTGACCAGATGGACAGAAGTTTTCTTACTTTTAATGTAGACAGAGAGTTTCTGACTGCTCAAGTTGTGAGCTGAAGACTTTTCTTTCCATAACTTCTCTTTTCAACCCCGTATGAAGTTCTTTTTAAAACATTTTGCATTGCATGCTTTGGCACACTTCACCATTCCTAAGTCTGTTTGGCTTAGCGGAGGCATAGCACAGTCCACATCTCGGAGCCAAGAGAAACAAATCCAATACGTCCAGGGGTACGAGCGTACAGTACACCCCACAAAATATTTCTCTAATGATGCCAGCGGGGATCAGTTTCACTTCCTGGAAGCTTTTCGGCCTCCAGGGAGCAGGTTTAGGGAGTTTGACTGCTGCTGGACATCTTTGTGTCACGTTCTGAAGTGACACGTTTCGCTAAGAAAACAAACTGTGGCGGCGAGTTTATCCGTGTGACTTACAGCTCCTGTGCGTTGTCATGTTTGGTGCTGCGTGTTCTCAGACCTCCAGCCAGCAGGTTAAAAGTTTGCAACCTGTAAAGTCAGGACTGAATTGTTTTTAGCTATTTGAGGACTTTTTTCAGTTACGGCTTGTAATCGTGAAGTTGCAGGGTGATTTCCAGGAGGTTGTAAAAACATTTGTACATCCAGCAGCACATCTGCAGCAGGTGTGCCAGAGAGTGGCCCAGTACTCTTTAGAGCTGCACGCAATAATCATTTTCATTATCAGTTATTCCGCAGAACATCACAAAATCGTGAAAAATATAATTTCCCACAGCATCAGTTGAACATTCAAAGATTTATCATCAAAAAGAGGACAAAACTGTCACGTACAAGCAGCTGGAACCAGACAATGATTTGTATTTTTGCTTAAAAATGACATAATGAAGCGATAATCAAAATAGTTCAATGATTTGGTACTGGCTTTCTGTCATTCCTCTGGGGCTGAATCTACTTGACTTTTCTGACAGATGTTACGATTTAAAGTCAAGCTTCAGTTCAATATTCACTGTGTAACAGATTTAAAACATGTAATGGAGCATTAATGCATGAGACACCAAACAAAAGCTGGACTGCCAAACAAGGAGGACAGCGTAAATTTGCAAAACTCATGGTCAGGTATAAAGTGCAACCTTTGCCAATTTCCACTTGTATTGTTCAAATCGTAGTTCCGTTTTGAAAGTGATTAATCGTTGAGCAATTCATTCAACTGTCTGACTTTCTCAGCTCTGACACTGTTACCTTCAAGACTCCAATCGGCACATAAAACTAAGCTTTGGTCCTGTTTTATGAGAGTTATAATCATAACAAAGTAATTAAGCTGATCTTTAACATAAAGCAACAGTCTTTTCTCAGAAGCTGCCCTTTAAAATGGTTTTACTAATGAGTCTTGAAGTCTTCTAGATGGATGAATATAAAACTGGAGCTGTGTTATATTAACTAAGGCGGATGTTTAATATCAAGGAGCTCTGACCGTGTCCATTGAATGTTTGACTACAATATGTGTTGGTGTGTTATAGGTCCATGTGTCACTTAAATAACAGAAGATCAGCTTAAAATGATCACTTTGGGGCTGTCAGGTTGTAAGAAATGGGTTAATTTAATGATATTAAAAGCTAAAAATGTTTTAAAAATGGACTGTTTCTGAGCAGAAGATCTTATTGATGACATACATAATACAGATATTTGTGGTAGAAAGTGGTAACTAGAACATCAGGCAGGCAAGATGCAATTAATTAAGTAATTGCTGTTATTAATATCACTACAAAAACAGAATTAGCTTTGTTTTTGGCCTGTCAGATGCTACAATAATCAAACGGATGGTTAGTAGGTGGCAGAAAACTACTAAAAAAAACTCCTTAAACACATCACTACTGTGATATCTGCTTCAAAATTCAACATCTGTCATGTCTGAAGAAAAAGTTGAGGTTAACTTTTCACCTTTTTTTGTACCTGCTGAGCTGAATTAAACCTCAGTTACGATTAAAAAGATCCAGAGGGTGATTCTTTCAATCCTAACCTGAGCAGCTTGGAAGAAAAGGCGAGCTGGAAAAGGCTCCTCCGCAGCGCCTCGCTCTGTCCGCCGCCTCTCCCACATTCTCAGACAGTTTATTAAAAAATTTCAGACAAAAGGAAAACAAAAATGGCAGCCCTGTCTTATTTTTATAAGCACTGGACGCCATATTCTGCAGATCCGAATATTATAAGCAGATAAACCCGCGGGTGGGTAAATTGAACGCCGCCGCGACGCGTCCGCATGTGGCATATTTGCATTAAGCGTACGAATGATTGTTTACTTTGATTTGCAGGTTTGAATAGCCCGGCTCGAGGAGAGGAGAGAAAAAAAAGCCCTGACACTTCCTACAACAATCATCATGCCTTCGCTTGAACGCTCTGCAGCTGTTGAGCCATAAATCCAGACGTCGATCGGCCACACTGACGCGTTATGGAAGCTTTTAGCTTCCACGGTTCCCGAAAAAAACAAGAAGCGATTCTGTTTTTTTAAAAATATAATTTACGCGCCGCAAACGCTGTTGTTTTTAATTGCAACTTTTGGAAACGGAGCGACGCGGAGCAGCAGCGAGAGAGAGGAAAGAGAAAAGAGAATAAGCATCGAGAGGAGAACATACCTGAGCCAGCGGCAGCAGAGATGGTTTTTAATTTATTGTTATTATGTTATATATATAAAGGATTAGACTCTTCTTTCTGCTCGCTCTCAGTCGGACTTCAAACCTTCCGGGTCGCCTGCTGTTCACTTCTGGGTGCTGCAGGCGAAGCGATTGTTCGGTGTGAAAACGCAGCGCTGGAACCGGTTTTTTTAACCCATTTTCTGTCCCTGTAATTTGGCGATTTTTTTTTCTTTTTTCGTGCAGATGTTTTTTTCTCTCTCGCAAATTCCGTGTGCATGTGTAGCTGGTGTTTAACAAGGCATTCCTGGTGTGGTAGTGATATATTATTGCATGCGTAAACCTCACTTTCTCTTAAAAAACAACAAACAAAACACTGATGATATTCTGAAATAAGCATTTAAAAATAGAAAACATGCATTTTTTTAGCCACCACAGAGGCAGAGGTGCGTAATTGTGATGGTGGGGATTTGTTGCATGCAGCTGTCTTCTTTTTTTTCTCTCTTTTTTTTCCAGTATGGTGTGTGTACATCCCAGACCTCTGGCATGTACAGTAAATATGAAGTGTAATCCTCTCAGCAGCAGCACGACAGGCTGCTAATATGCAGAGTGCTGAGCTCAGCAGGCAGCAGGAGGTGGCACTGCTGCCACAGCTGAGAGTCTGCTGGATTTAACTCACATGGAAACCTATGGGAGGCTGAATGAAGCTTTTCGTGCATTCATTTTAATTACTAGCAGTATTTCCTGAAATATATTCTCTCAACTGGCCCTGCTTTGTTGTAATAATTGCTACTTATGTTGGTTTATTGTCCAACTCAATCCTCTGTGATGTTTTTACAAATAAAATGTTTCAGCTTCAACATTTTATCCATTGTCTGTGTACCATCCAGTGTATGTTTTCTCTTTTTTTTAGACATTTTCAAAAGTTTAAAAAATATCCTTTATCACAAGTTCAGAGGTCTTTTCCAAACATGCACATACCTACATATATATTGTAAATATATATTTATATATTAGAGTCAATATATAATTGTGGGACTTTTTGTATCATAGTTGACATTTTTCAGGCCTAAAATCAACATGGCTGCCTATAAGCAAACACCACATGGCATTTTTACAGAAAGTTTCTTCTAAATATTATACAATTGAGAAAAAAGTGTAATCAAAAGATATCATAGTAAACCTGTTGACATGCCATAAATCCTAACCATAATCAGATTCTGCACTAAATTATCAAATTATTTATTAGTTTGTTCCTATTTTGAAGTTGTGCTGATACAGCTTGAGGGTTGCTTTGGAAGCTGGTACATCCCACTCAGATCAGTGAGGCCATTTCTGAATAATTTTTGACAAATTATACATTAAAGAAACTACTACTTCTGTTTTTTTGGTATCTTAAAATGTGTTTTAATTTGAGCTGTCTGCTTGAATCACGTACAATGCTGTGCCCAAGATTTTTTTTATTTTTATCTCTTTTTTTTTAGTGAACAAGTGGATATTTAGTGGTTACAGTAGTCAAATTCAACAGCTACACAAACTAGAGCCTCCATAATGAGCACACAGGTGAATCAGCACCTCTCTAAGCTTGGATTTAGTGCATTGTATTAAACTGAGCAACTGAGTGAAACATATCACTTCAAGTGTAAATTACCAGCAAAACAATGAACCTGCTATCACCCACAACAGTCTAAAGGGCTGTTTTACTGCACAAAAGTAACTTTTATCCATGAAGTGAACTGCTTCTGTATACTAAAGGTTTGTAACATTCATCCACAGGTGTCAGTTTCTGTCAGCGCTCACTGTGGAGGCTTTCGTTCATGCACATAAAACACACACACTCAAACCTTCAAATCCTACATTTACATATCTATGCAAGATGCAAAACTGTGTCGCGAGTCAGATGGAGAATGTAAAATGGATCCAAATGAAGTAACTACCAAGAGGCACAGCAGACGTGGAAAACAGTGACCTGATGATCCCTCAGCACAAATCTGTAACTTGGGCTGAAACATACACTGCCGGTCAAAAGTTCGGACACATCTTTTCATTTTATGTTTTTTTCTTTATTTTCATGACTATTTAGGATGATGGAGTGCTGCTCAGATGACCTGTCCTCTACAGTCATCTGACCTAAACCCAGTCCAGATGATTGGGATGAGATGGACCACAGAGTGAAGACAAAAGAGCCAACAAGTGCTCAGCATCTCTGGGAACTCCTTCAAGACTGTTGGAAAACCATTTCAGGTGACTACCTCATGAAGGTCATGGAGAGAATGCCAAGAATCAAAGCAAAGGGTGGCTATTTTAAAGAATCTAAAATATAAAACATGTTTTGACTTATTTCACACTTTTTTGTTTCCTACATAATTCACATGTGTTCATTCATAGTTTTCAGTGAGAATCTACAATGTAAATAGTCACGAAAATAAAGAAAAACCATTAAATTTGACTGGTAGTGGAAGTGTGAGCAGTTACAGATGACTACTTATAAGATCTTTAAAGTCTTGCTATGGAATAAGTATTTTAAAAAGTACACAGGCTTAAATAGGCCTCCGAATCTCACAGAAACATTATTTTGAAAAAAATTTGAGGACAATCTAAAAGTCAACAAGTCATGTAAAGAGACTGTGGTTTGTAAATTTTAAATCAGTAGGACTCTATCATTTATCTATGAGGCTCCTGTTTTTAAAAGCAGTTCAACACTTCACTGGATGGAGCTTAAAACCAGGAACTCAATTGTTGCACTTAATTACTTACATTTTAAGCAGGCATTATCAGTCAGATCAGAATCTTTTTATTTCCGGAAGAAACCTGTTTAGAAGGAGAAATGAACAACAAACAGAATTTGTTTTGACCATCAGACGAGCTCTTCCACGGCAGATCAAATTTGCCTCATTGTCACGGAGATGCAAATATTCAAATGTCTGTTTTTCTGATCCATCCTGCCAAAAAAGCTGAATTTAAAAATCCAGTTTTAAATGTTTGGAGCTTTCTTGCACATCTAGAATGAATTATTTCTAATCTCAGCTTTTGTTGAACAAGAAATGCTAAGAAATGTAAACATTTAGAATTTCATAATGTCACGTAATAGAATCAAAAGCTCCAGGACAGGTACTCAGAACATGAGATACAACTAAAGTCACAGTGAACTGTCCTGATCCTCATTAGTGTTGTGTTTAGATGTAACCACAGTGCAGAGACAAGGAGGCAGTGTTTACTTGGAGAGACTTATAGACAAATAATGTACAGTCCAACTCCCCCCTGTTGGTTTACCAGGACCATCCTGTCTGTAGGAGAGGATCACTATTCATCTGATAGGGTGCTGACTCAGGGTTGGATAACCAGGATCACACCAGGAGTGCCGGCCAGAGCACCACTTAAGGCCGCTCAGAGTACAAGGTGAAAAAAGGCTAGGAGGCATACGTTGATACTTTCTGTACTTTACTCCTTACGCAGCATCAAACAGAGACAGACCAAGTCTTTGGTTCGTGTGGGGTTTTCCGTCATCTATGCACACACGTGCCGTCTGCAGCAAAGGGTCCTGCGAGAGTGACACTAACCAGCAGACCAGCGCACATACCCACTCGCTCTCACGCTGCCTGACGTCACTCACCACACAACTATCACGTGAACAGGCCCATCCACAAGATTAGGAATGCAATAAAAACAACTGAGAACAGATAACAATGTACATCATAAACAGTGATATAAACTGGCGACTTTGAGGCCTTTTCTACAGCCACCCCCAAATGTATGTAATACATTTGCTCATCTCTAAAGGAACCAAAGTCTATGGTGGGGATGAGGTTGTAGAAGTCGAAGTGCCCTCATTCTCCCCAGACGGGAGAGCAGGGAGTACAACCAGCCTGGCCACTGGCCGGGTGTAAACTCTTTCTCTCACCTTCACATCCAGCCCGGTCTCACGGGGATTCGTGAAACTGTCACGTCAGTTTTTGTTTCGGTTTCGTGCGCACCAACACGATGTCGTCATGTTTTTCGTGCCGCTCACCACGAGCGAAACCCGCTGTGGTAATCACATCTGAAAGTGGTTTATACCGGCGGATTCATGATAATCTAAGATGTCCATCGGCGTTTGCGGCCGCTGCCGCCGCCGCCATTGCGGCCGCCATTGCGGCCGCCATTGCGGCCGCCAGACATCCGGCTGCAGCAGCGGCCGCAAACGCCGATGGACAGCTTAAATTGTCATGAATCCGCCGGTATAAACCACTTTCAGATGTGATGTCCGGTGGCCGCAATGGCGGCCGCGGCGGCGGCCGCAAATGCCGATGGACAGCTTCGATCGTCATGAATCCGCCGAATTTGCATAGGAATTTAAAGAATGTCCGGCGGCCACAGCGGCAGCCGCAAACGCCGATGGACAGCTTAGATCGTCATGAATCCGCCGGTATAAACCACTTTCAGATGTGATTACCACAGCGGGTTTCGCTCGTGGTGAGCGGCACGAAAAACATGACGACATCGTGTTGGTGCGCATGAAACCGAAACAAAAACTGACGTGACAGTTTCACGAATCCCCGTGAGACCGTGTTGTCACATCTGCAGACCGGATGCGCCCATCAGGGCTCGAGTGAGTCTTGATCACTCTCTCAATAGGCCATAAGGCTCTGGGAAGTTGTGGATCAGCAATCATCACTACACAGTTTTGGGCAATGTTAGCTCCCGAAGCCTGCCACTTCTGGCGGACTTGCAGATTGGGTACATAGAGCCGAATGAAGCGAGCCCAGAAGTGGTCAGCCAGAACTTGTGAGTGCTTCCATCGGCGGCGACTGATAAGCTTGGTCCCCAGGTAGACGACCTGAGGGAGTGACCCATCAGGCCGCCCCATCAGGAGAACATTAGGAGTCACTGGGTCCGGGTCACTGGCATCTGAGGACACATAGCCCAGAGGCTTGCTATTTAGAATACCTTCCACCTCCGTGAGCACCGTGCGAAGCACTTCTTCAGTCACAGACTGCGCTCCCACTGTGGCATAAAGAGCATTCTTGACTGAGCGGATCTCCCTCTCCCAAACTCCTCTGAAGTGTGGGGCTGCAGGGGGGTTAAAGTGGAAGGCGATCTTCTGTGGTGCAAGGTGTTCCCGTAATGCAGGAGAGATCTCAGCAAAGGCCTCCCGAAGCTCCCTCTCCCCTCCCTTGAAGTTTGTCCCCTGATCGGAGAACAGCTCTGCAGGTGCTCCTCTGCAGGCGATGAACCGACGGAGAGCCATTAGGAAGCCATCCGTATCAATGGCAGTCAGGAGGTCCAGGTACACTACCCTGGTGGTAAGGCACTTGAAAATGATCCCCCATCTCTTCTCCCGCCGCCGGCCCACCTTTACTTCAAAGGGCCCAAAGCAGTCCATCCCAGTATAATAGAAAGCAGGTTTGAATAAGAGTAGACGGGCTGGTGGAAGGTCCGCCATCTTCGGTATGGCTGGTTTGGCTCTCCATCGCTGGCAATCAGGGCAGCAGTGCTGGTGCCGCCTAACAGCTTCATCTCCTCGCAGAATCCAGAAAGAGTGCCGAAGCTCCGCAAATACCCGTTCTGGGCCTGGGTGGCGGAGTCGATGGTCAAACTCCCGAATAAAAAGCTTAGTTGCTGGATGACTTGGGTCTAGGATGACTGGATGAAGAGTGGTCAACTCCAGGTCTTCTGATCGACGGAGTCGTCCTCCAACGTGAATGAGTTCTCCCTTGCCATCCCATTCAGGTGACAGTGTGAGAAGCCTGCTGCTTTTAGGAACTGGTTTTCCTGCTTTCAGTAAGCTGTACTCTTGTGAGAAACTATCCTTCTGAGCTCTCTGGAGGATCAACCGCTCAGCTTGGCAATATTCTTCTGCGGTGGGATGACCATCAGAGGCGGCCGCCCCGTGCAACTCCTGTGCTGTCACTTCCAGCAACTACTTCCAGGAACTATGCTGGTGTAGGTCTGAACTAGGCTGACTTAAGGTGACTGCAGCGACCCCACAGAAGACAGACTTACGTAGCTCTGATGCATCTTGCGCCTGATCAGTGGAAGGGTTTACTGGCCATGAGTCTGGACTCTGCAGGAGGAAGGAGGGTCCCCGACTCCATCTGTTTGGCTTAACCATCTCCACTCGGTAAGCTGCAGCTCGTTCAGGATCTCGTGCCATACGCCGCTATACACTTCCTAAGTTGGGCATGACAGCTTCTTTGGTAGCCTGCAGAAGGGGCATGTCTCTCCGGCAGAGCAGCGGAGTAGCATAACGGTGAATGCCATTGACCTCTACTCTGGTGGTCTTGGTCTCAAGGAGACTGATGGCCTCCTGGTCTTGCTTTGAACGAGTGACTAGTTTGTCACTTCTGAATGGGACTGTATCAACCTGCCAAAGTCTTTCAACATGCTTCATCAGCTCGCTCACCTGAGGTGCTACTGTAGTGAATAGACACTGCTGTGGTGAAGCGAGGTGACGGACAACACTAGCTGGGCCCTGCAATGTCCAGCCCAGCCTCGTGTGGATGGCAGCAGGTCCTCCTGGAGGTCCCAGCCTGACAGGCTCGATTGGAGTGATAAGATGGGGATGATCACTTCTAATGAGAAGCAAAGGCTTTACCTCTGTTAAGGTTCGGATAGGAAGACCAATGAGATGCTTGTAAGTCTTCCGGAGATGTTCCATGGGGTAGGTGTGGCTAGCCAGCCCAATGCGTGCAGTGGTGAAAGCACCTGTAATCCTGAATCTGGTCTTTGGCTTTGCAGGGGAGGAAATGGAAATTGACACTGATGCTCCATGGAGAGTCTGTACCTCCTGTCGAACTGTGCGCAGGGGTAAATCCTCAGGGGTCCCCTGCACTCCCAACTCCTCTGCAGCATCTGGCAGCAGCATAGTTCTCTCAGAACCATCATCTAATACGGCGTAGGTATTAAGTGTTCTATCGCCATAGTGAATGCAGACCTTGACGACCTTCAGAAGGACTCGGCTACTTTCTGTGGATCGGTCTAAGTATAGCACCTCCGTTGTGGCCCTCGTCCCGCTTTCTGGGGTCACGGTTGGTGCTTTAGGTGGCCTCACATTGATGTCGTGCAGCACTCGAAGGTGTTTTCCTAGGCAAAGGCTGCATGGCTTCTTCAAGTTGCACTGTGCAGCTTGATGTGATCGTGCACAACGCCAACATCTCTTGTTGTTCTTAATCCACTCAGTTAACTGAACCTTGGTCAGCCTGGATACGGCTGCACACTGACTGAGGTAGTGCTCCTCATTATCACAGAATGGACAGTAAGGCTTGCTCTGGTTCCCCTTAAAGGAGCTGCCTGAGGCGTGAACCTCTGTCTTCTGATCAGCATGCCTCCCGCCATGGAGAATGGTAATGGGGCGATTATTCTGTCGACCATCAGGTCGAGGTGCCGGTCTCTCCCTAATCCCTCTCACTGACAACTGTCCTTCAGTGTCCTGACACCAAGACTCATATTTCAGCCAGTCCGACAAGTCAACTAAGGTGTGAGTACGTGTGCCCCGATGGAACATACAGCGGCGAAACTCTGCTCTCTGTTCAGGTGGCAACTTGCTCAGCAAACGAGAAACGTGTGAGCCACACTGTAATTCCGCTTCTCCTTCAAAGCCTAGTGTCCTCAACATTCCCACCAGCGACTGTACTTGGAGTGCAAACTTCTCAAATGCAGAAGCATCTCCTCACCTAACATCTGGTGAGTCCAATACAGCAGCAATACGCCTTAATGCGATCTGATGTGGTTGACCAAACTTATCATTTGGAGTGGCCATCGTGTCTGAGAAGGGCGTTGGAGAGTTGAGGTAAGCGTTTGCGATCAATCGGGCTTCTTCTAGTTGAAGGTGATCAACCAACACTTGATACTTAAACAGCTCAGTGGCGTTGGGTGGTAAGAGGTTCTCCAGTGAGAGCTTAAGGCGTGCAAACTCACTTGGGTCACGACGGGAGAAGTTGCGGATGGTTGGCCGTGGCCCATATTAGCTGGACTCTGGAATGTGGGAGGCCCTGATTGGAGGCGGCGTCAGTGTCAGCATCTGTGACCCACCAGGAGGCTGCTGGGGATCGTATCCTGGCTCACTCTTGAGCCCAACACCTTGGGCTCAGTTGGAGGCAGACTGGATGGCTGCAATGGAGGATGAGTCGACTTGAACCAGGGGTGGGGATAAGGAGCATTTATGTATGCTGGCTGTCGAGCTTGTGGCAAGCTCCCAAAGGGATGAGTACTGGGGTTTGTGATAGCCTCCTCCTTAATGTATGGAAGCTCGTCTGTTCTCTGAACACTGCTATGTAGTGGTGGCGGGGGTGGTAGGTCAGCTGGTAGCAGCCCAGCGATCACTGGATCTGGCCATGGCGGTGGGGCAGGATAGTCATCCTCCTCCTCGCCAGCAGGTTCCTTGCCAGCAGGTTCAGCCGGTGGTTGCGGCTGCACGATCTCTGGCTTGCGTGGATGGGGGGAAGACTGGCATTGTAGGTGTTGAACAGCACCCATTAACCATCTCATGTCTGCCCGTAATGCTCTGAGTTCAGCTAGATCTGATGACATTCGTTGCTGGGTCTGCTGAAGCAGGTGATTCTCATGACGGATGTCCTCTAACTCTGTCCTGATATCCTCGTGAGGGTGCCTCGGCTGCAGTATTGAATATAGGGGAGTCGAGGGGTCGAGTAACTGTTCCCCAAGACCACTCTCTGGTGACTGCAGGGATGCTAACGGATTCTCTTGTATCTGCTGTAGGTCTCCGGCACCATACCACGAGTCCATGTCTCGAAGAATAACGTCCTGCCTCTGCAAGCGGCTCGATAGGGGAAAGTCATAAGCTGAAGTGAGGGGGGTCATCCTGGCCCTGCTTACTTGGTGAGGAGTCTCTACATCCTCCCTGTACCTCTGACTGATGTAGCCCTGTTGATCCACATCATAATCTGCATAGCGGGCGGGAGGGCGAGTATGGCGTCTGGGGCGTGCACCACGAGCCTCATACTCTGAGTGTTGATCCATCACTGATGTAAACCCTGATATCCGGTTCGAAGGACCATCAAATGTAGGAGAGGATCACTATTCGTCTGATAGGGTGCTGACTCAGGGTTGGATAACCAGGATCACACCAGGAGTGCCGGCCAGAGCACCACTTAAGGCCGCTCAGAGTACAAGGTGAAAAAAGGCTAGGAGGCAGACGTTGATACTTTCTGTACTTTACTCCTTACGCAGCATCAAACAGAGACAGACCAAGTCTTTGGTTCGTGTGGGGTTTTCCGTCATCTACGCACACACGTGCCGTCTGCAGCAAAGGGTTCTGCGAGAGTGACACTAACCAGCAGACCAGCGCGCACACCCACTCGCTCTCACGTTGCCTGACGTCACTCACCTCACAACTATCATGTGAACAGGCCCATCCACAAGATTAGGAATGCAATAAAAACAACTGAGAACAGATAACAATGTACATCATAAACAGTGATATAAACTGGCGACTTTGGGGCCTTTTCTACACTGTCTGTAGCAAAAGCTATAACAGGAAACTACAGCGATAAACAGTCACTTGTGATTCATAAATGGGAACAAATGGAACATTTTAAAGCACAAACAGATCATACTTCTATGCCTGATATTAAATATTAGCTGTACACAGTCTAATCCTGCTTTGTAAGAGATCCTGGCTGCATGTATTTACTGTGAACTCTGAAATAACATCCTGTAGTTTGAACAAGTTGGGTGTAACGCAGAAATGTTTGCACATTCTTACTGGACATCATGCATCTTTCATCTAGTATGTCTTCACTAATGTCAACAGGTCTCTGAGACGCAGACATGCACTTTGCATCCCTCACTGTTACGTAGTCGTTGGACTGGTTTTCTTGTCTGTACAAATAATGCCACACCCTCTGAGATGCACATGCTGTCTCACCTCCCCAGGCCAGGTGCAGGGGGGAGGCGAGAGGGGAGGGGGGAGGGTCATTATCCCCGTGAGGGTGGAGCGAAGGGGGAGGTGAAGAAAGCGGATGAAGCATTTGAAGCTCATATTGACATGCTGCTCTGTAGGCTCCCGTGAGCACAGGTAAGAACCAATGAACTTCACAGACAAAATGTAGATTTGTCTCCTTTTCTGTTAAACGGATTTTATATTTTCTTCTGTAATAGAGACGGTGGAGATGTTTGAACAGGTTAAACCAGCCTGAGTATTCAGTGTCAGGGTCATATTTGCAGTCAGTCATATCAACAGAGTCTGAGCTCACACGTCTACTGCAGATTTGCACATTAGTGAGGGGTTGTAAAGGAAAATATCTAGATTTAAAATAATGTGTAATGCAATAGCGCAATGGGACACATGCAGACAGACGAGCTTATTCCTGAGCTTCTTCATTCTGATCAGCTGTGCACAACTGTCTGGTCCAGGGTTCATCACTAATGTACACAACCAAATATTGATCTGGAACCACGAGGCAGAAACATTCACCGGAACAGGGATGATTGCGTAAAAAGTTTATGCGAGTTTATGAAATGTTACAGGAGTATTTACCACTGTTAAAGGTGGGGGGTTGACTGTCAGAAGAGCAGCGGGCATTCCTGAGCTCCTCAACCCCAAGGCTAGAAGAAAACCTGTTCTTTGATATGGTGACCCGTGTGTGTTGTTGTGTTGCAGCCATGGATGGTGTGTTGGAAGGAGCAGCGGTGTTGTGTGCATGTAAACTGGCCTGCAGTCTTCTGTTCCTGCCCTCTCTGGCTGCCTCCTACAGTCCCGTCAGCTTCTGCTGCTGCTGCCTCCTGATCTTCACTGACTTCTTGGTCACAGGTGAGGACACGACTAGGTGGACTGTACTGATCACTGCAGGGCTTTGTTGATAACAAAACTATCTGTAGTAGCATGTTTCAAGTCAAAACCCTGCATTCATCACTCTTAAGAACTACAAGTATAAGTATTAGCAGAAAAATATACATGAAGGATCAAACTGAAAATCATTCTAAAGATCCAAATCTCCCATATTTCATATCAGTTTTGCTGACCTGAAGTGGTTTAACCCTCCACTTTGCTGCAGTGCTCTACAGCTATGTTCTATGACCTTTCACCGTCCCTGCCGGGTGTAGTCACAGGTGTACCAGAACCTGTTTCTGACTGCACCCAACAGTGATGGTCAGAGATTAAACAGGCATGAAACATTCAGCTGGCAAGAGCAGCAAATACTTCTTTTAAAGGCAAGAAGCTTGCCTTTAAAAGAAGCAACTATAGTAAGTTTGGTCCAGGACACCTATCAGACACTTTCAGTTTAGGAGGGAAAGGAGAGATGCTGTTACTCTTTACACGATGCATTTATTGCTATTTTTAAAGGTCGAACTGTGGCTGTATGAACGGCCGGCTGTGATCACAGCAGCAGCTGCTCTGCTGGGTGAAGCTGTGACCGACGGCGTGCTTGTTGCTGAGATTTTGACTGCATTTGTGGTTGAATATATGGCGTATGATTATGTCTCCACAGATAAAAATAATATTTTTTCTCTTAGACAACTCATATAAACTCTTATAAAATTAAATAAAAACACTGAAGTCCATGAAAATGTACTGACAGTAAGTACAGCACCTGAGTACATGTATTATGATGTATTAGAGCGTTTTACATTGTGTGGTATTTGTTGACTTCATGAACTGCTTTGTAAATTGATGGCAACAACAAGAAAACTGCAACATGCACCAATGCTCAGGAAAGCCTTGTCTATAGCTTCTAATTTGTGAACATTTGCTCGGTTTCTTTCTCTGTGACTGCAAACTTTTACTAAAATTGACAAACAGTGACATCAAGATGTCACCTTTGACATTTAGAACGTATGATGAATCTTTTCACCTTGTTCTGAAATCTTACTGCTTACACAAGAATAGTGTTACAGATTTAGTGATCATAAAATAATCACACTTTATTTCTTGGTTTTTAACCCTCCTGTTGTCCTCATTTACTGGCACCAAGACATATTGTTTCCTTGTCTGAAAAAAATTCAAAAATTCAGCAAAAAATTACTCAAATTTCTGAAAATTTGCAAAACTTTCAGGAAGAAAATTCTAATAATTCCTTAAAAGTTTCCCTTCAAAGTTTTATTTTAAAAAAATCCCCAAAATTTGGCAAGAAAGTTCTTGTAAATTCTTTTTTTAAAGAGTAAAAATCTTCCAAAAAATCCTAAAAATATCTAAAGTGATTACATACTGTATACATCAGTAAGACGTCTAATATTTTCATAAAGAACATTCTCAAAAAATCAACCAAAATCCAGCAAAATTCGCTGGATTTTGGTTGATTTTTTTTGTGTGCATGTTCTCAAGACATATTTTTAACATTTCTTTCTTTTCACCAAAAAATGTTCAAAAAATTACCAAAAATGTTGAAAATGTGGACATCAGAAGTTTCACTGTGAAAATATACTTCCCCCCCATATTTTCAAACTGTAAAACAAGTCAGTTTGACCTGCAGGACAACACCAGGGTTAACTAAGTGTTGGTTGAGTTGCATGATGAGAAGCTTTTTGGAACTTGTGCCTTAGAGAAAAAAAAATCTATTTGTGATTTGAAGTCGCCCTTTAATTTCAGTTTTTAAGGCTGTCACTCATCTAACTGACTGACTCTTTTTGTGTCCACAGTTTTTCTGACTTTCCTTTGCCTCTTTGAGTCCTGGCTGACTGAACTGACCACACTGGGGGATGTCATCGCCCTGCGCTTCCTGCTCTTTCTCAGCCACACCTACGGAGCCGTGCTGCTCCTGACCACACCGCTGATTGCTGTGGAGACTCTGGTCAGACTGCTGTTGCCTCAGAGGACGGTGAGTCAGACGGTGGGCTCTGACGGGCAGCGCTGTGATGCTGGAAAGGTAAACGTGGAGGAAGAGGACAGCTCAGATGAAGACAGAAGGCTGTCTCATGTTGTCGGCTACCTCTGCTGCCTGTCAGTGTGGGTCACCGTCGCCTTCAATGTCAGGTGGCGATGGAAGCTGGAGGAAGCGTGGGCTGTAGCCTGTGTGCACGCAACCGACTCCCTTGTCAGCTGTCTGCCCAACCTGTTCAGCCCCATGCCCTTATCTGTGAGCCCCTGCTGGGTCGCGGCCTTCCTCTTCCTCCTCCTCATCCTCCTGAGCAGCAGCAGCACAGGCCTGCATAGAGGACATCAGGCGGAGAGGACACACAAAGAGAAGCATGGAGTTGACAATAAAGATGACTGCAACCTCATTCCAGCGTCATCTGCACCCTTCAAGCCTGTGAATCCTGGGACGTCGCTGTCACAGCCGGCACAGCGTGTTGACCCAGAGAAAACAGAGAGCAGCTGCACCGTTCACAGAGCGTATTCCTGGAACAGCGTGCAGATGTCGGCGCGTCACCATGGAGACTTTGTCCTCATCTCCCCCGGGTGTTTGTCTGGAGGACAGGAGCAGGGGAGGACAAAGAGAGGTGCATCCATGACATTTATCACAGAGGAACATGTGGACTCGCAACACGGGAGCCGGTGTGGGTGGCGGCGGTGGGGTTTTCCCTGCCTGGGGGTGAATGTAATGATAGGGTTCGTGAGTGTGCTCTCCATTTTTGTGCTGCCTCTCAACCTCAGCGTGAATATTCTTCTGATCAGGACTACAGAGGCTCTGCTGGAGCTGTTCATCAAGTCTTTGGTTTCATCTGCAGCGAGCACAAGAGACACATCAGCCTCTCACAATGAAACACTTGTTTGAAAAGAGATAAAGGTGGAGGCTGCTTGGTGGTGTTTTGCAACGGGGATCATCAGATTAATGTTACATGTGTGCAGACAGCGGGTCTACCTGCCAACACTGGTTTGAATGGAGCGTAAATACACACTTCTGAGCAGCTTCACATGTGAGGAATAATATGTGCAAACCGCTGAAAGGTGCTGAGGAGGCAGGTTGAGGCGTGCTTGGTGGAGAGATGCTAAACCTGACTGCAACAGATGGCTGCAGGGCTTTCCTTTGCTGTGCAGAGCATTAGGATCTGCAGCTATTTGTCACTACACACAATGGGCTGCAAAACAAGCCTCTCCAGTTGAAATAAGACAAATCCAAAGACAAACACTGTTTCAAAAGTTGAAATATGAAATCTGCTGACATTGCATCACTTAAAGCCGGCATGAAAGCTGTGCATGAATAAATACTGGAGTGACTTGAGGGCACGCCGAAGTTTGTTTCTGCTCTTTAATCAGTCGGTTTAAAAAAGACGGAGCTGCTTCACAGAGATGGTATATTTATTTAAGTACCGCATTCGAGTTTAATTGCCCTGCTTTACTTGGTAGCTCTAGTCAGTCATTATTTTGTGAATAAGATTTTGCATTTTGAAAACAAATAAAAAGTGTAGCTGTGGGTATAGACTGTTTACAAAAATAGAAGTAACTCGTCTCATTTCAGCTTTCTGTCACTTGTCAGCATTTCCACTAAAGGGCTTCAATTTCTCTGAGGTTCTATTTACATAAATATTCAAGGTCAAAAGAGAGAAGTAACTGGCATTATACAAAGCAAGAAACAAAGAAGAAAAACTGAATACACATTTGCAGCACTTCCCTGTTTCCTGCCCTAAGGTTGGGATCAACTGAACCAAGCATCTAAATGTAGATAACATCACTAAAACCAGCAACACGTTCAACCTGCTGCAGAACGTCAAATACTACTAACACACTGCAGCACCAGAGTTAACAATCTAATGTTGAAATACTTCATTTTTTAATGCATCAACTAGATTTACTGTCGATATTTTAAATACATTTTGCTGGTCGTATTTCTGTGCATGCAGGAATGTTTTTGCTGTGACTCCTTGGTACTTTAACTTAAGGCAAAAGTTAGGTGATGATGTTATTATTCTCATTTGTGTCCTTTCAGCAGCATCACTCTTTCCAAAAGTGACAAAAACTCAATCAGCACCTCCAAAGCCACCAAACTGACACATCGTGTTGTTTCTGTTTCATCAATACAAAACTTTGCTGGTGACTTGTTTCAGTCTCTATTTGCAAAATTACTGCAAAAACAAAAATTGACACATAGAGTACCTAATCTCACTAAACTGTACCTACGTCTGCATGGATTAGTTAAACGAACAAGATATAAGACATTAATTAGTGAGCAGATTTTGCTGTTGTCTCCTCCTATTCATTATGCTAAGCTAAGCTAACAGTCTTCTGGTTTTGTCTTCATATTAAGCAAATATTATTCAATCTTGGCATAAAGCCAACACTGAGCAAATTAACATATTTCCCATTTTGAACTGTTTCTTTAATCCTTATGTCATCCTGAGGGTCAAAATTGACCCGTTTTAAAGCTTGAAAATGTGTGTGTGTGTGTGTGTGTGTGTGGGGGGGGGGGGGGGGGGGATTTTGCTGGATTTTGATTCATTTTTTTTTTATGAATGTTCTTAAAGAAAATATTGGAAGTTCATATATATATATATATATATATATATATATATATATATATATACATACATGTAATCATTTTGGATATTTCTAGGATTTTTTTAAAGATTTTTACTCACTTTTTGAAAATATTTACAAGAATTTTCTTGCCAAATTTATTGGATCTTTTTTTAAAAATAAAATTTTTAAGGGAAACTTTTGAGGAATTATTGGAATTTTCTTCCTGAAAGTTTTGCAAATTTTCAGAAATTTTGGGAATTTTTTTTGCTGAATTTTTGGATTTTTTCAGACAAGGAAACAATATTTTTTGGTGTCCATAAATGAGGGCAACAGGAGGATTAAATCACAAAACCTGGAACCGGTTTCCACAAACAGGTTTCGGCAGTGGCTAATGTTTGACGTAATATTTACAATTCAGTCAAAGGTCTAAATTCATCTGCTCCACAAAACGGTCAGGTTTTTGAGTAGCTTCAGGAGAACGAATTTGGGAGAAAATAATGCTTTTACATTATATAATATTTTGAAGCAAATGAAGCAAGTAGTATAATAATACACACGTAGACAAAAGAAGATTTTTGGAAAAGAAGTTAAAAATGGTAAAGAAAAGCAAGTAAAGCTAGACAGGATTTTGTTTGTAGGTTTGTTAAGGATAAAACTCTGAATCTGTGTTTGCGAGACCATCATCAGTACACTTCATACATAACATGGACTGCTTATTCCACTCATCATGTCTCTTGTAGCATATTAAAAACACCATATATGTACAATAACAAGGTAAAAACTTAATCTTCATCACAGGGGGTCTTTAAAAAAAACCCTCATTGCTCTCTCTGCAGTGTTATTACGATAAATAAGACATGTTTTCCTCCCTTTTTTTTCCAGTCGGTGTCACTGAGTGTTGCCATGGAAACAGGTCTTAGTTCAGAAGTTGGCCTGGGGGTCGGGTGGCTAACTGTTACAGCTTAAAATAAACCAGTCTTTACTTTTGGTGAATTGTCAGGCTTACATTACGGCAATCTAAGAACAGATTTCAGGCTTGTTTAACGCTGTAGACCAGCCCTTACATGTCTGACTCTGAGAGTTTGTTCGGCTCCTGAAAGATGATACAAAGACATGCATTTGTGTGCAACTGGAGGGAATAAAAGTGGCAAAACAAGCAAACGGTGAAATGCAAATGTAACTTTTGTGGATGAATCATCAAACCTGAACTGAACTGTGTGGCAGCAGTAGACTACACCGTTTATGTGGTTTCAGGTGAACAAGGGCACAACTAACTCGTCAACACTAGAGGGCACTCTAGTACAACATCAACCCCACACCTTGAAGCTCCAAAAATGTTTGATGGACCAGCTTTAGCCTGCACGCCTCCTCTTTTAGAGGGCAGAAACTTGTGCAGACAAATATTTTAAAGCAGCACACATTGATTTTAGAAGGTTATACACATTTCTCTGTGTGTGTGTGTTTTTTTTTACAGTCAACAGTTTAAAAAGTGCAGTAGCTTCCAATGTGTTTGAGGATCTTATTTTAAATCTGTGCATGATGGCATTAAGAGGAATAGTGGCTTGAAATTTCCTCAGTCACCAAGTTGGTGCTGCTCAGTGCAGAAACTGAGCTCTGAGAGAGATCAAGGAACTGTGCTGTAGTAAAAGAGCTGGGGTAATTTTCCTCCTAAATTTTTTATTGAGTTATTAAGACACCCACAAGTGATTTAACTGCTCCCTGCCAGGTGAGTAATCACTCAAACATTTCCCACTTTCAATTTCTGCAGCAGGATGAGACCACATTAGCATTTAATGCATTCCAGCGAACCGCGGGATGAGCTTACACCAAAAGGAGAAAAGACAAATAGGTTACATGAATTACAGATATTTCTGTAACTCCAACTGAACATGTTTTTAAATCTGTATGATGGAAGAAAAGATCGTTCAAATTGTTCAGTCCATGTTTGATAAATGTTGCGCACAGACAGACAGACAGACAAACGCACGACGATAATCGCATAACTCAAAAGTAAAAAGGCCTCAAACACAATATTACATCTACAAAACGCTTGTTTTGTCCAAACAGCAGTGCCTCAAAGCAAAGATGATTAATATACAATAACACTGCTGTAAATGAGAGAAAAGAAGCAGCAAATACTCATTTTTCAGAGGTTGGAACCAGGCAATGTTTGGCATTAGCGCTTGATAAATGACCTAAATGAATAATCAATTAGCAAAATGGTTGGTGAAGTAATCGTTTCAGCAGTGAGATGGTGTAAAGTCCTCTGGTGGTTTTCATTTTCACAGTTTAATCGTTATCCCCAAGTCCTGTTTAACCTAATACTGTACATAATCCCAGAACATGTGCTGTATAATAAAACAGATGATAGATCTATTCATGCTAGCGGCGTTATAACTGAAGCTCTTGTTCTTCAGCAGAGAAAAAAGTTAAGTGATGACAAAAGTGAACCTTCATTTCTGCCTTTTTGCTTCACTTACAAGATTAAAAACCTTACATTGCCGCCTCAGGAGGGCCCAATCAGACTGGAATCAGATACGGGTCTCTCAAAGGAGAGCTCAGTGACTTTTTAATGGACACCCTTCCCTCGGGTACCGATGTCTATTACAGGATGGACACCTTCTCCTTGGATAAAAATGTCTCCAGTCGCAGGAGTGAGCTGAGAAAAGTGGCCAGATTCAAAGCTGAGAATATGAAGCCACTTGTCCTTAGGGTCTGCTCTGAATAGAGGCCCTCTGCTTCAAACCACACAGTTTGTTGTGGAACAGCTGTAATCATGATGCAACAACACTCAATTGCTTTTGAGTGTGAAATAATAAAGCAGTGGGGTACAAAGTTGCACCAAAAAAACTCAACATTGCTTTCTGGATTTGTGAGGGAGAGAGCAAGACTCAGATGTTCACTTTTTTTTTATCATGATTTCAAAATTTGAAACAGCGTGACAGTTTCTTCTCTGCAGTTTAACAACCATCCATTCACATGCGTCACAGATGGCAAATGAGCAGGGCCTATTGAAGGCTGCTTCTCACCCGCAGTGAGGGAACACTGAACCCCAGCAGACATCTTTTTTATTCATCATGTCACACGCCCGAGCCTCCGCCGCTGCCAAAATAGGGAACGCTAATGAAAAAGAGAGCACGGTCTCCCACCTCCCTGCTGGAGAGCTTAGCGGAGCTGAGTGTTTGGCACATCTCAACTAAAAAGCCTGGCACGAAACTCAGTGAACTGGAGCAGGTATTGACAAGCAGAGGCAAAGTTTTCCTGCATTTCAAATGAGATTCATTTTCCTCCCAGGTATGTTTCATTTTGAAGGTTTCAGTTTCAAACGTGTTGATATTCATGTTCTGACTGTCTGCCTGAAGACCAGCACATTAACGCTCCTGTTGTCCTCATTTATGGGCACCAAAAAATATGGTTTCCTTGTCTGAAAAAAATCCAAAAATTCAGCAAAACAATTACCCAAATTTCTGAAAATTTGCAAAACCTTCATGAAGAAAATTCCAATAATTACTTAAAAGTTTCCCTTAAAAGTTTTATTTTAAAAAATCCCTTAAATCTGGCAAGGAAATTCTTGTACATATTTTCAAAAAATGAGTAAAAGTCTTCCAATAAAATCCTAAAAATATCTAAATTGATAACATACTGCATATATCAGTTAAACTTCTAATATTTTCTTTCAGAATATTCTCAAACAAATCAACCAAAATCCAGCCCTTTTTCTGAATGTTCTTAAGAAACAATTTTAACATTTCTTTTTTCCACCAAAAAATGTTCAAAGATTTCCCAAAAATGTTGAAAATGTGGACATCAGAAGTTTCACTGTGAAAATAAATGTTTTCCCCACATTTTCAATCTTTAAAACGGGTCAGCTTTGATCCGCAGGACAACATGAGGGTTAAATCTGCACCAGGATTGGAGCTAACTGTGGTTTATGTCCTCTACAGTGGTGCTTCTCAACTGTTTTAAATGAAGCAAAGCTCTGACCTCTTGTTAAAGGTTACAGTTTTATGAGCACTTGAACACAGAGTGATTTTTATATCCTCTAATGGAGATAAAAATCACTGCACTGGTAGAGGGCCTTTATGGATGGAAACGTCCACCAGTTTGGTTCTGACTGGAATGTATTTCAACGACTACTGGATGAATTACCCTTAACTTTAGTACTATTTCATGGATGAAGCCAACTTTCTTTGGTTGCCCTCTGACTTTTCCTGTAGTGCCACCATGAGGTCAAATTTTTATTCTGTCCAGTGAGAACTAATATTTCCATCAGCCTCGTTACGGCAAATGTTCTGCACTTTAATTTTAACCTTTGTCTCGGTTCAACAAAGCACTTTATGAAATATTCCTTATTCACACACACGTACACAATAGTAGCGATGGAGCTAGAAGAGGCTCAGACTTTGGGTTTAGTGCCTTGCCCATGGGAAATTCAGCACAACCTCCAAATATTTGGGGTCAAAACCTCCAAATAGCAATTAGCGGACAACCTGCTCTACTACCTCAGCCACAGCCATAGCAGCCCAAGGACATAAGACATACTGTATGTTCAGCACGACTACTACGAATATTTGTAATGCACTTTTCGTTCCAGCAAAATCTCAAAGTGCTACATTAAAGATGTAATAGGATGAAGATGAAGATACAATAGGGACATGTTTAATCTAAAGCTTTGTTTAAAAAGAAAGGTCTTTAGGCCTTTTTAAAAAGATCCACTGTCTGTGGATCTCTCAGGTGGTCATGGAGGGAGGGACTGAGTGGCAGGCTCTGTCTCCCATGGTCTGGAGAACAGTTATTGGTGTGGAGGTTTCGTATGGATGGCAGAGGAGTTCTTTGAGATAGTCTGGGGCATTGCCATTAATGCAGTGAGAGCGATTTTGTAATGAAATCTGAAGGAGACGAAGAGCCAGTGGAGGGAGCAGAGGATGGGTGTGACGTGGTTTTGCTTCTGCACTCTCATCAGGATCCCAGCGGCACTGTTTAAAATGTACTTTTCCAGGCTCTTGCTAGGGATCCCGATGAGAAGTGCGTTGCAGTAGTCCAGCCTGGAGGAGACAAAGGCGTGGACGAGTTTCTCTGTGTCAGAAAAAGTGAGGGTGGGGTTTGGCAATACAGTGCACTACTTAGCAAATGTCAGCATGCTGAGATAATGAACAGGATAAATATTATACTTGCTAATCGTCCACATGCTGGCATTGTTTGAGGGCATGTTAGCTGGCTGATGCTAGGATTTAGCTACAATTATACAAAGTTTTGTGAAGAAGTAAAACCACTCAGGAATATGTCAAGAAAATAACGGGTAAACAAAAATTGATAAACATTTCATAACCACTGAGATTGATCTTGTGACTCCCAGGTTGAAAACTAGGATGCTGTACTAACCCTAACATACTGACCTAAAGCCTTTCTTTAACTCTCGTGTTGTTCTCAGGGTCAAAAATGACCCGCCTCCACTGAGCCTCAGAAATAGAGCAGCTTAATTGAATTTTCAACCAAAAATCTAATTTTACATGAAGAAACAACCTGTCCTGCATCACACACTTCATGAATGACTGTTTTTCCCTCTTCAGAAGGCAGAAAGACTATTTAATCAGTGGACAGCACTCGTTTTTATTGCATCACACGTTACAACTGTTTATAATCACTATTATTGCTGCTAAAGGTACTGCATAGGTGTAAACATTATTTGTTTAACAAGAGATAGTACTTTTATATCTTAAGAAAGAACCAGAAATGTACAGAAAGTAGCTTAAAATGCATTTTTGAAGGAAAACAACAGTGTAATACAGACTGTAAAATGGAATTGCACAGTATGCAGCATGAAAAAGTCTTTAAATTTCAAATTGAAACAAGGTCATTTAGGGTTTTTTCTATGCTATTAAACATAGTGGCTGGGTTATTTTTGACCCGAAGACAACACGAGGGTTAAACGTGTCCATGTCTCCACAGTCACTTACATTCTGTCATGGCTGACGGGTGACACCATTTTTACCGCCACACAGATTTATAGATACCCCGAAGTGAGGTATCAGAATCATGTGAATAAAAAATGAAATGGTTCATTACCACCGAGAACCGCTGCCCTAAAGCGTCACTGTCGATGCGCATCCAATCAAAGATAAAGTCAACGAGGCTGTGCTGTTTTTCGCAGTCGTTTATTGTACATTAAAACATTTCACACAAACCTCCAGCAGCAAAAGCACACTAGAGTGTGTTCACACAATGATGGGTGCGCAGCGGCCATCATCAGAAGACACAATCATCATAATAATCATTAAAAGTGTCATAGTTATCATCATTATAATCACTTGAACCATCACCAGTAACCCAACACCACCTCACAATAATCTCCTTCTTAATATTCAGACAGAAAGTCTTAATGAAGCAGACCACACTGAGGTCTGCAACACAGCAAACTGGGGCCAAATGTTGTTTTAACCTGCATGAAACGCCAGCTGGGTGGGGTTTACTTTGAAAGGATATTTTGGATAAAATAACAGAACACTGTCCTGATTGTCTAAACATTCTGTTACCCTTATTAATGTCACGCATCACTGAATAAATTTGTTTAGTGAGTTGTGTAATTTGTTTAGCTAATGAGCCGTTGCCAGGTGTGCTACTGAGCAACGTTATTCAGGTGAGTTCTGAATAACTCACAGGCCCCTGCAGATCTGTGCAAGTTAAAACGAACACCGGGAGTAATTTGCACATGCTCTAAATTTGACCCGAGTTTGCATCGTACTGCACACACTGGAATCTCTTCCTACAAAGACAAGGACACTGCCCCAATTTTCTTTTCAAATGGACAACAGACAACACAGAGACAAATGTGAAGATGTAGTGGCAAAGGAAGGTCTTAGTGATGTTTTTTTGTTGTTGTTTTTTTTTTTTTTGCTTGTACATTTGTAGATTTCCCAAAGGAGGAAAATCTGTTAAGTCCTACCTGATCCCAAAGTATTTTTGCAATAAACACTTTTGGCAACTGCATGGGTATGTTTGGAGGGCCAGATGGGCTTTATCAACCGCAACCAAAGCTGGATTTAAAATTATAGCTGAACCAGGCCGCACAAACATACCCGCGCACATCCCCAGACACGTTTCTCGGTATGCTGGACTTGGCTGAGGGACAAGAGCCTCTTACAGCAGATTTTGCAGGACTTGTGAGTAACGAGTGATGAACCAAAGCACTTGAGGCACGTGGGGGCAAAGACATAAACATGACTAAGCCTCAGAGGAATTATCAGTGATTTTATCATTATGTAACACAGCAGCAGCAGCTTTGGGAATGCCAGTCGCAGAAAACTGGATTTTAGTGTTCAAGTTCAACCATCCATCGCTATTTGACTTGATAATTGTGATTTCATTTACACAAATGTGATGTTAAAAACAGAGGACAGTTGGCCTCTGTAGCATTTTGAGCGATAGCTGATTTTTAACTCGCGTTTGAGAAGTTATCCTTCTACAAACGAGGGTCTGTGCTTCACACGATTATCTGCTTAGACAGTGTGATTTAATATTCTTTTGATATTAAGACAAAATGATCAAAAAGCATGACTGGAAGCAGAAACCTATTGGAATGTAATGCTGATGTGGACAAAAACCCCACAGATATAGTGTACGCTGACGGCTAGCATACGAGTGGTTTTTAGGAAAAGGGTGAAAATATAAGCATGAGCCGGCATGATGAAAGACTTATTCCTTTATACCCTTGATACACTATATACAAACATTAAAGTCCTAACTCCACCAATAGCAGCATATTTCTGCACATCCTCACCCTTCTAAACTCATCTTCTGGGCAGTGGATAGTGATGGGCAGTCTATGTACTACTCTTTCATTCATTCAGCTTTTAAATTGGAATGGATAACGGCTGGTGGGCACAGAATGGGGGCTTTCTTCACATTGGTAAAGACTGTACAGACACACGTGGACGTGACCTGCAGGAGGAAGTAAGATCATGGTATCAGAACGAAGTAAAAAGTGCCAACAGACTTGACGAGTTCAGAGTGGATCGCTGGCCATCCAAAAGCCAAAACAGGAGCCGGGTGCTGTCAATCACATTCCACAAACAAAGCTAAGCCAACAGTACAGCACAGGAGACGACTGACTGGTCTTCACTGTCCGCTTGTTTGGACAGAGAGAGGGGACGTCAAGTCTGACAAGCCTGGAGCTTGATACAGACAGCGGTGCCCCCTGGGAGTGTGCAAGGTGGGCCTCTGACAGCTACTTTAAAAGAAAAGATCACTTTTTTTTTTCTCCTTTCTGCCACAGACCCTGGAGAAGCCCAGGGGTCCCCTCCGTCTCCACTGAGTGTCATCTTTTCAACCGGAGATGCAGTTTGAGGCTCAAGTGCAGGCCGTTATTGTATGGTCGTTTCAAGTAAAAAAAAACAAACTAAAATAACAGCGCGAGTTGTAAGAGCGACATCAAGCACGATTCCTAACACCGAACTGAAAGAAAGAAACATTTCAAACACCCTATTGAACATTTTTAAATGGATTTCTTCAACATCCTTTGAAACACGCTAGTCCTGTGATTTCATCTTTGACAGACTCATCATCTGTCAGGTCAATCACGACCGTTGAAGTGTGCAGCTCTTAAAGGCGTACAGTGTTGATTCGCAGTGGCTGCACATTCTTGCCGTTGGCGTGACTCTGGCCGGGGCTGAAGTACGGGAAGACCTTGGTGGGGAATTTCTCTCGGTAGGTGTAGAGCCAGGACATGTCGTCAGCGTTATAGAAGATGAGCAGGCCTTTGGGGTAGTCCAGGTACACCCCCACCTTCTCTAGCTTGCTCTTGACGTTGAGGCGGGTCCAGGGCTCGGTGCAGGCACTGTACTGGTTCCCGTCGTGCATGACGATGCAGTAGAAGCCGCGGCTCGGCTGGATCTGGATGCTGCCTTTGCGGCTGACTGTCTCGTTGGCCACGCCGATCATCCACTGCGTCTTCTCCGACACCATCACCTCCCAGTAATGAACGCCCGACATGAAGCCCTCCGCGCCCAGAACAGACACCTCCACGTCAAAGCGCCGAGGGGAGTCCTGCAGAGGCTGCGGATGGAGATTCCCATAGGCCACAATAGTGCAGTCGTCTGACAGAATCAGTCTTTGGTGGGCTGTGATGGGGTCTAGGGTCAATGCTGCTGGCACTGCAGAGGAAAATCAAAAAAAATACACGAGGGAGGATACAGTTTTAGCACAGAAAGTCGGTATTTGCTTTATTTTCAGGTTTAACACTGTGGAGAGACGAACAGGTCAGCCAGGTCAGGACAGGATACAAATATAAGTAAGTAGCAAAACAAATCAATGCGTTATGACTCAGCTTTGCCCAACAGAAAAGTAAGAACAGCAGTGTCATTCTCAGCACCTCATTTTTCTTTATCATGCAGCTGCTGTGTAAACACTTTTATCCTGAGGCAGTAAGTAAATACATCCAGGCTGCTCCATCAGTTCATAGGAGCGGCACGGTCAAGGTGATGAAGTGATCCCTTAAAGCTCCCGCTGACTTCATCACAGATAGAGTATTAAAAGGACATTGGCTATGAAACACGAACTGAAGGAGAAACATGATTTTGGTCGCATTCCGCAGATTTTTACACACAGCACAGTGCAAATATTTAAGGTACTTTAGGTGTCTAGATTCTTATCTGACAGAAAATACTACCAGGAAAGGCGTCTGATCGGTCATAAACTCCCTCTGTAGCATGACGACGACCCCAAATTTACATCCAGAGTTAATAACAGCTACCTTTGGCAGCAAGAAATAACAAGCAGTCCTGCAGCAGATGTCAGGCCACATAGAGCCCGGAGTCTGGGATTACATGAAAAGACAAACTGAGACAGGCCAAATCCACAGAAGAACTGTGGCAAGCTCTCCAAGAATAATCTTAAAAATCAAAGAACCGATGTCATTTCTTCTGAAGGTTCAGGGTGGTAACACCAGATCTGGGTTTAATTTAGTTTGTTACTGGATTTGTACGCAGTTAATTGATTAATCAAAACTATTTCGGCATTAACTTTGGAAACATCCAACTTCAGCTTTAATACCTGACACTGACTCACAGAATGAAATTATGCTTCTCTTTTACCAAATGAATCAATTCACGCCGACTATGACGAGAAATAAAAATTCAATCGCTCAGTTAACAAACATAGCACTCCTAATGGAATCTGTTTTTGTGAAGTAAATTCTATAGTCAGCTGTCCTGTCCTTTCAATACGTCAGCGTCTGTACTACTTAATGGACAAATAAAGGCAAAATCATTTAGATTCCAAGACATGTCCAGAGATGAGTGAGAAAATATTGATTTTTATTTTGAGTGAAGTCACCATTTAAAAGCAACAACATTGCAGTAGACTGTATATGTGTACATACAGCACGATAAAGAGCCTGGAGCACCAAGCTCCACAGAGGAGGTGATCAAAGCTGTGCCCTGTGGTAACGAATGACTGATGGCTTCTTATGATAAGGCGCACCCAACTGCAGCTCCACTCTTATGTCAGGAAAACGAAACAGAGTTGTCCGATGTGTGTGACTATGATTTTTTTTTTCTAATCTGTTTTTACCTTCATGCATAAACTACTACCTTCAAAGTCAACTGCTCTCCTGCGTCCGACAAGGTAGCCTAATTTGAGCAATATCAGACCGTGTAAAGAGTGCAAACAGTACAGAGTAGCAGTAATTACAGCGAGGGGAGGAGCAGCTTCAGCTCACAGGCTCCGGGCCTGTAGGAGGCCGTTTCTCCGTGCAGTTATGTGGTTTCAGGGAGGATCTGCAAGCATTCAGTTATTAGGGAAGCACATCAGGGTGAACAATAACAGCTTGTTCCCTCTCTTTTACACAGTGCAGATTCAGGAAAGAGTGGGAAAGGCATTTTTCCAGTTCCTGTTTTTTTGTATCGGCTCAGATAAACGGAGGTGAACTGTTTGGCGGCCGGCCAGTGGACAGAACAATGCCTTCTCAGGTTAATGACGTCTACAGTGTTTTTACAATCAAGTTATTAAATTTTCATAACCTAAGCGCCTCTTTGTGTCACGTGAAGAAACATGCGGGCATACACACATCAGTGGAGATTCCATTTTTTCTGCTGAACATGAGAAGGGGGGGGATATAAACAGCACAGCGTCTGGTAGTTATTCTCGCTAACCCGTCAGTGACAGCGAGGGATGAGGGATGATGGGAGGAATGTCTTTGTTGCATCTCTGGCAACTGCTGGTGATGGATCGTAACCAATTGTTTCATTTGGCAGCCAGTCAAGGGAGGCCAAGAAACTGTCTGGCCTTCCCTCAGCCGGCAGCGGGCTGAAATGAGAGAATTGATTGAGGGAGTAAAAAAATCCTCAGCACATTATTTTAAATAATCTCCCGCGAGTGAGTGATAGCTGCAGGGCAGAGGGAGTGGAGCTCCTCTTAGGACCGTCTGACACTGAAGGGCAATGCCAGCCTCCAGGTCCGATCACAGAGAAGAGAGAGAATCATCCTAGCAATATTAATGCAGGACTAGTTTCTATTCTCCAGATTTGTGAGTCAAACATTCAGTAACTGGAGGCAAATTAGAGAATCAAGCTATTTGTAATTTGATCTTCTTGTAGATATGCTTATTCCCCATCAAAAGCTGGATGAGAAAATTGGTACCACTTCACTGTCTGTACATTCAACACATATCTAAAGCTAACAGACGGTTAATTTAGGCTAGGTTAATGAAGGCTACAAACAGGGTAACACAGCTTGTGTGGCTCTGTGTGAAGATAACCAAATTCACAACCCAGACTTACATGTTATATCTTGTTTGTTGAAACACCAAAGTATAAACAACAGTTTGTGGCTTTACTATCTCGGCACACTCTCAAAAAACAGGCAAACAAGCGTGCTCCTAAACTGCAGCTAACTGCCACACAGAAATCAAAGAGTTGTTTTCATGCTTGCACAGTTTTTAATTAATTAAACTACCATGGTCCGTCACGTAAATTAGAGCTTCAGAGGCACTCGTAGGTGGACTCTGTTGCTTTCAGACTAGCTGTTTCACCCTGGTTTTCCTGATAAGCTAAGCTCCCCATTTTCTAGCTGTAGCCTCATATTTAATGGAAGGACGTGGGAGCGGTATTGATCTGATTAGCTAATTTGGGGCTATAACTGTGTACCTATTCCTTAAAAGCCTGTTTCGCTTTAAACTTGCTTCCATGCCGTAAATGTACCAACAAGTGTGAGTGACATCTATCGCTCGTTGTCATTGTGGTCACGTACCTGGTGAAATGTCCTGGAAGAGTGATTTCCATATTGTGTACTGTAAGGGCCCCATGTACTTGGATGTCGGGAAGTCTTCATAAGTCAGATTGGTCTCATGTATCTTCCCTTTAATCCTGGAACAGAAAAAAAAAAAAAAAAGCAGATCAATAACGGTCTAAATCCAATTTGCTGCTTTTTGCCAAATAATGCTGCCTCACAATGTCGATACTGCACAAAATTAATCGGATTTGCGCATCTGAAATGTGCCTATATTGACATTAAACAGCTGACAAACTGCTTCGTGAATCTCGAGCCACAAAGATGAATGTTGTCAGTGGGAAAGGCCAGAAGGAGGTTCAGCTCCAACACCATTACAATATGATTTGATATAAGGCTCCACATAAATCACTCGGCGTGCTTACATGCAGTTCAGGCAAGACACTGACTAGGTTGGTGACTGTATTTGAAATGCTCATGGGGCTTTCCTACAGTTCTGAGTTCTTCTGTGGCAATTATTTGAAGGTTTTGAAGGGATAATATGAAATTAAAAAATCATTTTTATGGGTCCGTTGTCTCAGATATTAGTAAAAGAATATTTTAATATGTTAAAATTACAGTATTTTAGAGTCACCACATAAAAAAAATGACTAATTGCTAACAGAATGGTACGGTATCATGGGTCAGAAGGAAGAAGAGTGAGCGGTCTAATGAATTAATGAATTATTTACTCTTATTTTTATGTTGTTGCTGGCATTTTCATCTGCCCAGGGACTACAGTTGGAAATTAGCTTTATAGCTAAAACTGGCACATTTACAGAAATGTTGATTACTGTGCACTGTCCCTGTTCAAATAAACTAATAAAATAAAATAAAATAAATAATGAATTAATCTTCTTTCCATCTCCTCTGGATTTAACAACGCAGCCAAAGAAGATGTGGTTGGAGCGTATCAGTCCTCCACTGTTGTTTATCACTCATATTTTCTAAGCCATGGCCACTTTTTAGAAATCCAATCTGAGGGATTTGGTTTAAAATGCTGTTGTGACTTTAATCCACCCACATATGCTTCCTCAGTCAGAAACACATCGCATTACAGACGCTTTTAACTGCCGTTTCGCTGTGACTGTGAGATCTTTTGTTACAAGACACAATAATGAGACCATCGCAGAAAAGATGGGTGACACATTAAAGGGAAAAGTAAAGTGTTGAGCCATTGGAACAGCTACAATTCTCCTTGGCGTCCTCTTCTGAAAGACATCCCTTTGAGTCCCTCCATTGAATGACATCCATTTGATGTTTTGCTGATGGTGGTGGAGAGGGTTGTCTGGCATGTCAGTCAAAAATCAACCAGAGGTGTTTAACTGAGCTGAGAACTGGCGACTATTAAGACCATAGCAAAGATTCACTTTATTCTCTGTCAGTGAGCCCTTGTGCTGGGTTTGGAGGTATCAGCATTTCCTAAAAGCCAATCCCTGCATGTGGTCAGAGCAGCGGGATGCGACTAAAATCGACTATCTTTTCCTTCTTTTATGCATAGATAAAGCTGTCTGACCTTACGTAGAGGGTTTGTGTTGTGCATTTCATTTTCAGTTCTGCTGCTGCTACAAAAAGTTTCTATACAAAACTGAAACCAAACCTTTCTTAATACCATAGCCTTATGGAATACCTGCATTTCATGTTAATTTTTCCCCTCCTGTACATCAAAAAATGCACCAAAATAATGTGTCAACACAGCCACTATAATGTCTGGCCAGGTAAAAATGTTTAACTCATGAAAGAACGAGTTGTGCTCTTCATTTAATGAGTAACCAATTTTGATTCTCACAGCTACAGATGCTGCATTTGGTTACTTATCTCGTGGGACTGTTCAGCTGCATGAAAAGCTCCATGATTACACCTGCATGACCACAAAATATTCCCAAAACATTTCTCACCATACAGTAGAATACTCGCCACCACTAATTTTATTTAAAAAATACAAAAGCAATTAGCACCAAATATTACCAAACGGTTTCAAAACTATAAACGTAGATCACATTTACTGTGATGCGTGAATCTGTCAGTCTCCCTTTCTCTACATTTAACCTCATGAAGCTGCTTTAAGATATTAAACCGTTCAATTAAATCGTCCTCAAGTCCCCCTCCCAGATGAAACATTACAGCTGGTTTATTTCAGCCCTAATACTCCATCTGTTCGGGGATTAGCTAATGCTGTTGCTCCAATCTGTGCCTTCTCCTAAATTTCAGCAGCCTTAGCACAAGCAGAACACACATTTTTCATGTTGTGTGGTATCATTTTAACAATTTCACTGCCATGAACCTAATTCTTCCCAAAACAAATGAATTTACAGGCACATTCTCTCATTGCACCACAGTGATGAGACTTTTCAGCACCTCTCGGATGTGACGGCTACACCCTCCAGGAAGTCGTGTCGCCCTGTCTCGTTGAGGCGCTCCTGCAGGATCTGGATGCCCTCCTTGACGTCGCGCAGCTGCTGACTGTAGCGCTGGATCTTGTGCTCGATGTCGGCCAGCTTGCGGGCCGTGTCCATCTCCAGCTCTTCCAGCATGCTCTTCTGACGCTCGCGCAGGAAGCGATGAAGGCGGTCGAAAGCATCCCCGATGGTTGCATGCAGACTCTTGGCAGAGGACTGGGAAGAAGAAGCAAAAGATGGTCTGCTGAAAACTGTCCAAAGCCCTTTCAGTCGGGCAGTTTTTAAATGGAATTACAGGGCTGTCAAACAGACTACATGCTGAAGTTGGTTGAGCGTTTCAGTCACAATAGCCTAACTCCTAATTAGACAGGGGTCAATAATTCAAGGCCCTACACAGTACTCTAAATTATGTTAATATTACATTAACAGTCATTCATTGATTCTACTTGTACGTGTATTGATTTTATGAGTCTCTCTGAGAGCGGTGTGTGTACCACCTTTAGAGCGAAAATAAAGTTGCTTCTACACTATTGTGGTGAGGAGAAAACAAGAGTACACTGCAACAGAAATAACACAAAAAGATGACCAGGAAGGGGTCACAGAGGACATCCTGTGTGGGAAGTGTGCTGATAACACAACCGGTGGATAGGCAGAGAAGCTGAGGCTATTACAGAGTGAACTGAGCGGTTTACAGACAACAGCACACTGAGAGCTAAAGAGTTGAAGAAAATTATTTGCAGATCAAGAGTAAAAATGTGAAGCTGGACATCAAAGAGAATTAATCATCTGAGTGTTAGCAGTCTGAGTGCCAGAGAGACGGAACAAAGGGGTGCGACGAGGAAACCCCATAAAAATTGCAGAGAGGAGCAGAAGGCTTTTGGTTTCAAGCCTCTGAGACTGGACATGTCAACGTTTTTATTAAAACTCTCATTAACAGTCATTATTTTAATGAGAAACTTTTGACTTTTGTTTGTACACAGATTTGAACGATATCTAAACATATGCTCATCAAAGCCCAGCTCAGCATAAGAGAAGTTTAATAACCTCTGAATCCGTGATTCAAGCAAGAATTGCAAATTAAACCCGTTTGTACGAACCTTCGATGAATATTTTGTCTGACGGGAATTTCACCGCTCCTCTAATCTTTACAAGAGGTGCTGCATTTAGGAACTGTGATCTATGGTTTAATTATGCTTGTCTGAAAATTTAATCAATCCCCTTCAAACAGCGGGTGTATTTCTCCTTTCACAGGCGGAGGACAGGTATTCTCACTAAGTGTGGGAACCAGTTAGGAGGACTATTCCTCAAGAAGCACAGACGTTATGACAATAAGGTGGGCAGCAAAAACAGCATCCTACTGTACCGAGCTAGGAGCTGAAAACTGATGGTACAGAGGAGGAGGACTGCAGTAGCCCAGCTATCAGTCAAGCTGACATGTTTGCTGTTTTAGCCCAGCAGGTTGTGATGGGACTAAGAGGGTGTTTGCAGCCTCTGGAGACAGCAGGTTGGCTACCTTTCAGGGAAGCATGTGATAATCAAGAGACTCCCTGATGGGCATGTGAATAGGACGCAGTGCCTATCCTTCTGATGGAAACCCTCCCTCGGCACACATGAGCCAAAGACCTAAATTGGAGTGCGGGGCAGCCACATTCAGTTAAAATGAGAACCGAGCTGCTGCAGTGATTCCTCCTCAATCTTTCAACAGAAACAAAGGTGCAGCTCAGATTAACATTAAAGAGAAACTCCACTGATTTTACATAACAAAGTTTGTTCAAACAGTTCATGGAGTACTACTGCATATGTGAAAATCTGTATTGTTTGTGATTTCATCGTGATGCCCTAAATGAAACAATGACTTCAGGCAACCTATAATTTAACAAAACAAACAAGAGATGCTGGGAGACATTTCATTGTCAGCTACCTAAAAGCATCAGCGATCAATGCAGTCACGGTGCTGCCCTCTTCCTGGCAGAGCACTCTGTGCAAATGGATGTAAATCTAATGAGATCAGCTCATTTCCAGTGAGAAGTGGGTGCAGCTGAACGGCCTACATCTAGCAGTCAGAGTGAGTCGATGAAATGGACGGGCCTGGCTCGCTCTGACAGCCGAGGGTCCTGCAGTGCAGAAGGTAAGCGATGGAGCGACGTCGCACAGCAGGCACAAAAACATGAGAAAGAGAAATGTACTCCCTGAATGACAAATAACGCTGACGGCTGTGACATCGCCAGAGACCCTTCTCTGGTCAATATAGCCTAAATGTCACTACAAGAGAGAGCAGAGATGTGTGTGTGAGGGGTTGAAAGACTGGCATATCGAGCGGATGCTCATGGTTCACTGATTAACACAAGGTGTCGAGATTAAAGAGCTGCTCAATAAACCAATTTATGTGTTGGAATTTAACTGTCAATCCAAAGCAGTTAGGAATGAAGACGGAGAATCAGTGACTGAAAGACTGCACACATTAAACAGACCTGCCTTTTATTTCCTGCTCACTGAGACATGTTTTACACAGAACAAGTTCTAAGTAAGCTAGTTCTACTGCCTGCATTTTGATGCTTAAAACACAACGTATCTTGTACATGTGACTCATACATGTGGCATTTGCTGGAATACAATGAATAACTTGTTGATGAATAAATAGAGATGACATGATTAGTAAGGAATGTGTCAAACTACTAAATCTAATTGGAAAGTATTTTTAACTGTTGATTTCTGAAGCAAAAAACACAGCTCAGATGCAAATCTTTGCTCATTTTCTCATACTAACACATTACCTCAAGCACCTTTCTACCCATTTCCTTACTTTTTATTGTCAAAGTCATTAACTATGAAAAAAATAACAAATTAATCACTAATGAAAGAAAAGTGAGTTACGGCTCTACCAACAAATATTCGGTTGACTATTTTAAATGGATAAAAAGTCATCACAGATACTTCGTATTAAAATTATTAAAACTACTAATTAATGAAATCATAGTGTTAAACCAACAAGGTGATTAACTGATCAGTCGTAGCGACCTTCATGTTTTGACCATGAATGTTTCCAACTTCTCAAATGCAAAGATTTGCTGTGTTTCTTGTTTTTATCATTGTAAATTGAGTGTCTGTAGACTGTTGGGGGAAAATAAAGCTTTCTGCAATACTGTGATGAACATTTTTAATGGCAGTATTTAACTTTAGAAGACTTTATTGATTATATTGATAATGAAAAAGACCTCTGATTGCAGCCTCAGGGGAAACGGTTGCTCCCGGTACAGCAAATGGGAATCACTATTTGCAAGAATTATCATTTTTATTTTATCATCATTGTTCTAGTACCTTGGTCTCGGTGAGCTGTCTCTGCAGGAGCTGCAGGGCCTCAGTGTGTCCCCTCTCACTGTCCTGCAGAGTGGCCAGCTGCTCCTTCATCTCCCTCTGCAACACAAACAACACACAGCAGATCAGTGACTGCACTCAGATATGACAGAACAGAGGAGCTAGATTCAATTATGAAATCTATTTGGAGGATTTGTTTTACATTGAAAACACTCAACTTCTAGTTTGTACCAGTAATATCTCAAAAACAATGGCAGTTACGATCAAATAATACCAATACAGATTGCAGACAACCATTTTTCCCAACTCTAAATTATATTACATGCATTTAAAGTGTATTATTTGGGTAACAGTTCACTTTTACTGGATATGAGGAAGCAAAGATTTAAGCCTCAGCCACAAAACAGACAAGCCAGACGGAGAGCGAGATATAACAGAGATAAAAATTAAATCTCCGGAGATGTTGGGCTCTGTCAGAGAAAACTGGGTCTCATCTCTAGTCAGGCACATGCTGGCAGAACCTGCACCGCTCAGCCACCTCCAAGTCTCCCTACGGCAGGGGGGAGGCTCTGCGGGAACCGGCTGCGACGACTGCTGTCGCAAATGGTGCAGAGTTTTGAGCAGGTCCCATGTGCCAAAAACACCTGTGTTTCAGATTTGAGCAGGACAGAAGCCAGCTGATGCATTCCCCTACGTACAAGACTCCCATACACAAATTACTACAAAAAATCTAAGCTGACTTGTGAACTGAGATGAAAGCACTTCAGTAACGCCACGAAAGATCTCTCATGTGGACACATTTTGGCAAATTAAGGATAAGAAATTGCCTCTACGCATGAAGTGCTCATTTCTGTTACTATAATCCATCAAAGGAGTAAAATAAACATATGGCACAATGAACCTGAACTGGAAAAGTAGACCTCATCTTAGTCCAACTGCTGTGATTTATCAAATAATAATAATTAAACAAGTACCAACACTTATTAACATCAGGGTGAAGAACGTCAATAGATCCCAATAAATAAACAAACGCACTAAACAGAATCCCTGCTCTTGATAGAAAAAAGGTATAATTTTCTTTGCTCTGATTCAGCAGGAAATTAAATCTTAAAAAAAAAGAAAACAGCCTGACAAGCCTCATTTATTTCAAGCACCCGATTAAGCCATCCTGCTGTCTGGTGTATTTGCTCAAGTAACCTGTGTGTCTCCTTCTCTGTGATCCACAAAGTGTCACCTCCTCTGAACACCAGCTGCAGCAGAAATCCACCAAATGGAACCGTCAGCTCGGCCTGCCTAATAAAACAACATCACTCCGGCACTGTGTAAGGCAGAAACAAATGCCAGAATGGATAATTACTGACACAAATAAATTCAGACTCATTTCAGCGAGTAGTCAACAGGGGAAAAAAAGGTCACGGTACGAGTGGGATGAACACACAGGCATCAGTCTGAGACGTAGCGGGAAATTCTTGACCTTGATTATTAGCTGCGAAATTATATGGAGCAAATGTGGGCTGCGGAAATGAAGCACGTTTCTTCTCAAGGACAGAAACGGAAAACAATGGTTGGTGCAGAGGGGGGAGCGTGGCTCTCCATGTTAATGATTGGAGTGCGGCAGGCTCTCTGCCTCATCGCTACGAATTAGTCTGCGGCAGGTCAAAGGCCGCTCCCACACAATGAGACAGACCAACACTGACAGACTGGCAGAGAAAACATGCTCCTCCACTCCTCTATTTCACACTGACTGACTGGTCAAAGGGGGGCGAATTTAACTGTTGTTACTGCCACCCCAGCAGATGGATGAGTCAATAGAAATCCACTCAGCTCCCAGAATCATCTGCAGATTGTTTCTTGTAATAAATAAAAGTTTAGAACCATACTGTTTGGGAGTTTTACAGACATTCTGCATTACAAATGAAATACATTCACAAACCACAACATTAACCCTCCTGTTGTCTTCATTTACGGGCACCAAAAAATATGTTTCCGTGTCTGAAAAAAATCCAAAAATTCAGCCAAAAAAAATAATCCCCAAGCGTCTGAAAATTTGCAAAACCTTCAGGGAGAAAATTCCAATAATTCCTTCAAAGTTTCCCTTAAAAGTTATTTAAAAAAAAAAAGAATCCCCCAAATTTGGCAAGAAAATTCTTGTATTGTCAAAAAAATGAGTAAAAATCTTTCAAAAAAAATTCTAAAAATATCTCAAGTGATCACATGTATATCAGTAAAATTTCTAATATTTTCTTTAAGAACATTCACAAAAAATCAACCAAAATCCAGCGAATTTTGCTGGATTTTGGTTGATTTTTTTGTGATTGTTCTTAAGAAACATTTTTAACATTTCTTTTTTTTCCCCACCAAAAAATGTTCAAAGATTTCCCAAAAAAGTTGAAAGTTTCACTGTGAAAATACATAATTTATTCCACATTTTCAAACTTTAAACCGGCAGGACAACACGAGGGTTAAAACAGACTTCATAGTTCTTGTGCAGTCCAAGCTTTGGAGCTGTTTGTGAAGGAACCGACACAATATTCTGTGTGTGGTTTTAATATCGTGGCTAATCGGTGTACACCTCACAGCCCTAAACCTCCTCTATCACGTGCGATTACATGATCTTCTTTAATCTTCCTGGTAGCAAAACTGTGCTTCATATGAAGATATTCTGAGACGACATTTCCACACAGCTGTAGGATCCTTTACTACACTTGGACAAGAAACTGGATGCAATACAGAGAAGAACTGCATGATAACAAACAGACCATTATTTTGTGACACAAAAAATGCAGGTAGATGAGTGCTAGTATAAGCAGACGCTGACAGCTAAGTCTCTGTGTGTGGAGGCGTCTCTTTCCCGTCCATCGGATCCGGCCAACACAAGTCTGACATGACATTTCCCCAGGACGTCAAGCTGCAGGAAATGGGGGTCACGGCTTGGGGATTATAAATCTAAAACTCATTTCATCCTGCTGTCATTCCCTTCTTCCTCTTACTCTCCTGTCACGTCGGCAGCCCGTGGGTAGATATATATACGCAAGTAAATAAATTAATAAAATAATAGACTATGGGCACATGCTTCTTATCAACCGTGCGTGGGGCTTAAAATTCCTCAAACTTTCCTTACAGCGGTGAGCTTGATTATATTCGGCAGCTCGTTCGGGATTTAAAGAGGCATCCTCAACGAAGAGGCGAAGAAAAACAACATGCAGTGTTGCAGCATGAATAATAAAAAGCTCACAGGATGAAGAACTTCCTCTCCCACACAGATGAGAGAAGCTTCCAGTGATTTCATTCACACGCACCGACAAGGACATAAAATACAACGAAAATTTTGAATTCCTCGTCTCACTGGGGGACATACAGAACGCGGAGCCAACGTGCCACTTAAGCTTCTAATTACAGTGGGATCTTTTTCATTTGTTTACCGTTAGGCAGCGAGCGCAAACCCCAGCAGAGGCCACAATAACTCAACGTGCTGCAAATGACTTTTCACAAGGACGGTTTGGCATAACCTTCATCGAGCTGAGGGTGTATTTCTGTCAGGTAGCAGACAGGGCGGCTAAATAGGACGTCAGCCAATAACACAGCGGTGAGCACAGTGCAGAGACCACAGTCAGCTGGTAAGCTTTATGGCCTTTTTGTAATTTAGCACGGACCAGGCCTGAAATATCTCGTCCTTTTACCCCATGCAAAATCACAGCAGCAGCAGCAAACTGTTGGTTCAAGGTTATCAGTCTGGATATTACAAGAGAAGCTGTCTTTACTTTTAGGGCCTGAAACTTTTGCACAGTTTATAATGCTCAAAATGACAAACTCTGTGAAACAGGATAATATCTATGAATGTAAAAGGTTTAGTAAACTGCTACATGATTTGTTGACTTTCCTTATCTGTGTCCATACAGACGACATTGTAGCATGACATAGAAAAAACCTCCGCGATCAATGAGCTTCATCTGATTTTTATATGGTTACATGCTGACAGCTCTTGGTTTGTGCAAAGCCAGTATGAGCACAAACTAAAAGGCCCCACTTTTATCTTGGTTTGAAGTAGGGCAACAACACTTATCACAATGAAATCTTTCATATCAGTTGATATTGATAATAACTGGTCGTTTTTAATGCCCACTGAAAATGGGCCACATTTTAAAAGGCTAAAGTATAACTTTCTAAAACAGTTGGGTATTGTAGTTCATAGCAAATGTTTCTGAAATAAAGCTTACTGCATTCATTGAGCCACAGTTGAAGACACATTTGGCATTCTAGTGAGTATTTACAGCAGCAGGACAGCAGCTCACGGGCATGTTTTATCTGTAACAATTTGAATAAAGACTGAGGTCTATGGCACAGAGAAATAAGTTATGTCAGATTGTGACTGCACTTGATGTGTATTTGTTGGGACAAATCATTGGCAGTTTTGAAATTTTAATTAGATTTGGTAATAATTGGAAAAATGCCATCCAAAACCTCCATGTATATACAAGGATGTATGCACAATTCATGAAAAATAGTTCCAAATAAACTGTCTTAGTTCATCAAATACTTGTTTTTAACAAAGACCAGGAGCAATTTGAGTGTCACCACTTTAAAGTATTTCTTAAGCTAAACCAGTAATATTTTAATGTTAACACAAAAATGAAAAACAGACTAAAAATAAATGAATTTACACACATTACTAACGCTCACAAAAGAAAGCAATTAAAGCCTGGAAGCTGCTACACCATGCTAAGGTTTAGTTTCCTAGCGTCTGTTCTGGACCTGGTATCACCAGATGGAGATCGGTCTCCACGGACAAACCGACAGAAAGTCAGTCAGCTGACTGAGGTGAAAAACACAAACTAGAGTTGCAAAAGCAGCCAAAGTGTATAACATCTAATAATCACTCCAATTTAAACACATGTATAATTTTGATTCTCGGTTGGAGAAAGAACCTGAAAAAAAGGGAATGGCAAAAAGAAACATGAAACGCTGAAGTTCATGTCATCATTAGAATCTGCTGAAAGTTAACACAGCACAAGCAAGCATAAAGTAAGATAAAACAGCAAACAAAAAAGGAGCTTAGGAATACTCTAGTAAAAGTGTTTTTGAAATTGTGAGTGTAAATCAGGACAGGCTGGCCATCTCATCAGGAGGACTTTCTGATGCTGACCAGCGACGCCTCTGTGCCTGGTGCTGTCTGCACACAGCGAGAGGGACCTTTTCACAGCAGTCAACGCTAAAGCGAACGCAGCCTGAAGACACTGACAGAAGCTGCAGTGAAAGAGCTAACAGCAGACTTCGACAAGCAAACAGCAACTACTCATGTCACAACCACAGAAATACTCGCTGTGATGTGAACTGCGTATTCTGAGGAGCAAGATTTTAAAAATATTTTTGACATCTCTGACGACTTGTTCTTCTCTCAGAGTGCCAGCGAGTGCAATATCAAAATGCAGACCAGTGGCCTCTGGGAATACGACACATTGTGTAAGCACACAGCCTTTCACAATATTTCTTTATCATGCAGGTCATCATTTTCTAGCATGAGATGGCTAATAACGGCTGCTTTAGTTGAGCTGCGTTGAAACTGTGTGCTCAATGATTTGTGTCCAATCATAAAAATGTACCACCTCTTTGTCTCGTGCGACAGCTGTGTGACCCCCCACCCTGAACCCGGTGGCAACCCAGACAGAAACTTGTGAAAAGAAGCAAAAAGCAGGACAACAAAAATGCTGTCTCAGACTGAACACTCTGGTGTATTTGTTCCAAGGCATCAAACTGAGCTCAAGCTGTGCCTTACATTCCACAGCCTTGTTTCCTGTAGCATCAGCAGAGCCTGCAGCCTCTCCAGGGGGACGAGTGCATCCCTGCAGCATGAGCTCAGCCAGCAGAGCAGGCAGAGGCCAGCTGAGCTGACTGAGCAGGCCTGTCTCAGAAGGCTGGAGGACAGAGACACACTATTCACCTCCAACATCTGTCCTACTGAGACAGAGGCAGCAGCAGACAAGAACACCCTGTGCAGTGCATGAGTATGAGCGCAACACATTTATAGTTCTGCTCAAAATCTGGTTAAGCAGCAACTTTCAGCTTGTATCATTTAAATACTTTCTACTGATGAATTTAGTGCTGAAAGAAGTAATAGGTTTTAGCTGTTGGAAACAAACTTAGTTGCCAATATATTTGATGACTGCCTTATTGTTTGACTTAAGCAGACATGCCACATTTTTACGGGTTCTAGCTTCTCAAATTTGGGTTCTGGCCACTTAAAAGCAGCACCTTGGGATCTCTATCTGGATTTTTAAACTGTTTTCTGCCAATTTACATGCATGAAAAAATGACTTGATTGATTGATTGGCAAAAGAACATACAATTAACAGGCCATAGAAAATAGCTGTTGCAGAGAACAGTCTGCAAACATCAGATAGTTTAAAGTGCTACACAAATGCAATGTCTCCAGGTGAATCTGAGTCCCAAACTACATAATAAGCAAAAAAATCTTCAAACTGTATCAGCTGAATCCAGGAACATTTTTACTTCAGTTGACTTTGCTATTCAGCTATCTACTTTTTCTAATGAACTAAATGTTCAACCGCTCCTTTAATAGTTTCATAGCATTTTTACTTAATTTATCTGACAACTAAAGCGTGTCGAGGAATAATAATACCTTTATTATCAGGCTATGCTACCATCTTGTAATGCAATTTTAGTACCGTTGTTTATTTTTTCATAGAAGCATCTACATAAAAAAAGACCTAATCGTATCGGCTGTGATCCTGAGTCTGATCTCAAATGACCCCCTCATCTACTCTTTCCATTTTCCTGGCAACACCCCATAAAAGCAGCGAGCTGGGTAGGAGTACTGATTTTGGCAGCCTCCGCCAGTCCTCTGAATATAGGGCACGTCATGTAAATGATGAATGCTCAGAGGCTGCTGCTCCACTTCCTGGAGCGAGGAAGGGCACAGAGTATGCAAATGTACTAACCCAAACATGAATAGCTAGGGAAAAAAAAGAAACACAACATTGCAAGTCAGTTCTAATATATTTATCCTTCAAATGAAAAAATATTCATGATACTCGAATTGCTGACAAAGGTCTACAGAGTCTGAACGCTGAGCTGAGGGAGGTGTGTGGTAGCACCCAGACAGCAAAGTGAGTGGAAGTCTGAGGGCTACAAGAAAGACAAACAGATCTCAGAGGCATCAATGTTAAGTTTGATAATCTACACAGTGTAGGACAAGCCATTAAAGAGGAACAGGGGGGTTGTTGTTGGCATTAGAGTGGGAAATCTGAGAGGTGTTGACCGATAAGAGCGAGTCTGCTGCTTGTATAAAGTCACTCACCAGCTTGACAGAAGCCACTCAGTGCTTCACCTTCAGGCCTCATTCTTTTGCGATTCATATTATCCTGACTGCTGAGCTGGATGAGCATCTATTCAGAGATTTAAATGAAAAGTAAAAGATGTACACATTTTTTCACCGCTGCAGTTGGAAATTTATTTGACAGACAGCCAGTTTAAATGCTTGTAAGCCTAATGTGAAATGTCGGAATAATTCTCACTGCAGCATCCAGTTTCAGGCACTCTCTGAAGAACTATCAATCAAACCGGTCAGGGGCAAGATGCTAGTCTCAGAGAGGGCTATATATCATCTCAACAGGCAACTGAGGAAAGAAAAAAAAACACATTATCATATGAAAAATGCATTTCCTTTAGGCCTGTGAGATCAAAATCCAAAACAAGCCAAAAGCTCTTCACATGAATCACGGGCTTCTATAATTACTTCCAAAGAAAGGGGATCATTAGTAATACTGGTCTAAGTTGCTATGTTTGGAAACTCCATCTGGTTGTGCAGAGACCAAACTAAAACTTTCCAGACCTATTCAGATTGTTACATTTTTGTGTGTAGAGAGTCATACTGAAACCAGAACGCCCATGTTCTGTTTGAGAACCTCATTCAAAATCCCACTGCATTTGTAAGAATGTCAAAAGTTCAGCCTCTGAACAAAGCCCCTCTCAAAAGTATGCAGTGCATTTCACATCCATACTTTAAATGAATAATGGTTCATTTTAAAAAGCAGTTGATTTACTTTACATAACAGATTTTCTCAAAGCATTACTGGTTAAACCTCATGATGTGAAAGAAAAGATGAGTCTACGGTCGGGTTCAGGGGGCCACTGTGAGCAGAGATCACACTAAAAAGTAGGAGAAAGATCATTTTAGAAGAGAGAACTGGTGACTTTTATGAATACGGACGAAACCCGATCCTGAAAGTGACCCTGGGAGTTTGCATGTTCTCCAGGTGCTCTGGTTTCCTGCTCCAGCCCAAAGGCATGCAGGTCGGATTAACTGGTGCCCCTAACTTGCCTACAGGTATGAATACGAGCGTGGATTATTGTGCGTTTCCATGTGTCCTGTGACTGACTGGTAGCCTGTCAAGGGTGGAACCTGCAGGGAAAAATAGATCTGTTACACCTAATGCATCTTTTTCCCAAATGTCAGGTGTGGTTGTCAACCCCTTGCAGGTATAGCTAAAAGATGGATGGAACTGAGGGGTATAACTAAAACCCCAATTGACATAACAGGTATCGCCAACCACCCCCTTTAATGGGAGCCTGCACAGGGCCTAATGAAGACAACCACTGGTAACACAGGTCTTATTAATCAGTTTATTCAAAACTCGGCACTTGATGTGTCATTTGACTCTTCTTCAGCACAAAATGGAGTGATCACATGCTGCCTGCTTCAGTGAAGAGGACTGGGTTCTTATATTGGTGAGCTACGAGGAATATAAACACTACAGCAGAAAGAGATGTTCTCGTAAACAGGGCAAGAGAGGAATCCTAGCAGAAAATTGTTAAAGGTGGAGGGTAATATATTCATCACTCAGTGCACTTGATGCCTGATGCATATTTCGAATATGACAGCTTTGCATTAGAGCCCTTAAACTTCATACATCTGATCATGAGACTCAAGAAGTGCACTGAACTGTCAGTAAAGGAATCGAGAAAGTCGCTCACGTTTTAGGCCAAATCAAAGTGAAAATTACATTTCCTGTGAAAAACACCAATAGATTAATACATTTTGTGATCTGTGTTCTATTGGCTGCAACACCAGGAGTCCAGAACAAAGGCACAAAAACATATTTTTGATTTTTTATTTCACCAACTAAATGCACGTGAGTTCCAACGACGCATACAGTTTGTGATACTGTAACTGCATCACTTCGATCCAAGGCAAGACCAGGTTTGTAGATACGATGTATTTGCAATCTTGTTGAGCTGCAGCTGATAGTCTGTAGTGCACAGATTATTAGTTATTGTATATATATATATATATATATATATATATATATATATATATGTATACAGTTACTGTGACAGAAACAACATGTGGAAGATTGGCACTTTCAGCATCTGATTTGAATCAGTTACCATAAGAATCTAGCAGGTTAAAACAGACATATGTGTGACACTGAAAGCTCTCTCTGACAAATTAATTGTTTGCTGAAATAACTAAATTTTTACCCTCACTTCAAAGATAACTTACACTGTTTTACCATGTGAACTGTTCAAGCTGCAAAATTTCAGCAGGTCTCCACAGACGCATTTTAAAGCTCCACCTGCAGACACCAAACAGCTCAAATGCAGGCACAACAACACTCCTCTGAGGAGCTGCATTCCCTGCTAACAATATTACCTCTTTTCTGCTGCAGAATGATTTCACTCTTTGGTCACACTGAGCAAACACACCCTGAAAATGACCCTTGGATATGTTTCACTGCCAGTGGATTTTCACTACAACCCAATGCAAGCTTGTGTCATCTTTTAGAAAAAGCTTCTTAGGATTAGTCAGACCTCTAACAGTCAGCGTGTTGTTAACATAAAACCATGTCGTATGTGTCAGGCGCTGAAATCACCTTGTGAAAAAACATGGTGTGGTTGCATGCCAGCCGCTGCTACACGGCACGGATAACAAGCACATTTGTATGCCTCTACTTCATCTTAGCAGGACCGGTGCAGCTGGAAGCAATTCTGCTGTAGCTGGTGTGTGTGAACTATGAAGGCTGCGGCTCGCCAACAGCTCTATCTGACCAAATTAAGTGTGTGCCTGCCTCTCTTTCACTCAGGCCGCTGACATCGAATAAATATTTGGGATATATGCCTCTTTGTTCAGGTCACACTGTATAATAACTGTTTCTGCAGACAGTGGCAGCACAGTTGTATGAATTATAAGAACAGCCTCCAGTCAGGTCTGCATGCCTGTATGTCTGCTGATAGGATGACTTCCAATCATCCACGTATTGCAGCCTGGATCATATTAAAAAAAAGAAGAAATTAAAAAAAAAAAACAATTTCAGTGAAGTAGGGAAAAAGTGTTTTATATCTTTATAGTTCATGTATACAATAACAGTGCAATGATGACCAGTTTCAACCCACACAGGTCTTCATCTGCAAGTAAAACTTTATATACCAAATTTATTGAAAATGACTGTTGAGAATTCAAGACTGTATAGTTCAGAGGGGTGTGAGAACAAAATACATTAAAATAATAGGAATTCTAAGTAAATGATTAATAAATATACTTCGATACATAGACAGCCAAAGCCGTATACCTTTTTAAAGCTCATTTGCTTCTTCTGTCTTCACAAATGTCGAAAAACAATACGGTTTCAGTTGTATAGTCAGCTGAATGTGTGTACAGGATTATGAATACAAAGAGCAAAAAACCTTTCATTGTTCACCTCTGATGACATTCATGAAAGCTTAAATGGCAGAATGATGCATTTGTCATTTTATTAGAAAATATTGTTCATTTATCCTTTCAAAAAGAAAAAACTAGAAGGTAAAGAGCTTACAGCTTCTTTGAAAAGGCTCATCCTTTAGTGGATGCAGTGGAGAAACCAACAACACTAACACTAACATAGGCTGAGAATGCCTCCTTGTTAAGCTGGGTAATTTTAAAAACAATGTTTACGTGTGAAATCCACATTCGCCCACACTTGCATTTTCAACTGGCTTTTGTAGACGATTTTTGTCCACTTATTCGTGGCTTAAAAATTTAAAAGCCTCACAAGATTTTCTTCTTCCTCTGTTCCGGTCAGCAAACGACACAACTGTGCTTGAACATCTGGAACAGCTGAGTTAGTCAGGTTAACCTCTGTTTAGTCTATTTCTGCTCTGTGATGAAATCTTTATGATTCCCTCATGACAACACCTTTATCCTCCTGCCATCACAGAGATTAACATTTAAAATGAGCAGATTAGAGGTGACACACGGTTAATTTTAGTGGCACACAACCCCCATCCAGGTCAGTCGGAGGTCAGTTTTTCTTATTCATAATGAAATGAATGATTCTGGAGTTCTTCGCTCTGGAGTTTCACAAAGCCTCAATTTTGGGTGTCTAGATACACGTATTATTGTTAAAAAAAAAAGGCCAAAATGAAGAGAAAGGAATAGTTTTCCACTTTGGCTATTGTGGACATATTCTGAGAGACAAGTGAACAATTCAACCAATACCTCAACTGCTCATCAGGCCTTAATTTCTTTTAATTATTTAACATTTTTAATTAATTTTTTTTAGAGTACCACTAAAACTAAATTAGCTAAGGTGAAATGAGGTTTTGATTGCAGAACTTACAAAATGACTCTGCATTCCAATGGAGGAGTTTTCTTCAACAGATAAGGCTGTGGATAAGAGGGATGTTCTGACTTGACTCCTCCTGATTAAAGCTGGAAAACTTCTCACAGCCCTTTAAACTGTTTGACAGCTTATGCTCTTAATGCCTGAGGAATGCTCACTTGCTTTACAGTTGCGCTTGTTGTAAGTCACGAAGCATGAGAGTATGTGCTAAATGCCAAAACTGTAAACAGCTGCTCGAGCAGGAAACCACCATTAATGTGCAGAGTGAAGATGAGTAGAGACACAACAGCTGGCTGTGCACCGCTGATCAGCCTGAACCTTGCTTAATGCAATTATGGCAAATTTACAAGGTATAACAACTCATGGCCATAGAAATTTCAATTGGACGTATTTTATCATATTAAGAGCGAGGGTATTTAACTTGCTAATTGGATATCAGTTATCATACACAACAACCCCAGTTGCAGACATTATAGTTTTATTAACTTCAATTAGGTGCTTTAAGATCAATAGACAATAACCAGAGCTGCTTATTTAACCAGCGTTTTCTCATTACTCAGATAATTACACAAATCTACCACTGCTTAATTTGACAATATTGACTTAATCACAGAGAGATAAGCTTTCCCAGCACCTCCCTGCCTATCATTCATCTTCTGCCCTCCTGTGAGAGGACTGTGACGGGAAGCACAGGTTTGTAAGGAAACAGAAACACAGCTTGACTCTCTCGTTTAGACAAAACAGGCATTGGTTGGCTCAGGGAAGGGGTCAGGTCCGAGTCTGACTGATTGGGAGCTGAAAATGAGGACTCCTATCAGCAGCAAGTCTAATTAAATCATCTGCAGCAAATCACGGACACAGAGAATTACAAGAGATTACGGCCTCGCCCAGCCCTGCCCAGACCCCCGAGAACAATGGCCTGTAATCTGTCTTAATTCCCCAGCTAATGAACGCAGGGCTTAGAGTCTCATGGCTGCAGCGACAGGGAACAGCAGTTCACATCCACCCGAATATCAAACTGACAGAGACTACAGTAAAAGCAAAGAAGTGGCCATCACACACCACTCCTGGACTGTTAAAATTTACCAAGATCTGCAATTGTCTTTGCCCAAAACCATCTTTCTAAAACTCTCATTTCATATCAACCACTTTTAAAAGCCTATTCCAGCTCCTAGGGAGTAGTAGAAAGAGTAATCGTTTATACAACACCTTTCCCTACCGGGTCTTTTATATTTAATGCAGTCTTTATGGCGGTGTCACTGGTGTGCGGGATGCTCTCCCTGCTGATCTGCCTCACATTAAGGAGACTGAGGCTCAGCATTAAGCCTCACTTAAAGCCACAAAACTTACAGGACAGCACTTCCCCTTTCATTCACTAAGATGACCAGTAAATCTCCCCTCCTTAGTGAGTCTTCCTCTCGCTTTCTGGCCTGCCAGACCCGTTCCTACAGGTTTAACTCGCTGAATAATACATGCACGACTACTGATGTCATACAGCACATACAGTGCGTTCAGTTATAATGAATCATCAGGATACAGTGCATACGTGGGAGTTTGTGTAATTTCCACAGAATATGACACACACAGACAGAACACATCTCTACCGAAGAGTCTATTTTTGAGGTTTTGTAATTTAATTTACTGTTGCTAAGCAAATATATACTCAGCTGCCAGTGTATTTAGTAGCTATCTAAGTTTACTACAATCCTGTCATGAATCCCACCTTCATGAGTGCCAATGTTGACTCAACTTCACTGTGATTTTGGAGCGTTACACTGATTGGTGTTTGCATTTATATTTTTTCCACCACATTTTCATGGGACAGACCGGATACAGTGTTTGAAACAGTATAATGCAAAATCAGAAAGCATTCTTTTTAACAAAAACTGAAGTCAGTCATGAAGTCAGGATTTATTATTTTCTCTTGTATTACTGTAGTTCTAGAAAGGCCTGCCTAATAAACTAGCTGCTCAGTGACTGTTTTTCTCTCACTGTTGGACTCTTGTGATTTTTGAAATTTCTCATTTTTCTCGCGGTGAGTCAAACAACAAACTCAACACATACTATCAGGACAGTCACGTTTCTGGTAGAAGATGAAGACCGAAATATTAGATAAGAAGAAGAATGAAACAGGCACAAAGAAAATTAAAATGTAAGTACATTATTGTATGTGTTTGAGTTTAGTTTTCTTGTTTTGTTAGGTTACCACTTTTGTATCATGTCAGTGATCATGACAAAGAATACACCCACAGAGGGAAGAAAAGCAATAAAAAATTTGGTCAAATGTCACCGGAGGTTCTTCACCACTTTCCAAAGATGACCTATGACTTCAGTCAAGGGGCAGAAGGCACTTGATAATCTACAACCATTTGCAAGAGTGTCTGAAATTTCTGGGATTTGAGAAACACCTGCTAAGTTTAAGAGGGTTCATAAGATGCATTTTTTCCCAATCATCTCAGCCTTAACATACTTTTAAGAAACGAGGCCCTAGTCTCTTTGCATCTACAACATCTAGCTGTTAAACAGCTTTCACCTGCATGTTTTCTGTGCTGTGCTAAACAGAGACATTTTTACTTGGTAGAAAACATACGGCACACTGCAAAATCAGCTTCTCTTTGCACAAGCCGTACATGATCACTTCTAATACACGACAGATGCACAGACATCTGACTCTCTTAACTTTAGCACGAGCCAAAGTAATCATCTCAAAAACACCAAATGTTGTGCCTGATGGAAGCCACGCCGCCTCACTTTTTCCAATCAATGCAGCTGTTTACCTGCTAATCTAACAAGACCATGTGCTGAAGTAAATACGCATCCTGGCTCTGTCCTGCGTCCAGCATCATCAGTGGTATCAGCAATACATGCAGTGTGAGCTACCACTTCTCTCTGGATGAGGATATTATGCCAGGACTCCTCTAATGGACCATGACTGTTCTGTCTCTCCCAATGGCTCCACTTCTGCATGAACGAAGTCTCTCTGAAACACCACCATGATGGAGCACCATGCTGGACAAACGCATTTGCTTAGAGTGGGTGGGTGGTTGGAAATGATCAGGTTGGGGGGGGTCTGGGAACTGGCTTCTTCAAAAGGACTGGTCTCAAAGCCAGTTATGTTGCCCTCAATAAAGCACATAATTCAGAAATGAGAAGATTACTGGATGAGAAGGCAGCGCAGCACAGAAAAAAAAACAGAGAGAGCGAGATTTGCTGGAGGAAAGGAGAGCAGACTGAGGCGAGCCACAGGGGAGATGGCAGCCGTGGGTGCCCTTGAAATTGCCTGACTCATTACTGCAGCAGCACGGCCATGCGTGGTGATGGCAGGCTCAGAGAGAGAGAGAGAGAGCTCTCGGCCAGGCGCTGACAGTCGGAGAATGAGAGACAGCCCTGTTTTTAAACCACCAGAGGAACACTTCAAAGGCTGGTGTGCTCATTCTCCGTTTTCAAACACCATCCTGCTTTACAGCGGAGGCAGACGAGGAAAATGCTAATACGTCTTCATGATTAACCCCCCTGTTTGGGGTCTGATAAGAAAATAATAGCTTGGTTTAAGAATGACGTTAATGGAGGACAGCACACAGGTGCATCAGGGCATACTGAGTGACAGGTCTGTGGGGGTGATTCAAAACCACAGTAATCATTTAATTCTTTCACTGCGTGGGCTTTAGTCAAACTGACACCAGCATCACTGCACAGCTGCCTACTGTTAGTCTTCTTACATACACATTCTAAAATGTCTATAGTCTCTGCAACAAAGTTAAATCCCCAAATATGCATGGCTAACCAGGAGCTGCAGTCGATTTCCCTTCTTATCTGGTCTTACACTAGTGTCAAGTAGAGCGGAAACACATCCCTAGGGCAAGTAGACAGCAGGAAGAGTCTGTCTCGTCCTGCAATACTGTGGTTGCACACAGCCCACTGACAGTCTCCATCATCACAATTAAAGCACAGTGGCTGCTGTGGCTTCCATTTTGTCCTCCGCAGGAGTGGACTGCCAACTTTAAGCCACAGCACTGCGGACATAAGTGCACAGTTTCGTCCAACTTCAAATCAGGATTGCGACGATTCAGACAACCTCTATTTAAGACGGCGCCATACTCTAACCGTAGCGTGACTAAGGGGAGGAACTGCAATCTCATAACCATTAACAAAGTTTTCTAAAAATAAAAGTAATATTTCCCTGAACATTAAGCACATACTTTACAGGTTAAAAGAATAGAGGTTTGTAGATAAGAATGTCTGGCCTCTTGGTTCTAACCTCATTTAATGAGTTCAAAGTAAGACTGACAGGCCAAAAAAATTCATAACAAAACACTAGAGGATTAAAATGATGAGTTGTTTGGCATGAATTTAAAAAAATGAAGATTTTTGTTGCTGATTGTGGTTATGGTTAATAATTTAGTCCTCAGGAAGTTTGAGATAATTTAGCATTAATAGTGCTTTTGCTCTTGTACATTAGGTTTAAATGGTGTTCCATGCCATCTAATATGATTGCTGGAATAAAACCCCTTTTAATCAGAATGCATTAGTTCCCTGTGAAATCTCTTCTCCCTGAAGCAAATGGCAGAGCTGCAGACAAATCCTCCTCGATCCTACCTTAACGTCCTTTCTGTTGAGAAATATGTGCAAGCAAGCAATTATGTGCTGGGTTAATGTTTGCCAGGTGTATGTGCATCACCACGCAATAGTCTGGTGCTGGATGTGTTTGTGCATCACAGATATGACCACAGAAGCGTTTACGGGAAAGGATGCAAATCTGCAGGAGGTAAAGCTTTCAACACAGCAACAAGACTCAGGGCCTGAGGTCAGTGGAGTGACATGCCAGGCTAAGGAGATTATAGCCTGCTGCAAACTAACCAAAGGCTGCTCGTTCCACTAGACACTGGTCATTCAAAAACACTGTCAACCCAAAATTTAGTCAGTTGCATCATGGCACAACAGAAGGGTGCTTTGCCTGAAAATTTTTGGGGACATAGTTATCCAATTAAATCACTGGCTTTGAAAACTGATATGTATTGTAATGTGCAAACACACACTCTGGGTTATGACTGACTATGTTTTTAATGCTTCTATATTTCATCATATTGGGTCATTGTAGGCGTTGGTCCAAATGTCATAGTCTGAGCGTCAGCTATAACTGTTGAAATTTGCTTTCGTCATCCTTGTACCATTAATTGTGAAACACACTAATCACGTGTGCTGTTGTTTGCAGAAAACTGAAGGCGATGGAGAACATGTTGGTGCCAACCTGCTCCTCTAAACAAGGTGAAAGGACAATTTAAACAAAAACAATGCTGTGAAAATAGGCAGTAATTAGGAACCATTATTACGCTGACACCATCAGTGTGGTTTCCAGTTTGTTTCCTCAAAAAACAAAATCATGACTCCCTGCAGAATATTTGCCCATTTTACTCAAACCAAGATGTTCTCCTTTCACTCTCTCCGAGGAGTCACGTCTCTGTAAAAATTTAAAGATGATGGGCTTTAACCTCCAAACAAATGGCAAATAAGAAAGCTACAGAGGAAGACAGTGAAAGCCAGTACTGAATTCAATGTGCCAAATTGTTTAACAATTCAACACAAAGAGGCCAAGCTTTGGCTCTCGACCTAGTAAATCCTTTTCCCCTCATCGACAAACTTTCCCACCATACAAAAACTCCAAGGTTCATTTTAAAGAGGCGACCAAGCTGGCACGACATGCGCCCTTCTGGCTCAGATATTCAAAACACTGCTGCTGATTGCTGCTGCTGCTGCACTTTAACACATCCTCACCATGTTGTTTTGGCATTTAGTTAAGCACTGTCGAGTCTCATGCTAAAAGTGAAGTTTATGCCTGCAGGCGGTAGTCACACACATTTGTTTCTATTTCACACAAAGCCCTGTCTGTTCACTGGAAACAAAAATGAAATAATAGGAAGACTTGTAAGTTGCCTAATGTCACAGGCTATTGCTTACATATGCTCCTTCTTACATAATGAAGAATTCAGAATTTTTAAGTTTAGTTACATTATACATATTCTGCATAAAATATATCCTGTGATCTCAACCGAACCTGACAGAAAATGATTGTAACACCATCTGGTGCCTCGCTGTGATGTTTGTGTTTTTCTGGTAGGGATGAGACGTTATGTAACACACCACCCCACTTGTAGATCTAAAAAGGCGACTATGCCAAGCTCATCATGGGACATGGTTGTTTCTGATGGGGCCACTGTGTACTCATACTCGTTTTCAGTACTGTGGATCTGGGAAGACTCCAAGGCTCCTGCCAGAATACAAAATGCCAGATCGCCGCCTTGAAAAGAGTCCCAAGCAGAGGGACAAGTTGGTGTCCAAGAAAACAGAAACATCTTTGCTGGGCCTAATTACTTCTGCTTCAAGATTACACAGTTTTGACCTTTCTCAAGCTTCCAGCACAGGGCCTGATTGGAAATTGAGGACAGCGTTGCATTCTACAGTGTTTTTAATTATAATGGATGCAGAACACAGGAGGGAACAACTGTAGTTCTTTATTACCCACAAACTGCCTGACTGCCTGTTTACATGTGTATTTAATTGAATTAACTGCACTTGTTAATTCCATATTTAAATCTTTAATTTACTCTTCATAAGCACCTCAGTGGTACAAAGTAGTTATAATCCAATTAAAACAGTTTCGCAGTTAAAGGGGAACTCCACATCAAAGTCAGTGTACAGGTCTTGAGGCACATGTGGAAAAAAATCAACTTGTGGCACCAGAGGGAGCTGAGCAAAGTCTAATAAATTTCCAGAAGCGATGTCACTTGAGTCAGAGTTGGTTAGAGCTGAAGACGGTTTGAAAAATATTTTTAAAAAAATATGAGGGTGTGGAGTTAGAAAGAAGGGAACTTACCGGTCCTATATAGCTCGCGCCTCATCTCTGCTTCAGGTAAGTGGCTTGAGGACACATTAGCTGCTGCTAACATTACACACCAGAATCTCCCTCTGAATTGCATATAATTTTTATTAAATGAAATGTTTTCAAATAAGTATAAGAGGTTAGCATCATGAATAGTCAACAGCTGAGTCTCACTGATGTAAGTATAGTGAAGTCACACTTGAAGTTGCTATCAAATATAAACACACAACAAACATCAAACTCATCGTTACCAATAATAAAATCTGTGAAAACAAAGGCACAGATTTCATTAGTATGACATCCAAATGTGTCTGAGTGTTGGTCTGAGCTGCGATAAGAGTGTAAACCCTTAAAAATCTCACAGCTGAGTGTTAACCATCAGTTCCTTATCAGAAGCTTCACTGGGCTGTCTGTCAAGAAAACAGAAAACCTAACGTGTACGTTACATAGTGTAGACATGAGAATTGAGACAGACTGCATAATAGTAGACTGGAATGTGTTGCTATGCATACTGGAGCAAAGAAGGAAGAGGATTAGGAGCTTTGTTTCACAGTTATTGGATTTTGGCTCTGTGGGAATGGAATTATCCAAACAGTGAGCGGAAAGCAAACACTGAACTATTTCTGTTAATGTGGAAAACATGACTCAGAGTAAACACATGGGAAACATTAGCAGAAGATTTGTATGGAAGTTCATATCTTCACAGTCACTGCCAAATTACTGGTAAGCATCCTGAATTTAAAATAAAAATGAATCATTGAGAAATTTAGCAGTTGTTTGTTTTTTTTTAACTTATTTCAACAAAGGCTTTGCATCTGCTTGTACATTTAAATATAATCTCTTGCTGAGTCAAGGTCTTTGCTCTCAAACAAACCAAATCTGGGTAAATTTTTAAGTACTGTGGGGACAAGTTGAAAGTTTAGAGATGACAAGAGAAATGGCTTCACATGCAACACAGGACTACTGCATGTCATCCAATGACATCCAACAGTAAAACACGGCCCATCACTAGCATGTGTATGTTGTTGATCTTTTCGTGAAATTTTTAAGGATGTAAAATTTCTATTTAATTTTTCATCTCATTTTAGAACTGAGAGCAGTCAGGTGATGTAACCTTTATTTCACCAAGTAAGAGTCCAAATTTTAATTTACAGTGAGACCTGATCAAAGCAGCTGTATGGCATGAAAATGCAAACAAAGACACCAGCAATATGAAACAAAGAAATATGGCAAATATCATGCATACTGTATGAAAGTTTCCCCAAGCAAACAACACACATTTATTAAAAAAGTCCAAAGTTCAGAAGTTAAAAGTACTAAGATTCCATTAACATCAAAATCTTTGATGCATATAATTCCCTTGAATTCACTTAAGATAACTCTGTCCTTCAGATTCAAGTTCTTTTGCCAGTCATTTTGGGCAGCAGGGGCTGCATACCTAAACATCTTTTACCGACTTCAGTGGGCACCAAAGAGATGAATCCACTGACCTCTGATCATAGCGAGAGCTACAAACTGGAATCTCATTATGATCTGAGGTCAGTGAACCCTGGAGACATCTGGGAAAAGCAAATCGGATAGGTCTCATTCCTCAGCACCTATTACACCTGTCGTACTCACGAGCAAAGAAAAAAAATCCCCAAACTGCTTTAATGGAGCTGCTCTGTGGCAGCACAGGATTTACTGCTGGACTGTCTGTGAAGCTCCCATGGGGTGACTGAGTGCAACTTCCTGAACGTGATGCAGAGTGCTGATGGGTTTTAAGAAAATGTCAGCCTCGCTCTCACTAATGAGCTGTCAGAGTGTGTGTGCCAGAACTGACCTGTATCTCCTCGTAAGCGTCGTCAATGGTGGTCACTTGGTGCTGCTCGTGTAGCGCCGGCTCGTCACAGAAGAAGCACACCAGACTTTTGTCCGTGAGGCAGAAGAGCTTGACTTTCTCGTGGTCCTTGCAGGGGTAGGAGCTCCTCTGAGCGTTGAGGATGGCGTCCAGTGGGAAGGCAGAATAGCGCTCCACAATGTTGGACAACTTGAGACTTGGTGAAAGGAGTGGATCGGTGAAGGTCCTCCGGCACTCGGGACAGTCCCGTGTTCCGTGAGGCTCTTGCCTGCTCCAGTGCTCGGTGATGCACTTTCTGCAGAAGTAGTGCTCGCAGCCAAAGCTTACGGGGTCTTGATATATGCTTAGGCAAATGGAACAGAGGAGCTCGTCCTTCAGACAGCAAGCCATTTGCAAAAACAGAGACAGAGCGGCATCTAAGAGAGCAATGTTCTGGAGCTATGTACGCGTGGTTTAATCTGTAAGAGAAGGGTTCACTGCATGTGGGAGTTCATAGACAAGACCTTCGGGAATCTTGGGATTTCACGATATTGTCTCTGTTGAGAAACAATAAACACAGTCAATAAGCAACAATAACATGCCTCACATCTTAAACAGAGAACAGCATTCTCTAATACATTTATGACAAAGACATCGCTCAGAGAAGCCGTTTTTTCCCTTCTGGTCACACATTAACCAAATGACCAATAAGAACCTATTTAATATTTAATCTTACTCGTGAGAGCATCCAGAGAGCTGTCATAACTGGACCTCATTTCACATTGATAACACTGGCTGAACATTGGTTTGAAACTACAGCTGCAACAATTAGTTGAGCAGAATAGAAAACGAATTGATTTTCAGCAGAAATGCACAAAGCAGCCCAGTTTTGAATTTCACAAATTTGGATATTTGCTTTATTACCCCCAATCTCTCATGACAATACATGGTATATCGTTGAGTGATGCACTGAAAAACAAATCTTGCAATTTGAACAAGCCCAAACAACTAATCCATCAACCGAGAAAATAACAAGCAGTTAATTACTGCATTGTTTGAAAACAGATTTATTTAGAGATTGTCAATCAAATCACTAAAAAAAAAAACAATACATTTTGATAGTGGACAGAACTTCCAAAACACCCCCTTTAGTAATGTAGCAACAGCATTTAATTCCATTATAATGTCATTTAATACAGCTGTCACACGAGAACAGCTGCAATTTGCTTTCACTTTATTAGTTTCCCTCTCACCTGAGGAAACACCCTAACATTATATTCAAGCTTCAATCAAATTACACTTTGCTACATGCCTTTCCTGGCTTTTTGAGAGGAGTATTTCAATTTCTACTGCTGTCTGCATCAGCCACCTAAGGAACCAACAAGGCAAACACCTGCAGCAGTATTATCTCCGCTGCTGTCTAACTCCTCCCCGGCGTTAACAAGCCTCTCTTTCAATTTCCCTCATGAGGCAGGTTTCAACAGCCCGGACTGAGCTTTTTCATTCTTAGCATGTACCACAAACCATCAGGCTAGCACGTGTAGCTTAGCACACACACTATTTAACCGGCTTTATCCACCTCGCGTGCTAGCTGGATTTGTAAACATAACCGACAAGGACCACGGCACCGCCGACCAACACAGGGAAGATGAGAGGAGGCAGGCACACAAAAGAGGCATAACACTAGTTTAATAAGTCACGTATCAAAAAGGCGTATTCAGGAGTGGTGAGCGAGAGATAAAGGTAACTTAATGTGACAGTACTTTAAAGCAGCCGTGGGTAAAAACGGAGGAGAAAAAGCCTCAACTCACCAGCTTCTTCACGGCGACATCAGCGGCTCCAATGCAAGTGTCTTTCAGGAAGGAGAGCAACACACAGCGGCAACAGATGCTACCAACTGTGTCGACCGACGGGGGGATTTTTCATTCATAGTTTCACGAGATCAAGGCAATTCGTTTATAAATGCAATGCAGAGATGAACACCAGACAGTGTAGATTTTATCTGACGATTTAAGTGATTTTTTGAGCCAGTGTGAGTCTTGAAACGTAACAATGTAAAGTTGAACCCCCTCAAATATAATGGAGTGGCTCAGACTTCCTCTCTCCCGTTCCTCCCGCTGCTTAGCTACCGTGGTTACAACAAATACACTAATATACAAGAAAATTGTCGTATTTCCTGTAGTTAATTATTTACCAACAATAATAGGGTTATAAATTCCCATTAAAACTGACTGTCACTGCGCAGTGAGGACCTTTTAATGAGCCAAACGAGTGTCACCGGCTGCAGTGTCCGCCTTCAACCGGTAGGTGTCAGGAGCGTCCACACAGAGAAACATCCCCCAATAAAGGTAATGTGGTGGAAGGAGCACGTCTATGGATTGATTCATTAAACTTATCTACTAATGTTATTGTGAAGTTTTGGGGAACTCGCAGGGCAGTATACACTGTAGTGGTTTGTGTATTAAAGATGAATTCAACAGTTCGTGTCAGCTCAGAGTATTCGTCATGAGGGGTAGTCCTACTTAACCAACACCTTTTACATTGAGTGAGGGAAATAACCCTCCTAAGGTCATGAAGCTGTGGTGGCCAGTGTTACACAGTAAATGTATTGTGAGGAGAGGTTGGTATTTATGATTTGCATTTGTACTTCTGGACCTTTGGGGCTTACCAGGAAAGTCCACATACTTCAGCTTCTGCTTTATTGATTCTGACTGTTCTTTTGTTTTACCAGTTTCATGTGAGTCACACAAAAACTCAGATGGATTAATGCACATCTACTATTGTGTGTTTTGTTGCATATGTGACACCAGTTAGAGTCATACATGTTAAGTGGCTTGCTTACAACAAATGTACCATCAATGATTTGACAAAAATGAGTGCATTTATTTGATATACTCAAGTATTTCATTTTTATGCTACTTTACTTTGACTCTGCTATTTCAAAACAAAAAACAAGAGGCTACTTTTTACTCCACTCATAATGCATTGATATAAATACATGTACAGAGGCAATTTAAATGCTCTTTACACAGTTTTGGTAATCTAATGCAATTACAGTAACAAAGACAAACACAGATAGATTCCTTTCTGCTCTATTACTTTTAAAAATGCTTTTTACTCTTAACACATCTGTCCCTTTAAAAGACTTTATGATTGGAGAACTTATGATAGAGTACTCTTTATATTTTAATGAGTAAAACATTTACTAAGTTAAAGGCATTATGGAGGATGTTTTTTTTTGTTTGTTTAATTTGTCCGATTCACATAAAATGAATATACCGACCTTTAGTGGACTTGTATGTATGGTTTCTTAAAAAAAATAAAAAATAAAAAAAAATAACTGTGGACATGGCAGGACCTGAAAAACATCAGCCAATCAACGCGCTCGGACCGAGGCGTTTGGTTCGCTCCCTTTCCTGTCAATCAAAAATCTTCCGACTCAGGCCTAGTTACGTAGATTACGTACGCCTTGGACTTACGTGTTTTCTGTATGTGTTGCTTTGGTATAGCTTCGTAGTTAGCTGGCGACTTGTTTTGCTCATCTTTTTTTACATAATGGCAGATAAAGATCCAGGGGGACCCAGCCATAAAAGAAAACTTCACGAGTCCTACGCAAGTTTCTGGAGGGGGGGCGTTTCTTCGTAAATGTTAAGAGGGGGATGAGAGAGAGGTTGTATGTGCGCATGCGCATGCTACGTTCAAAGTCGTAGGAAATTAAATCTCCTCTAATGCCTTTAATCTATCAGCAGACCTTAAAGCTGCTGTCCGGAGTTTGAATCGCAGCGTCTCCCAAAACGCTGTTGGTCCCACCCTCCCTCCCTCCCTCCCTCCCTCCGATTTCGCCCCTTTATTTGTGCACGCGCGCAGTACATGAGAGAAGTGCCCGGAGTGCTGCAGCATCTTGCCTGTTTTGCTGTTTTCCCCTCTTCTGCATTTAGTACCTTTAGTAAATAATAAAGGAATTACGTTAGAATGCTGTATTGAGTCTAACTTGTCCTAATACCAAAATAACATGAATCTGCTAGGACGAACGAGTAAAGTTTCAATATGTGATTACACTCGTGTATCCCTCTCGATGACGTTGTTTATCAAACTTAGTGCATTTACGCGTGTATATGTGTTAGATTGTTTATTTATTTCTATCTAGAGTTCAGAATTGCATGACTCCTCTGACGAAGAGTATGTCCCAGACGCCCCAACATCTTCCTCCAGAGGTCGGGCATCTAAACGAAGCCGTCAGGCGGGCTATGGAGGCCGTGGTCGGGGAGCGAGGCGAGCACCCCGACCACAGCATCTAAACGAAGCCCGCAGGCGGGCTATGGAGGCCGTGGTCGGGGAGCGACGCGAGCACCCCGAGCCAAAAAACGTCCTGCAGTCTCTTGGCCTGACAAGCCGTGGGATTGGTAACTTTTCTGGAAGTTGCTGATCCCTGATGCTCTCTCCTCCACAAGCAAAACAAATGTGCGCGCGGTTGCGTAGTGCGTAGCTCGCCCACCTCTGCATGGGCTTGCTTGCTGTGCGCGTAACCGTTGATTGACAGCATGACAAAGCTGAAGCTCGAACTTGATTGGTCGGCAGCAACCGGCGCTTTTTGGAATAACATGGGGGTCTATGAGAGGAAGGCGGAGCTCAGGAATAAATTTTCATATCGCGTTATACTAACTTTATATTATAGTATCGAACTAGACTAACACATTTAAGCTTTGTTAAAAAATGATACATAAATTGAAAACAAACGGAAACTCCGGACAGCAGCTTTAATGTCTTACATTCATCGGGTTTTTCATAAAATGTCAGATAAGCCAGTACATGATTCATCGAAAAAGACACAATAAATGTCAAAAAAGCTCAGTTTTTTAGCCCACTGTTGACATGTTGAACTTCAGTTGCAGTTACTCTGCTTGGAGCTTTGAGTTTAAACAGCTGCTTTACTGTAAATTACCTTGGAACTGGTTACTTTAAAGCAACTGCAAAACATTCAGATATAAAGTAGGAATTGTTTGTTTGTATAATTCATCAGAGCAGCAAAAAAATCTGTTGTCTTCACTTGGGTATTTTGTCAGAAAGTTCAAAAATGGAGGTTACTTGTGACTGAGAACAGGTGGTGCGCAGGCAGCCCTAGAAAGCCCAGCAGCAGATTGGACTGCATAATTGTGAGCAAAATCAGCAACAAACAGGCGTGAAACAACAGCACGGATAGCTTCAGAGATCAATGAGAATTACCGGGTACAACTCAGTCCACAGACCATTCACAATAGGATCAAGGAGTGTGGCTACAGAGGGAGAGCGACACTCACAGCTCAAAGAATAGGACAGCTTGGATTAAATTTGCAAGCAAACATGCACAGAAAGACAGCGGCTTTTGGAGACGTGCGTTATTTTTGAATGAGTCCAAATTCAATTTACATGGATCTGATGGCAGAAACATTGTGTGGAGGAAGACTAGGGGAATAATTCCAACCAGGTGGAGGTGAGAATGTCACTGTCTGATGCTGTTTTTCTTACATTGATGTTGATCAGCTCATTTTATTGAAGGAATAAGGACCTCAGGAAGCGTAAAGTGTATGAAAATCTTGGTGTTTGAATACTTTTTAGGACCTCTGTAACAAATAAGAGTAGCCATAATCCTTTCACACAAAATAGACATTCTTTGTTAATTATATGCAACTTTGTCATTTCAAAAATAAGTACACAAATTGCATATTTTACAAAACCAGCTGTCTATATTTTATATGGGACAAGTTGGAGGTTGAAATAACAAATTTGACGCTTGTTGTTATAATCATTGCAGACAACAAGTTATATTTATGTTCCTTTTTATTTTTTTCTTGTTTGGTAAGCACTAAAGGTAAGACAGTATTTACATCTTTATATACAGCATTTTATATACACATATTAACATGTAAAGTAACAGTTAATGACTTTGATATGGGAACAGAAGAACTGTGCCTGTCTGTTGTCCTCATTAAATTTGCCACACCTACAGTGTAAGTGCATTTTGTTAGCTTAGCCAGATTGTTTTCAGTCGTGTACTATGGCAAAGATTTTTTTTGAAATTGTCAGTCTTACATGCAGATGACTCTTCATGTACTGTAGCTTTCACTCTCCTGTACAGACATCACTGACTGTTTCCCAGCTTCTTGCTGTGGGTTGCCAAAGGACTCCTCCTCTCCATAAGGGAGCCTGTAGTCTGGTTGTATCAAGTCTGAAGGCACGATGGACGGTGCCCCACAAGACCCACCACCTATGTGCAAAGTGATGTTGACGTTGAACTGGGGGCTGGTTGTCACGGGGCTGATGATCTGTGGGCTGGTGGGCTGAGAGGAGGGCTGTGTGGGGATGCTGGGCTGGGGAGGGATGGGCTCCATGTGGGAGAGTAGAGTCATGGGCTCTGACAGCACAGACTGTGGATTGTCAAGAGCTAAAGTGGATTGTAAAGGGCTGATGGACTCGTGGCTGCTGTAGCCATCTGTTCTAGTTAAAGTTTCAGTATTGTTGCTGCACTGACTGTGGTCACTGCTGGCTTCCCCTTTTTCCAGCAGACACTGTTGTTCTGGTGAAGCAACTGTGAACGAAGTCACCTGAGATTCCCCCAAATAACTCTGAGACTGGCTGATCTGCAGTAGACACAAAAAGAAAGTTAAGTTTATGTGTTTTATGTAGCCACAACTACAAGGATGTGCCATCTCATGCAATCTAATACAACAGGTTTGCCAACATGTCTGTTTTAATGATGCTGGAATATTCCGTTTTTGCTGATGCTGTCATAGAGGTGCAAATTTAGTTAGTAGTTTTAGCACTGTTGATAGTTAATGAATGTTGTTGCGCTACGCTACATTATTTTCAAGTGGCAATCCATGTATGTGAATAGAAATGACAAAAAAATCAACTGTTCTCAATATAAAAATAATAGTCCAGTTTAACTCATTACTAAAACTATTGTTGAATTTAAACATTTCCAACAGTGTCACCAGAAACTGAACAAGTTGTAGAGGTGTACCTTATAGAATAAAGTGTGTATTCAGTCACAAAGACAAAAAGCCAAGCCTCACCTTCTCAGCACTCTCACAGTTTCCATTTGCATCTACTTTAGCCTGTAGCCTTTTAGCATCTGGGAAGAAAGCAACAGCAGGCATTCAGAAACCGTAAGTAAGCCAGTGAAAGTGTGAAGAGTTGCTGCTAAAGATGCTGAGAAATAACGGTCAGTATCATTCTGTATTTTAACATGAAGATGAATATAATGTAGATAGAAATATAGCTTTTTCACGAAACAAGAGTTACCTTTCTTCCGCATTTGCCTACAAATGAACAACAGCATGAGGGCGATTAAAAACAAAAGGAATCCAGTGACACCAGCAATGACTGCAGCTAAGAGAGAAGTAAACACAGACACAACTCAGAAAGAGAGACATTTTGAAACACTTCAGTTTCCTTATGATGGCTGCTTAGAAACGCTGAGTTAGTCAGGTACTGTACCCAGTTCGCTGCCGGGTTCTGTGGTTGGCTGCGGGCTTTTTGTTGCAATGCTGAACTTGTCCTCTGAAACAGGAGGTGAGGCAGACTGTGTGGAGTCTCTCGGTCCACGTGGAGCCGTCAGTTCTGTTGCAACTGTGCTCATAACTGTACTTGCGGTCGTGAACACAGTCTTGAAATGTTTTGTTGAGGTCTGCCATTCGCATACAGTGTCTGAGGTAGCATTGCCTTTGTGAACAACAGTCCCTCCATCACAGCTGGAGAGAATGAAGAAAGAGATCAGTGATTTGAGTTCCTAACCACGGTGTGTAAATGTGACTCTCCTTCACTTACTTAGTATGAGGCTGACAGCGGTCAGTGGAGGAGACAGAGTCAGAGAAGGTCCCACTGGGGCACCGTTCACACCTCACATCTGAGTCTGCTGCGCCTGACAACAAGTAACATAAGCAAATGTTTCACAATCACATTTCATTTTATGACATGCACTTATGACTGTATTTAACATGTTTTACTTCTGATTGGGCCATGATTAAGTTTTACTAAATGTTTTCTGTCACCAAAATCAAAGATATAATATAGTTAGCGCTAGATTGATAGCTGGGTGTGAACTGGCCTTTACATTGGGGTTCATAGTATTTAATTCTACTGTTTTTGCAATATTTGTAGGTAAGCAAGATAAATGGTTCATTCAGAATTTTAAAATAAAATATCTAATGATCACATGTAAACATAAAATCTGTACCTGGCCTAGTTACTCCATAGCCAGCTGGGCATGATTTGTACTTTCGACATTCTGCACAGTACAGATCATCAAATCCCATGATGCAGTACCGGCCTGGCTGGCATATACACATGGACTTTGTTGTTGAGGAGCATTTCTGGGCGTCCTGCAAACCTTTGCCTGGTTAAATCCAATAAAGAGGCGTTAAAAAAAAAACAATAAATCGATAAATATAAAATAATAACAAGGAGATTTGCAGTTCATATACTGACTTGATTTGCATTTGAGACAGGAGAAGCAGTTTTGAGCATAGTTCCAGCTCTCCATGTACTGGCTTTGTGGACATTGTTCACACACACTGTCAGTAGTTTCAGTGCACTCTTCTTTCTGTCGGTGCCCTGTAATGACATCCAGTTGATTAATATACATTCACTTATACAATGCAGTGTCTAATATAAATGAGTCCACAATGTAAAAAACATTTTAAATGTATTTTTAGACAGCACGTCAGCATTGTATTTCCACAATTTTAAATTACAGTATTTCTCATGGTTTCACTTCATATTCCCGGTTATAAGATTCGGATTCAGACAACTTTATTTGTCCCCAGGGGGCAATTAAAAGGCACGTAGAGCAGGCAGTGTAACAATGGCATAATAAAGAGAGGGATAAATATATATACAAATCTAGCAAGTAATATAAGAATACAAAATAAAAAAGAGAGAAATAAGACAAAAACACAGCTTAGTAACATACTAGTGCAAATATGTCATACATAGTGTAAATATGAATGAAAGTAGGTGCAATATGGCAATGAGGTCGATACAAGAATATATCATACATTTCATTATATTATAACCATTCCAAAATAAAATGGTGATGCATGAGATGTAGAGTTATTATACACTCTGTGCTGGAGTGCGTAAAAGAGGTTGCGGTTTTGGCATTAAATACACACTGGCTGCTACGCTTACACACTCAATAGAGAAGTGGGACGTAAAGCAATTAACTCCACACTGAGTGGGAGAGAGATCAGATTAGCAGGCACATGAGATCAAGTGATTGCTTTAGGAGAACAGAGCTGCTGAAAACACTTCCAAGTAAAACTGCATTCATGCGCTTCACGACCCAGATTACTGTTTTAAAAGCAGGTACTTTTCAAAGCCAAAACACGGCATCGTGCAGAAACTACAGCACTACCTTTCATGCCAACCGCTCAAGAGAAATAAACAAAGTAAAATCAAGAAAAGAAATTCTTGTGTGAAATCCACAATTGAACTGTAGAAAGAAATTTATTCCAAAAAATGAGATTGAAAATCAGATGGAACTGTGCAGCAGAAGATTTGTGCCATTAGTATTACCGAAGATCTAATCTACAGCACTAGCTAAAGCTTTCCTTTCTGGGCCATGGAGTAGTTTTGGGGTTATAGGTTGTATTACAAAAAACACTGTCCATTGTGTGGTATTTCCTCACCGTGTGGAGCTGATATTGGAAGCTCTTCAAGTGAAAGCAGCAGTGTTACCCAAAACAGTGCTACTTTTAACACAATGATGACATTCTTAAAACCTTCTCTCTTTTCACGCATAAAATAAAATATGGACTACTGTTTAGTAGTCTATAAGTTATGTAGCAAAAAAAAGAATAATGCTAAAACAATAAAATCAGGGCTGCACAGTGGCGTAGTGGTTAGCACTTTTGCCTTGCAGCAAGAAGATCCCCGGTTCATGTCCCGGCCTGGGATCTTTCTGCATGGAGTTTGCATGTTCTCCCTGTGCATGCGTGGGTTTTCTCCGGGTACTCCGGCTTCCTCCCGCAGTCCAAAACATGCTGAGGTTAATTGATTATTCTAAATTGCCCGTAGGTGTGAATGTAAGTGTGATTGTTTGTCTGTATATGTAGCCCTGCGACAGACTTCCTTATGTCCCCTGCCTTCGCCCGAGTCAGCTGGGATAGGCTCCAGCACCCCCCGCGACCCTAGTGAGGATAAAGCGGTGTATAGAGAATGGATGGATGGAGAATAAAATCAGATTGATCTTACATTTTTCCTAATTGCTCTTGTAATAAAGTAGCACTTTGCTTCAACACAAAGGAAATGTATCTTCATTTCCATGTTATTTGCATGTCTCCTCAGGAGGGCTGAACAGTTAATTGAAATATTATCAAATTCCTGACATGGCCCACTTCAATAACCAAATCACAGGAGCTGCAGTTTTTGGAGAAAGGTAAAATGTGTCATGACATCATATTATAAATAAACTGTGGTGTTACAGAATATGTCTGCTCATAGGGGACAGGCTTCTGTGGTACTAGACATCACATTATAATAATTTATTTCAGTGGAAAAGAAATTAAAAATTGACCATTCACACTTCTGATTCATATCGCAATTGCAACGTCTCAATATAATCAAAATGTTTTTTCTTATATTGCTGAGCCGTACTCCTCGGTTGGTAACAATGTAGAACTTTTGCCTCATACTTGCAGCTTGAGTCCCATCTTTAGCACTATATCATGCATTTAATGTCTGTGCTTGTGTAAGACTTTTCTTATGTCTTAAAACAAGTCACCAGGCCGAAATAGCACATTCAGCCATCTCATGGATCAAAGAGGAGCTTAATTAACTGGTTAACTGTAGCTGATAAAATCTGAAAGTAACTGTTATCACATACGGAGAGGTGATAAATTAAACCCACGCGGTGAGGTAATCTGATGGTTCTGTAATGCCGTGGGGAGTGTCAATCAAAATCAATGTAAAGTTGGTCTGAGCGAGCCCCTTTATCATATGATGAAACGTTTCCATCCTGATGTCAGTGGTCTCTTTTAAGACGATAATCACAGGGCGAGTTAAAATGAAAGCATGTTGCAGTCACCAGATCTCAGCCCAACTGAATACCTTTAGGACATTCTGATGCTCATCTTTCTTTTTTTCTAATTTAAGGTGGTAGAGAGAGAAATTGTTGTTGATTGGTTGTTGTTGTTTTTTAACTTCATCTTTTCTCTACAAAGACAGATTCTTAAGATGAGCACCGACTTTAAGTATATCTTCACCCCAAAACCAGCAAGTTCAGTTTGTCCTCATCTAACTGGGGAAAATTTTGAAACATGTAGCTTCTAATTTGTTTAGTACACTATCCCAAAGGATCTACTGAGCTTTAAATATTTGATGACAGAATTATACACTACCAGTCAAAGGTTTGGACACACCTTCTCATTAAATGTTTTTTTTTTATTTTTGTAACTATTTACATTGTAGATTCTCACTGAAGGCATCAAATCTATGAATGAACACATATGGAATTATGTAGTAAACAAAAAAGTGTGAAATAAGTCAAAACATGTTTTATATTTTAGATTCTTCAAAATAGCCACCCTTTGCTTTGGTTGCACACTCTTGGCATTTTCTGGATGAGCTTTATGAGGTAGTCATCTGAGATGATTTTCCAACAGTTTTGAAGGAGTTCCCAGAGATGCTGAGCACTTGTTGACCGTTTTGACTTCACTCTGCAGTCCATCTCATCCCAAACCATCTCAGCTGTTTTTGGTCAGGTGACTGTGGAGACCTGGGGCCTCATTTATAAAGCTTGCGTACGCACAAAACAGGGCTAGAAAGTGGCGTACGCCACTTTCTACGCAAAGGTTGTGATTTATAAAAACAAACTTGGCGTGAGAATGTGCGCACCGGTTCGCCAGCCTTGATTCTTGATGCTTCCTTACGCATAAAACAGGGCGTAAATCACAAACTTTGCGTAGTAAGTGGCGTACGCTGTGTTCGTTGTGATTTCTAAAACAAACTTGGCGTGAGAATGTGCGCACAGGTGCGCCAACTTTGATGCTTGCTTAAGCACATTTTGGAGACAGAGGGAACAGCAGTGCCGGAGGGTGAAGTGGCGAATTGAAACCAGATTGATGTCAAACCTTTATTGTTATCATATATTAGACTTGTAGAGCTGGACAATCATAAACCCTCATTGTTGTAGATGTTCATATAGTGCGTCATTCGGCCGACGACTGTATTTGCAGAACTATGTTCATATATCAACAGGGGCGGATTGAACGTTATTTCATTCGGTCGTTTGACCGAAGGGCCGGTCCACATCTGGGGCCGGTGCGGTGATCTTTATTAAATAATTTTGTTTACTGATCACCCGGCGCCCGTATGGCTCATCGGGGAAAGCAGAAGACCCATTTGCAGGGGTGGTCTCCGACGCAGTGGCCCGGCTTCGATTCCTGCCCGCGGCACTTTTATGCATGTCTTCTCCCCATTTCCTGTCACTCTTCACTGCAACTATTACAGTAAAAAGGCAAAAAAAAAGTAAAGAATTTTGTTTATTTATCCATATGCGGCCGAATGGGATGAGCGTCCAACCATTAATCAGCCCTGTACAGGCACACATGCTTCACACCACAACTCCCGAGTGAAGATGAATTTGTCTATGTGAACCGAAAAAATGTACATTCAATCAGTTTACAAATTATTTGTACATCGGACATGATCATAACAAATTTAGTGGCAGGGTGGCCTGGGTCAACACATGATTCATTCATCCTGACGCACAGCAGTGAAAAGACTGCCGGCCAGCGCTGCATGAAATGCCGTGGATCAGCAGCTTATTTATATACAGATACATTCATGAGTTACTTTGCATTGACCATTCATGGTAAAATGTGGGTGTGTTGTGGGCGGAATGTGAGGTGGATCCACCTGTGCAATCTTCCAGCTGGTGTGTGATTTATAAAGAAATTTCATGCAGCTGTGCTTACGCAAAGTTTTATAAATCAGGGGTGAGGGGCATATGCCCTTTTCGTATTTTCGGCGTACGCAAACTTTAGTATGGATCCTACGCAATGTTTTATAAATGAGGCCCCAGGTCATCTGACACAGTGTTTGGTTGTGTTTGTCATTTTCCTGTTGGATAATAAATGATGGTCCAACTAAATGCAATGCGGATGGGATGGTAGCCATGCTGGTTCAGTGTGCCTTCAATTTGGAATAAATCCCCAACAGTGTCACCAACAAAGCACCCCCACACCATCACACCTCCTCCTCCATGTTTCACGGTGGGAGCCATGCATATCGAGACCATCCGTTCACCTTTTCTGTGTCGCACAAAGACACGGCGGGTGGAACCAGAGATCTCTCATTTGGACTCATTAGACCAAAGCACATATTTCCTCTGGTCTAATGTCCATTCCTTGTGTTCCTTGACTCAAACAAATCTCTTCTGTTTGTTGCTTTTCCTTAGTAGTGGTTTTTTAGCAGCTATTTGACTACCTCGTGAAGCTCATTGAGGGAATGCCAAGAGTGTGCAAAGCAGTAATCAAAGCAAAGGGTGACCATTTTGATGAATCTAGAACATAAAACATGTTTTGATTTATTTCATACTTTCTTGCTTACTACATAATTCAGTATGTATTCATTCATAGATTGGATGCCTTCAGTGAGAATCTGCAATCTAAATAGTCATGAAAATAAAGAAAAAACAATAAATGAGAAGTTGTGTCCAAACCTTTGACTGGTAGTGTGCATATATGTATGTATATTTGCATGTCATCTGCATAGATTTGCTGGAAAAATTTAAATTTGAAATAGTTTCAGTCAGTGGGAGTATGTAAAGATTAAACAACTGAGGCCTGAGAATCCACATGGTTTTGAGAGACTTCTAATGTGAAGCTACCAAATGAAACAAATTAGCTTCTGTCTTTAAATTAGGACATTAGATGTTAGATCTGCAACTGTGAAAGTGAGCAAAGTGAATGACGCAAAACTCTCTGTGCATGTGCCTCTATCAGTTGAAGCTAAACTGTCTGTTGTGTTTATGGACAAATAACTGTGCTGAAATTTCAAAAATAGCCTAATGTTCCGACATTGTTCTGCAGGCTAAAAAAAGCTTGTGTAACCTGTAACCGCATCTTTTTCATGCATGAGGGGTTTTTCTATTAGTTGGTATGAGATGCAGTATAGTGTGCAACAGAGCTACTGCAATTTATCAGTACTTTTCTGCTTATACACCAATAGTGTTACTGTGTGGAAACAGCTAATATCTGCCTAACTGATGTATCAACCTTCCTCTACTTTAAACCTTTCTATGGTGAATAATGCGTACACTGGTATGTACTCGCTTTGTGCTCCTTGCTTCTCCGGATATAACAAGAAAATATCAGGTTGTAAATGTTTTAAGCTGCAATAAGCGCGTGCTCATCTTCTTTCACACCTCCACACCCAAACTCTTATCACCATGTTTCAAAACCTGTGTCATCACAAGTCACCTTTTATTCCATACTGAGACAGATTTCAGTATTGTATATACCTGAGTATTGTGTGACACTACGTAGTATAATGGAATTTTTGAAAAATGTCAGTCCTTGCTGTGCTTGTAGAGTAGCTCTTACCAGGGGGGCACTTCTTGCAGCACAGGTTAGAACCATCAGGCAAGTATTCTGTTGTTTTGTTGCGGCAGTTTCCATCTGAGTCTGCCTGATAGGGCTGAGAGCAGACCTACGGGAAATAGAGACAGATCTTCAGAGCAACTCATATTCTGATGCTCACATGCAGACAGTTGGTAACATAAAAGTCCTTCATTGTAACCCTTTGACACAGTAGCAGATAGGCAGGTAAATCTAGTAATTTTGAAATTACTTGGGCGGAAGGCATTTGAAGCCCACTTTTGTATCTGACAGACATTTTTCCAGTAAATTCTCTGAGGCAGACCATAAGCTTCAACTTTAGCCAACTGACTAGTGAGGATAGTAATTTGAAAATTGACAATTTAGTCACTTGCTGAAGAAAGAAACAACAAGTTGACCAATGACTGGCTATGTTTAGAACTATGTTAAAAATAAGCTTAAATTAGTACCAGACCACCCACACCAGCACCTCCATTTTCCCCTTTCTGCTGTCGCCCTGAGCTGCAGAAATGGTCAGACAAGCAGCCATTGTTCTGAATTTGAAGGAGGTGCATTTCATCTGTGCAGTACCTTGGGATGTTGTGTTGCACACATGCATCAATGCCATGACTCACATAATCTTTCCCTCTGTTTTAAAATATTCTAGGCAGTGAACACAGCATTTGTGTGCTAAGGAGTCTTGTCACAGCAGCAGTTCACACACCTGTCCTGTTCAAAAGACTTGAAGGTGCCTCACCACAACACCCTCCAATGACAAGCAAAAGTAAGAATATGCTGACTACAGCAGTGTGTTTCTCGTATTACAGGAAACGGAGGCGGCAGCCTCGGAGCCCTCGGTTCCTAAGTATGCCGCTTCATGTGTGGTATGACCACTACTGGCACAGGAACTAGAGTCGATTATGATCTGTGGAGTCTCATGTTAAAAATTACTGGCAGTTATTCAAGGAGAACATTCTGTTTTTTCCTTTTTTGCCTTGGCCGCATGCCTGTACTAACCCATCTTCTTCACCAGAAATGCACTGTGATTAAAGAGGACAATAGAAAGGGTTGATACTTCATTCCAGCAGTGACACATCCACTATGAAACTGCATGAGATGCCAAGTAACCGAAACCAAATATTCATACAGGTTCGTCACGCCATAACTTGTGAATAAAATTTCCACAGGAAAACTTACTGTACATATTCACACTGAGAGCAAAACTGATACTGATGAGAAGGAGTTTTTAGACATGTTTTATGAGAAAATTCTGTTGTTGTTTGCTTCAGGTCAACTGATAAAATTAGACAATATAGAAATGTATTTTAAAAATAAATTTGTTAACATTTTGGAATTATGGCATAAATATGACTTTCTTGAATTAATTCAGAAAACAGATTCTTAGCAGTTCAGTGTATGTTTAAATAATACATTGATCATCAGGTGACTCCCGACTGGCTGACGTCCAGCCTGTCTACAGATAAACACTGTGAACAAGCACGACAGACTCAATGACAGACACAAAGCCTACCTTGATAGTTTGGGCATTCAGCAGAACCAGGAGTACAAGTATGTCCTTCATTGCTTCTTTCAAGCAAATTATAGAGAGGATACAGCATACAACGTGTGCACTGTACTGTTCATTTTCTAAAGGCGGGTCAAGACTCTGCAAACAGGAGCAGTTTCCTTGAACTGAGTCAAGTATTGAAGGAAGGAAACGAGCAGGCTGACTGTAACTCACATTCACTGATCTGATGTGAAAAACTGTAATGAGGTTAGACGAGGTTTGGTTTAGGGTAAAAACTGGAGCCGTACTTCCACACACTGATGCGTGATCTCTTTTGTATATGTGCAACATAAAAACCACTATGAATTCACGTTTCTTTGAAGCGTGATTGATCACAGGAAAACTGTAGCGCTTGTGAAAAATATTCAACCCTTTCATATGAGCATTTTTTGTTTTACAATTGAATGTTTTTTCACGCTTTCTAGAAACTGATTAACAGACAACTTCAAAAAAAAGTAAACCACATCTTTGTTTATGTGATATACAACAAACATGTTTGCATAACTATCTACCTTCTTTAACAGGACACACCTAAGTCATAATTAATTCATTTGGTAAATTTTAATCACCTGTGTGAAGTCAAGTTAAAACTCAGAATATAGAAGTCATTTAAATCCAACATCAGTAACCAGGTTCTGGTTACCAAATCCAACCCTACATTATGAATGAAATTCAGTAGCACGAAGGCTGAAAGCAAATGAAACCACATGAAATAATGTTTTTTTGTGCTGCTCCTTTCGTGTTTCATTTCTGTTTTTTAGCAAAAAAAAAAGAAAGAAATGAAGTCACTGCCTCAACAGGAAGCAGGTTTCCTTAGATTTTCTCTTCTTGTTTATTCACAGGGGTTCGGTCGCACTGAAGTCTCATAGAACCCAACTTGGTGTGCAGCATCAACTGTAATAGGTATTGTTTTACTTAGGACAAAATTTGGGAGTATGGACCTAATTTAATAAGAGAATTAACATGTTTTGCTGGATTTCTATGTAGTTGCAGGCGATTGTAGCTCACAGTTTCACAATTCAGGTCTTCTTTATGTTCTATATTTGTGATTACAGAATCTGTATTTTACACAGAATCACAGGTTGGTTTTGCTCAGGATTCGCTGAACCTCCTCCAACATCGTCTCTATTGTAACCTCCCTGTAGAGACGTGGAAATAGAAAAACAAAGGCAAAAAGGTTTTCTTTATTACCCCTTACTGACTGGTTCACTGTGTTCAAAACATGTCTTCAACCACAGTACTGTACATATTCACATTGTGCCCACTTTAATGGCTCTGTGCTTTGCTGTTTGTTCTTGTGTGAGACGTTGACATTTCACAATGAAGTTTCCCCTCCCACATCCTCAACATTTCTCTGGTACTCAAGCACAGCGGCAGCAGCCCTGATGTCCATAGCTGTGCTGTTACGGTTTGTCACATTAAATCATTTTTGATGTTATTCTGGGCTTTTAAAAAAAAACACATCTGCAGTTGTTGCCTAAATTTGATGGCACAGGATAAAAGGTGACCAACTGACAAGAAAGTGATTTTATGTATGTATATATGTGTATATATATATATATATATATATATATAATTTATTTATTTATTGATAGATAGATGTGTCTATCTATCTATCTATAAATAAATATGTATATATGTATGTATATACATATATATATATATTTTATTGATTGATAGATAAATGTGTCTATCTATAAATAAATATGTATATATATATATATACACACACACACACACACACACACACACACACACACACATATATACATACATACATACATACATACATATTTATATAAAATATTGGCTGGTTTTCACATGTTTGTGCACTGATTTTGTTTTCGGTTTGCTGTACTGATGAGTAATTTCCAAAAGCACAGCCTAACAGACTTGAAACTAATTTGAGTCACAAATGAACATGCTGCCTTTGCTTATTTTTTGATGTAGTTATTATATCGTGTAGACGCTTCATATAAAAAAAAAAACATGTCTATGCCATTAACATGACGATGATTGCAGTGATCTCTTATCAGTCAGTTTCAGATCCTGTTTATTTTCATGGCAACCAATGGCTGCAGAATGTCGACTAAACACATTTTCATGCAGAGCAGCACAGCAATGCTTTGAAACATGGCTGGTAATCATGAACTAAACACAATTTATCTTGTATGTTTGTCAGAAATACTAATTTATGAAAACTGCAGCAGCTGATCTGATCATGAGCCTTCATCTGCTGGATTGATGTTTTTTTTCCAAGAAAGGCTTTTAAATGAAAACTGGCAGATCATGAAAGAATTTTCAGCATTAAGATTTGCAAAATATGAAATGTGGTACAGGAGCATTATATTTTCACTATTGGCACTAAAATCAATGCAGTATCATGAAGCCGCATCTCACACAGATCCGCTGTCATGTCGCAACATCCAGCCTTAGGATGACTATCAGCAGTCTGCCAGATAACAGCTGACGCCTTCCTTTGAACCCAGCGTTTGTGATACAGATCTTCAAAGTGCTGCTTCATCACAACAGCACACCATGAACTCAAAATTCATCAGAATTTTCCTGCTTAATTCTCAATAACAAAAATATGAATACATGAACACAACTATGTTTCCTTTACCTCATTTCTGTGGAATTTAATGAACAAATATACACACACACACACACACACACACACACACACACACACATACATACATACATACATACATGGCACCCCTGGTTAAGATGTGTTAAACTGAATTCCATTTTAATTTGGAGAAAAATGTATTATAGGAGAAGCTTAGGTGCTCTTGGCAAAAGGGGGTTGTACAAAATATTAACATCAGGGGTGCTAATAATTGTGGCACACATGAACGTGTGATTCTTTCCCCCACTGAATAAATGCACTTGAATTAAAGGTTGGACATTGCTTTTTTTCATTGTGGTCCTATATTATTTTCGAAAAAAACTTAATTTATTAGAAGCTAAAGAACACATCTTAACCAGGGGTGCCAATAATTACGGAGGGCGCTGTATATATATATATATATATATTCAGTGTATACACAATGTATTCAAATGCGTGGGCCTGCATGACACACAATGGAAAAACTACTCTGTCAAAGGTGGGACTGCAGCACAATGTGACATTAAATATGTGGCATTAAATACATGTGGCTGTGGTTTCCTGTGAATGACAGCTCGTGTACAGTGCACCGTCCTCTGCCTTTGCTTCGACAGTGTTCTCGTGTCACAGCAAAGTAGAGACAGAGGAAGTTAAAAATAGAAGTATGAGAGACTCCGAGAGCAAGCTGGAAAGGGAAATACAAACTGCTGCTTGAGACACATAGATGATTCAAAGTTACTTCCTTAATTTTGTATCGTACTAAGCAAAAACCTTTTTAAATGTAGATGCTGACTGTGTTCCCCTTCTACTGTGCCGTTACATCGATCTCATACTTTCCATCCACAAACGTGCTGACAGGCACGTGTGCAGTCTGGAGTGTAAAATGGCAGTCCTAGCAACGTTATGGTTGTGTAAATTATTTCAACTTTATTAAATCCTCTTTTTTCATACACATGAACAAATATACAAGAACTGCATATTTTCATTCAGTAACGTCTGGTGTCTAATGAATAATCATTTAAACATCATTTAAAAATAGACTGATGGTCTGTCAGCACCCAGGCTGGGATGTGCTTCTCAGTTTTCTTTTTGGCGAGAAATGCTGAAAGCTGTGATGAGCTAAGCGAGACACATCTGAGATCTGGTCAAGGTTACGGTTGCCGGATACTTTCGGCGCAGACAGATCCTGAAAAATATTAAAATCACCATTTCATTAGGTTCATGTATCGTGCCCTCTAAAAGTATGTTAACAGTTAGACAGTAGTAGACATTTGAATTTGACATCAAAACATGACTATTAGACAAAAGTGAAGACTCAATGTACACTGATCAGCCACAAGATTAAAACCTCCGGCCTAACACTGTGTAGGTCGCTCTTGTGTTGTCAAAATATTGCCAGAATGTCCTGTAGTGTTGGCACTGGGACATTTGCAGCAGATCGGTAGGGCCTCCATGTGTTGAGCATGTTCTGTGGTCTTGCTGCTGCTACAGAGGAGTGTGCTTGGTCTGCAGCAATGTTTCTGGTGGGTGGTGTGTCTCAAAGTAACATGCACACTCCACAGGAACTTTGCATTGTGATGAGAAAGGTTTTAATGTTGTGGCTGACTGGTGTCTACATGAACACATTCCCTCACTGAGCATGGTATTAAAAACAGCTGCTTACTCATGTGATTATCAAATCAGCCAGTGCATCATGTATATAGGTGCTTCATGTAATTCATGTAATCCTCACATTAAACATAAAAATAGTGGTAAATGTGTCTATACATGGGTGCACATACACAGAAACACATACATTTATACAGTAATTGGGGAACAAAATACTAGACCACCCTTGTCATCAAAAACAGTGGTTATGCAGTGAAGTACTAACTCCTGTGTGTATCATGTGACTAAAAAAGACAGAAAATAAAACATGGAATGCCTGAAAGCAGTGTTTTTAGCAGTACACTGCCGCCATAGCTATTGATGTAAGAGCTGAAATGATTTTGGTTATTATAAGGAAAACCATGGAAAATTGCCAGGTATCAGCTCTTTAAGGGGAACTTCGGTTTTTTTCAACCTGGGGTCTGTTTTCATATGTGATTTCATACATGTGAGTGATGGAGAAATGAATTTTCGACATAGCTCCAGTATTTAGCCAGGCAGGCAGCTAGCAGCTCAGCTAGCAGCTCAGATAGTCTCAATGAGTGTCCCACAACATACTAGAGATGAGAAGTGAACGAAAACCTCCACATTACCTGGCGATCGCTCTTTGTTGTGGTCTGTATCCAAATCTCAGGACGCTAGAAAGCAAATCTCGTTCCGAAATCGTGCGATAGCTATCACGTTGGGGCGGACTTTGACGAGGGGCGGCAAGTTGCCCCATACTTTTCGCTAGCTGAGCTGCTCGCTGAGCTGCTGAGCTGCGTGCCTGGCTAAATACTGGAGCTATGTCGAATATTCATTTCTCCATCACTCACATGTATGAAAAGACATGAAAACAGACCCCAGGTTGAAAAAAAAAGAAGTTCCCCTTTAAATTAAACTCTTATGAGCTATTTTTGTTGTCATATTTGTCCAAACAAACGTACCTTTAGTTGTACCAGGCATTAAAATGAACTATAAAATAAGGGTGGTCTAATATTTGTTTCCATGACTGTACATCATATCTATAATAATGCACACACACAGACACATATATAGAGTATTAAAGGCCCTATATTGTGCCTCCTTTAACCAATAAATCAAAGTCTCACCGGGAGCTGTCAATCAGCTCCTGGTTGGAGCTGGTTGATTATTGGTTAGTAAAGTGTGAGGTAGCAACTGGGTCGAGCTCTGACTCACTTGTACATCTAGGAGGGTATCTGGTTATGTGGGGCTTGAGGAACAGCAGAAGTGAACATCTTCATATTTTAACAACTTTTATTTTACAACCACAAATCATAAAAATGGCTTTTCACCATATGGGACCTTTAAGTGTGCAGTATCTCACCTCCAGTTCTTGATTCAGTAGCCCAGTAGAGTTCTTTATGTTAAGACTGCTCCGCAGATCGAGGCTGCTCGGTGGCAGCAGAGTGCTCTGACCTGTGTTTGACCAGCCGGAAAGACAGTGCTAAACAAGGACAAAGAGATGCATGAAATTTTAAAAGCCTGTGCTACATTTGCATACTATTAAATTAAATATAGAGGAGCTCACATAATGTGTAGCGATCAAAGACGGAAAATGACATCAGCTATGACCTCTTAGCCTTTTAGAGGCTGGCAGGTCATCTGTGTCAAATGCTCATTTGAATTAATTTGGAACTCACCGATGGTAGCCCCAAGCTATCAGAAGGGTCGAAGCTGCATCGCCGGTGAGCTTTGTACTTGTAAGGTGGCAAGAGGTTTGAGCGAGGAATGCTGACCCTTAGAAGCCGAAGAGTGAGAAGATGAGTACGGAATGTGAAGAAACTTGGTGTGAGGTGATGGAAATTTGTGCTGTACTGTTCATATAAAGAAATGTCTTTATTTTATCTCTGGTTGTCTGAGTGTTTGTATCAATACGATCGATTTGATCCATATCACCCACTCCTGCTTTCTATTGATCTCAAAGATGTAAACGACCTTTTACAGAGGACATTCTTCATCCTTTGGTGCACAACATGGGTCAAAAGTGACCCCTAATCAATGGAAAATGAGTATCTGTGGACCCATGTTGTGCACTAAAGGGTTAATAGACGGTAATACATCGACATAGATCATCACACAGTTTCATTTTACACCAAGTAGACCAGTTTGTCTCATCAACCAGACATTTGAACTGTGAATCTAAGCAGTGCACAGTGTTACTAGAGCTGATAACATGAATTATTATCAAACAGGGTAAACTACTACTAAATGCATTGAGCTATACTAATACTACAGTTATTAGACATTGCAGCTTGTCTAAATGGGAACCCCAGAGGATTCACCACATGTTGCCTTGGCACACAGTTTTGTTATTATCTTTTCATTTAAGCGTTCCAACTATAAAAATGAGGTGAAAAACATGTAGCGGCAGGCCTGGGGCTGAGCTGTACTCAAGAGCTCTGTGGCCTCCTGTGTTCATACCGGAGTGACATAGTGTGTCAAACTGAAACTGATCATGAATGTTTTTTGGCTTGTGCCAGTAAGGCGCTCTGCTGTTCATGACTGGTTTCCAAATTCAGGAAAAGTGCTCGTCATCAGTACCTGACTAGAGCTGGTTCAGCAGCTGTGTGAGGGTGGGAGGATTTGTGCTTTTTACAAACGGGACAGCGCTCCTGAGAGTGAAGCGGGACGGGGAACAGTCGGCTGTTAATCCTGTAAGAGAATGTACCTGGACAAAAGTTGAGAAAGCAGAGACAAGTGTTAGTTCAGCTGTAATTACAGGAGGGTCCTGTTCTAATAAGTGATCCGCCTTACATTGATGAGTGTCCACGTTAGCCTCGGGGTCGGCCTTGTCTGTTAATGGCGGTGAGACTGGAGGGTTCTCCTCAGATAATCTATGAGGAGAGTCAATTAACAGCCATTTAATGAAGCCGTCATCAATCACAGGTAAATTTGACACACATTATCGTTCACTACAGTGAGAGGCACTCACTCTGCTGGTCCGCTGTGGACACATTCTTCTCTATTCAGTGATCGAAACACGTGCAGATCATTGAAGAACTCGTCAGAGCGATCAACCAAAGAGTCCTCAGCATCTAGGACTCCTTACGGGGTAAAAAACAAAGATCAACTGTTAATGGTTCATTTGATGATCACATGTGAGAGGACGGCCAATAAGGTGTACCTGCTATCCAGTCATATCCAAGTAAGGGCTGCAAACTGTGCCTGTCTGAGGCTGGTATGTCTTCATGTTCATCAGATTGAAATGTAACTCGATTCTGCGCCTCCGTCTGGAAAACCACACAATGTGTTACTAATCTGGTTCTGATGTTCCAATTCAGTCATTGTTAGAAACGGTCCACCTTTTCTGCGGTGACTGAACACACAACACGTTATTAAGTAAAGGGAGATGTAGCAATCTTTTTTCTTCTGATCAGTATAATCTCAAGTTTGAGTGAACACATGTTGCACTTCTTGGTCTAAAGTTTAGAGCCGACTCTTTTGCCTTCGAAGACTTCGATCAATAGACATCTGCAGTAAGATGCTGCAGATGTTTTATCAGTCTGTGGTAGCAAGGGTTCTGTTTTATGCTGAAGTCTGCAGTGGAGGCAGTATAAAGAACAAGGATGCAAGGCGTCTGAACAAATTGGTTAAAAAAGCTGGCTCTGTGGTCAGAATCAAATTGAACCCATTGGAGGATGAGGTGGAGAGACGTGCACTGAGCACGGTGGAGGCCATTCTGAGAAACATGGATCATCCGCTTCATATCTCCCTCAATGACCAACGAGACATTGGTGGTGGACGGCTCCTGTCTCTGTGCTGCAGGACAGAAAGATTTAGAAAATCTTTCTTACCATCAGCAAGTAAAAAGATGAGACCCCAGACAATTGAATTTCCCTTTGGGGATAAATAAAGGTGTTGTATTGTATTGTATTGTTTAATACTCACTGAACAGTCTCCATTCTACTTCCTTTCTGGTTGGAAAAGTTTTGAGTCATTTTCCAAAATGCAACAGTTTACAAGATAGCAACAATAAATACTGGACATGAGCTGCAATTGTTTGGCTTAAAAAAACAGAATTATGTTAAAAATCATTCGGAGATAGGTGGTGAACATTTTATGCTTATTTTAAGATGTAAAAAGATGACTGAGCCATGGAGGCCACTTTGCAGATAGATCTTCCAATGACATGGGGATGAGCGCCAGAATAACTTTTTGCTTATTTACTTTGTAAGACACAGTAAGTGAGATTTAGGGTTTAAGTTTAATGCTGTGATTCACTAGACGGGGACGTGCTGAATACCTCCATGACATGTAATTTGTTGTGGACTTCAGGATGTCTTTGGCTGGCGGCTCTAAAGAGGTCTGAGGATGTTGTACGTTCAGAAGATCTTTCTCTGGGTTTTGATGTCAGAGATGGTGTGGAAAAAGTCTGGCGGATGTCCGTTTGTCTCTCACAAATATCTGATAAAGACAAAGAGGAAAAGAAAGTAAAGAAGGTTATGACTCAAATATGTCATTAAAGATAATTATTTTTTTTAAATGTTCTTATATTTTATTTCTAATCACATGTCAGTACTCGTGTATACTTTGCAGAAAGATAATAACCTAAAGATGCACTTACTAGTTGTTAAAAATGAAATAATTAAGAGTACCTTCAGTTAACTCTATACAAAGTACCTTACAAATCTTAAGTACCTTAATTTACTCCACCAGAGCAATTCACCTTCTTTGTAGTTACCTTCATGTTTTGCAAACTGAAAAATTCCCCTAAGTGTGAGTGGGAGCTGGGAACCTGAGTATGCATCTTTTACAAAACTTCCAACAAAATACAACCAAATTTTGCGGTTAATGCGAAGTGGTGTCTGGTTTAGTATAACTTGAACTAAATATTACAGGGGGAAAAGATGCAAATGAGGACATTCTGAGCGTCTTTCCAGCAGCCAACTTAGCTAATATATGCAAGCTTCCTTCGGGTCGTTGGTCTCAAGTTAGCAAACAGTTTATTTACCTGCAAATCTCACGGAGGGTCTGGACAGAGCTGCCCGGGCAGGACGTCTGTCTCCACCGGTCAGAGTAACCATTTCTCCCTCGTCCTCTCTCTCCCTCTTGCGGCTCTCGCTGCGGCCGCTCTGCAGCTCCAGCTCGTCTCTCTGCTGCCTCAGCTGGGTCAGTAAATGTTTGTTACGCTCTCTCAACACGTCCAGTCGATCCAGGGACATTTTAAAATATAAACTAAACGAGTTGAAGTCACTTTTAATAAATTGAGACCGAAACAAACCCTGGAAGTTTGACGTCCTTTAAACATCAGCCTTCCGCAGCTCCATAACAACGCGTTGACAACAGTGACGTGATTGGCTGTTACCACGTTACCCACAATGCCTTCTGGCGGGCTGAGGTTTTTTTCTTAAAGTAACAGTAGCCCCTTTATTCAAGCTGCAGGACAGGAAGCTAAGCAAAAGAGGGCGCTGTGTACCTGCTCAGATTGTAGCCAAAATACCAAACTGTGTGATATATGGCGCTATATATTGTACGCTGAATAATATTTATGGTGCAAGTACAGAGATTACATGATTATTTTAATGCAGTGATCCTAAATGAACTTTATACTTACACCAAAACAACAGAACATTTTCTATTTTCTATTTTTCTCACAAGAAATTGTAGATGTGCATATTTTATTCCGTTAGATGTTCTATTTGTCTTTGATTCGGATTGTTTTTGTTTATTTGCTGTGTTTGTTGTTTGTCCCTATGTTATGTGATCTACCATGCATAACCTCTCCATGGATATTTGCATTTTAATTAGCTTAAAGCTATTTTGAAATTAAATTATACTTGCACTTCTGCATGTAAATAATCTTCCATCATAATTAAGTCCATGCCAAGCACATTATCACGATACTGACTGAGCCTATTAGAGTGCCGCTGAGTCACTCTTCAGTTTGCAGTAAGTCAGAGTTTTTCAACAGTGTTGAGTGTGGAGTCATTTCCATACTGGTGCAACAGTTACCATGCATTGTATCTCAATGACTGGTTTGTCAGAGCTAAAGAGGGAAGCAACCAGCGACTCAGATGGAGTAGGATACAGCAACTCAGATTATATTGGAATCCATGGTGAAAAAACCTGGGAAGCATTCAAGAAAATTTTTTAATGCTCCAGATGTAAAAGAAACTTGATATTCACAGGCAGGTTTGCAGACTAAATAAACAAGCAAATCTGAAAAAGGCTTAAGTCTGCAGGTAGTTATGTACTGCAGGAACCTGGGGCAGGTACAGGGTAGCAGAAATGGTGACAGGAACTGCCCTTGTACTGGCTGTGTCAGCATTTCTGTTTCCATTGCAGTGTTTATCCGACAACTTTAACAACTCTGAGTGCGTCAAAACAGCAACAAACTGTTACCTGACATAACTCCAGTTGATGAGAGAACAGAACAGCACAGGGTTTGTTTTGTAGGCCTTTACTGAAAATGTTTTGTTGCTGATGGCGATATAAAGAAGAAGACTAAGAAGGCAGATTTTACTGTTGGCCTCTTAAAGTTTAATCAGTCAGCACAAAGACCCGCACAGCACTTTTTCCATCGCTGTTCAGAAGTACCTCCCCCAGAGTAGATATTTGTTTTTGTCCCCCTAAATCAAACCTAAAATAGATTCTACAGGAGTGGTTCCTGTGGTGGGACCCACAGATCTGGGCTGCTCTAACACAGCCTACCACTTCCTGCTGTGGAAAATGGCTACATGTTGCCTAATACCTCCGCTCTTGATCAAAACCCACAAAATCTACTCATACAGTTAAACTCTGTTGCACCAAATGAGATGCACTTTCACTTATGAACATAGAAAATGTGGTTTATTTTGAGTCAGTCCCACATCAAACCTCTAAACTACTGAACCTGCAGAGAAAACTGAACATTATCGAGAGTTTACAGGACAAAATAAATACAGAAGTGTTGAACAGACTGAGTGTTGGAGAGAAAAATCTGAATGCGCTAAAGACAGCAAATACAGTTCATAGTGATCGAAAATAGACAAAATAGCACAATTTAACAAATCTGCAGCTTAAAATAATCCCCAACATATGCACTAATTTGTCCTTTTTGAATAACATGACAAAAAAACTGCAGTGTCCAGCTGCTTTACAAATTTATCTCTTTTTTTTGTTTAATGAAACAGTATATTTGTGACTCGTTTTTAGAGATTTATAACTTCTGTAACAACAAATGCAGAGCTGAGTGACAATGGCAGAAATATTGTGATCAGATCCAGATTTTGGTTTTGGTGTTTCATGTACATCTATTGAGAATAAGAAAAGTAAAAATGAAAAACAACAACTAGAAATACAACATAGCCATCCTTGTCATCCGTTTAAACTGTAATTAAAGTCCTGCAGTCAAAGAACACTATAATCTACACATCCTAAGATATGTCACTGTTGTTGTATTGTATAGATATTTTGTGTAATATTATCAGCTTTTGATGCTGACATATCAAACGTAAAAGTATCCAACAATGGTACAAGCCTATTTTATGGTGTGACAATATTATGTGATTATTTTTATTACTACTGATGTATTGGTGACCGCACGTGCTAACAGCATTCAATAATGTAATTTAATCAATTTATGCACAGTTACATAGTTTAACCCAAAACTAGCATAAGTTTTGCAGTAAAATCTCAAGATTGTACTTGCCCTGTAGCACTTTAAAAAAAAATACACAGTTGCTTTACATTGGCGGTTAATAAGGATAAGTAAGATAAATAATGTAAAATATGAAATAATATAGAAAATATCAGGTGAGATTCATTCATAACACTCTTCACAACCCTTCTGTGTCAGAGAATAGACTGAGACCAACTAAATCTAACTAATAAATGAAGCAATATTGTCAAATACTAAACTGTTCCACGAGAGCTTCATGAAAATAACACAGATGAACCTCTTTAGAAAGCCATACTAGTTGTAAGGAAGGCCAGAGTTCAGAGGAAATTCCTCCCTGGATCGCTACATGTTTCAGATAGTAAAACCTGGAGGAAGTCTGAGGTTTCTACTAAACAAGGCTTACATCAACAGCCTTAACTCCATGATATAGCAATTCAAGCTAATGATTTTTATGATCCACGTAGTTCATAAAATCATACAGCCATGGCCATAAGTTTGGACACAGCATGACTTACTATGTCTGTTTTGATGTCTATTACAGAACATAACTAATATTTTTTGACAGCACCAGTTTAATTAGTCAACAAATCAACAAGGGATATAACATTATCAATAAATTCCAACAATTGGAACAACTTTGTTCCCAAAACATAATATTAGAAGAAAATAACAAAAAAATGCAGTACTTTCACAACCAAATTTGGTAAGAATAACAAAATGACACCAAACTCTTTTGATGTTTTTTTTAAATATGAAACTTAATATAGTTCTCAGGAGTTGTGTACTGTATTGTAAGTGACAATTTTGTGGTATTTTCTAAGATTCATAAGCGTCATGGTACTTGTGTCCAAACTTATGGCCATGGCTGTACTTACTCACAGATGTACCGAGTGAGTAGACAGACTGAATATTAACTATGCAGCTCACCAGGAGACTGATGCATCTGTTCCTTTAAATTGTTAGAAAAAATCCACTTCAGTCTGTCAGGAGGGACACAAGTCATTCAGAACTAGAACATCTCCATCTTTAGTTTTCAACACTGTCACAGACACAGGGCCGGCCATAGGACTTTGGTGGCCCTAAGCAAGATTTTCTTTGTGGCCCCAAAACATGCACAGGGCAACTACCAAATCACGTGCACAGCTTGTAATTGGGTTAAAACACACATGCACATGATTAACAGCATTAACAGATTTATGCTTTATTGGAATAAAGACAGGGACAAAATGCGAATCACACACTTATTCTGGTGTGGCCCCCTCTAGTGGATGTGGCTATAAACAACGGTATAGAGTGTTTATGCCAGCAGCCGGCTCTGCACAGACACATTTTAATGTAGCACAACGCTACTACTAGCTGCTGCCTCAGTGACAAACACAGTTAAATGAACATCTCTCCGAAAATGTTTAAAATCCAAGGCCATGAAAGCATAATAAAAGTACAGTAAGTGGCTCAGTGTAGAGTTCAGTTGAAACTAAATGAATGTTTATGTGTGTTGTCTAATATTTCCATTCAGAATAGACACAGGCTGGTGTTTTTGGACACAAATGCATGTAGACATGGACTACCTGGAGCTTTTGACCACCTGGTGGCAATGCAACATGTTGCAATACTATTATGGAAAATGTGTTGGCAAGCAGTTGCTTACAAATTTAGCAGATACTAATGGACAGTGTTTGGATCAGTGCTTCAGGGATTGTGGTGCTTTTCAGTCCAACATTTACTTTAAAAGCTGTTACATTTTTCTGTGAGTCTGTTTTGGTGCTGGGAAGGTAGCTACTCTTGATTTATCAATTATTTTAAGCAGAAAGCAGCAGCCTGCAGGATTTCAAACAAACAAAAAAACACTGAAATTGTGGGCCATAAAACAGAAACAATGAGTTAAATGAAGGTAAAATTATCTGTACAGGCGAGAGTTCAATGCTAATTCTCTGCAGATGCATCTCTGCTGAGCGACTCACATTACACAGACAGTATAAAATCATTTGAGTCATTGTTAAATTATATGTTTGTACGGCTTTATAAAACAACTACAATTAGATGTGAGCAGAAGCCTAAAGAGTTTATTTTATATATACTGCAATCTTGCAATCAATGTGAAGTCAGGCCAAGTAAAAGATGCAGCTTAAATACTGCATATGGCAGCGCATTCTGCTCATTATTAACACCCACATACAAAGATTGCTCACATTTATTCTTTATTCTCAGTATTAGTTCATTGCCTGACAAACCAACAGGTATCACAACAGTTTTGCTTCAAGTAACAATGATTTTTTTTACAATTAAAATATCTTGCAAAAAAGGTCAAGTCAATAACTAAGCCTATTTCTAAAGCAGAAAATATCTATTTTGAGTGCATCATCCTGCAGATTCAGTCGGTTCAAACATGAAGGCTTCATAGAACAAAGTGTATAAGGATGAATTTGCCTTCCGTTTGAGGTTTTGTTAGTGTTTCATCTTTGTATACTATCCCCCAGTGCTTGTTGGCACTGAGATCTGTGCATAAAGGATTTGCTTCTGTTTTTTGGTATGCTTACATGAATGTATGCATGTCCAATTTGCACATACAGTATGCGGCTTTTTCTACAAAGATGACAGAACAAAAAGCAAGAAAACTCTCTTACTGACTTCCTTCATTACATATAATATGTTGATGGATAAGAGTGTTCATTTTCTTGTTCCTCTTTAGAGGACAACCTGTGTGAGTAAAAGCGTACACAGTAGTATGTATTTATCTTCTGGCTTGATGACATTAGTTTATTTACATTAAACCTGTCCATCCGTGGCGGCGCTAATGACAGCGTTGCGGGTCTTGCAGGGTCACAGCAATAATGATATGCCTGATCCCCCGTGAAGTGAATGGTGTGGAACTGCGTGGGTGAGCTGCTGTTCCGTATTCCAGTCACAGCTCGTTTGCATTGAGAGCTGTCCAGGCCAGTCCAGTATGATTAGCTGACCACAGTAGTGTGGAGCTGCACTCCATTATCATTAAACGGTGCCAGTCATGAAGTCATATACTCCTCTCTGTCTCTCTAATTACACCCCCACTGTTGGGCTCCAAGCAATTACTGCCCGCCGCCTGAACGCTTCATCGTTCATTAGGCACACGTAACGGACACATCAACAACAAAAACAAAAAGAAAAGGTGGAATCACTCGGAGTTCTGCTAAACAACAAGCAAATCACCTTTGAGAAATCATCTTCAGCTTATTCTTTGTGCAAAAACCAATGGTGTGTTCAGGAGAAAGGCTGTGCAAATGTGTTGATGGGCCCACAAAGAAACCTTTATGGAGGGACGTGCCATATGCCTTTGTTTTCTGGCCTGCAGTGTTGAGTTCTGTGTAATGAAGGTCTTATATTGTGTATTCATATGGTATTACTTTTGCCTATATCCAAGAAGCTCTCCAGCTGACTTTTGGAAACGGTCTGCAGCCTGATCAATTAAAAACTATATTTATTTCTAAATTGGATTCTTTTCACCCTTTATAATTTAATTTCTAATCCAATTGTAGATAATAAAACTAGTTAGAATTCTACGGCATTATCAGCAAGTCAAATGTCAGTCATGTTAAGTGAAGTTATATTTTATTACAACAAACCATAATCATGTCTGTTGTCATCCGTCTGCATCATGGTAATCCTAAATACTTAAGCAGAAGCCAAATGGACTTCTGTTTGGTTCTTCACCAAGAGGCTGAGAACAGAGGACGCCTCTTGGATAAGAGCTGAAACGCCTTCAAGAACCAAAAAGACGTCAAGTTGCCCTCTGCTGAGGCACTTAGGATTACCATAATCATCTGCAACTATGAAGAGCGAAAGGCTGTGATTTGCACGTTATGTTGCTTAATTTTATCTGACTGAGAGAGAAGAAACATCCTGGACTTTGTGCCACATTAAGACAAAATAACTATAGCCATGAAATAACGGTGCCACACATTGAAATAAAAAGTTATATATGATGTTGTACTGTAGAAATTGTGCTCAATGTGAAAGGTGACCACAAATGTAACAATGTGGAGAAGTGCAGCGAATGCAGATCCGTTCATACAGGCGTAGGACATCGCAGACCTGGTGGATTCTGATTATCTGTTGAGATGACAGGAGGAACATGCCTTTGGAAGTAAATTCATTGCTAAGGCACAGACACCAGGAGCTCTCGTCTGTAACTGGCTTGTGTTTCAGTAGGAACACTGACTAACATGACATCTGAATTTAGACTGTTGGGACAGACATCTGTTCACACTGTCGGAAATTGTGGTCGACAGCATACATTCAAAGATGCTCATGCATTTGTGCGGCATCTAAGTAAAAGCAGAGGAACAGCTCTTCCCCAGGTGACTGAGTGTGTGAGCGCAGGATGTGATTAAACTGTCAGCAAGAACAGTGCGTCATAGAGAGAGGTATTATTGTAGGGTTGTAGTGCATATACCCCTCATTAGAAAGATGAATGCACATTTGAGGGTTCAGCGGTGCAAAAACCACAAAGATGTGGAAGAAAGTACTATGGTGAAATAAGCCATCCTCCACCATTTAACAGGTGAGCCAGTGCATGTGTGGCTTAAATGAAGAGAACAGGTACAGACATGAAGCCTTGACCCCTACAGTGAGGTAATCCAGTAGCTGTGATGTGATGTTGAGGGGCATTTTGCTGGCATGGGACTTGATCCATTTGTTCCCTCAGAGGGTGGGAACACTGTAAATCAAATTAGTGATGTTCTGGATGATCATATGCATCCTTTGGTGAATGATCCTGATGGAAGTGGTCTCCTCCAGGATGACAACGCTCCCATCCATAAAGCACCACGGCTCACTGAATGGTTGGATGAGTAGGAAAATTACGTGAATCATGTTGCATGACTCACTTCAAGACCTATGGGAGATTTTAAACCAAAGCTTTAATTCAGTTTCTGTTTTATTCTTATAATGCCAATTCAGAACATAACTCATCTCAGTGCACTGTACATAGTCTGGTTGTTACAATCCGACCTCTAGGGGGTGGCTGGATGCAACCATAGACTGTATATAAAGATGGACGTAGCATCTGGCTCCAAAAATGAAGCCCACCCGGAAGTGTCAAAAACTTGCAATATCACGCAATATCAACCCCGCTAGGGTTGGCTCCAAAAAGCTTTTGCTCCATAGACCCCAATTCATCACCGGAAAAAATAAAATTTGATAGACTGATTTTCGACAGATAAGGATTTCTTTCCCGTTAGTTTTCATGGTCAAAATGAGAGATCAGGTGGCCGATCTTAAAATAAATCAATACTGAATTTTAAATAAATCGTTAAAGTTGGCGGAGCCAGGGGGCGTGGCTATACTTGATAGACAGTCTTGTCTGGAATGATTGACAGATCTTTTAGGGCGAGGCTTTCAGCAGTCTGGCTTCAGTCTGGCCCGCCCATAGACTGGTCCTGCCCCTAGTTGCTCTCCGGTCCAGTCTGTTTGATGACGCTTTTTACGTCACTGGCTCCAAAAAATCCAAAACGGCGACCAGGAAGTAGCAAAATCTGGGCTTCATTTTCTCGGCGTTGAAACCAACGGGTGACGTCACGGTTAGTTCACGCCTGGATACAACAAAAACACCAGATGTTATTGGTCCAGGTGAAGGGATTTATTGCTTAGTGGTGAATGGAACATAAACAATGAAGACAAAACTGGTGAGTGTTGCTAAATCAAAGAACAGAATATAACAAACGAAGGCTAACAGAGTTTCCCAAACTTATCTAAACCCAAAACAAAGCAACTGAACTTCCTAGCCAAACTTAACTACATCAGCAACACCCACCACCAGTAACAAAAACTAATACAAAGTCCCAAAACGAACTAAATAAACTGGTGTCTCACACTCACATATATTTGACCACACAGGTCACAAACGCTCAAAAAAACGAATGGCTTCTTCACTTATGCCCGTGTCTGTAGCACTCACCAAGAGTGTCTACAGACTGAAGTGGTTTACGGTACCCACCAACCCAACCACAGACCTACAAACCAAAACACAAACAAATGATCACACACTGAGAGGCATCAGGGAGGACTGGTCACAAATAAGTCACCCAGACTAACAGCATGGTTGCAGGTATATAGCCTGCAGGTGTGGCAGTGGCTGTGTCTGGTTGGTCAGAGGTGGAGGGGAGCTGGAGAGTGGCCCAATCAGGAAGGTCGGAAGGCGGTGAGAACAGGGCTGCAGTGTAAGTTGTCGACTCTAGAGTCGTCAGGTGAAATGGCTGGCAGCTGGGATGCTGGAGAGACTCAGAAACAGCCACACAATCTCCCCAGAAAAGTCCACTCTTGATTTAAGAATGAAAATGATTCACACACAGCTCAGCTACCATCAGCTCCAACTTGAGAACAAAGAGAATGACAAACTAAGATAAGGCAAAGCAGTCAAATTTTATTTAGTTGAGCTGTTGGTTTGATCTACGTCAAGTCAAGATCCTTCAGCGTAAATATAGCTAAAGGACAGCTCTCTGAGTTTTATTGTCCATGCAGCACAGAAGTCTGACATGACTTTGAAAAGTATGCCTGTCAAAACATAATTTCTACACTTGTCTTAAATTAAACAACTGTCCACAGAGACCAGAGTTTGTGGTTGTACAAACCACACTGTGTGAGGCCTCTGAAAAGAAAACGTGGTATTACCACATGGTCAGCCGCTTGCAGCTATCTCTGCTTTTTTTATCTGATCTGAAAAGTCTCTCTTCACTCCCCCTGTTGAGTGGCCACCGTCAGAGTGGGGATATGAGAAGGCAAAGGAAAATAACCTGGAGCCAAGGTACACATCCAGCCTGTGTGTTTTGTGTGCAGTATGTGTACACGTGCAGGTTTTTGTTCTTTCAAACACATGAGCCATTTGTCCTTTTCAAGAGCAGCACCTCTTCCAGCAAGCTTTTCATATTTTCCTGGAAACACACAAATAAGGCTGAGATTGTGACAAAGCACGAGAAGATATGATAATTTCAGTGAGGCAAAGAGCTGATGGAGAGAGAGAGAGCAGGGGGTCTGGCAGAAAGGGTGACCAACAGGATTGGTGAGGAAAGTGGTTTTTGCTGATAAAGGAAGGGAAAGGGTCGATTGTCCCTACTGCTCTAGCGATAGTGCTGGATGCCATTAAGATAAGGAGGATTAGACCTGCCACAATGCTGTCCAAGCTGCTCCAACATGAGAGGCAGCCGGACAGCAAAAGACCCCAACCACGGTGGGCTTGTGTGCTTCGCCTTTCAGTGACAAAAAAAGCTGATTCAGTCACGACAACGTGATGATTCAGGTTGATATTATTAGAATTAAAAGAAATATAATCATTTGTCAAATTGAACAATATGGAAAACTGTTGATGAGCAAGTCGTGTGTTTTGTGTACAGTTTTTAAAAATATGTATTTGATCTCCATTAGATGCACTGATTTCAGGTAAGGACCTTATTTTAAGCCTTACTTTGATGCAAAGATTTGTACATTAGCAGGAATGTAGCACAGCTTATAACTAAATGCAGTGTTTTCTTTCTTGAAATGTGAAAATACAAAACAGATATTTTGTTCCTAAAATCAAATGGCATCATTAATAAAGTATGGTCGACAAATTCTCAACCATTTGGTAAATCCACACCCTGGTCAGGTGTGACTTAAAAGGACAACAATCAGATGGTGTGACCAGAACACAGATGCTCCTTTGACTAGAGACCATAAACGTCCACCCTTAAATGCAGCTTTATTCAAATGACAAGATGTCACAGACGGCAAGAGAAGGGCGAGAGCAAGCTGTTGGCCTGCTGGATGATGGCATGTCAGTGAAGGCCGTAGCCAGGCATTTGAATGTTCACAATTCCACCATTCGCTTTCTAAGAAATGGCTTCAGACAGCGTGGTATGACAGACAGCCTGCCACATGATGCCCTTGATGGACGTGCCCGACAGCGTGATCAAGCCCCTGACAATTTCTGCCAGTTTCTCCGAGCCCTCCAGGAAGAATGGGAATGACGTTCCACAAAGCAGCATCAACAACCTCATTAACTCTGTGAGGCGCAGATGTGTCCCACTACACGATGCAAATGGAGGACACAGTGAGTTATGATTTCTGGCCTGTGACCTTACTGTCCATCTGCTGTCATCATTTCCAATATCATGCATACTTGGTTATTTCATTCTGTTGTAGAGACAGAACAACAAATACTTATTCGCGTACATTAAAAAGAATAGATAGAAGTGAATAAAATATTCCACAATGTTCAGATATTTCTTCAGTATATGTTTATTTTAAGGATTTATTTTGGTGTTGAATTGTACTGAGAGGTGTTTCTAATGTTTTTCCACTGAAGAAGGAGGAGGAGGGATGAATAATAAAAAAAAAAACACACTTAATGCTGAGCAGTACAGAAGCTGTGAGTTGAATTAACACCTCTCAGAGAAAAACTGAAAAATATAAACTCGGTAAAAGCAGAGTGTATATTTTGTAAGTAAAATGGAAAATGAGACAGATTAAAAACACAGGATTATTTTAAAAAACAAAGTTACTTCACATATGATTTAGCTGTAGCTCAAATCTGTACCTAAGTGAAGCTCTTCATTAATGACATTTATTGGGAAAAAAACTGAAGACAGACTGTCTCACTTCTTTTAATGACTTTAAATAAATACACCCACAAAGACATTTTTCTGCAGTTTGCTCTTTTGGTGTTATTTTCAGGTTATGTCTGTGCAGTTTAAACCTGTTTGACAAAATTATTTAAAGTAAAGCATCTTTAGGACACTCTAGATAATATTAACACATTTATTCTATACTTTTTATACCGTTGCAAGTTTAACTGAGAGTTGTGACACATGCAGATGACAAACATGCACAGAAAGAGACACATTTTTTGTATAGCAGGGCCAGCAAAAGTTTGCATGTCTTTTCCAGAAAAATTATCTCCAAGGCAATTATGCTCAGCCATGCTTGTGTTTATCTGAGGAGCGAAGATGCCACTGAAAGTAATCCTGCTGTGGTCACTCGTATTTCAACACCTGGACACGGCGTTCTAATGGACGCTGCTGATTCGTGAGACGAGGACGGGGACCAGGAGGATCGCTTCATGTCTGGTTCCTCAGAATCGGCAGCAGGACCTCATTTTGGAGCTTTTATGTGAGCGCTGTGCTTAATGGCCTGTGTGCCTTCTCTGAGGCCTATTAAACATATGCAGTAAATCAACAGAGGAGGAACATACCAGTTAATCACAGCCTTTGTTTCAGGGCTGAAGGAGGACAATGAATCTAACTGGATGCCACCGAGCCGACAAAGAGTGCGCAAAGATGTCACGTCAGACAGACAGACTGCCTCAGCAGCCACCTGCGTCTAATAAGAATCAATGCCACTATGTCATCCAGTCTCTGCCTCTTTCAGCAAACCATCCTTATATAACCAAAACACTCTAAATGGCAGGAAGAGACAAATGCAAGATAGTATCACCTCATCAGAAAGTCACAATAGTTTTGGGTGGTTTTTTTGTGCTTAAAATGACATAGTTTAAGAGCTGCAATTAAAAACTTAAATAGCTGGAGAAGCTCGCTGCTGACTGCTGGTCTAATTCAACATTTAGGCGTAATTAATAGGGAGAGTAGAATGTAAAGCCATGATTGCTGCTATTGTCATCCAGCAAGCTCTAAAATAGTCATTTTGGACAAAACCAGAAGTAAAAAAAAACTGTGTGTTAAATGCTTATTAATGGGAGCATGCTGTTTTCTTGTTTACACTGCTGCAACCAAAGAAAAGACCATTACCATTACATCCAAATTACCCATACTTTACTCTGACTTTTGGTTATGAGATGATTTTTTTATATAAAATATGTAAACTGCCATCCAACAACAGCATCCTTCTACCATCTTTTTACTCAGAGAGTTTCAGAGAACACATTATATTTTCTGCCTCAAGCTTTTAGCAAAGTTGAGCAGCCTTCTCCATCAAATACACGCAGTAGCATTCATCAACAATAGCCTAATTAAAAAGCTTTCAAGCTTGTTTTTCAGATCCACTAATCACCGAGACAGTCCGGTATTTGTTTATGGCCTGTGTGAGAACAAACGGCCTTACAGCAAATAAATCTCCAATAATCGAATTTGAGGCTCCCTACTTAAACATAATTAGACTCTTGCAAAACCGAGGATATTGTCGGCACTCAAGTGTATAACATGCAATGTGCAGACTGGAGCCAAGTAAAGATTTGATGGGAGCGGAGCAGCTTGTTTTAAGTCAGTTAATGATCACGACAAAATGGAACAAGCAACACATTAGCTGACGACGAGGAAACACGGAGCACAAACACAGCTAGCAAAAGGTTGTGACTCCTGGAAACCAGCTCAACGTAATTCAGAAAAGACAGAAGGGATAAAAGAGAAAGCAAGGTCAACCAAAGAAACCTGCCCTTTGTGTTTGTCTCCCCTGAATTAAAGCTCAAATTAGGAGAAACACATTAGGCAGAAGAGATGCTTTTCTGCAAACAGCAGCTAGGATAAAGCAGCTTTCTTGCATAAATTTTACATTTTCCAACTAAAAGGTAATTACATGGGTCTTTGTAACACTCAGGTGAGCCGATGTATGAGTCTTCTGTCTTCAGCGTGTCTACTTCAGTGCCTGTGGGATGACTTCATAGTTCAGAGGCACAGAAAGATGACCTATCACTTTTATGCCTGATTACATGTTTTCTCTTGGCCTTTTCTGATTCCTGAAGTCCACTTCAGTGCTGACCTCTTCCTGGCACTCAGAACAGTGCTCACATGTGTCACAATACCTGAGAAGACAAATTTGTTTTTAAAACACTTAGTTCTTTGGTAGACTGGCAAAAGGATGTTTTCTCTTTTTCTGACTCATCAAATTTACATTCTTAGCTGAACTATGCAAGTTTTCAGAGGTAAATTGAGCCACATTAAAGGATTTATCCACTACAGAGCATACACAAATGCCCTTAATGAATTGTAGCAATTAATTTCCTACCACAGTAAACCTAAAATAAATGTCATCAACCTCTGGACCTGGAATATCAAATTCAAGATCAGGAGTGACATAGATGAACTGTGCTCTTGCAGAAACACTCGACAAAATGAATATACGACAGGAAACATTCTCCCTGCTAAATAAAATCTATGAATAAATTATTAACTCAGTTGCAAATCTCGACTCCCCACTGCGTTGCACTCCATCAGTCATGTTAAATGACTGCAGCTTCTTCACTTATAAACATCTTTGGCAGATTCCTCGCATTCAAGCAATAAATATGTTCGTGCATCTTCAACAAAGGCTTTTTTTTATTTGCTTTGATCACTCTTTAAGATCACAGAATTTGTTCACTCTCTTGTCTTGGGTAGCAACAGCCCCCTGAGCAACTGTGTGTCTATGAACATCAGCCAAACACACTGCGGTCCCCACTTTCTCTTTATTATCAGCTAATTAGTGTGGTTAATCAGGCTGATAATGAGCCCAGACGCAATGCCATTTCGTTCTGACACCAGGCCAGTGTTCAGATCCCCACCGGGCGCTCCACCAGCTCCTCCTCAAGACGACTTTTCCTGGAGACCAGAGGACGGAGGGATGACAAGGACATCAGTGGCGAGCGCTGTTTGTTCTGATGATGACTACAGAGTATAGATCTGCACCTGTGTGGCTGCAGAGTTGCTGGATTATCTGCTGGCTCAACGCTTTAAGAAACATGCTTGTCTTATCTCCCTGCAAGCCTTCCAGATTTTCTCCCCCTTTATTTCTTCTCCCCCTCAGCAGCTGGGTACACTCCACAGCGAGGAACAGAGATGGATGCTCACTGTAACACATCCAATATCCTGTTGACCCCTCAGCCGCACACAGACACGTCAAAGCCACCCCATCACCTTCATAACACCCCAACGTTTTTCTTATCACAGTCATGTAATCAAAAACAATCCAGTACTATCACCTCCCATCTGCCTCCTCTCCCTCCCCTTCCATCTCCCTCTCTTTCCTCTCCCTCCCTCCCTCTCTGCTGCCTCACTCATTCTCTGAGCAGCACACTGAACTGGATAACGTCTCCTTCAACCTGCAGCACAGACTCATTTCTCTACACACCAGCTCTGAGTGGATGCTCAGCAGGGGTGTCTGAGATATTAGCGCGCTGTGGGAGGACGGCTCAGGGACTTCTACCATCCACACACTAAAGGTAAGCCTCTGGATCCTTCACATTACATTCCTGCTCGCTGTCAAGTGCCAAAGTGAAAGTGGTTAAAGTTAGCCACTTGAAACTGCAGCCTTTAGGCATCACTCAAGTCAGACTGTCAGCAGTCCCAGGAAAGGATTTCAAACACCGCTTCCACTTTGATTTCAAGCTGTTGCAGACATCTTTACAGGTGGAAAATATAGATGTCACCGCTGCACACTTGGGGGCATATTGTCAGCGGCTGTGTGAATGAGCCTGAACTAGTGAATGTGTGCAGATTGTTGGCACAGCTCGACCTCTGAGTTAATCCCTGTTTTGTTTGGAACACTAAGTTTAGCGAAGAACAGTACCAGTCACAGAACACAGCAGCATGTAATCTTAAAGTGCTCAAAAACAAGGAGACCTGAAAGCGTTTAGCACAGATTAGTCTCACTTTCAGGGAAAGAATCTTATTTTTGACACACTGAACCTGTGACCTGTTAGATTACACCCTGTCTCTGGTATGTTAAGACTGTTTTATGCATCATATGATATGGTTACTTACTCTTTTACTAGTCTTGGCCATGTCAGTGAGGTGCTGGGCGTCTTTACAAATGTATTTGAGATCACTGTGGAGGTGTTCAGTACTTGAAGTGACAACATTTCAAGTTTGAATGCTTAAACTCACCAAACACATAGTTTCTTTGCACTAATGCTCCTCTGGCTGCTGACTGCTTTACCTGTGCACATGCTTTACATTTGCAGAAATAAAACAACATAACCTACAATGTTCTGCACATGTTGGCTCCCCATGTTAGAACGAAGAAGAGCAAAGATATCAACCTCTTTCTTCTCGAGCCATGAAGAAGATTTGAGATTGCCTGAGCTGTTAATTAATGCTATGAACTTAAGGCTTTTTTTAAATTTAATTTTCTTCTAAATATATTGTGCTTCTTTATGGATTTTGTCTAAAGTGTGCAGTTTGTCCTCTTGTCTTTGTCTGTTTGGGTTTCTTTGTATTTTAATGTTTTAATGCTTCCTTCTTGAACCAAATCACCCTTGAAATGGATATTTTAATCTCGACAGGTCTTTTGCCGGGCCAAACAAAGCAAAATAGAAATGGAAATGTGAGCTCAGCCATGACAGAAAATGTTATGCTTCCTTGCTGAACGCCTGCTGATATGCTGTGAAAGAGACAGAAACACTGATGGTGTGACGATCCTGTTGGAGTTTGGTGGCTTCTGAGCTGTGAGTCTTCTAATCGGTGCTCATAAAGGCTCAGTGTTTTGCACTAAACTAGAAGAACTGTAATGTGTAATGAATAGCGATGTGAAGTCAGTGAATCTTTGAAACAAATAAAACTAAAGGATTTGAATCAGCAAAGAGTCACTCAGGGACACTGGGTTCAGACGTGGAAATTCACAAATCACTTTGCGGATTCAAATCATTTTATTGAGTTCTGTTTAAAGAATTCCTCTACCATGTAGTTAGTTTCAGATTTTTGCCATTCAGTACAGCTCACTCGATTAAATCTCCTTTTGAGACGTCCGCTGGTGATTTTAACCTCAGTAAGTTCAGTATGTTGCCTGTTTAAGCTGTTACCAGCAGTAAAATGTTAAATAGCTTTCAGGTTAACAGCTGCCACATATTTGCAACATCATGATTGTTTCTGTGCTTTATTTCACGTAGCACATACACATGAACCGTAAATCACAGCTAAACTGACAGTGTTTCTCTCAACAACCAGCAAGTGGAGCTCCTCTGCTAAAAGCTACTGATTGGCTGAAGGTGATTCTGACTCTGTGTTAAACATGTCTTCATACTTCTACTGAACACCTCTAACTGGATGCTCACAGAGGGCAGTTCAACATTACGATGTATGATCATGAAGCTGGAGACGCTGGAGTAGAAGGAGTAGGACATTTTCAGTCACTGTAGATTCCTACTCTGGTTTATCAGTTGACAAAAACACAGACAGGCGTTTGGGTTCGACAGTTACATTGGACTGACAGGAATGAATGTGATGAGTGCTTTTGGTCTGTTTTACCCTGAGTTACGTCTCTTAGGGTGTAAAGAGGCTGTCCTGAACAATGAACAGGGTGACACAAAAAAAACGGGAACTTTTTAACAATCCAATAAAACCAAGAGTGACGGCAGAAAAACATTTTATTCATAGTAATTTAAACCTTAAAGCATGCCATTTAAGAAACAATGATGGAATTTTCATTTTTTTAAAATTACTTCCTGTAGATGGCGTCCTCCTGTACGAAAGCATTCTTGAAATCTCTCCTCATTGACTGCTGCAACATCTCAGCTGGGATACTGTGAATTTCCTCCTGAATTCTCTGTTTTTACTCATCCAGAATTCTTGGTTGAGCCGTGTACACTTTACTCTTGAGACAGCCCCAGGTAGATTTCAAGAATGCATTCGTACAGGAGGACGCCATCGACAGGAAGTAATTTTTAAAAAATGAAAATTCCATCACTGTTTCTTAAATGGCATGTTTTAAGGTTTCAATTACTATGAATAAAATATTTTTCTTCCATCACTCCTGGTTTTATTGAATTGTTAAAAAGTTCCCGTTTTTTTGTGCCACCCTGTATATACAATACTTACAATATTTTAGAGGGTGTCATTTCTAGTATCATGTTAGGAGAAACCCAGATTAACACTCAACCTAAAATATATGTATCTATATGATGGACTCCAACCTGCTCAAACTCAACCAAGGCAGCAGTTCACCACAGAGTCCATTTCTGCTGACAAGACAGTCATTGAGTAAGTGGTCAAAACAGACAGACAGTGGCTGACAATTGAGAGGAGCGCTACACACAGCATGTTCAGAGTGGACCACAACACAGTTATAGATGTCACTAAGTATGGAAACCTGGCAGGATACACAACCAGTCAAAAGTCTGGACACACCTTCTTATTCAATACCTTTTATTTATTTGTTTTATTTTCCACCTTGTAGTTTAATACTGAAGATGAACACTTTTTTGTTTACAACATAATGCCACGTGTTTTCTTTTACAATTTTGATGTTTTCAGTTTTAATCTACAATATAGAAAATAATGGGAAAAAAAAATTTAATGAGAAAGTGTGTCCAAACATTTGACTGTAAGTGTAGATTATTCACCGCGGCTCTCTAAACCTCTATTTTTTCAGGACTATACAACTCTATTTCCAGGCTTTAATTCTATCATTTATGTATTTGTTGTCAAATTTGCAAATACAGTATTATCTAGCTTTACATGTTACAATGCAGAAATAAAAGCATCATTTTCTTCTCAATTTCTGAGAGTGCCACGATTATTAAAGCCATGAACGCTCATCATAAATAAATAAAATATTTTACATACGGTTCATACTCTGATTGTTGACAGCCTGCTGGGCGGTTTCAGTTTTGGACAGATCAACAGCTGCCTCATAGTTTTAGTGTTTGTTTAAATGGCATAATGGTTGAGCTGGTCTTTTCCAATCTAATGACATTTCTGTAAGACTTGTGAGCTGAATTATTGCTTTGATTAGAAAAATCCTTTTTAAAGCAATTCCATCAGGGATAAAAATGTTTTAGCTTTATTGTCTAACTCCATGTTTAGCTGGAAATGAACCACTGACTTCATATTGTCATTTTTCCCCTCGTAAATACAATTTAGAAGACATGCTGTTACGGGTATTTACAGCTAAAGACTATCTGTGACAAGAGACAAAGCAGTGATGAAGGACCCAACATGTAAATAGCTCCCTATGGTGGGCCGTTAATGTTGAATGGACACAGCAGACTACACATTATTTCATAGCTTTCCATAAAGTGAGGCCTGTCTTTAACGTGCAATAGCAGGACTGAGCCTCTGAGAGTTTTTTTTCTGTGCACGCTGACGCTGATCCGGTTTGCGGATGGCTGTGAAGCTCTAACAAGCCCCTGTCCGCTCTTCATCACTATAGTGCCAGATATGTGCCCATGAGTATTCATCAGGGAGGGCTAATGGGGCACAGCAGTGTGAACCTCTGATTTACAGCGCGTCCGCTGTCAGGCCTAATGACAGGGCAATGGGGATGGTTATGGAAGAAACAGGTGCTGCGGAGTGAATGGATGCAAAGCAATGCTGCTGAAAGCCACGGGTGATTGTTGTTTTGTCCCCGGCACAAATGCTCATTTGCAATATTGTGTTCACACATACATAATTATTGTGCATAGAAATGAGCTCTCTTGAAGTGGGCTTATGGCTCGGTGTGCATGTGTGTGGGGGTGTGAGGTGGGGCCAAATATTTCAAACAACAATGGTCAGAGTAAGTAAGTTTAATGGTTAATTTACTGTTTGCCAAATTGTTTCCAGCGTGAATGTCACATTTAGCATCCACAATGACTCTCTAACAACATATGGAGCGCAATGATAAAGCTAGAAATAATGTCCTATGCAGTGTAAAATGTGAGGGAAAGTTATTAAAACAGGTGAACAAGGCCTCCCAGAGCCATCATTATTACAGTAAATGACTCATTTTAATAACTAATCATCATTGACATATAGGGCCGGGCTATATGCAGGGATTGATTGTATAATTATTCATGATATTGAAAGTTATCGCTGTAGAACAGACAATATATCATATATATTGACAGCAGTGTGCTTCTGGTTTCCAAAAACACTCTTTGTGAGACATCTTGCTCAAGGTAAGTGATACTGCAGATTCTGATGCCTCTGGAAATAAAACTGTATGGCTTGTGTGAGTGGCTCCAAACTTTTTCTGACTTATTGCAGTTTAAAATGAAACAGTGGAGCAACTGCTGCTGGAGTTTTGTCACAGAGTTTGGTTTCAGAGGAGGTGTGAAATGTCAGCAGGTCAAGCAAACTGTTTTTATTTCATCCTGGTTTGTTTCATTTGAAGGACAAACGAGCTTAAATGTCCTCAAAAGTTCCTTGCAAACTGATTTAAGATAAAGTTACAGCAAAAGAAATGAAGCTTCAGTGTCATTTGAATATCATTTGAATCGTTCTTGTCCTTTTAACCCTTGTGTCGTCCTGTGGGTAAAAATTGACCCGTTTTAAAGTTTGAAAATGTGGGAAAATAAAATATATTTTCACAGTGAAACTCCTGATGTCCACATTTTCAATATTTTTGGGAAATCTTTGAACATTTTTTGATGGAAAAAAAAGAAATGTTAAAAATGTTTCTAAGGAACATTCACATAAAAATCAACCAAAATCCAGCAAATTTTACTGGATTTTGGTTGATGTGTGATTTTTCTTTTTAGATTTGTAATCACTTTAGATATTTTAAGGATTTTTTGGAAGATTTTTACTCATTTTTTGAAAATATTTACATTTTTTAATAAAACTTTTAAGAGAAACTTTTAAGGAATTACTAGAATTTTCTTCCTGAAGGTTCTGCAAATTTTCAGAAATTTGAGGAATTTTGTTGCTGGATTTTTGGGTTTTTTCAGACAAGGAAACAATATTTTTTGGTGCCTGTAAAAGAGGACAACAGGAGGGTTAATCAGATTGTAACCCTTCAAAATTGTCTTGGTGAACCTTTTCCCCTCACCCCCATTTTAGGAACCAATATCTGTATCCTTTTAAATTCACAAATCAGTTGCAGAGTAAATCAAAGCAAGAAAATTACAGCATTTTACTCATAATTTAGTTTTTCTCTATAAAAAGGGATGCAAGCCCACTAGCGTCTTAGATTTCATTCAGGCTACTGTGATTTTGATTTTTCAAAATGTGAAAGGAAAAAGTTTGAAGCCCAAAAATAGTAATGAAACCCTGGAAATGAAACCTGAGCTTTACATCACTTTGGAAAAGAGCAACAAACTGTGCAACAAGACCAACAGTTTCACAACTCCTGTCAGTGAAGTTGTTGTAGGTGTTCAGCAGTTGAAGCTCACTCACTGCAGGTCAGCTGGCACAGTTTACTGTTTTCACTGCACAGCCCACACACACGCACACACACACACACACACAGTGGTAGCTCTCTGCCTGGACCATCCCACACTCCAACGGTGTCTTTCCCGCAGAGCCGGCAGTTCGGAGGAATATGGGCAAATCCGAAAGCCAAATGGATATCATGGAGAAATCAAGTAAACCTGGAAAGCGTCGCTGGACTGTTGCAGAAATCGGTCTGTCCGTGCTGCTGCTGTTGGTCAGCTGTGCCTTGGCCGGGCTGGTGGTCCTCTACACATCGGCTGTGAAAGGTAATGTCTCTGTCAGGATCACTGTGGAAAGATCCAGATATTACAGACGGCAGCAGTGATGGAAATAGTCTCACTACTTTGGTTGTTCATGAGTGTAAATGACAGCAAATGATCTTAAAGTGTGTGCAGAGTTTATATGCTTTATGCAATACTGATGCACATGGCATTAGGTAGCCTTTAAATTTTAATCTTTCTCATAAAAATAAGCAAAGAAAGGAGTAATTTTCCTCACGGTCCTAACTATTAAGTAGAAAAATGCTATTATCTTCAGTTTGGAGTTGTTTTTGAATAAAATTCACTGTAAAATTAATTCAAATCGATTGCAGTTGGCAGTAAACTTTAAACTGAAGACGTGCAGACTGTGTCTAATGTTGTGGTTTCTCCTGTACGACTCAGAACAATCAAACAGGACAAGCGTGTCGAGGAGCTCAACAAGTGAAGGTGAGTCTAATCTCATAAACTGAACACAGGATGCGCTGTGCGATAAGTGGGCTGGCATGTGTCATATTCGAGCCCGCGCCTCTCATAGACACTGTAATACTATAATTCCCTTTTCTGCCAGATCAGCAGTGCCACACAAAAGTGAAAGAACACAGTCACTGCTGACATAGACATTGCCTCTCTCACACAGACTACAGATCTGGACTACTTAGAATTTGCTCTGTACTTTGCACAACAGCCTCCCTGTCTCAGCTGAGGGGGGCAATTTGTCCACGTGTTCTCTCATAACTGTTGACTCTGATTCTTCCAGGCCAGCTGTTTCGCTCCAGCCTCAACAATGTGTGCACAACTGCAGACTGTGTTACAGCAGGTGAGAAGCGCAGCGTTTTCTTTGTCCCCCTGTTGCTTTATTTTGCAAAGTCACCCCTCGTTCTTGCACAACCGCATGTGAATCTTTACCACGCCGCCCTTTCTCTCCCTGATGCCTTGTAGCTGCTCGGCTCTTGCAGAACATGGATAAGTCGGTGAAGCCTTGTGATAATTTCTACCAGTACGCCTGCGGGGGATGGCTGGAGAGACATGTCATCCCAGAGACCAGCTCCCGCCACAGCGTCTTTGACATTCTGAGGGACAAGCTGGAGATTGTCCTCAAAGGTCAGCCGAGCTGAATCTGTGGCCGGCCAGTGGGCTGCAGCATTCGGAGCAAGCGTGGGCTTCATTCAGACGCTTTGCATATGTTTTGTTGTTGCAGGTGTTCTTGAAACATCAAGCGCACAGGATAGGGATGCCATCAAAAAGGCCAAGATCCTTTACAGCTCCTGCATGAATGACAGTAAGGACTCAAAGTGTCTACAAAATTACAATTTCTTCTTAAAAAGAGACCAAAAAACATGTTTATCATATCAGTCAGGCTTCCTCAGCAGGGTTTACCAACTTAAATTTAAGATCCTTTAAGACCTGAATCCACATATTTCATGATCATACCAGCCAAAGCATGATGGAAAATCTGTAGGGCTGATGTGGCCTACAATTTCTATTACATATCCATTTTTTCACTACTTACCAACTGTGTGAAACAACAATCTATAATGACTTACTTAATTAATGCAACCTGGATCTGGATAAATTGCTAAAAATGGTTGGTGGTTGGGGGTACAGAGTAGCTCAGTGGTTAGCACTGTCACCTCACAGCCTCAGTTCCCGTCCCTGCCTGGAGTCTTTCTGTGTGGAGTTTGCATGTTCTCCCTTTACATATGTGGGTTCTCATCAGGTTCTCCAGCTTCGTCCCACAGTCCAAAAACATGCTCAGGTTATTTGGGGATTCTAAATTATCTGTAGGTGTGAATGTGAGTGTGATTGTTTGCCTCTACATGTAGCCCTGCAACAGATTGGTGATCTGTCCAGGGTGTCCCCTGTCTTCACCCTAAGTCAGCTGGGATAGACTCCAGCTGACCCCACAATGTTAATGAGGATTAAGTGGTGTATAGATAATGGGTGGATGGATGGATGGTGGTTGGAAGGAGTAATATAATAGAACGATGAATTCATTAAAAACGCCTATTTTTTGCTAATTAATGATAGGTTGTTGAGTTGTTTATCTGTAGCTTGTAATATCTTTTAGATGGCTTTTACTGCAGGCCATGTGGTGATGACTGAAACTACACAAATAAAGGATCAAACAATCTGAAATTTGCAGTTGAAACAACCCCATTTGCATTCATTCTTTTGCTTTTCAGGTGTTTCAAAGGTGAAGAATCATCTCTCAAACTTAGCATGGCGTGTCGTTGTATTGCATAAGACCGTAGCGTGGTTCTGGCATTGCCGAACATGTGGTTGTGTTGTCTCCGCAGGCCTCATAGAGCAGCGTGACTCGCAGCCCCTTCTGATGCTCATAGAAAGTATTGGAGACTGGCCCGTGGCCTCAGAGGACTGGGACACCACGGCAGGTAGAAGCACCTCTGATTAACAGGCACATGTCCACATGCAGCGCCATCCACAAAAACAAGCACTCTTCCTCCTCAAACACATGCGACCACACAGAGTCTGTGCAGCTATATTTGCTGTCAGTGAATTGTTGAGTACAAGCTTTGTTGGCGGGATCAAGAGGCCGGTCGAGGCTTTTCAGCTGAGCAGTCAGGTGTGGAGTTTGGGAGGGTGATGCGTGGGCAGAGGAGCAAGTCCTCAATCAGGACTGTGAAGGATGCTTTAAATAGTCTACGCTGCTCTTCCCCGTCCTCCTGCCTCTTGCCACTTTAATTAAATGTAATCATGGACGGTGGCTCAAACAGAATTAACCACGCATAGCTGCATCTGCACACACAGATTTACAGCGAGAGCCCAGTAAAATGTGCAACAGAGGCACCCGGGTTTTAGCAGGCCACACTGAATGATCATGACTTTACTGTTAGACCATTATTATTTTAAAAAAAATCTCCCTTTTTTGCAGAGGAAACGTGGAGCCTTGAAGACACGCTTGCAACACTCACTGCCCGTTTCCACAAGAAGGTCATGCTGGACATGTATGTGTGGACGGACGACCGGGACTCGCTGCGTCACATCATTTATGTGAGACAACAGTTTGCATTTTAATTATTGTCAACAAACATGAAAACCCAACCATGTGTTGAATCATCTCTAAATATTTTCCAATCACCTTAACTGACTCTACAGTGGGCACATTACAGGCATGAAACTAGAGCTGGTGGTGTCTGTCAGCTGGTCGGCCACTGCCATTAAGATAGAAGATAGATAGAAAAACCTCAACAACTATTTGCTAGATTGTCATGAAGTTGGTGATTCCTACTAAATCTGCTCACTTTGCTTGTAGCGTATTCATCAGATCTGCTGTCCAGTCCTCCAATTTTGAGATAAATATCCGCTGAACTGTTAGCATTCCCATTAAACACAAATGTATTTAGTAGTATTGTCACACACAAAACTAAGATGTTGAGCAGGCTGAATAATATGCCAACTTAACAGCAGCATGTTAGCATTCCCATTGGGACATTTTTGAAAGCACAGCCTAACAGAGCTACGATATAAGATAATGCTATAGACCCTTCTTTCTAAGCTATTTAAGACTTTGTGTACATGGACAATGCGGGCTAGTTCCCCTCAGTTTATTGGTTTTTGACTGGTATAATGTTAAAAACACAAAAATGCAAACAGTATATAAGAATTATGGGCTTGCAAAAATGTATACACTGGAAAAAAATGCCCCTCTCGAAACAAGAAAAAAAAAACTTATTTCAAGGAACTTTTATCTTGAAATAAGTGAAAAAAAAATCTGCCAATAGAAAAAGTGAAAAATGGCTTGGTAAGATTTCTTGAAATAAGATGTGATATTTAGAATATTGAGATCTTAAGATTAGCTGGGAAAACTTATTTTAAGCTCTATTTTGCCAGGATTGTCAAGCTTAGGTGTCTTAAAATAAGCCAGACATGCTAAAAAAAAAAGAAGAAGCAGTTTTTCACTCAAAAATAGATTTTTGCTTTCATGTAACCTCCTAATTTGAGATGTATTAAACTTAATTTGAATTTTCTTGTAAAATACAACTCAAAACAAGATCATTTCAACATTGTTTGACTTGCTGAAATGTCACTTAAGTGAATTTATCTTAAATCAAGTGGGATGAGACATTTTGACTAAAAATAAGACAAACAGACTTGGTAAGATTTTGATTTTTTGCAGTGTAATTGCTACTTTTGTTCTTGTTTTCTGGTTAGATCGACCAGCCAGGACTTGGAATGCCGTCCAGAGACTACTACTTCAATGATGGAAACTACAAAAAGGTGACACACACACAAAACATGCACTGTTTTCTCATTTGTCCCTGGTGATATCAAACCATACAATAGTTTTTGTTGAACTTAGTTTAGAAATAGCTCCATCCACAGTGCGGTGGTGGTGAATGGGGGTTTTGTTTGCGATTTTCAGACCATTAAAAAAACACGATATCTGAAAAAGCCACCATCAACCAGCTTGCTGAGGAAATTCTTCAAATAAAAACTGTCCACACTGAGGTCTTCTGTTGAGTAACCATGAGTTTGTTTAAGGAAAGAGCATGTGTTTTGAAATGTTCTCTCCCACTGTGTGGCGCAAATACAACTGTCGTCACATCTTTTGTTTTTGCAGATCTTTGATTTCATTGTGAAAACATAATTCCTGGCTCATGTGATTGTACCACAGGTTCGAGAGGCCTACCTACACTTCATGGTTTCTATTGCGAAGATAACCCGAGAGGACAGGAACTTGACTCAGGATGACGACCGAGTGTGGGAGGAAATGATGCAAGTGCTGGAGCTGGAGACAGACATCGCCAACGTGAGTGCCAGCCACAACAGGAAATGGAATTGTGGGACGAGAGCTAAGGAAAATTAATAATGACAAGATGAAAAATGAGCACCTTTGCTGTGCCTCCAGTCAGTGAGAGAACCGGGCTACATTTAGTGTGGACCCAGGAGATCAGCCAAGCTCTTAACAAGCCCTTTTTTCCCTTCGTGCTTGTCGAGAGCATGACAAATGGGATAGCAAAAATCTAAGAATCAGTTTATAGAAAGCTGACAGTTTTCTTCCTGTTGCTGGACAGGCGACATCACCAGCAGAAGAGCGCCAAGATGTCACCGTTCTTTACAACAAGATGACACTCGGTGAACTGCAGAGCACATTCAGCCTTAACGTGAGTCGAATTTCCCTTCTGTCTTGTGTGTTGAATGTGTGGGAAGGCTGATGGTTCAAATGAAGTTAACAGTCTGGAAGGATGAGTGAATAATTAATACTTCATAGTTTAAAAAAACAGATTCTGTTCAGCAAGACAGCTGAACAATATGGAGTACATTTATACAGTGGCTATAGAAAATAACAAATTAGATTGATATTTTTGGAAATGCGCTTATTCATTTTCTCCCCAAGGTTTGGATGAGATGATTGATATCAGTCATGTCTGTACAGTAAATATGAATTTACAGTCAGCAACTAGTCAGCTTAGCTTCGCATGTAAGCTGGAAAAGGCCAACAGAAAGCCCACACAACAGTATTAGACTGCTGACGAGTAAAGTAAGACTACTTCTGCAGTCTTCATTCTAGTTAACCATGAAACCAACTTAGCAGGTCATTGCAAACAACATTTGGTTCAAAGTGGGTCAGCGATTGGTGCAAATGATACACTCAGTCGTGTCCTGATAGAGTGTTTTTGCTGGAGTCCTGTTATTTTTGCACATAATGACACCTCTTGTGGTAGTTACATCTTATACACTTGTAACACAACTTGGTTGCAATGAAAAGCTCAATACCTATCATGCATAACTGTGTCTGAAAACAGTTTGTTGACAAAAAATATTTATCATGCACAACCTGTCATATTCTGTGAAAACTGAACTGAGGAAAATCATGGTAAAAATTGACTGCATTTTTTGAGACCAAGTGGAAAGTATCAGAAAAATCTCCTAAAAGAATCACACAAAGAAGACCAAGATACCAAGATGCAAACAGTGAGACATTAAACAACTAAATTAAAGAGTACTACCTAGTAGTTATTGCTGAGCTTTACCTTATAGGTATGAAGATCAGACTTTATAGAAAGGAAACCTCATCCATCTTAAAACTGAATCTATTCGGATTTAATGCTGCTTCACTGGCTACTGGGGGCACTTCTTGTAAAATCCTTTAAACTACATGCATGTACTTCTGAAATTTGTTGCCTCTCCAGCAAACACCACAGGAGAAAGACTGTTCTCGCATTATTTTTCAACATAGTCTCCTTTAACTTCAACACATTTGGTCCACCGATGGTAAAGTACACGATTTCGTCATGTTTTACGTGCCGCTCACCACGAAATGTTTTTCGCTGTGGTAATCACATCTGAAAGTGGTTTATACCAGCGGATTCATGACGATCTAAGCTGTCCATCGGCGTATACTGCTTGTGTGATCGCGTTTGCGGCCGCCGGCCGCCGGACATTCTTGAAATTCCTATGCAAATTGGTAAGTGTACCACCGGCTTATGGTTAGGTTATGGTTAGGTTATGGTTAGGGTTATGTTTAGGGACGATGTCATGCAAAATATAGCGTTGGATTCGCCACGGTTTTACATTAAAAATATAATATACACATTCTTTTGAAATACGTTCTGAGTGGCACGAAAAGTCCGCCGTTTAAAATACATTGGTGCGCATTTCGTGGTGAGCGGCACGAAAAACATGACGAAATCGTGTTGGTGCGCACGAAACCGAAACTAAAACTTACGTGACAGTTTCACGAATCCCCGTGAGATCGGGCTGGCAGTGAAGCCCCTTGTTTCTGGGTGAGGCTGCCATATTTTTAAAGTACCATATTAACTAAAATTAAATATGTTAAAAATAAAATATTTCACTTTTTTTATTTCCAGGGTTTCAACTGGACACGATTTATTCAAGGCGTGCTGTCGAGTGTGTCCATCGATGTCCAGGTGGAGGAGGAGGTGGTTGTGTACAGCTCTCCCTACCTGGAGAAGATGAATGACGTTCTCGCCAGACACAGTGTCAGGTCAGTCAAAGAATTAGTCACAAAGGAGTGTCCACAGAGAAGATGGAGAACACCACATTAACTGTTTAAGAAAAACTGTGTGTGTTTGCAGAACTATGCAGAACTACCTCACCTGGCAGCTCATCATCGACAGAGTTAACAGCTTGAGTCGCCGCTTTAAAGACGCAAGAGCCCGCTACAGAAAGGTGTGATGAGCACAACACAACAGAACGACGTGTGTTAACATGAGCTTCTTATTAAAAGACATAACTCTATGTGTGTGTGTGTGTTTAGACTCTCTATGGAACCACAGTGGAGGACGCTTGGTGGCGGGAATGTGTCCGCTACGTCCAGAGCAGCATGGAGAATGCGGTTGGAGCTTTGTATGTGCGTGAGACGTTTGCAGGAGAAAGTAAACGAATGGTGAGTGTTTTCCAACTACAAACAACCATGAATATACAAGGAACATGTTCTCCTTTGTGCATGGAAATCAGTTACTGCCGCAACAAAAGTGCCGAACTATACAAGCTTTAGGAGTTTTTAGCATGACATGCATTATGCAAAAGATAATAATACAGACTCTGGGAAACCAAATGTCACTTTAAAATCATCAAAATTAATTCTGTGCCACCAGATGAAGGAAATACACTTTCAGTCAAAAGTTTGGACACACCCTCTCATTCAATGATCTTTATTTTTTTTCTACATTGTAGATTAATACTGAAGACATCAAAACTATAAAAGGATACATACGGAATTATGTTGCAAACATAAAGGGATAAACTTCAGTATTAATCTACAATGGCAAAAATCAAACAAACAAATAAAAACCATAAAAACCATTGAATGAGAAGGTGTGTCCAAACTTTTGACTGGTAGTGTATGTCTAGAACAATTATCTGTTTTACTCTTTACGAAAAACACCAATCATGTATCACAAAAGCATTTAGTGTAGCAAATTCCATTTCAGTGCAAGCTGTTATGCATCATAGTGATAAAGACAGTGCAATTCTAATTATTCAAATCCATTAAACATTCAAAGTGTGTTTTGTGTATGTGCAGTAATGCATTTGTGCCATTTTGTACAGATTATAGTTTACACGCTGCAACATGGGGCATTTGTTGCTTGGTGCCACAACCACAAACAGAGCCTGTGTGAGGCTGTGATCTTTGTGTTTTGTGGTCACAGGTCAGTGACCTCATCACTAAGATCCAGCAAGCGTACGTAGAAACACTGGAGGAGTTGAGCTGGATGGACACTCCCTCAAAGGAGAAGGCGAGAGAAAAGGTAATTCACTACCAGCATGGGTTTTTATTTAATGTTGAGAACGATGCTGATTGTTGTGTGTCTCCTGTAGGCCATGGCAATCAAGGAGCACATTGGCTATCCAGATCATATTCTACAACACAGCAACCAGAAGCTTGACCAGGAGTACGCTCATGTAAGTCTAAATGAAATCCTGTTTGTCTGCCTTATTGTAAAGACCTGATAGATGCACTCATCACTCATTTGTCTCATTTCTCTTCGAAGCTAAATTTCAGTGAAGAACACTACTTTGAGAATATCCTTGAGAACCTCAAGTCTGAAGCTCATAAGAGTCTGAAGAAACTCAGAGAGCCTGTTGATCCTGACTTGTAAGTGGTTGAAAACATCAAAGAGTACACACTGTCATTATTAGTTAAAGTCAAGCGGGCAGTCAGCATCGTCTTTTTCTGCTCTTGACTAAAGTCAATGACATAAAACCTCATGCAACGGGCGCCCAGGTAGCTCAACTGGTTGAGCGTGGGACCCATTTGGGTTTGATTCCAGCTCATGGCCCTTTGCTGCAGATCTTCTCCCTACTTTCCTGTCTACCTCTCTACACTAACCTGTCAAATAAAGCCAAGAAAAGGCCAAAAAAAAATACTCATGCAACCCAAATCTTTCTTTTTAATAGGGTTGAACAGCCATGCGTGTTTGCTCCCTCTTGCTGTTTCAAAGATAGTAGGCAGGGACGAAGATTATTTCCCAAAACGGTGTACTGAATGTGCAGCTGCTGCTAGAGATGTTCTGGTCCTCATAAAGTAACACCGAAAGTGAAGGTTTAAATTTATTTTTGTCAGAGTGCAAAATAAACTGCATGCATGGATCGCACGGCTGCTGTATTTAACGGAAAACGCAGCTCAGTGCTTTTATCTTGTCTAAATCCTGCATCCATCACCCCTCAGGTGGATCATCGGTGCTGCTGTGGTGAATGCATTCTACTCGCCCAACAGAAACCAGATAGGTAAGAGTTTTACAGCCGCCTCTGTGACAAATGCAGGATGTTTTGTATGGCAACAGTCACTCTTCATTGCATTCCTGTTCAGCACTGTCAGCCCGTATTGTGTTTTCACTCCCTGCTTGTTTTTGTCCATCCAGTGTTTCCTGCAGGAATCCTACAGCCGCCGTTCTTCAGCAAACATCAGCACCAGGCGCTCAACTTTGGAGGAATAGGAATGGTCATTGGACATGAGATCACACATGGGTTTGATGACAATGGTGAGGCACTGATATTTTTGGAAACCTGAAATAATGAACACAGTTTATCCTTTGCTCTATATAAATAATAACAGGCTGCTGCTTTTTAGACAGACGTGCATCATGTTCGGCTTTGCTTAATGCATCCTGTTTGCTTGCAGGACGTAATTTTGACAAGGACGGTAATATGCTAAACTGGTGGAGTAATTACTCTGCGGAGCACTTTAAAGAGCAGTCACAGTGCATGGTGCAACAATATGGCAACTTCAACTGGAAGCTAGCGGGAGGACAAAACGTAAGCACCCGGTGGGACGTATGAAATGAGATGTTTTGTTTCAGCTTTGTAATACCACGTATTGCGTAAACACCAGCATGGGTGTTTTCATGCTGCTTTGTGTTCACGGTTTTGTCGGCATGATTACAGGTTAGTGGAATCAGCACTTTGGGCGAGAACATTGCAGACAATGGAGGTGTTCGCCAAGCATATAAGGTCAGATGCAGAAAACCGCATGTTACTATTTTAGCAGCAATGACCAACTCCAAATTGCTTCGAATAAAATTTCTGCAAATCCGCAATCTGTTGTTAAGTGAGAGTGTGTGCTTACAGGCTTATCTAAAGTGGGTGGAGATGGAGGGTGAGGAGCCTCGTCTGCCCGGTCTAGACATGGATCACAAGCAACTCTTCTTTCTGAACTTTGCCCAAGTAAGTAATGTGTTATTTCTGAATTTATTATCTCAGTAGATAGAGGGCAGAGGAAATTCACCATCTGGAGTTGATACTTGGATGCCGGGTGCTGAGAAGTAAACAGTGGGACAAAGGGACAGGGTCGGGGGTGAGACGCTGAAGCAACCACAGAACGAATCAGCATTGAGCTACGCATGCAGGGGATGAGAGGAGCTGCCAAAGCAAAGAGCATCTCGGTGCCAGAGAACACAAATTAAAAAGCGGAAAACTGTCACTGACAATAAAACAGGTCAAACAACCGTTTCAAATCTGTTTGGGAGCCACAATCACACCCCACTGAGATGATGACATTTACGAGTCTGTTTTTGCACGAGGAAAACAATTTGTACCAAAAATGCATTTATATAAAAGCAGAAACATTATTTATTACATGGAAATTGCTGCAAGTATATATTATTTAATTGGAACTCTGCAGCAGAGTCTGAAGCCGTCCCACTAGATTCCCCTGGAGGACTTCTTTTGAACGCTGGAAATATCATCTTTTTGGACTTGTTTTTGTTCTTAGTGTTTTTACATTTTAACTTCATTGCTTGGCGCTTTGCACATCCATTTTAATGTCTATGTTGTGTTTTGTCATGAACCTGTCTGTCTGGAACTCACTGTTATATTCTTATATTGTCTACTACAGGTCCCTTAGTGTTGTTTGTCAGTGACTCAGTGTTATCTTATTATTTAAGGACAGGTCTCTCTTCAGAATGAGACCCAGTGTCTCAATGAGATCACCTGTATAAATAAAGGATAAATAATAAATAAAATAAAACAATGCAATTTGCACTGTTGGCAGTCTGCAGAAACCTTTTGAAAATAAACCGTTTTTTCCCTAGGTGTGGTGTGGTGCTTATCGGCCTGAGTATGCCAGCCAGTCCATCAAGACTGACTCCCACAGTCCTTTAGAATACAGGTAAGGGGCTTTAGCATGGGCACATTTTAATCAGAGTGTTTTCAGAGCTTCATAAAATATATATTATCAAAGTCCCCTGATACTCAGAACTATGTTTGGCTCAATTTCCGTCATTTAACTGCACAGTGAGAATTATAGATCTGAATTGACTTCAGTTATGGAGAAAATGTAACATTTCTGGGGGAAAATATGACATACAGATTCTAAGTGGGGATTTTTAAAACATGTCTGGTGAATGTCTTAAAGCATTTCATTTTATAAGGCTGCAAATTAAAATAACTTCATGTTTCTGACAATAAGGTGTATTGTTGGTCTGACAGAAAAGAATTACTGCAGCATTTACATTTTTTAAGTAAATATTCTGAATAAAAATGTGCAAATGTAGGGAAAAAAAACATTTAAAAAGGAGAACATTTTATGAGAAATAGTAAAAAAAAAAAGAAATGGTATCCAGTTTATGTGGTAAACCAGCTGCTAAATTCATTTTGAAAAGTAAATCAGCTCCACAACTTCTGCTGTGTTTAACTTTTATCACTGTTTTTGAAGTTTCAAGTTGATTTGTGAGATTCATTTTAATGGATATGTTGACGCTTTTAAAAATTTCTTAAGTGAATACATTCAAGAAAGTCTCTGATTATCGAATACACAATGTTTCAAATGTAGCTAACCATGTATTTGAAATTATACGTAGCATTCAAAGAGTTAATAATTAAAATCTTCCTATTAGCACCGGATCACATGATGACTCCCAAGATAGGAGTTGCTTGGAGTCATAAACAGAATTATCTGCATTTCAGTTCAACTACATGGAGCTTTATATGCTCATTTAGCTTTGCCTTTAGTGACATTTAATGTTAACGTGCTTTGTTTTACTCTCACTGCTCTGATCACGAGCAGCTGTGTCCAAACCTGCTGACAGATGACAAAGTGAGCGGCACGCTGGTGAAAATGGTTGAGCAATTTTAGCATCTGTAGAGCCACATGTGTTTGCTAGTTGTTAATTGAGACCAAAAAGACCTCTGTCGACCTAAAGGTTGTGTTTACAGCTCGGTTACACTTCTCCCAAGTGGCCAAAAAAATAGATACTGCAAATGTAAAGGTCTAAAGTCACAACTGCAAATTTCCAATTTCATTGTTGCTGTCCAACGCTGGGTCACCTGCAGGCGGTTACCTCATTAAATTTCATGATACTGAAAATATAAGCCTAATACTCCCACTTGAAAAATATTTTGCTGTGCCGAAGCGTAACTCATTAAAGCGCTGGGATCAGTGCAGCTTCAGTTTGTTGATCCAAATGAGGAGTTGGAGGCTGGACTCACACTTACCAGTGCTCCTCTAACATTCTTAACATACTTTAGCTTTTATCATCCTTGATGTTTTGTTTTTCTTTTGTCCTCAGGGTGCTTGGATCGCTGCAGAATTTTGAGGCTTTCTCAGAAGCTTTTCAGTGCCAAAAAGGCAGTCCAATGAACCCTGAGCTGAAGTGCCGTGTCTGGTAGAACTCCTGAGATATTTATTTTTCTTGACATGGGCAACTCAAATCAAAAGAACAAGCTGTACTTTTTAAGCCCACAGAGACATCCCGCTTATGACTTATTCCAATTTGTTTGGGGCCGAGTGATGACACAGACATTTGCATAAGCAGGCCTGTAGATGTAGATGTATTTGAAATGGATGAGATCCTGGACTTCACTCTAGTTTCAAGACTTGAATTCTTGAGTACATTTTCAAGTGTGAAGCGTTGTCTCTGGATGAGGAGGTCATTTGTTCCTTTTTTTGCTGTGTCCCACGACTGACGATGATGGTACATGAATGAAAAGGCTTGTGAGGAGGTTAAAGCTTCTACGGCTGGCTTTAAATGCTTTCCCAGCCATTCTTGAACTAATTCATTTCAAAAAAATCTCTTCCGCAGATCTTTGTGATTTATCCATTAACATTCGGCACTGAGCTGCCTTGGTGTCTTTCGTCTGATGTTCCTGTTTTAAATACATTGTGCCACTTCAAAAGGAATAATAGTGAACAAATCTCAGACTGAAGAGTTTGAAGTAAATGAAAGCTCGGGGCTTTGCTGAAGTAAAGCTACAATAGAATTAGTCACGCTCGGAAGATCTGGTCATTCACTGTTACGAGAAAACAAATTACTTAAAGACTTTAAGACTGTTAAATCTGTGCAGCTTTAACCTTAAATTAGCATTGGCAGAGAGCTGCTGCTTTCAGCATTTTTACATTTAAAGAGTGGATAAATATTCCAAATTGACAAAGCTGTGCCGTACTTCTTTAAGTTTCTTTGTTACTCACTACAGAAACGTATATGTATGTCATCGAGTTTGCTGTAAGAAAAACCATAATCCAGATGTTTTAGAGAATTTTTGGTGGTCTGCTACTTTTCAGCTAGTAAGAAAAACCCAGCACTTGTTGGAGGTAGAGTGATGTGATATTGATATGAACTGCAATATTGGTTTACTCCCAGTTTTGACTGCTCCCTCTCTAACTCTGTTCCTCACACACCACCTTTACCATTATTTTGAAGGCTCCCAAGTGTTCGTAATGGGCCGAGCTATTAAAACTCCTAACACGTGCCATTTGTCAGGTTACAAAAACCTACATTTATTTTAAAAAATACTGTCTACTTGTATGATATCTGTAAGTTCACATTTAACCCCAACCAGTGCTTGGTCTGTACAACAACTGTGCTTTTCTTCCCTACACGACCTCCTGAGAGGAAACTTTTAGCCTCTGGGTGCAGGCAATTACATGCTAAGGGGAAGGGAGAAGAAAACCCCTCAGATGCATTCGCACATGGGCAGGCAGCAGATGAAGTGGTTTGCCTTCTGATCTTGCATTGATCAGTGTCATGTAAGATGAAAGGACGGAGAGCTGTGTGCTGAAGCGTGGTGACTGACCGTAGCTGATCCCCAAACCCCCGCAGGCAAACACAATGAAGAATGGGGCTTGTCATTAACGAGATGGCCAGGGCCAGGACTGTTATTTTCTACCTTTATTAACAAGTAATGACAGGAGAATCAAAGAGCAGACCTCATAAGCAAGGACGGACACACCGGCTGCAGAAAGGAGCCGTTTTGTTTTTTTGTTGGTTTTTTTTGTGCGAAAGAGAAACGCAGCAGGATAAGCAACAACACACAGCCGGTTTTGAATGTTTGCTATCATTGGTCACATTTAGGGATGCCTTGGTAAACTGAACACGACTGTTAGGTCTCAACAGAGGCTGCTTGAATTGAATGTGCATATTTAAGCTTTATACTCTCAGTCTGTCTCTTAGTCTTCGCATACTGGCAAATACTGTTGTGTTAAGCAGGGGGAGAGGACGTGTTGGGGGAAAGACTGTTTTGCTCCGAATGTAAGTGCTGATATTGTGCTGCCACCTTAAAGCAAATGTTTTGGAAACTCGCTTGCTTTTTGGCAGAGAAAGACATAATTAGAGTTAGGAGAGTTTTCATATCTGCCCTCTAAATAATTAAAAGGAAACAGCTACCCCAGGTCTGACTATTGGGTATAAAATCCCCCTTCCTGCACCTTTGAAGTTCACTAAACACAACCCTGTTCCTGGAAAGTACATTTACATACTATTAAACTGTTTTCCAGAATATATGGTGGAGACAAGATGGATTATGTGCAGAAGCAAAGTTTTTTGTGGAATGAAGTTCTTTATTTGTGTATCAAAGTCCCTGAAAGCTGGTCAGGATGGATGCTCAGGCAGACAAAGTGCAGGACCGTGACGCCAGTGATTATAGTTATACAATGAGAGACTGTGGTGTTGGCTAAATAGAAGTTTCTTAATTCCAGACTTAAAACAGGCCTCGAGTTGTGACAGCTCAGTAACAAACCAGATTCAAATGCAAGACTTAAAGATACTTCGACAAATATTTCATACAAAAGCAAATGGGAATAATGAGACGTTAGCAAGCAGGTAGGGAATCGAAAACAGGTAGACGCAAAAATAAGCGGAGAAGCAGCAAATGATGCTGCATGTAAGACAATCCGGCTAATGAGGAAGGACAAAACAGGATCGGGTGACTAAGAACTCAGGAAAGGCTGAAGTTATCACAAGGCCGATCTAAACTGGCAGAAGTGTTGATGATTCAATTCATTAATGAATGAATGGTGACAGATTGTTACCCTTCATTCCACTCCTCTCCAATGACACAGTGTAAGAGATGAATCCTCTCGGGTTCTTCATGGACGTCTGGTTTGGTGTTTTCAGAGCCAGAGCTGCAGAAGAGGCTGAAGTTCGGACAAAAGACTCCTGGCTGGAGTTCAGGAGTTTTGGCAGAGCAGATGCACTCCTCTGCTTAGTCTAAACCACAAATGGACAGTCAGTGTCTCCAACTTGAGAAGTATCCGTTCACAGCTGCCAGTGTCATAGTTTATTTCTGTAGGAGAAAACTTGCAAAAGAAGAGGGCACAGGGATGAAGCTTCCAGTTGTGAATAAAGACCAAACCCACTCCCACATCTGAAGCAGTTGGGGTCAGTAATGGGTGAAGATGACAGCAGAGGTGAATCAACACTTTGTTTCCTGGAAAGCCTCGTCTGCCTGCAGGGCCAAAAGTTGCCGAATGCCTGCTGCGTACAGGAGGCTAGAGAAAGGGAGCGTATGAGTAGACTGGAGGACGAGTAGACTATCTCCAACCTAGTGCAGAAATTTTCAAGCACGTATTCGGTCTACAAGTTAACACAGATTTGATTGCAAGGTTGTATAGAATCAGGAATTTCACAGTGGATTTGATCCAAGAGCAGCAGTGAGTCTCATGCTGTTAGACTCCTACTTAACTAAAAGCTGAATTTAACAATGAGCAGCATTCTGTGTCTCTGCTTGCTGGCAGACTAGCTGTGTTTCCCTGTTTCCAGCCTTAAACTATAAGAGTAGAATCAATGTTCCATTAACGTCCTGCCAGAAAGCAAAGAATTTCCCAACATGTCAAACTGTTCGTTTGAACAAAAAGGCCAATTTGTCTCGTCATGTTCAACAAAATGCTGGAGGCTAAATCATAAGCTATGATTCAACATTGGGCTGCCATTAGAAGAGCAACAGCTGAGAAACTTGTATATTTTGTCTGGTTTCCCCCCAAAAAGAGCACAACAGTTCAAAGCTGTTAACACCAAGGGTATATACAATACGACGTGCTTTTGTAGATTCTTGATGTCCTACACTGCAGAAAATCTGTTAAAAAAATCAGGTAAGAAAATACAATGTGTGTTTCTTACCTTAGTTTTAGCTTCACATTTACTTAAATTGTGAAACTGTGTCGTTTTGAAATCACCAGCCAAGTACAAATACTTTTTTTTGCTATATTTGAACATGTTTCATCTGTACACTTATCAGAGGAGTTTATTTATCTAAATTAATATTTATGAAATAACGTCGTCGCTTCGCAAGAATTCAGATGTTTTATGAATGTTCCTGCTGCTATGTAATTATCTAGACTGCTATTTTTGTGACTCAGATCTGTAATTATTGCCATTAAAGTGACTGTCTCAGCCAGTTCGATCTCAAGTCTCTCCTTCAAATGTGTCATTTTTATCTTATATATTTATTTCAAACTTGAGGAAATCTTAAAGAATTCACCTGGTTTAGAAAATGTGTTGCCTTTGATTGCTTTTTATTGGCCTCTGAAACTCAAGAACCAATTTCTAATAACTTTGCAAGCTGTAACAAGTGCCTTTAATATTTGTTATTTGCTGTAGAACAGTTAGAAGTCATTTATAAGAACATGTTTTGGGTGTCTGGCTGTGGAAAATTCCTTTGGCTCGTTCCTGTCCTTTCTTTTTGTGAAAAAACAAAAGCTGTTCTTATAAATGGCCTCTGTCTGATCTGTGAAGCCTTAGTCCATAATTTACTAAGCATTCATGATCCCACGTGTGACAACTTAGAGCTGTTTTGTCATAAAATTATAACCATTTTCCATTTAAAAATGTGCAAATGTGTGATAAAGCACTTACCTCTCAGGCAAATGTTCACTTTTGTGTCAAAGAGCAATGCATTTTCTAGATGCTGTACTACATATACTACTGCTCAGAAGTTTGGGGTCACTTAAATATGTCCTTATTTTTGGGGGAAAAAAGCATTTTTTTCAATGAAGATAACATTACATTAATCAGAAATACAGTCTACACATTGTTAATGTGGTAAATGACTATTCTAGCTGAAAACAGCTGATTTCTAATGGAACATCTCCATAGGGGTACAGAGGAACATTTCCAGCAACCATCACTCCTGTGTTCTAATCAGGCGTAAACTAACCGTGACGTCACCCGTTGGTTTCAACGCCGAGAAAATGAAGCCCGGATTTTGCTACTTCCTGGTCGCCGTTTTGGATTTTTGGAACCAGTGACGTAAAAAGCGTCATCAAACAGACTGGACCGGAGAGCAACTAGAGGCAGGATTGGCTGAGGACTCTCTTATCCCGCCCACATTTTACCGCAGAGGCTTCTGTTGCTGTCCATCAAGTATAGTCACGCCCCCTGGCTCCGCCAACTTTAACGATTTATTTAAAATTCAGTATTGATTTATTTTAAGATCGGCCACCTGATCTCTCATTTTGACCACGAAAACTAACGGGAAAAAATCCTGAGCTGTAGAACATCAGTCTATCAAATTTTATTTTTTCCAAAAATGAATTGGGGTCTATGGAGAAAAAACTTTTTGGAGCCAACCCTAGCGGACGGCGTGATATTGCAAGTTTTTGACACTTCCGGGTTGGTTTCAATTCTGGAGCCAGATGCTACGTCCACTATATATACAGCCTATGGTTCTAATGCTACATTGTGTTAGCTAATGGTATTGAAAGGCTCATTGATGATTAGAAAACCTTTGTGCAGTTACGCTACCACATGAATAGAAGTGTGAGTTTTCATGGAAAACATGAAATTGCTTGGGTGACTCCATCCTTTTGAACGGTAGTGCATGAACCAAAACTTTTACTTTGGTAAATGCTATTCTGTGCTGCATCTCTTTAGTTATAGTAGGGCACACTATCATTCTATGCCACCACTTGACAAACATAACAGACTTCAATAATTCTTAGTATAGAACAGCTTGAGTCAAGTCCCAGCAACCCACTCCTCCTCTCTCTACATGAACGTCACACTATTCTCTGGCATAGATCTCCTTATTATGGTTAATCATGTTGTCTTTCATGTGGTAGAATTGGATGTTTTTCCTACTTTTACTTGCGTCACAGTCATAGAACAGAATAACACATGGCCTTTCACCAGATAGTTATTCAAGGAAATAAAAAGATATAGCCAATAAGAAGTATTTAAATCTGTGACATAAGTGAAAAGAAAAACACGAGGCCGACTTTATCTAACAGCAAACTCAATGCTGATAAACAGATTCGTCCAGCAGCCCGAGGAGCATCCAGCTCTGGTGTTAGTCATCACAACGAACCACCAAGAATTAGTTTATGTAACTGAAAAAATACTTTTTATGTGTAATTATTGCTCCTGGACCTTCAAATTATGTGTAGTTTATATTCACACATCAGCCTTAACAGAGTTGGACTATTGCCACTAAGTTCCAGTCAACAATGCACTGAATGAAACAGCACTCTTGATTGTTCCTGAGTTCAGCTGCAGAAAAACAGTGCTTTTCTTTTCTATGCTAAAGTGACGGCATCACACTCACAGCTAGAATTATCACCATGTGGCTGTGAGCCGTCGTCGCCCGGTCAAGTTGAAGTTAACATCCATGTCTGTCCAGATTTGACCTGTTAAATGTCATCACTACATCATTTTGTTTTTATTAGACACCTGTGTCAAATATTCATGAGGATTAGCCTATGAATTCTTGAGTTATGGCCAAAAATGTGTCTCTTACGAGGTCAGAGCGGTCTTGACCTGTAATTGTTGAAATTTAATGAGTTCCACCTCAAGACCAGGGAAACTTTTGTGTCAAATTTGAAGAAATTCAGGACTTTCTAGAGACAATGCATTCACCTGAACTGGACGGATGGACAGTCCAAAAACAGAACGTCTCTGGACCTGACTGTCGATGGTGAGGAGGCATGAAAATTGAAGAATGCTTGTTTGAAAGGTTCTTAGTGTAACAGTTGATACACTGCGGGTGACAAAATGAGTCAATTTCACCAGGATGGAGAGTAAACAGTGGGATGGATTATCGAAGTGGGGTAATTGAAAGCACAATAATGGCAATATGTGGTCCAATGATTCTGAATTATTAATGAAAAGAGAACAGTTCCTCTTGCTGGGTAATTGTTTTTTATGTCAAAAAGTCTAACATCTCCTGAACCATTTCAAAACGCCTGCATGGAACTTCCTACTAACTGAAGCCAAGTGCTGCTTTTCATGTGAAATTACGGCCAGACACGTGCAAAGGAATGTATGTAGTTTGTATAAACTGGGTGTAAGGAGTGCAAAGACATAAAAACAACTACTGTGTGTACAAGCAATTTATTGTAAGTTTAATTTAATAGTACCAACAGTTATTACAATTATTAACACAGCTGTCATGGACATGACGAAGCAACACTCCATTAGTTTACCCTTCACATACACAGATACAACTTTACATTCACTGTGAGCTTTTAAGCCAGATAATAAACATGTTGTTATAAAAAATCTCAAGCATTTGTGACATTGGAAAATTAGCAGTGGTTAAAAGTTCATTTTAACATTTTAATGGCATTCTTTATCTCACTGGGATGTGCTGTTCAGACACATTTAGCAGCTCCTTCATCATCATCATCGTGTACAAACATCATCGTTGCACTGAAAGAGAAGTCACAAAGGTTAAATAATGAGCTTCAGCTATCTATTTAGAGGCTGTTTGATGAACATGAGGCATCTGTTCTAATCTGCCACAAATCTGGTCGACAAAAGTAATGATAGTCATTAATCTAAACGTATTACAAAATGCAAATGCATAATACTGTAAGTTAAACTTCAGATTACAAGAGCAGCATTTTTTCCTATTGATAAATAAGCTACACTAAACCAAAAACATCTGATTTCCAAAATGGAAGATTTTTGTTAAACAAGACCACAAAACAATTATTCCATATTAGCAGCAGTGAAGATAAACAGAAATTCTACACACTTTTACAAATCTTACTGATGAAGTATGACACTACAAGGAGTAAAATTCAAACATCCTAAAAACATACTGAATAATACTTTGTTTCTTACTGGACTTGAACCGATTATGAACATGTGACGCTTCAGAAATCTACAGCAGAAAGTGAGCCGTTAATTCTGTTTTGGAGTCTGAATGTCTGTAAGGTTTAATACAGCTGATTTTTTTATGTGCTCTGCATCTTTAATTGCTGTTTATGATTGTTCTTTAGTTCTGCTATTCTCAAATAATCAGTCTGGATTTCCATTACTGGAGTTGCTCATAAGAAGGCTTAACATTTACACAGGCACAGTACCTATAATGTTTACAAAATGTAATATTTTTAATCATTATGATGTTTTGCCACCTATATTCAATGCTCAAATTCAGGAAATTGGTGTCACTTTCATATAAATTTTACAAAATAGTTGGAATAGTTGGAATAAGTTTAGATGAAAAGAAAAAAAAACAGTAAAAAGAGAAAAAAAGACTGATTTTGAAAAGTTTTTTTTTTTTTTTTTTTTGCTTTTAAACACATAGCAGTGGAGTGCTATGTTTTCTTGTGTCTTATTCAGAATTTTAGAGCCAAGAGGTAAACTGGTCTCCCTCTTCTGTTGCCAGAATCCATTTGGAAAACTGCCCTCGGCCTGTTAAGGACCATGAGTGACTTTCTTCTGCTGGAACCTGCTGGAAAGCTTCAGTGAAAACATGTAAAATTAAGTAGAGCCGATCCTGCAGCTCCACAACGAGGTCAGGGCTTTCAAAAACAGGTCGAATAGCTTTCAGCAGAAATCACTGCTCATTTCTCCTCAGAGATATTAAGGCCATTTTACCAGACTCATACAAAGTCTGAGCAGACTTGTGATTATGTACATTCACACTATAAAATTAGTGGTGCATACAGGGTTTAAATCAGGTCGGACCACAGCTCTGACTCACTCACTGATCATTTCAGTTGCCTTTCTGTTTTTTGTAGAGCTAAATGATGGCTTGATTAATCAGTCACAAGGATACAAGGACCTTAACACTGCAGTTTCTGGGGCTTTGATTAAAAACATACCAACAATTTAAGGTAAATGTAAATTAGCTTGTACAAATACAAAGAGCAGTGCAATAAAAAAAAAAACGGATGCCTTCACAGATACAAGGGAAAAATAAAGGAGCCGATTCAAACTAAAACGGAATTCCTGGATTATGCAAAATGACTGTGCAGTCATGAGGGAGACAATTATCTGATTCTGATATTCAATTAAATCATGATTTGCTGTATGAGAAATTTCTCTGACAGAAAGAACAACATCTGATCGCAGGTCCACCAATGTTTCCTCTTTATAAGTTGTACAACTTTGGATTCAGGGCGACAATGAAGCTGTGGTAATGTTCTGATAATAACACACCAGCCAATCAATTAATTTAAAAAATAATTTATAGATGACTTAATAATCATATTGTTGTTAGTTACAGACCTAATTTAACTTGGTTGATATTTTATACAGGTTTCATTTCTGCATGATCACTGAAAGTACAAGACATTGATACTGCATGATTTACTGAATAAATTAGTTTTTTTTCTAATGACTTCATATCTAAAACAGAGTTGCAACATTTACACTAATCGCCAACTATTTAGATCATGGATTCATCAGTTTGAGTAATTTATCACAATTTGTTTCAAAGTAAAAACAAAGATTTTCTGAATCTGCTTAACTGTGAATATCTTCTGGTTCCTCTACGACACCAAACTGCATCTATTTGGGTTCATGAAACAACTTTTGAGATTCAGCTTCATCTTGGGTTTCAAAGACACTGATCCACCTTTTTTTAATTTTTTTTTTTACCTTTTTCTGACATTTTACAAACCAAACACCTAATCATTTTAATTTTGGAAATAATCAACAGATGAAGCAACAATGAACGCGTGCAAGTTACGGTCCTTGTGGAAAAAAAGTAGAAGATATTATGTATTGAAATTTAAATTTTCATATCTAAAGATTATTTTTATAGAGTTTTGTTTGCACATTACAAAGACACCAGTTGAGGATGACACAGGACAAAGGATCCTGGATTCACTGGTCTCTATCAAGTGATAAACTGAGCGACCATCAAGTCTAATGTTGCTGATTTTGTCTGAACTTATCTGTAAACTCTAAAGTAATAGGTGAGAAGCCCTTCAATTTATATGATAAAGCTTATATGGAAGCCTTGTTTGTCTTCGGGATGTTAAACAGTCCATCTTGTTTGTCTCCAAGTCTTTGCTGAAGTTGAAACACAGGTTGCTCTTGAGGGAAATCTAGTTTGAGAGTTTTCACCACTAGACGCATCAGAGCTTCTGAGGGAGTAAATGGAGTCAATCAGCAGCAAATCAGTCGAAGAGTTTTATCTCTATCAACCAGTGACCTCACTCTGCTAACAAAGCTTCGACTTTGCCAAAGCCTCTTCCACATACTAATGTCAGATAGCTTGTGACTTACACTTGTTCCTGACACATCTCGACCCTTCCGAGGGAACAAGGTCTATTCTGTTCCTGGGCTGCAGACATGACATCTGTTGGTCTTCATGCAGCTCATGGGGACGTGTTGGAACAGCTCAGACATAGTGGGTTTCATGGGAAACACGCAACAGAGCCAGGAGGCATAAAGATGACCATGCGCTGCATATTATGGGCATGTCCAACACTCTGACGATCACAGGACAAACCTCACAGTGTTGTGGACTCCTGATATCAGGCCTGTGATCTGTGAGCAATTTGTTTTATAAATGTGCTATTATAGTATAGAACAGAGACTATGTCCATTACATACTGACACCACAGAACCACAACTAACAATGTGGCCCATTCTCTTAACCACATTCTCTAAACCACAGTATGTTTGATGCTGCAGATTAAACTTAAACATCGACAGGTGTAGTGTTAGTATAGTGAGTTTTTGCTTTGACCTTTCCATTTATCATGTTTTGCATTTGGGTTTTCGATGCAGGATGCTGAGCTCCATAACAGCTAGAAAATAAACAACTACATTTTATGTCTGATGTCTGCTATTTCAATAAAGTCATACAAAATTTACAATTGTATTGACATTTAAAATGTCTTTTATAGCATGAGCAGGAGACATGAGAAGCGTAAGTGTTCCCATTTTCAGAAATCATTTCTCACTCAGTTATTAGAGAACAAATGTTTTAAGGACAAACTGGCATTTCAGAAATCAGTTTATTCTTATTCCTGATAAGAGTTACATCGGAAGATTGAAGCCCCATGGCACGTAAGACTAAAGCTAGCAGCTGGTTAGCTTAGCTTAGCATAAAAACTGGAAAAGAAGGAAATAACTGACCTGGCTCTGTCAAAAGTGACAAAATAATCAACAAGAAAAGCGCTGAGAGAGCACAGGACTCCACTAAGGCTGCTTAGTCGTATCATTTTAGACAGCTGAAATCTTTAAAAAAATGCAAGGCTGAAATGACGGCACTATATAATGTAGTCATTTAATATAGATGTACCCACTAACAAAATGACCTTTCGCTGAGCACAGGTGTGTGTGTTGTATGATTTCCAACTGATAAGTCTGTAGCGGCCGATTTGTAGTAGGATCACACTCATGTAAGGATCATGAGCGATAGTGATAATGGGAAATGTGCAATAGTAAGAGAAGGGACATGTATAGGGTAATTATATGTAATGTAGACAGCGATAGGTGCAATAGTGGTTAAGAGAAATGTGCAATATTATCATGTGCAATAGTGACAATGGGAAATGTGTAATACAATTTTATGTAATAGTGTCAGAGGGATATATGTAGTGGAATGTTCTGTTATAGTGACAGAGCAATAAGTACAGTATAGCAATATGCAATAATGATAGAGGTATATGTGCAATAGCAGCAAAGAGATATTTGCAATGTAATCATGTGTAAATGTTAATTAACTACTGCTTGGTAGCTTTGCCTTGGTCCCTCAACTTTTGTCTGTTATGTGCACGACGTGTTATCGCTTGTTGCTTGTTTTTCTTTTTGCATGTCTGTTATGGTATCATATTATTTGTAGTTTCTTTATTTTTGATCTGCCAATGCGACACAAGATGGAAATTAGCCGTAGGGCTGCAATCCCTCGTATTTACATGGAATTGTACATTAATACAAAACGTCCCATTTTAAAAAATAAAATAAACATAAAATAAACGTGTGATCGTCAACAGGTAGCTGACGTAGTCTTCACTTGTTGTCATAGTTACAGTGACACGTGCTGCTATCTCACATTGATACAGAAATCTTTAACAAATCCGTGGATACAACTATAAGCTGCATCACTGACAAAATCTAATCAGCTGGTCCTTGTGTCATTTCTGTCCTTCCTTGAAAATTTCATCCAAATCTGTTAGTCTATTTTTGAGTAATGCTGCTAACAGACAGACACTGATCGTCACATAACTCTGCCGTTCCTTGGCGGAGTAATGATTACCAAGTTACATCACCTCTGTTTAATCATTACAAAAACAAATCTATTTGCTGAGGTGGGACCAGTAATTTCCTGAGGATACCAAAGAAAAAGTAGAAACTGTAAGAAGCTACAGCTAACAGCCAAAAGATAGTCCTGAACACACAACTTTTATAGCTCGACTTCTGTACAGATTAAACAAAACATGTAGTCTATTAATAAGTGAATTTTAAAGGTGCTGGTAGGCAGAATTGTTCCAGTCTTTGTGTTACTTAAAGTTAATTATAGCCTGAATGCAGCTTCATATTTAGCACACTAACATGAGTTACAGTCGCCCTGGATGTCTCCCAGCAAAACAGCAAATAATTGTTTTTCACAAAATGTCGACCTGTTTCTTTACGTGAACAAAGTGCTTGTCTTTTGTGAGTTGACTGTACTTTGAAGACTTCAACAAATATCTGCTGTATCTCGGTTTTGGTTAGTTCTCTTTTTTCTCTCCAAGTATGACAGGTTTGTCTGTCACACTGAGGTCCGACTGCGCACATTAAAGAACACAATTACTAAAAACTACTAAATAACGCAATAAACAGTCACATAAAAGACAAGCTCACCCTGTCTCAGACACAAAAATCAGTATGTAAATAAAGCTGTAAAGGTGCCAGAGCTGCTTTTCCAGTTTGCACTAGTGTTGATATACTGTGAATTTGTATAATAACTTATGTGTTTTCAGCTGCACAGATCCCTGCTCTAGTTTAAAAGGTTTTCAGGCCCTTTGACACAGACGCTGACAGACCATGAAGATGGTGTAATAAGTGTGAAATTGTCTGAGAACAGGCTACTCTGATGCATGAGCCTCTACTGACGTAAAACGGTTTCCTGAAAGCTGACGGATAGATCAGTCCACAATCATATTATCTATTGTAATTAACCCTTTTCTGTGTGACTGAATTAACTCAAGAGCATCAATTAAAAGGAAAAAATTAAGTAAGTCTCACCACTGGCTTCTGTCCTGCTTTTGCTGTGGCTGAGATACCCAGAGCCTTGGAAATGTCCTCCAAAGCTACGTGGTCTCCCGGTGAATCCTGGATGAAGTGCAGTAAGACCTGTTCACCACCTTTGCAGTGCAAAAAAAGTAGCAAAAATTTAAAAAAAAATAGTAGCAGTAAAAGAAAAAATACATAACTCAAAATTCTATTAAATATTACACACAGAATACATAATAACTTGTGAATATTAATAGATAGATACTAACAAGAAAATACCAAAATTAGCACCCCCATTAAAGGTACAGTCCTCCTAACTTGAACAATACAGTTTGGTTTTAGCGTAAAGCCTCTATTTAATAACGTCCTATCTAAATTCTTTCCAAAAACAATCAGATTTAAGACAGGTGCTCATGAATGAAATGTTCAGCAAGATCTGACCCCAGAAATAGCTTCTGGTGGAGTCAAGACTTAAAAAATGGTAGAGACATACAGGATCAGCTTCCTTGTATCAGTGCGCCAACATATAGTTAGTCTGACTGACTTGTATATTTGGAACTTGACTTACCAGCAAAAAATATAAAGCTATCAGCCACTCCATTGAATAACCCTGGCTGCATCCTTAGTGCTCCTAACATTGTGCTTTAAATGATTTCTACTGAGCTAGAAACTTGCTTCTGCTACAGATTTGTGTCTGAATTTTTTCAACCCAACACATGATTGCACAGTTTAAGACTTATGTTTGTGTGAACATTAGAAAAGAAGAAGTGAGGACAGTCAGCAGCCCTGGGAGCACCGGCACTGAGGGTTTGTGCTTTAAAGAGCCGATTATGACCACACTAATGATGTGATACAGCATTGCCCTCTAGAGGAGACTCTACAAAAATGCCATTTTTACTTTTTATTTTCCACTATTTACATATTATGGCAACCTGTATCAGTGCCATGCAACAAGGCCATTTACATGTTGAAATCCTCCGATTAATTAAGTGTTTTAACCTATCACTGTGTTTAATATTCACTCATACACCCTCCTACTACAGATCCTCTTTATTAATCCCCTGTGGTGCATTAAGATTGTACCTTTGGAAACAATGAGCATGCCTCCGCTCTGGAGCAGATCTCCAGAGAAGTTTCCCTGGATTCCTTCAGCGCTGGCCTGAAACCAGCAGAGACAACAGACAGTCAGAAGAAGTCGATAATCTGTGTGTCATCTGGCTGTAACCAACGAATGTTTTTACCTTTGATGCTGCGTCTCGTACTTTCTTCCCCAACGCAGCAGGAACCACACTTAAAGCGGTGTAGCTGTTGGGGAAAAGAAACACAGCTTCTCATTTAGAGAACATCATTAGAGTCAAGCAGTTCATCTTCTGAAACTGGTATGTCTGATGATTATTTTCTGAAAGTGCTCATTCAAGGAGATGTTTTCAGTTGCCTTGTTATGTTTGAACCAGAGCTCAAAAATCCAAGAACTGCAGCTCTGAAGTACGTATCTTACACCGATCATCTGAAACAACTTAATCTGCATCATAGTCAACACAAACTATCATTCAGAGAAAAATTCTAAATAATCCATATGTGCAACTACATGCAATAAACATGGGTTTACTGTACTTGCCGTTTGAAACCCAAATCCTTGTAGCTTTTCTTTTGTTCATCCACGTAAATGGCTATAAACAAAGAAGACAGCCAGTGATTATTTACAGTTAAACAACACGACTGAATAAGCTCGTCTAAATCCCTAAGGCACACCCGATATTTCTGCTATGCAAGTTTGCAACAAGGTAGCAAAAACAGCTGTTGCAGTAGAGCAGGAACAATTTAAAATCACATCTCGCAGAAATATTAGAATTTGTTGAATGGCCTCAAATACTCTGATTGATTCATATCCAGAGATAGTTTAGAGAAAAGAAAACAAAAACTTTCCTATTGGAATTTCCCCATCTCCTATGCGTTTTAAAACAAAAAATAAGCAATGAATACATGTTTGAAGCTAATCCATCACATTTTAAGACAAATATTGAATGAAAGTTACAACATTGTGGTTGTTAGTTATTTGGGAAGACACTCCAATTTAAACAAAACCAGCAGGGAAGAAATTTCAATGAACACTGATGTTTTGGTGTTTATATTTGCGGCTGGATAATACTCCATCATAAACATTTATTCTGATATTTAGCATACTCTCTGAAATTAACCATTGGTCAGGAGAAAAATGTGAAATTAGGCCAATAGGGTGAAAATATTCTAACACAGAGGCGTTAAACTCATTTTACTTCAAAGGCCACATTCAGCCCAGTTTGATCTTAAATGGGTCGGACCAGTTAAAGTACAGCATATTAGGCCGTAAAACTCCAAATTTTTCCTTAGTTTCTGTGCAGAAAAGTATGTTCTTCAAATGTTCGCATTTAATGAGCAAAGCATTATGAACAACCAGAAGTTTCTTCAGAAAAAGAAATTAAATTTCAGCCATAATATGCCTCAATTTATCATTTACACTCTACAACTTAAAGATCACAGAATGTCTACCAAGAAACAAAACATTTAGTCACGATCAAAACAACAACAGTCAGGCAAGAAAAGACAAAAAAAAAAAAAAACAACAAAAGCAAGTCAAAATATTACAAAAATGAGACTGAAAATGACAATAACGAGAACAAAACGACAAAAAATGAGACAAATAACACGAAACAAAACAGAAAAGAGATAAAAAATTAGGTTAAAAAGTTACAAAGCGCAAAAAAATGGACAAACGACAAAAAATATACAAAACAATACACAAAAAAATTAATGAAGTGAAACAAAATGAGAAAAATATAACAAAAATACAAGCATGACAAAAAGAAAACAAAACAACAAAAACAAGAAACAAAACGACAACAACATGAGACAAATGGCAAAAAAGGACAAAAAACAAGACAAAATATTACAAAAATGAGACACAAAGTGTTAAAAAAAAACAATGAGCAATATAATATTTCACTTTATGATCAAAACCACTTGTCTAGAAATCATTAAAAGTTTCAAAAATTTACAATCTACAGTTCATATCTTCTCTGTAAGGCCGAAGTGGACCCTCTGGCGGACCAGTTTTGGCCCGCGGGCTGCATGTTTGACACCCCTGCTCTTACATATGTTTTAATCAAGTAATTTTCATTTTTTCGACACTTTACTAGAGGAAGCAAAAAAAGGGTGGATCAGAATAATAAGTGTTGCTTACATCCTTTAAAAAAGCCTCCTTCCTTGAACTCCGTCAGCCCAAACTCCTCTGGTGCTACCCCCACCAGCCCCACTCCGCTGGCCCGCAGGTCCGGCTCCAGCTTGCTGACCTCTGATGCCATCCACCGGCACACCTGGCAGCCGAACCTCCGCAGGAATAGCAAGACCACTGGCTGGTCCTGCCACAGAGTCTGCAGTTCCACTGACTGGAACAAGTGACACACAGCAAACATATGTGAGGTAGTGCTAATTTTATTTTATCAGTGAAACCCAGCAGCTCAGTGTCACATGTATTCCCATCAGATCATCTTTAGATCACAGCGGAGGTGCCATTAGAGCAGCTATTACAGAGCTAATGGTAGGTTTAATGTAGTGACTCTCAGCAGGGAAGCCTCTACGGAGAACTACTAACAACACCAAAACAAGTAAAAACAAACTAATTAAACCTAAAATAGAGAGGAGGGCTCAAAGGTGTGCAGTTAGCTTGTTTACTAGCAACTTATCCAGCTTTTTAACTCACCTCCCCACTTTCTGCGCTCTTCACTAAGTTCTTCCCAACTCGAGCGAGGTCGACTTTTGCCATTTTTTTCAACTATCCTGCTCGGACTATAAAATGGCCACAGGGTAACACATCCAGCTAACGCCTACAGCGTATAGAAGAAAATAATCTTTCAGGAATGAGTTGTGTTACGCCCGTAAAGCAGTTGCAAAACACCTGCATCCTGATACGCCCACTGAGCTCTGACGACCAATCACATTCTGTTTTCGCTGGACGCTCAGCCAATCATCGGGCGCGTTAATATATGGTGTGGTTTAGTAGGGCCAGCTTTCAGCACGTGCATTTGTCTAGAAGAATTAGTTTTATATGTATATATTGTCGTATTTTCTTAGAGATGGTTGACTTCTTGCACCCTGACTAAATTTAGATGAGTAATTTTATTTTAAATTCCAATTTGTCCCTGATTTTTTTTAATACACAGTTTTTCATAATGCAGGTTGCATAAGGTGTAGTATAGGTGAGCTCAAAGGTAGTGGTATTTATTGCATGGCCTTTGTTTGCTCCCCTCTGCTAACTAGCTAGATGTACATTTTATAGCTTTTAGTGTGTCCTGGTTATCTGTTTCATATTGATCCCTGAAAAATGTCCTGATTTGACATTACACTGTTGGGTAACCAGAGGTAGTAAATTAAAAAATCAATCTTTGTACATACAACATAAACACATCATGCAAATAGTCTTCTTTTCTGACTGGGAAAAACTGTTTGAAATCACATTTCTTTTGTTGTGGTATGAAAAGAGTTCAGTTTAGGTAACTGTGCATGTTGGTTGATCCACACCCTGGTCAGGTGACTTTTAAGGACAATGATCATATAGTGTGACAAAGACACTCCTTCAACCAGTGGCTGGGTCAGTATGTAATTGAGGGACTTTTGAAGTCCATGGGATACATCTTGCATACATTTTTATTAAAGTTAAAAAAAAAAAAAAAGTTCATTATGATCATATCTTTACATCTTTTTTTAATTATGGAAACAATCACTAATTGATTAAAAATGACTGGATATCACTAAAATGTCAACTAAATAACTGTCCAAATTGAATAACAACCACCCTCTAATTAGCTAAACAATAATAAAATGAGTTTATTCAAAAATTGCTTTGTTTGTGTTCTTTTTATCCAGCTGAGATAATCATGAAAGATATTTCTTTTTTGGCAATATTTCAGATTTTATGTGGAAAATAACTAATTCTATCTGCGTTTGAGAAATCTCTTTAAATTAAGTTCCCCATTACAAAAAACACCTCTCAAAGAAGTGTGTTAATTCCAGATCACATGCCCTGCTCCACATGATGTCATTTCCTCCTGAAGAAAAGACTGGCAAGACTCCAAGGCTTTCTGAGTTATTTATTATAGAGCAGTGTGTGAGTCAAGTGTGGATCAAGCTTCTAATGGAGTCCACTTATCTATATTAGTCTATATAAAAAAAGTTTTCAATATCTTTCCTTTAGCCAAAACAGAAATCATTTTATAGAAAAACAGTAATAACGTCAGGCTTTAGTGACACCGAAATTAAGACTCTGTGCCTTAGGGGTTGTTTCACCTCTTCTGTATGAAGGTGGACAACCTGCAGGCCAGATTATCTCACTACAAGTCAATTAGTCATAATGAGCTGCTACCAGAGGTGGACCTAAAACCACTTTGGGATTTCTGTAGGGACCAGCACTATCACACTGCCATTTCAAATAGCAGTTGCTGGTTGGCATTGGACACCATACGAGGTGTTGAAAAAGCAGCTTGACTGCATTAATTCAAACAGAGACTGACATTTTTCACATCTGAAGAAACAGCTCATTTTAGACTCCTCTGTTAATCATCATTTCTTAATGAGCAGGCACAAATGAATGGAAGTACAGCAGAGCAATTGATCTTTTTCACAGCACACATTTTGGCATGACATGACAGGAAAAGCACAGGTGAAACAGATTAAAGAAACAACTGCACTCTTTTTAGGCCAGGCTCCTGCTGGGTCACTGTCATGGCTTTACTGGGAAACATAATGGAAATGGGTCATTAGCAAAATGTGTTTTTCAACGATGTTTTTCTTTTCCACTGCCCCCCCTGTGAGAGGTGTGAGCTTTGCTTCTACAAAGTGCTCTGACTCACTGCTAATCAGGAACCTAATTGTGCACACCTGCTTTCACCATAAATGAGCAAAAGCTCTGCACAGTCATCACAGGCAGAAACTCAAAAATATAAATAGAAGCTTGAAAAACAGCCGTGTTTCTGTGTTCTTTCAGGATTTAGAGCCACTTTGTTGTCCAAAAAGTTGTCACAATTGAACATACAAGAATTATTCAACTATTTAATTAATTGTTTCAGACAAAAAGCAGCCACAAAGTAGCAGAAATAAAATGCACAACTGAACTAAATATGTGAAGAATACCATGCACAAAAGTAAAAGTACTGCAATTTATCTGACCCATTCACATCCAGTTTGAGTATAAGTATTACTTTAATGTCTTGTAGGGGGTAAAAGTATCAATGAATCTTTTAAACATTATTTGCATTCACCTTTTGTGCGTTAAGCAGCTCAAAGTGCCTCAGAGATAACTGACAAACCAGTGATAAGATGGAGTTAGTTAAAAAAAAAAAAAGCTAGATTAAAAGGGAATGAATGGATGAAAAGTAAATGAATGCAATGAAAGAACAAAGCATGAAAATGTTATAAATAAAAAAAACCTTAAAAACAAAATATACATTTTAATCACGTTACTGGCTATATTGCTGGGTAGCTAAATTTAAATTATAGCCACATTTATTTTGTAGTAACAGGACTAAGTGGAAAGAAAAATAAGAAATGGTTAAAAATAGTTAATTGGGATAAGGAGTAACCAATAAATATAATAAATGCATAAAATGTAATATGTGATTGTTATGTTTACTATATTTTTATATTTACCTTATATGTATGTTATGTTTATATTGTTGTTATTATTATTGTTAATATTATTCTAAATTTTATTATTATTGTTAGTATTTTTATTATTGATATTATTATGAACAATACGATCTTTTTAGGGGGAAAAATGTTCACATATATGGACTCCAGGTCCTGAGAGGTTCAGTATGTTATTTTCCTGTGACACAGAGTGGATCAAAAATCAATCAAAAATATATATATATATAAAATTGTAAATAATAATAATAACAATTCTGCTCAAGTTCCATCACGCTGGTCAGATACAGTAAATGTGTATGTGTGTGTATTGTCGTGGAGGATGTCCTGTATGTGAGCACACAGATGTGGACTCGGTGCTGATGTTGCAGGGAGGGGCGTGACGTCACGGGAGAGACCGGGAGGAAGAGGCGAAGGGGGAGAGGATGAGAGGGGGAAGGAGAAGGGACGGAGGAGAGAGCTGGGGGGATGACTGCATCAAAGGAAAACAAGAGAAAAAAAACCCAAAACCCAGTCATGACTCCTGTAATGCATACTACGTTTTTTATACATCATAATGCTCGCTCTGTTTACCTACACAGTATGCCGCAATAAATGACGAGTCGCCCCGAGAAGGTAATTATCATCTCCATTTGCACGCCTTTTTCATCTTCTTACACAGTTGAGTCGATTATCTGCCTGTCACCTTTACAACCAAATGTCAAGTCGAGGAAAATATCGGAGATAATTTGCCCGAAAAAAGCGAGTGAAGGCAGCTACGTGGCTACGTAGGATCTATATTTGTTTCGCTTAAACGTGCGCTACAATGGTGCGTTTTCCTTGCAACCGTCTCGACAGCCTTCGTTGTAAACCGCGGCGGCTCCATTGTGTCCGATTTGAGCTTCCTACATGAAAAATTAAAATGGAAACAGGCGTCATGAGAGCGGTGCCGCATAGTACACTGCTGTAGTCAGCCACGCCGAGCACATGGGCTTTGCGCACAGCATGCGCACTGGTTGCAGTGCGTCGTGCCCCGTCGTCGCTGCTGCTGCTGCTGCTGCTGCTGCTGATGACTGCAGTGTCCTCTTGGTAGCACTACACAACCATTAGCAGCTCCAAGTTACTCCACACGCACAGCATGCTACACAGCTGATCTTGAATGACCTCCAATGTGAGCCACAACAAAGTTTCAACCATGTCAGAGTTTTAACTTGTCATTGTTTGCCACCCTTTTGTCTGCTGCAGTGTACGCTGGCTTGACAGAGATGTCATCTCCAGGCATGGGCACCCCCAGTGACCCCCTCTTGGCCAGTCCAGGAGGGAGGTTATCCACAGCTCAGGAAGGTATCTGGAGGAGCTCACTCCCCAAAACTGCCAGCTTCCCAACGTCCACCACTCGGCACCTCAGTCACCGAGCCAACAACTTCCAAAGACAGCCAAAGCGCAGGAAGCTGATACGACCTTCACCGCCTCCGCCGCCCAACACGCCCTGTCCTCTGGACCAGCTGGACCTCAGTGAGCTTCCCCCGAGACGTACCTTCCAAGAGCTGCTCTTCAACGGCTGCATCCTGTTCGGTATTGAATTTAGCTACGCCATGGAAACTGCTTATGTCACCCCTGTGCTCCTACAGATGGGCCTACCTGATCAGTTCTACAGCTTGGTGTGGTTTATTAGCCCCATTCTCGGTAAGTGAGCCACAAAGGAAGATGTGACGCACCATAATGTGATTTTTAATATCAGTTTTAAAGTGAAGCATGAGCTCTGTGGAGTCTTAACTCTGTCTCGTGTCTTTGGTTTGAAGGATTCCTCGTACAGCCTCTCATAGGAGCATGGAGTGATCGTTGCACATCCCGGTTTGGGCGAAGGAGACCGTTTATTTTTGCTTTGGCTATAGGTGAGAAATTCCAGTGATTTGCATGGACTTTTATTAAGTTGCAGTACTTGCAAGAGACAAGAAAGCAGCAGAAGCAGATCAGAATCTACACTTCTGAAAATACAACTCAGTCATTTGATTATTCTTCCCAGAAAAATGCTCACACACAACAATCTCTAAGTCTACATTTTTGAATGTTTAATTCCTGTTTTGAAGTTGATATGATTTGATTAGTTTACTTTGACTTAACAAAATTTAGGAGCCAAAAAATACAACTGTATAGCAAGTCCTGCCCCTGTAATGAAATCTGCACAATTTCTCCCAAGTAGTGGGATGTCTGTTGAACTCAAAGAGCACAGTTAGTACATTTTGTCTCCTATGTTTCTCCGCTCTGTAGGGGCCTTGGTTGGCTTAACCCTGGTGCTGAATGGACGGGACATTGGAGGTGCCCTGGCTGACACAGCAGCGAATCACAAGTGGGGAATCGTCCTGACAGTGTGTGGTGTTGTTCTGATGGACTTCAGCGCTGATTCAGCCGACAACCCGAGCCATGCGTACATGATGGACGTGTGCAGCCCAGAGGACCAGGACCGGGGACTGAACATCCACGCGTTACTAGCAGGTGGGAAAAGATTTAGTTCTCATTTATGTTCGAGTAGCATAGAAGGTGGCGGCTATATTCTTACAAAATAATCCCAGGACAACAGAGCAGAAATGCAGCTGTTAACCTGTTGTGTTTCATTTTCCTACACAGGACTGGGAGGTGGATTTGGTTACATTGTCGGTGGCATCAACTGGGACCAGACACAGTTTGGAAGGTCGATGGGAGGCCAGCTGCGGGTCATATATGTGTTTACGAGCATCACTTTGGTGATATCCACAGCCATGACTCTAATGAGTATCCCTGAACGGCCCTTACCAAAGAGCCAGCCAAACAAAAACTCCAGCAAAAACCATCTGAAAAGCCCCAGCCTCCCCCTCCCTCCCTCTCCTCCCGTCCCCCCTGGAGTGGCTCTGGGACTGGATGAGGAAGACGAGGAAGGTCTTTACAGTTACAATTTTTCAAAGCCATGCAATCCAGACCCCTTGGCCCATTCTTGCAGCGCCAGTGCACGTCTTTGCGCTGGTCTCACTAGCCCCATATCACCCCTAAGCCCCCTCACTCCAAAATATGGCAGCTTTATAAGTAGGGACAGCTCGCTCACTGGCATTAATGACTTTGCCTCCTCATTAGGAACCTCCTACATAGACAGTGTGCTCATAGACTGCTACACAGGTCAGCAGACTCCACAGGCCCTGGCCCCCAGCTCCAGCACTGTGCCCCTGCCACCGGGGGACTCCCCACCTCCTGAGGAGTCCACACAGGGCCCGGGCAACAGTCCTGCAGTGCAGACCCAGGCTGATGTGGAGCCTCACCCATCTGGGGAGGCTCAGAACGCAGAAGAGACTCAGCCTGAGGGAGATGCACAATCTCATGGGGCATCTCAGGTCACAGCTGGGGCTCAGCCTGGTGCAGGGTCACACCGGGGCTCCACAGCAGGCATCCTGAAGCGACCTCAGAGTCTTGCGCTGATGGAGGAGCCAATGGCAACCCAGATTGTTGGTCTGGAGAATGGACGCAGAAGAACTGTGACTTTCAGCCAGCAGGTCAGGCACATGTTTTAAAACAGACACAATATGTTTGGTGAATAGCCACCACAGCATTTTTTTAACATGTTGCCTTTTCTTGCGGTGTAGGTTGCAAACATTTTGCTGAATGGAGTGCGCTATGAAAGTGATCTAAGTGAGAATGTGGAGACAGGAGAATCGCAAATGTCAATGAAGTTGCTGTGTATAGCCATCTACAGGATGCCTCCCTCTCTGAGAAGTTTATGCACTAATCATTTTTTGGGTAAGAAAATTTGTGTTACACTTGTTTTGTTTTTTTTTTCTTCTTAAAACCCTATGACACTTCTGTGTGTTTTATGTGAGTTATATTTTTTGGTTCTGTCTGTGATGTAGGCTGGCTGTCCTTTGAAGGGATGCTGCTCTTCTACACCGACTTCATGGGGGAGGTTGTGTTTGAAGGAGACCCCAAAGCACCCCACGACTCCGAGGCTTACCAGCGCTATAATGCTGGCGTTAGCATGGGCTGCTGGGGCATGTGCATCTATGCATTCAGTGCTGCTTTCTACTCAGGTAAGCATCCTGCCAGTGATGTTAGTGCAAAGTATTTCCCTACCCTGGTTGCAGTAATTTGTCTTACATTTGTTCTCTGTTTATCTCCCACAACCTTTAGCCATATTAGAGAAACTGGAGGAGCGTTTCTCTCTTCGCACTCTATATTTTTTTGCCTACCTGGCATTTGGTTTGGGCACAGGCCTCGCAACACTGTCCACCAACCTCTACGTGGTACTTTCTCTCTGTGTCACCTACGGGGTGCTCTTCTCCTCTCTATGTACGCTGCCTTACTCTCTGCTGTGTGAATACTACCAGAGCCCTCAGGTCAGTATCTAGAAACATGCCACAGTTACTTAATGTGCTGTTACTTGATGGTGTTTTTCAACTTAAAGGAGCGGTTCAACATTTGGGAAATAAGAAGCTAACAAATCATGTCCTGTATGATAAGTGTCAAGCCACAGCCAGCTTTTGAGGGTACTTTACAAACTTGTCAGCCTCAGCCGGAATCAATGGGCTTAACTCCTATTTAAGGCATAACTGTACACTAAAAAGCCTCATATCACTGTCTACAAAATGTCAAGTGTCTGACGTAATCAACGAAAGACGGGAAAGGAAAGCTTTGATCTGGCATGCTGTTGCTCCAGGACAGTGTGTTCATCCATACAGCACAGGTGGCAGAAACAGCCAAATGTTGCTTTGATGTTGCCCCATGAACCTTACTTACCCAATCTGCACTATCTGACTTCTGTTTCTGATGCTGAAATCCCAATACTGAGTGATGATGAAGTCCTGCATGCTGTTAAGGAGTATCTAGAGGCTTAAGATGTGACCTTCCTTGAGCACTGTGGACCAAGTGCGCTGAAGTTAAAAGAGACTATGTTGAAAAATAATGCAAGAACAGTCTTTTTCCTGTGGCGTTTTCTGGTGAGGCGTAGAACTTTTTGAAGTACCTTTGTAGCTGAACACTGGAAAAGCTACTAATTAGCACCTCTGAAGCTCACAAATTATCAAGTTATATCTCATTTTTCAACACTAAGATGAAACAGTAACACTATTTTTTTACATCTAGATCTGCCAGCAGGCAGATTTTGATACATTTGGATACTACCATGCTTGCTCTTCCTCTGTTTACAGTCTAAATGCAATGCAAAGCGAAGCAAATCAGTTGCAGGCTGTAGCTTCACGTTCACTGTAGAGACATGCAAAGAATCTCATTTCCCAAAATGTCAAACTCCTCTCTCAGAGCTGTGATGTCTTGCAGTGGCAGTGCTTTGATTGATGGCACAACTAAATTATTCGTGTGTGTCTTTCAGTTCTGTGGCTCATCAGAGGAAGGGACCAGACGAGGGATGGGGGTGGACATCTCTCTGCTCAGCTGCCAGTATTTCCTGGCTCAGATCCTGGTGTCTGTGGCGATGGGTCCTCTGACCTCACTGGTGGGTGGGGCCCAGGGAGTGATGTACTTTGCAAGCCTGATGTCATTCGTGGGCTGCCTATACTCCTCTCTCTGCGTGGTGTACCAGCTGCCCCCCCCTGAGGGTGAGCCCCCCGAAAGCGAGACCCAGCCACTATTGGTGCACATTTAGAAAAGCCTCGTAATTTACTTTTACCTCTCACGCACACACTCACTCACTCATGGGCACGCGCTCTCACACCGTCGCTCGGTGTCTGAGTGTGTTGACCTTCACAGCACTGATAGTGACGAACACACCGCACATCCTGCCGCACACTGTACAGCACAATTTCATATATTGTTTTACACTAATCAGCACTGCTCGCCTCAGAGCTAGACAGACAGACAGACAGACATTTGGCCACAGCTCTAATACGTGTATACATGACCAGTGTGTTCATACAGTGTGTGTGCCCATGCATTTTTTCCTAACTTTTGCAAGCGAATGTGTGACCTTTTTCCGAACGCATGTGTGTGTGTGTGTGATTGCGAGAGGTTGCGAGTGACTTCTCTGAGTATACTTTAGCTCTTCTTGTGTCTGATTCTTTGCTGTTAAAACTCTTGCATCATATTTTTATTGCTTGTTTGTTGGTGTTTAGGATAGAAATGTTGATCACTACATGCAGGCTAACCACAGCTTTCCCCCCTCTTTTTCTTCCTTTTATCAGTTGCCTAACGTCTGCATGAGCTGCAATATAATCTCTCAAAGCCTTGTGTTAATGTTTTGTTTTTTGGTCATATGGCCGAGGGAATGTCTACCTGCCTGTTTCTCTGAGTTAGCGTACTAGCGTCGCACCCTACGCAGGAGTTTCTGACTAAACGAATGTGCTGCCAGTGACTGTTCACACTCACTGTCAATTCCTTCTTCATTAATTCAAGAGCCCTTTTAGCATAACTTAGCAAACACATACTTAATATTCACATGAAGCTGCACAACGCTTAATCACGGTCTTGAAGGGCTTCACATTGTTCACATTTTAGCGGAAAAATACAAACAACACTTTCCTCACAATCCAGTCATTATAACCAGTGTGCTATCCCCATATTTCACAGTTTGGTGCTGGGCGACTCTTAATCAGGTCCCAAGTGTGAGTACAATGTCAACTAAGTACTTAATCATCGTAGAGCCATGACTGACAGGATGACACATATATACGCACACATTTACACAAACTTTCACAGAGAAATGTGTACTGGTGGCAAATTGTGTCTGGGCCCTCACCAAGCCATGGACAGCCCTGTGAGCTGTCACCCTGCTCCCTGGCCATGCCAATGTAATAATGACAGTGATTCTTGTCATTATCAGGAAGAGGAGAAGTTGAAACTGGGGTGTGAAACAGCATTCAGTCGGAAACCGAACAAAACAGAAGAACAGCAATCAGAGAGAGAGAAGACTCATGTGAACTATGGGTATCCCTGAAGGTGGACACCATTAAAAAAACAAAGACTGTGGGGGTTTCACAGAGCCAGCAGCAAGTGCTTATTGTCATCATTAGGGCGCATGCTTAAAGTAGTAGGCTTCTGCTCCTCCACGCTCGGCCCATCAACTCAGTGTAGTGATGACCTTAAGTTTATTAGCCAAGTTCCCCATTGGAGGTTTTGAACTTCATGCCCTTTTCATCTGAAAGACGCCATCCTCCATCAGCAAAATGGTACATATAATTTATTTTTTACATCTGCTGTGCCAAGGCGAACAGGACGCTCTGTCTGTTCAGCCTCAACACAGGCACCAAGCCCAAGATTCCAAGGCTTTAACAAGAGGTAACTTTTGGTAACTAAAGCCTTTCATTGTGATGGTTTCATCAACTGGACACCCCAACATTCTGGTGCTTCAGCCGAATGTCAATAATTGCCTATTTCAGACTGACTGGATGCACGCCATGCTAACGTTTCTGAGGAAACAGTAACTGTACGGATCATGCTGTTGCAGCTTGCTTGAGAAAGAAATAAAACACAGTTTTTGTGTTATATGGTACCACCTATTGCTCAATATTAGCAGTGTTGCTGTAAAAGCTACTTTTATTCAGGGTTCAGTTAAAACTAAAACGATCATTTTGCCACGTGTGACTCCTGTGTCAGTTATTTTATCACCGAGTACCAGTTGTTCCTTCTGTTGACTGGAGCAGTAATGATCTGAAATCTCCAAGTCCACCACAAGGGGGAGCCAAGATACACAAAACATCACTTCATTGACTCTGTGCACCCTTTTCCGTTACCAAGAGAGTGAAATTATTCCTGCTCCTTCCTGCATCTAAGCCAGCCATTTTCCATGTTAAGAAAAATTGGGTCAAGTGACATCACCCACATACAAAACCATGGTTTTTAAAGAGCACGGATGATCTGTTGACAGGTAACATACACAAACAGCAGACACACTTAAGTAAAAAGACAATTTATTTGTTAATCAGAATATACAAAGCAGTGGCTGAAGTAACCGAATGTCATTCTGGTTCTGAAAAAGGCAGTCTTGTACACAAAACTGGGCTACCCAACCATAACATAAAACTTATTGAAAATGTAAGAAAAACAAAAGTATAAATGGTACAAACTTGCGTGGAATGCATACAGAACAAATGACCAAAGCCTTAAGATTTAAGAGGGGTTAATTAACATTGCGAAATCCTGCCTCCACAGAACGAGGTCAAACAATCTTACCATGGAGGTGCACAACAGAGCCCCTTTATTCGTTTGCACCATCTGTTAACAGGGCAGCCAAGGATTAAGTAGCAGCTCAACACAAAAAATAACGCCTCAACTAATAATGCTAACAACTGTCATTTATCCCCCACTTAAAACTTATCTTTGGTCCTTTAAGTGTGTCTGAGAGGTCAACATGAGCCTTGGAGGTGAGCAGCTGCCTGTATGTATGAATCATCTGGTCAGCACTGACATAATAGAGATTGTGCTTCTAACATACCGATACAAAATCTCAGGAAATGAAAAAAACTGATCTCATGGTGTGGCCCAATTTGTACAAGTAGAAAAAAAGCTCATTTTAAAGACCAATAAATAACATTTCATAAAAAAAAGGATGCAGGGCCACTATGTTTCAAGACTCCAGTGCAATGTGGTAACATGGGAGCAAAAAAAAAAAAAAGAAATCTCTCTCAAAGATACAGAAAGCACAAGCTCTACAGCACAATGTTGACCAGGCTGGTAAGACAGTGCTGCAAACAGGTTAGCAGGGCAGAGAACTAAGCCTCCACTTCTGCCTCTTTTGAATCTCCATTCTCCTCTGTCTTCTGCTTTTTTGTCTCCACCTTTTCCTGCTGAAAAATAAAACCAATCATTACCAAATTATCCTGAAAACATTAAATATGGCAAATTCAAATTGCACACTTCTGCATGACAACCCACCTCCTCCTCTTCTTCTTCTTCTTCAGCCGCACGCTTCACAGGCTGTGCATCGGTCTCCTCAGCAGGGGGCGCCTCCTCTTCTTTCTCTGTAAGGACAGTTTGCCACTTCAGAAATTACAGCCTTCACTTTCAGGGTATTTAAATCTTGATTTACTTGCAGTAGGTCAACAGCAACTTGAGAAATTTGAATTCAAAGCCACACAAAAGGACCATTTACGAGAAATCAGAAGATGCAAAGCCATCTACGGGTGTTTGTGGAAGACCCATTCTAAAAACATTATAATAGTGCTATATTTTAAACATACCATCTCCATTCTTGTGCTCCTCCTCTGTGGTTTCTTTCACTTCGTCACTGTGATCAGCACCATTCTGGATTTTAAAAAAAAGAGAAGGGAAACATCAGTTCACTAAGACATGTCATGAGTGAGCCTTAATTATGTGAACAACAACAACGTAGGATTACAAAACAAAACACAGAATCCCAAGCATATTTTAAATAATCCTCCCAGAGACTTGCATGGATAGACTCCTCTGGGGACACTTTAAATATACCAGTGTGTCTGGAGTTCTTACTACCTCCCCAGAGGATTAGCCACGGAGCTCTGGGAAACCTCAAGACTAGAGAAACCAATGGGAAACGTCCGAAGGCTCACGAGCTAACATCTGTGCCATTTCACAACCCAAACAAAGCGCAGTGTGGAGGAGCAGCTGAACAGGAGGGGGAGGCGGGTGCAGCGACACCTGCATGATGAGGGGCGCTAAGACAAAAGGCCATGAGGCTGGTTCCGCGTCTCTCCAACTCACAGTGCCATTGGCAGGTGCGTCCCCGTTGTCGGTCTTCTCCTCCACCTCTACTTCTTTCTTCTCCTTCAGCTCCTACAAAATAAAAGCCGCCAAATCATCAAAGAGTTCATTCTCAAGTGCCGCGCGTGCTGTCGTCTTACCCGGTTTTAATTAAAAGCAAGGGTTAAAAAACACATCTATAATAGGGTGTAATTTAATAAAGACCATGTTGGAGGGCTAGGTGGTGGGAATGTTTAGCGTTTTCATCCCATGCCGCGCATAGCGCAGCGTTAACGTGCTGAGGCTTCCCGCCCACAGCAGCAGCAGCTCTGCTCCACCAGCTGTACCGCTAGTACCGCTTTGTCTGCTCAACAGGACGCTTTTTAGCTAACCACATCACACACGTTTCAGTTTACAGACACAACAGTTAGCTGTCGACGCTAGAAAAATTACAAACAATTCACCCAGGCGGGGATTTTACCGTCGGGAAGTAACATTTCAAGAGAAGTCATTTCGGTAATTCACATCCCCCCTGTTAGTTGCTGTTTCAACTTACGCGAAGTAAAATTGACCGTAACGCTCTCTAGAAACGTCGAATATTCTAGTATTGTTGAACAGCAGCTAGCTAAAGCAAACGACAACAGAAATACAACTCAGAAAAGTTCCCGAAATCTTTTAACACGACAAGAAAAAAAACTGAATGAAACGCACCTTGGCTGTAACCTCTGCAGTTGCGGTTGTGTCAACAGCTGTATCGGCCATGGTTAATTTTGTGAATTTATTTAGATATTTATGTTCTTGTTCGGAAAAAAGATTTTTTTCTTGTCTCTGCCTTCGTGCAGTTAGTCCAAAGACGCTGAGAGAGAAATGATGTCTGCCCTTCTCCGCTTTTCTCTCCAGCTCGTTGAAAATCCACTCTCGTTGGATACAGCGGCCCCAGCTCGCACATGATTGGACGATGTCGACCATCGGAAATTTTCATTGGACGAAGAACTTGTCAATTCCAACGAGACCTCCCGCCTCCCGACCACCTCTTCTCCGATTGGTCAGGTTTTTTTTTAAAGCGCTGCACTATAATACACGGCTCTTTTTTTTTCTTACTACCAATGAAGTGTGCGTTTGGTTTTTCAACTCAAATGTGAACAATGGATGTAAGTGAGCTGTTGTTAAAGTTCTAGAAAAAAATCAGGGCTCTACTGACGAGTGATTAATGCTTTAAATTGGTGGATTATTTAAAAGTTTATGCTCGTATAAGTCCACGGGCTGCATCTTTTGTCTTTGCGCTCGTTCTCTGCACAGATGGGGTGTCAAATTACATGCAAAAAGGAATAATATGACGATGTGAAAACCAGACGGCCACTCCTCCTTTCTATATTTAACACTTTAAACGAAATGGGTTCCTGTTCAAGTGTGCCTAGACTTTCACTTTTTACAAGAGCAGATTCGGGTCACAGCAAACAATGCAACTTGCACATGAAACACAATCAGCAACACAACTGTTTCATCCAAAGACATAAAAAAAAGCTTGCACAACCGCATAGCTGGAAGTCATTTTGACAAATTCAAGATTTAAGCAATTATTACTGTGATCTAGTTATTTTTCATTATTATTGGACATTTAGAACTGCTGTGTCCATTACTGTTGAATATGTAAATGTCAGTCATCCTTAGATGGTTTCATTTTTTGTTTGTTTTGTTGGTCCAAAAATACCAAAATATACCAAGAATTACTTGGAAAAGTGACTGTCATCTGTGTCCATTTATAATTGATGTAAGGAAAAGAAATGGGAGCAATCATGTTGTTGTTTTTTCACAGTGGATCAGTTAAGCAATAAGTGGTTTTGACATTTGTGAGTCTATCAGAGACAGTAATGGGGTGTGGTGATACAGTAAGCAGGGTGATTACAGTTTATGTTCAAACCTTTCCAGCACACATTACGTCAAGGATGATCCAGATTGTTTTTTTTTTTTGTTTGTTTGTTTTTTATTATCTGAGAAAATCAAAATTCATGAACACAAATTTGAGGTCAAAGCATAGACTGTGTAATAAAAACCCTTTATTATACAGTCTATGGATCAAACCTATATTGCACGTTATTTGCAGAACCACTAATGCACACATACATGTGAAAAGACAACATTCTTTCATACCATGTAGACAGTGAGTACAGTAGTACACCATAAAAAAAGAATAGTTGAGACAACTCTCAATGATTTGCTAGTTCGGTGTCTGAAGTCATATTTGATTGTTGTACCATTTACACTAGCATTGTTGTGTGAATAGTCGCTACTATTAATTCTTAACTTGGTCAATATAAACTTGTTTATTAGCTGAATAGTGTGATACACAGAACTACCAAAAGCTAATCAACCTCATGATCATTTTCTTCAGTTATTTCTTTGGCCTTTTTCTGGCTTTATTGAGAGACAGCAATGGAAGTGGGGAGAAGAATCTGCTGCAAAGGGCCCTGAGCTGGATTCTAAGCCATGACCGCTGCGTTGGGGACTATAGCCTCTGTTTATGGGTCACCCACTCAACCTGTTGAGCTACAGGGGGTCTTAGCTGAATTGTTTTAGGCCAAGGGAAAGAAAGCATGAGGATTTGCCCTTGCTTTGTATTTTGGGAAACCCTGTGTTTTTTTTAAACTTTCTTGTACCAACAACAAATTACAATTCCAGCTTATTAACAATTACAAATTTAGACATATTGAGGTACACACGATTGGTCTGATGTGTATTTTCAAGTGAAGTATAGCTATTTTAATTTTCATGTTAAAACAAATCAGAATCTGCTGAGTAGACGGTAGTTTTCTTTTTTACTGTGTATGTGTGGGGGTATTCGATGACTGCTGGATCAATCTGTGTCATTTCATGTAGTGTTGCTTCACTGTCTCATATTTTGTTCAGTTTACTTATTTGTTGTTTGGGGCCCAGGCCTAAATCTGACATGATGCAGCAACATGTTTCCTGAATTCTTCCTGAAATGACCCAGGGGGAAGTGTTTTTGTTGACCGATATTGCTACAGTATTTTAGATGTAGCTGATTTTAATACACATTTCTTCAGATATATCTCCCTTTTCCTGCTAATTCAGAAAACAGTGGTCTTGATGATTTTATTGTTGTCTGAATGCCCAAACAAGTTATTTTCCACTGAGGTGAATTCTCTTGTCTGTCTGCAGTCGCTCGTCCAACTGTTAAACCAAAGGAAGTGGTAACACGCAACTGTGTGGGCCCTGAACTCTGTAATTTAAGCCTGCATCTGGCCAGTCCCTCACTGCCAGTTCAAAACAAAGCGAAATATCTTTAACTCAGGTAGAAATCTACACATTTTCTTCCGTGATGCTCCAACCAACAGTTAAATTCCTGAACTTTCAACAAAAATCATGTGGCGTTGCACATCCTTTGCCGCACCTGTCATTGTTTCCACCCGCACACAGCGAGACTTCATTTTCATGTTACATTTACCTGTAGCTATCAGACAGTTAATAGAGCAACAGTGTTATTTCCATTCATTTAACTCCATTATACAAAACATATTTGCATGCCCTTCACACATTTCCATATTTCTAGAAAGTCTTGCAAATGTTTGCGTCTTGAACTTGCACCAACACACCCGAGGCGGATTTCTTGACACGAGCCTTTCTTCACCCTCTAATTTTAGGGCCATGTAAAAATCTAATGCCACCACAGTTCGCGTCTCCACGCCACACCAACAGTCAACTGGCTGATTCTGAAGAAGCCTCTGGGCCCTGTGTTGTCATTCACCTCACATTTCAGCAAAAATATAATTATGAAGAATGTAATTACATACCGGGATCAAAGGGCTGTGTGTGAGTGTAGGAGCTGGTTACTTAGAGATTTAGTTTCTATCCCGTTTAAGGGGTTTTCAGTTATGTTGAGCGTGTTGTTTTATTCATATGTAAAAATATTATTTTACATACTTCTGATACATTGTGTAAAAGACAAAAATCTAGCTGGTATAAACAACTAACAACACATGACATGATTGCACTGACAGAGCATTAGTTTTATGCAATGTGGCTGTAAATTTATAACCAAAGCAAGACTGAAAGGCATCCATTAAGTCAATACGATGCCCTCTGATTTAGGAAATGAGGACGAAGAGCAGTGAAGCACAGTGTAATGAAGCTCGGTGTGTGCAGAGCCTACTGTAAATCCATGGCAGGAACAGTGGAGCCGGCTAAAAAGCAGCAGAAGGCATTACTCACTCTTTTTTTTTCTGTAACTGGAAAATGGGAGCAATCAGAGAGAGGGGTAGTGTTTGTGAGATCATTTCCTGTATTTTTTTTTTCTTATTTGCTACCCCAACATGTTTCCATGTGCCACTGATTTGCTAGAAAGAAAAAAAAAGAGAGAGAAAGAGTCTGTCTGAGAGTAGTCTGTTCCTTCTGCAGGTAAAATATGGGACCAAACTGTGGCAGCAAACAGGGCAGCCCAGATAAAAGTTGAAAAAGAGATGTTGGTGATTTAAAAACCCCTTCCTTGCCAGCAGCTGTGTTTACCACACTTTCCACACGTAGGAACAGGAAAACTTTTTTTTTATGGTGCTGAAAATTATGAGACCACAGAAAGTAATACAGTATAAAAGAAAAGCCTCTTTGTGTCCGCAGTGACTCATGTTTGAAGCTAAATGAAATATTTTGCACCAGTTGCTCAGGAACACGTTTCATTGAATGGTTAATGCTGGGGTCAGAGAAGACACGATTAAAAGATGTTAAGTACAAATAGTTAATTTTACCTTAATTTCTTGAGGACAAAGGACTGACCTGACTTGTGGAATGCCGGTGCTCGAGGGTATGAGCAAAGTGGGGGCCCATCAAAGAGCAGAGGTCAGGATTAGGCAGGGGAAGGGTCCTGATAATTGGAGGAGTCGGTGGGGGCAAACTGAGCTCTTTTGTTTTGAACAGCAGTGTCCTGCATGGTCTGGCTGCCTTTCTCTGGTTCTCAGGCAAATCCTGCAGAGTACAGGGACAACATAAATTTGACTTCTCACTGGGACTGTTGAGTGAAATGCACAGTGAAGGAGAAAGTGTGTTTATGGTGCCGATGTAGAATTAACACAATCAGGTACAGTCATTTCTGACAATAGGGGAAACATACACTAGCGGCGCTGCCACAAGGTCGATCAATCAGTAGCCGTTGGAGCATAAATACTTTATTTATTACAGCCAATTCATGAAAGCAATTTATTAGTTGTACAAACAGCTGCATTAACACCCAAAGCAGAAGTGACATATTTAAATGAAAACCTGGATTCAGGAACACACATAAACGCTAATCAGAAATCCTTCAGGTCTGTGACCCTGGATGTTCTCGAAAGTGTCGTGGTGTGACATGTAGCTTCAGTATCACACAGATTAGTTTGCAGATGCTTTGAGGATCTGTAAAATGCCAGGACTAGTGTTTCTAAATGCCACAAGCCCCCTGTTTAGTCTGATGTAAAGCTGTGTTTGCCATCGATTCAAGTCAGTTCAAAACAGGTGATGGATGGTCGTCTTCTTCCCTGTTTGAGATAATAATGTGCAGCATATCATGGTGCAATTTAGTTATGCAAACAGCAGGTTGTAAACATTGGTGCCCCTGATATCTGGTGGTAAAATGTGCAGTACAGGAGGAGAATTACCTGAAGAGAAGCTAATGATTCTTTCCAGTAAAACCTGCCTCATCCCATCCAGGTGAAAGGAAAGACATTTCAGGGTCTCGATATTAATAAATGTGACATGAGCGACTGTAAAGCCATTGTCATCGTACTGGATCGTGAAGTGGCGCTGAAATGAGAGCTGAATTAAAAAAACGCGATGTAAACACAAGCAGGTGAAATCTCTGCACTGGTTAGCATCTGAAAGTGCATGAGGTGTTGCTGATTGGAAAAGCCAGGATATGCCGGAGGGATTACATCTCCCAGCTGGCATGGGTGTGGTTGGCACAAGTGCTGAAGGAAAGTGAAGGGAAGAAGGTCAAGTGTAACGGCTAGGATGCCACAGTGATTATGATTTCTAAGGGTGGCTTAAAAAATGAATGAGAGGATGATTGAATGAATGAGCCGATGATAGATGTGACATGTGAATGATAATATTGTGTAATTATCATTAAAGGAGCAAGGGTGCTGTATGTATTCTGTTCAATCTGAGCAGATTAGATCAAGAAGCTTTTCATTACTTCTAAAAGTTTCGGCAGTCTGTGCACTGTCTCGCCCTTTCCCAAATAATCATCTCAAATTGACTTTGCGAAACATTTTCAACACACGATTATTCCAGCAAAGCATCAGCGGCACCATTTCCCACAGAGCAGCATAAAATGATGTGTGGTGCATTCTTAAGCAAGCGCACTAACAGATCGTGGTAACACAGCTGTCAGGTGGATGCATTTTTTTTTTGTGGTATCACACACAAAACAGGAAATGCTAGAGCAGGGAAAACAAGTGGGGACGCTGCCTCAAGATAATCAACAAAACATGCTTTTTAGATTTCACAAAATGAATATGTAAAAAAGGGAGACATTTACAGATCATGTCGTACAACTGCAAGACTTGAGTGTAACTCGTGCTCTACTACCTTATTTATTTCACCTCTTAGCTCCACCCCCGTAACTGTCTTGCCAGAGAAAAGTGGAAATTTCCAGTAATCCCTGCTGCTTTGCAAGAAACGCTCCTCCTCCCAGCAGTTTCCCGCCTTCCACTCTACCTGCTCTGTCTTGCTGCACACTGGTCTGAGGACCTCGTGGCCCTGTTGCTCAGCCTAGTGGTGCCCAGCAGTTTTTCATTAGCACACTGAATAACATGACGTGAAAATGCAACCTCTTTTTAAAATATATGCCACTGATGTCTACATTTCTGTATGCTATCATGACAGCTTTGCTTGCTTTACTAAAAGTCTCAAAGATTAGACTGAATGAAAGTCACATTAGAAGTGATAAAACAACTTTTAAAGGCGCTCTTTGCTCTGATCTTTCTGTGGGAGCTGCAACACTGTTTCTTTGTTTACTATTTTCCAAAATACACAATATCTTAATACCTTTTGAATAATAATTAGAGGTTAAGCTATGTGCAATCATTACATTGGCTCTTAAATAATGAGCAGAGGTTTAATAGGGATCACAGAGCAGATGGTAGATTTGCATTTCTATTTTCTGGCTGATCTGATATTCTCGTGTCTGGTTTGTATCAGAGATGCTCCAAAGCTCGACTACAATATCACTCAAGATTCAAGAATTGAGACAAGCACGTTGGCGACTATATAGATGGCCTCAGTTATGGAAAACATGATGTTGCCGTGCTTACAGCCTGACAGGACCACGCTGTCTCAACGCTACATCTGTGGTTTTATCACTTCCTCTAATTTCAAGGCCATAATGTAACCATTTGTGCATGAGCGGTGGCGATGTTTGATCCAAAATCAGCTTAGATAAAACTGCAAATAAAGCCATTAGACAGCTGGAGTGAAGAAGTTTGAGTGTGCTGATGGCATGAGGCACACTGACCTTAGACCCATTGTGAAGCACCAACAAAGAGCCATCTGCACAGCAACCAAAGCTGAGATGAGGGACTCGCATGCAGGGGGTGGACTGTGGATGGGGGGCAGGGACCTGGAGAGTGTAAAACACAAAACAAATCAGTGATAAAGCGAGGCCCGATCAGGCGTATAACATCTAAAACATCAATACTTTCAGCATTTCATTTCAGAGATGTGTTGATGTACGGAGAGAAAATAAGAAAGTGCACAGCGTATCAGCCCAGTGAGCACACACATCTCTCCACTGCTGCTAAAGTGGAAGACAAGAGCTGCAGGCCTAATCACTCAAGAGCACACTTCCTGCCTCCTGCATGACGAGAGCTGAAACTGTTTGAGGCTAATATTTAACCCAAACCTTGGTCTCAACCCTGGCGGGCATGTCAGTCATTGCACCAGCAGAAACCTACAGACTTTATCTGCATCGATCTGAATAACCTAATATCTTGTTGTAATAGGTTATTGTGTTTAACAGTTTTGCTTTAATAACACATGCAATGTGCTGCTTGCCTTTTCACATAGAATAGTGTGCATTTCAAAATGGTGAAAACAAAGACAAAATGGTGTCAGGGACATCTGTAAAATTCACAAATGTTTCACAGGTAAGACATGAGAGTCAGGATTGCTTAGCAACAGCAGTAAAAAATTCTTGCAGCCTGTGTGGCAACAGAGAAACTGATCGTGCTGCCACCCAGTGGTGGACCTTCAGCACACGACGTGAGGATGTGCTGTCGCTGAAAATGATGAAAGGCTCACTTCTCGCGTGGATGTGCACCAGAATGAAACAGCCGCAATCGTTTGCAAACCTCGGGAATGAGGCCTGGTTTTACAAAAAAAGTGATGTCCCCTCTGCTTCCTCAACACTGCTCTGAAGCATGTTCACTCATTTGATTGGCTGGAAAATATACCAGCACTCATGGCGGGCGGTTGCTTAGCAACAGCCATGGGCGGGTGGGAGGGTGTGAGTGTTGGGGGTGAGGCGGAGGGGAGGAGGGGGAGAGAAAGAAGTGGGGGTGTGGCATTCTTCAAGGGGGAGGGAGCAGACTGACTGACTGGGGAAATACCTGGCAAAGTTCCCAAATAAACAAATAGGAGGGAGGGCAGGAGGACAGAGGGAGACAGAGGACAGGGGTATTTTCTGTGTCCAGATAACAGGCTTGTCCGAGATAAAGGGAACAAGGCGTTTTAGTGCTTACATGGTTCGTCTCCAAAGCAGAACACGACCGGGGATGCGAAGTAGAGTGTATCTGGCAGAAAACTGAAAGTTGACAAGAACTTCAGGATCAAGCGCTGAATTGCCAGCTGCTTTAAACACTTTATTTTCTTAACACTGGGTGCAACTGAGACAAACACAACGGCTGTTTTAGTTGTGCCACAGATGAGCCTGTTTTTTCCAGAAACACTACATGTGCCTGCATGTTCTTCTTTGCATGACTGAGAGCACACATAGGATGGTTGGCTTCAAAGAGGATGAGGAGAACTAAATAAAACAATCTAAGCCGCCCGCAGTATACGTGAAAGAATGAACTAAAATGACAAGAAACACTGCTGGAAAATAGAAAGACTGTTAAGCTAAAAGAGGAGAAAAGGTGGAAAATGTGCTTATAAGGAGAGAAGGGGTAAAAAAAAAAAAAGGGAGGGGGCTGCTGTTCCTGGTAGGTTCAGCCTGCAGAAGGAGGTGGGTCTTGGAAATGGCTGATGCGGGCGGTCTCTACAGGCAATGAAGACTCTTTGTCAGGGGCAGGAAATGAGGTTTCAGTTGTGATTAAAAGGAAGGTTTCTATGGCAATGCAGAGAGCCGTGTGCACCGAGAATTTGTTGGGAGTGGAGGGGGCTAAGTGAGAGTTGAATTTCAAAGAAAGCAGCCTCCTCCATCTCATCTCCCTCCACCGCCACCACCCCTCTGCTTTTGCCACAGCACCCTTTTATCTCTGATAATCTGTTTTCATAGGCGCGCAGTTGAGACTGCAAGGGGGGATAATCTTGAGCAAACCGAGTCATTGGTCGATCAGTCACAAATGTTTGCAGAGTAGCAGTTTCTCTTCCCCAAATTGCTTCTGTCAAAACCTTAACAGGAAAAAAAACTTCAAGAGACAAGCTAATTAAAAGCACAGAACTCAGCATAATTAACCGAATGGCTCAAATGTGTCTCTTTCTTGTTTAGACAGGTACAGTTCAGCTGAAATACCCCTGTCACTGGTACAGTCCATGAATATGAAAAGAGAAACAGTATGATGGCATCAGTGTGACCTTTCAAACCTAAATATAGTAAAACGCTTTGTTAATTGTTTCGCTGAGCTGTTGGTAAAAATATGATTCTTAAAATAAGCTCTCCATCCTGATTTTCTCTTTTGTAGCTAGGAAGTAGCTCTCTGCAGTGAATGTCATCTTTGCCCCAACACAGGCTCACTCCAGGATGTTTGGATAAGGTGACATTTGAAACTCCTGAGGATCAAAGGGAATTTTTAAAAAATCTGTGCACATCGAAGCCTCAGCGATTGTTTTAGATGCTCCCGATATAACTGGCATACATGAAAAGTGGTATGATAATCTGCCTCATGTGACAGACTGTGCAGAAACTGGTACCGATGTCAACTGTTTGTCGTGTACTAAGAGATTAATGGAAAAGTCACAGATGACAGTTTATTCAAAGATCACCTCAAGCAAGTTTGAGGATATGTAATTCTCCATTCTGATTTTTATTCTTTTGAGAAAAAAAAAAGTTTCAAAGTGACACAAAGGCACACCCACACATGAGCAGACATTTTTTATTTAATAGCTGAATTGTTAAGATGCCTCATACATCAAGTTCTTACACTTGGATAAGTTGCTAATGACAGTCACCAGTGTGTGATTTACCACATGCTGATTGCAGGTACACACCTTTACCCTGTAATACAATACAATACAATACAATGACTTTATTAAGTAAGTTATTAGTAAGACCCAAATCTAGAAAAAAAAGACACAGGAAAAAATATGCGCTATTTGTATATACATACATATATTTGATATTTTTTTGCTTGTATATATATATATGTATATATATATATATATATGTATCCATCCATCCATCCTCTATACACCGCTTTATGCTCACTAGTGTTGCGGGGGTGCTGGAGCCTATCCCAGCTGACTCGGGTGAAGGCAGGGGACACCCTGGACAGGTCGCCAGTCTGTCGAAGGGCTACATATACAGACACACAATACCACTCACATTCACACCTATGGACAATTTAGAGTAACCAATCAACCTCAGCATAGTTTTGGACTGTGGGAGGAAGCCGGAGTGCCCGGAGAAAACCCACGCATGCACAGGGAGAACATGCAAACTCCATGCAGAAAGATCCCAGGGCCACCCTGGGATTTGAACCGGGGATCTTCTTGCTGTAAGGTGAAAGTGCTAACCACTACGCCTTGCAGCAAGTGCCACTGTGCAGCCCCAATCCAAACATATGCTGAGGGTAATTGATCACTCGAAATTGCCCGTAGGTGTGAATGTGAGTGTGATTGTTTGTCTGTATATGTAGCCCTGTGACAGACTGGCGACCTGTCCAGGGTGTCCCCTGCCTTCTCCCGAGTCAGCTGGGATAGACTCCAGCACCCCCGCGACCCTAGTGAGGATAAAGCAGTGTATAGAGAATGGATGGATATATATATAGGTACAAATGTTCCAGTGTTTAAGCAACACAGTGGTGGAGGGAAACTTAAAAAAGGATTCTTACTGGCAGAAATCTGAATAACTGAGTGAGATCAATCTACATACATCTGACATTTATAACCATGATTCCACAAAAAGAAACATGTTCAAAACCAGTGTGCACAGTGGAGCTCATCACATCCTCTCAGCAGGCCAATTAGAATTACAAAAGGTTCTGCTGCCCCCAACCTTTATGTTTGAGCATAGCAGCGAGTAACGTGTAATGAAGCGCTGCCAGTGAGGGAGGGCTGAGCTCAGACCAGACTCTATAGTCAAAGCCAGATGGCAGGTCACACTTCAAAAGGACAGCTGGTTACCAGAGTCTTTATAGCCACAAACCTAATTAGTTCCAACTAAACAAATCACACCAATATATAATACAACAGGCCATGCCAATGATTCATCATAAAAGGTGACAAACATATGACTTAAATGTTTATTTGTAAAAGCTGCAACAGTCAAGATGTCCAATCGGGTTGGTTCCATCAGCAGTCATGGCCTCCGTGAATCTATGCCACGGTAATGATGATTTTAATATGTGCACATTAACACTAACTGATCGGGTCACTGAGTCAGATTAGTGCATCTTCCAGGGAGCTGCCGTCTGTCAGTAAACTCCGGACTGATCTTTGAGGCTTTTTTTTGTCGCTCTCTGGGCAGGACTCTCCTTCTGCTGAGCCTACAGATCATATCAGGAAAATGAGACAAACAAAACACTTGAAAACCTGATTAAACCATGAATAATCATGTCATGTGACATTGCACTAACCTCCTTCATTATTCTTTTACGAAGTTCTGCCTGTGAAAACGGTCGTTCTTCCTCGTCAGTAACAGGAGATTCTTCTGCATCATAGTCCACACTGATCCAACCAACACACACATCCATCAGTTTAAACACATGTACACATTTAAGTACAAACATGCAGATTTCAGAATAATCCTTAAAAGGCCAACCGGTTCACTTCAGCTTGAATACGAATGCTCTGCTGAAGTAGTTCTGGATTCTGACCCAGAAGGATTTGGGCCAGATCTTTTGGATTGTAGTCCTTTTCTGGATCCTGTAAGAGTTAGAAAAGCAGAAACACAATGAATCACAGGGCAGAAATAAAAGAAAATACTGCAAATGCGATAGAAATATATGATAAATGCAGTCTGATAAGATGGAAGGCTACTTTAGAGTTGAGGAAAGCTTGTACGGTGAGCAGCTCATTGGTCTTCTGTTCCAGCAGACCGAGGTAGAACATGATGTTGTTCTCAGTGATCCCTGCAGAGGAGCCTAGCAGATCCTCTGCCTTGGAGCGGTCATACTCCAGTTTAGAGAAGATGCTGTTTATTCCTGCAAAATGAAAAAAAAAACTAAGAGTCAGGATTGAAGGACTGAAGACGTTGCTGAAGGAGAAGAGAAGGGTTTTTGGATCTGGGGTCAAAGAGGAGCTGAGGAGGGTGCAGAAGGTATGCGTATGATAAATGTGGAGCCAAAGTTGCCTTCTGTTCACACTTTAAAAATTTTTTTTAAAAACACTCGGTGTGTAATTATTGCACGTTTCTTCTGGCCAGATACACCAGATCTGGCCAGATCTCAGGGAAATAGATTTTCCATGAATAATGGGCTCAAATGAAGCCCACATTAATATTTATTCAATATGCATCAACTGAACTGTAAAAATGAATGTTTTAACTGTAGCTTCTTGAACAGTTTCCCATTGTTTTAGATTCCACATTAACTGTAAAATAAAACAAAACCAAACCAAAAAAAGTACAAAACTTCTACTTACATCAAAAATCTATGTTTTCAGAAATGGTTATTATTAGTTCTTTGACAACGTTTGATTGCACTGCACAGTTTCTTTTTCTATATTCAAATCAGCAAAAAATATAAATATTGAAAAGTGAATGGTTGACGAATTGCAAATATATTTTTTATGTTATTTTGACATATGTTGTTTCCCAATTTTGTAGTAAATTAACAGAGAGAAAGCATGAATTTAGAGGCCAAAACTGTAAATAATGTCCATATAAATAATCTGTAAATATCTGTAAATAATTATTTGTTAAATAAATTGATATTTTCACTTTTTGTAAATGTTTCTTTTCTTTTTCTTTTTGTAGTGTTTTACTATTTCTAATTTACTTTTGTGGTAACCTTGCTCTCAGACTTCCACAGTTTTTCAAGGGATTTTTAAAAATGATTTTTTTAACCAATTAATTGTTTTTTGTGCTGTACATCCTTCTCCATATGGGTTGAATTGTATGTTTGATTCACATTCCACATGTTCCACTGGGCCTTCTGTACAGGTTATACTATCAGTTTACAAGGATAAGTTATTTAGAATTATACTAAATGGTTGAAGAGTAAATGGAAACGATAGGTCTGTAAAGTAAATCACTGGTAAACCTGTCATTATCTCGTCCAGGATTTTGCTTATGCTGCTGCCTTGGTTTTCATAATCCTCCGCTTGAAGTTCAATTTCCTTTCGTTTCTCTTCAATGTCTCTCAGCTGTGACTGATGATCTTGCTCCTGCTGTAAACCTTTAACCTGAAACTGCTCCATCTCTTCTTGGATCTGTGGAGTCAAACAGATAAAAACACAAATAAAAGACAAAAACTGACAAATCTTCTGTCACAAACTGAGTAATCTCATGACTCTGTCTTGGTGTTCATTTAAGTTCCTAGTATCTTAAAGGATGACAGCCTTTGCCTGTTACTAGTGACTTTTTGTAACTGGTGTGACCAAATCAGTTCAGTTATTGCACTGGGTGGGAGTACAACCCATTTTGTAAAGTTGAAGCGAAATAAAAACAACACACTTACCTGGCTAATTTCATCCCTCAGCGCCTCAACCCCCTTCATTTGCTCAGTAACAAAATTATAGAGGGCAAAGTTGCGATCTTCAGCTGCACAACAAAGCAACAATACACCAGTGAGACACTTGCATATTCAAAGTCACCTTTTTAAAACTTTTTCCTTTTGAGCTGTAGTGGAGCTGGTGTGCTTGAGCTGCAACGAGGAGCAAAGAGTGTGGGTAGAGATAAAGGCAAGAGTTTCATAGATCTGCACACTCATTCTCATTTTGCATGGTGTTCAGTTACAATTCAGCCTTTTTAAGACAGAGATTATTTTTAATCCAAAAAACATCTAAATGCTTATATACTGTGTGTGTATCTAAATAGGTTTTAGAGGTTTAATCAATGACTGGAGAGGTCCTTAAATATAAAATTGTTAATAAAGGATATTGCTGTAACACATACTGAAAGAAATTCTGTCTTAAACTGCATCATTAAGATCAGTTCCTCTAGTTACGGATGAGTTTAAATCACTTGAACTTGTTTTATGGCTCTTATCTAGGTTGTTTTCGCCTGACTAGATCCCTGCTTGTGTTGTATAGCTTTGGATAAAAGCTTCTGCTAAATGAAATTGTAGAATTGTAGAGTAAATCATGTTGGTAAGACTCACCCTGGATGAACCTGGTGACCAGCAGGTCCAGGTCATCCTCCTCTGTCACAAGCTGATTCCTCTTAAACATCTCCTCCAGAGCGTCCAGAGACCCTTCCTCCGAGTCCATCCTGTTCTGCTCCTTTAGCTTTGATACTGGACAAAACAAAACCCATCACAATCGCATTGATATGAATAAAACTGCAAAATAGACGTTTATTACTCCAATTCTTGTCAAGTTCACTATACGCATATTCCTTGTTCGTCTGACTGCCAGTATTTGACAAACTTAAAACAATGACAAATCTGTACGTCACAGTCAATCCTCAGGTAGCAGGAAAGGTTCCCACAACAGTGGCTTACCTCTAGCTCTATAAGGTTTGAAAGTTTTAATAAAAGGTTCAATGAATGTTTCTTTACTTCTAATAATGTGCCTATTAGGTTCAAAGTAAACTGAGACTAATCTGTCAACATTCTGAGAATATTTGGAGCATGTTCTCAAAGCAACACTGAGAAAAAGTCTTCCAAATGGTACATTTTTTAAAGGATTTTTGTAAAATTATAAAGGATTCCTGTAATTTGATTTATTAACCAAGGTGATTTATTAACTGCAATATTCTCAGGATTTTTTAGGGACATTGTTGAGAAAATACATGATAGACATTTCTTCTGCAAAACATTCCAACAAAGTTTCGCACTGTTACAAGAAAACAGAGGGTAAAGATCCCAAAGCAACATTTATTTTAGGAATATTAGAGCGCAACGGTCTAAAAATGTCATCACTAAGCAGTAAGAGTATACTTTTTTTTTTGTCTTTAGAGAATGTCATTCTGCCTTTATGAAGAAGATTCTAGGAACTAAAAAAACTGACAAACAAAGCTTTGCACTGAAAATATTACAAGAACTTTGCAGAACTTTCACAGAATGTTTTTAGAACCATGAAATTCTAGCTGGCATTTTGTGTAGCAACAGTGCTGCTGTTCATCATCAGTCACTGACCTTTTTAAATCATCCTCTGGTGAGCCAAAGTACGCTCCAGTAGAAGACTAAGATCAATGTTACTAAGTTCCCGAGTTTAAAAACTGAGTGTTGTTTCTGATGTGAATTTGAAAGAGTAATTAAGGTTAAAACCACACAACTTTACCTGACTAAATTAAATATCAAGGAAAAGAGCCTACAGTATCATTAATGATGGAGACTAACCTGACTAATTTAATGATAAACCTGAAATCTGACAAAAATATTCAAGGAAAACCCAGTGAATCCAAGAATGTCCTATGAGCAAGCAAATTTGCAACCTTGGAGAAGTGCAAGTTAACAAATACTATCAAAGCCATCCTTTTCATTTCTCTTACATCTCTTCAGAAACACACTGGCAGGACTGAGTGTACTTTCACAAGTTTGTTGGTTGTTCTAAGCCAGTGGCAATGTTCTCTGTGCTAGTTTTGATTTAATGAGTAGTTGTACAACATTTACTTCCATCTCCATACTCCGTCAATAATTGTGAACTAGCTGGATCACTTGTGATATTGTTGCTCTAAATGTTTTATAGCGTATATTAATAGCAATGATTTGACTCACTGCAGTTAAAAATGAAACCTAAAACAGATTCTGCTGTAACTGTGTGATTGCCTATTTATAGTTTGCCACGGACATGAATAATAAACGGATTTATTTGATCCAGAATGTGTTGTTCTGAATTTCCACAATCAAATAACATTTGTTCTTATATTACTGCATGGTGTCTATCTTAATAGAAGAAAAATACACCTTAAACTCAGTTCTCAGCGTAACAACAGTAGGATTTTCTATTTTCTAGGCAGCTTGTGTTTGAGTTCCATGTTGACTGGATAGTTTGTTTGTATAGTACTGTTGTGTAGGAGTGTGTGCCTGAGTACTTGTGCAGCATAAACTGGAAAACAGTGTTGTTTCATACTCATTAAATATTCTTCTTATTATTATTTTCATCACTGCTAGTACCACTTAAACTTTTTCTATGATTTGATTATCAATGTGGGGCTGCACAGTAGATCGGTGGGTAGCACTGTTGCCTCCCAGCTATAAGGTTCCTGGTTTGGACCCAGGCCTGAGATCTTTCTGCATGGAGTTTGCGTGTTCTCCCTGTACATGCATGTGTTGTCACGAGGTTCTCCAGCTTCCTCCCACAGTCCAAAAACATGCTGAGGTTAATTGGTAGCTTAATTGTGCCCTGCCTTCGCCCTGAGTCAGCTGGGATAGACTCTAGCAACCCTAATGAGGATTAAGCGGTGTATAGATAATGGAAGGATGGATGATTATCGATGCCAAAACAGTAATATTAACAACCCTCTTACATTGTCTGGGTCCCAGTCCCTGGTCGTTGTCGCCCTCATTCTTCTTGCTGCACTTGGTGCTCATGAACCCTTTCGTATTGCTCTCAGACGCAATAACTCTCTGCAGTTCCTTCATCTCAGCGTTGTACTGGGCACAGTCCTTCCATGCCTTCTCTCGCATCATGGCCATCTTGGACTGAACCTCCACCCTTGAATAGAGGTTGCAAATACAATGTGAATATCAGACAGATTTGATTCCCATCACACAGCTACCTCAGATCTCACCTTGCATCGTAAGCAGCGTTGGATAGGTTGGTAACTTCTGTGGTCTTCTTGCGGACTTCCTGCAGCTCCTAGTGTGAATGCAGGGATATCTTTTAATATGACACCTGCAGAAAAGCTCTGATTTGTCGTACTATCATAAGTGATGTGACCAATGACCTTGTTCAGCCTGTTGTGAAGCTGCTGGAAGCGGACACGCTCGATGTAAAGAGTCTGCACTTCCTGCCTCAGGCGTTTGTTTGTACTCATCTGCTCATTGAAGCGAGTCAGGGCCTGGACAGAGAGCACATGCAAACTGAAAAAAAGTGTAATAAAATACGATGTGGTTCGCTTGGTGTAATTTATATCGCACATTTGATGCAACAGCCAACAAGTGCTGTCCAGCAGAGAAATAAGAAGAAAGCATTGCAAATTCACCTCACAAGTTTGAATACGAAGGTTAAAACCCAACATTGTTATTTATCCTGTGTAAGTTACCACCTTTCTTTTAATTATCTTAATACATTATAATATAAAAATTGAAAATGTGTATTCATAATGGACAAACAACAACAACATGAGTTCTTCATAATACGTTCATAGGGTGTTGAATTCATTACTCACTTTGTCCAGCTTGTATTGCAAATTAGCTATGGCCTTCTGAGCTCGCTGTTTCTCAGATCTTTCTGCAGCACTCTTACTGGCCTCTCCTTTTGTAACCTCTGCCACCTTCAGCTCCATCTTTGAGATCTGCCCAGTTAACAGACACATGGCACAAACCTCAGCTTGTCTGAGCAAAAACATCTGTAAGCAGGGGCGAGACAGAGCAAAAGCTTAGCCAACCTCTTTCTGTAGCTCTTGTTGACACTGCTTCTCTTCCTTGATCTGCTTGTCCAGCGTGTCACTCTCCTGTAGCAGAGCCTGGAGACACTGGATGTTCTTACTGTCCTGCTGCAGGCGGGAAACGGTTTTACAGGCACCGAGTTTCCGATGCAGCTCGTCCTGCTCCTTCAGCAGCTGCTTCATCTCCTGCCTTCATCCACACCGAGCAAACAATTATTATTATTAGGACGAACAGAAAACACACACACACACTGATTGTACTAGTGGCCATAGTGTGACTTTACTCTTGTTTGTGGATCTCCCTCTGGGCCTGGATCTTGTAGGCCTGGTGATCTTTCTCCAAGATCCGGTGCTGTCTCTGAAGTTTGCCTAACTCTGCCTCTGTTTAACAAACAGCACGAGTACATTATTACCGTTTAAACCAAGCAAGCAATAGCTAAATAATATTATAGGGATAGTACTACTACTGTTACTGATACTGCTTATTGATCCTGTACTTTAACTGGAAAAGTTTTTTTCTTTCTTTTTTGTTTTTTTTCTGAGAAAACACACTAAAGGAACACATTTAATATTGCTTTATTTTTTTATATAGATTTATTGCAGTAAATTCACAGCAGAAGAAAGCAATCTATTGAGAAAATCACTGTATAGACACTAATGCTGTTTTGAGAGGACCGGTTTTACTCACAAAATACAATACTATGCAATATGTTTCATTAAATTACAGCACTATATCAAATTAAAATCTAACAGTGTTTATAAAACCTCTTTTCCACTTTTTAAATATAAAATGAATGCAGGACTTTTATTTTGACAGCTTTTTTACGTTGTGATATTAATAGCTTAATGAAGAAAACAGATACCAGCATTCACAATGAGAAAAGGTGAAAATAAAGTCACAGAAAGAAGTAGCTAATAGCCAACATTACCGTCAGGATCCATGTCACTGTGGTCTGAGCGGGCACTTGCAGCAGGTCGTCCTTTATTCATGCTAACAACCAGTACTGCTGTTTAACATCAAATATTATATTCGTAGAAACAACGTTAGCCTCCGACCAGTTAATCAAACCGGCATTAAAAGCTGAAAGTTTGAAGAAATAAGCTCAAAAGTAAGCAGGGACCTCTATCAGGACCGAGCAGCGACCTGTGATGTTAGCAACCGTTGCTAGGTACACTGGGAGAAACGTCCCTGCGCTGAGTCTGTCAGGCAGCAGACTGTGACGCCTCGAGGTGTTCAGTACCTAAATGGAATAAATAATCATGCAACTAAAGTGTGGAAAATATATATATACAAGTCAATAATTTTGTGTTATTACTATTATCATTATTATTATTATTATTATTATTTCTTGGCTGCATGTAGTGACTTCATGGAATCTTTCCTGGTTGCCTGGCAACCTCACGATGATAATAAGACTCTTGACAGTAGCTGCAAGATGTGCACACATAATCCCTGTAATACTACAGAAGGTCATTTTCACAGTCTCTCTCTTTTACAGAATAAATAAAACAGTAATAAAATGTCAATTAGTGAATTTCAGAGGTGCTGATAGGTAGATTCAGACAGTCTGTGCTGAATAAGTTCTATGATTTCTGTACAATGTACAAAAACAAAACAAAACAAATAACAAAATGAAAACGCAAAAGCATGACATAATGATTAAAAACTAACAAAACGAAAAAATATGGATATTCCAGCAACTGGGTTAAATAAGCATCTTAAAAAACTGAAAACATTATATAATTATATAAATGCAGTAACTTTCCATGATTGAAATATATTTTGTAGTCTTAGTATTTCATATCGTATCCTGCCTTTCTTATTTTCATAATAACTTGTGCAATAAGCCTTTTCCAGTAACCACAAGTTCATGACTGTTCTTGGTGATTGCTACATGCTGAGTAATCTGGGTTTGGTAGGTTTCACTCTGAATGAGATGATGTTCAGAAAACGTATTTTTGCATAAATAATTATGGACGCGTCGGCTTCATTCCTGCTTCTGTGATCACTCCTTGCTTGCACATGCTTCCAAACTAACTCTTTGCACTTTAATTAGGACTATTTGATTGCTAAAGGTTTGGGATTTAAACAGAATTTGTTAGATTTTGTATTACAGATTGATGAATGAATAGAAAATTAATTGTTTTGTAAAGGTTGATAAAAGGCAGTGGTAAGGTATGTTAGCATCCGTCTAATATCTATGATTAAACTGAGATTAACATGTGCTGTGCTAAACTCACAAGCAGAGTGTGGTATCTACTGTCAGATGTACGTCACTTTGGATTAAAGCGTCTGCAAAAGGAAATTGTAGAATTGTAGAGTGCTGTTTACTTCACATTGTGTAATATTGTGTTATTTCTTGTGATCTGCAGATTATACAGCTAACCTGAAAAAGCTTGAATGCTTCATCTTCTACTGATACATCTTTGTAAAAAGAACCGTCAGTGTCTTGACGCATCATCAGATTCAAGGAAAAAATAAATTCAAAGAAAACACATCTCATTGTATGTTTAATTCCAATTTCAGTTAATGCAGTTGTTACGAATATTCATATCAACATCATTAATTTTCTCAAATTATTATTAATAATCATAATATAATTATACACAATATATTGTTTCAAGACTTCATGCATGAGAAATTAACGTGTCTTTTCTTTTACATGATTACAGATTCATTCAGGGAAGAAAGTTATTGTTGCCTGATATAATAGTGCATTTTCTTTTGCCTTGAGGTCTAAACTATGCTATTTTTGTTCATTTACAACTTTATGTACAAAAGCATGCAAATCTATATTCTTGGTTTTATTCATAAAGCAGTGCAGTAGGAGTCCTCGTTTATTTCTCTGGCTGTGGCTGTGGCTGTGGCTCCTCCTGAGCCTGTGTTGGTGGGACGCCCTCCAAGAAAGTGCAGAAGTGCTTTGGTGTATTGAGATCAGGTTTCCTTAACAGGAAGTAGCACTTTGGGAAGTAGTAGGCTGCCATTAGTCCAAAGTTGCTTGCCAAGGTGAAATAAACATGGACGACTGACTTAGACTTGGGCTCTAAACCGATGTAGATAGGAATAAAGATCACCCAAGTCACACAGTAGATCAGGGTGGAAAAGGTGATGTCCCTGGCCAGGTTATACTGGTGAAGAGGCTTCATTGCCATGAAGGTGCACATGAACGACACAAGAGCCATTGCGCCATTGAAACCTTGCATTAGGGCCAGTCCAGACAAAGGTTCCACTGGACATGACAGGAATGATTTCACAAAGTCTATCGTCATATCTGCCACATATTTAGACAGTGAGGGTCCTTTTTGGACAAACCAGCCACAGAGACCAGCCTGCACAGCACAGCAGGTGAACACAAACAACCAGCTTCCAGGGCCTCTTATTATGTGAAGGTAAGAGGCGGCCATCTCTGGGAACTCTGTCACGTAGAAAATCTGTGTGAACACAAGCCTGGTTAAAATGTGCGCTTTTTATTTTATCCTACAGCATAGTGACATATAGCCTGCCGTTCCTCACCTGCAGCGAGAGAGACAAGATAACTGAGAGAGAAACAGTTTGGAAAATGGAGGTGAGGGGCAGCTGAAGACGACACACCACGTCTCCTGGTTCCCCCAGGAAGAGCAGCAGACTGAAACAGGTTCCCATCAGGCCGAGCAGAGCCACAAAACTCAGGAGTCCCCCTGAGGCCTTTACCAGGGGTGTCCCTCGGTGCATCAGGAACAAGATGGCCACCGACCCCTGACATATCTGCAGTGCCACCCCGATCAGAATTATTATCCGGGCCTCAGTCGTGTTAAAGGACAAAAATTCAAAGACGGGGGCAGTGCAGTTAGTGCTGTTGATCAGGGACCACTGACGCTCAGGACACTTAGTGCACTGGATGTCCTCTGAGACAGAAAGCACAGCAGGAAAACTGATTTGGTTAACAAGCACATCATCTAGAAATCAAATCAAACTGTGGCTGCATGTGAAGCAGAAGATCAATACCACTCTTTGTAACAGCTGGTTAGCCTTACTTAGTATAAAGACTGGAAGCAGGAGAATTAGCTGGGCTGGCTCTCTCTGAAGGTAACAATATCGCCTAAAAGCACCTCTAAACAACATCAAGTCAGGGTTTTAAGAGGGTCTTTGTGTGGGATTATTTCTTGGCTGCATGTAGTGACTTCCTGGAGTCTTTCCTGGTTGCCTGGCAACCTCATGATGATAATTAGACTCTTGGTAGTAGCTGCGTCCAGCCAATAAAGAGGTCCACACATAATCCCTATAATACTACAAAAGGTCATTTTCACAGTTTGCTCCTTTCACAAATGAAACACAGAGAGCTACAAGTCAATTAGTGGGCTTTAGAGGTGCTGACAGGTAGATTTTAGACAGTCTCACTGTTTCTCTCACTATTTATACTGTATGAAACTAACCTGCTGAATGGAGCCTTATGTGTGCTGTACACTGTAAGAATAAATTAATTTTAAAAAGAAAAAAATAATATTCCTGGGGCACAATAAGTACAATTAAAAAAAACAAGCAAAAAACATAAAACAACCATCTAAAAAGAATACAGTAATTTAGCATAATTAAAGTATATTTTCATGCCTTAACATAAGATCATGTGTATTTTTATGTGTATATTCTATATACTGATATAGAGAAACACATATATTGACACACATAGAGAAATGATGTACTGCATATAATGTTAAAGATCTATTATTATTATATTAAATATAGGTTTGAAACTTTTATAATTGCACAACATATCTCTTATTCAACAAAAATGTCAAAAAGATAATAGAAACAATGATTTTTTTCTGTTAACTGTTACTAATTCTATTTAATAAATATATTTACAGTATTAGTAATAGTTTCTTCTATTAAATAAAGGAGAATATCTGTTAATAAAATTAAGTAATTTAAAAATGTAACAATTATTGAAAATAATAGGTTTTAAATGTTCTTTTACTTTGATGTGTGGATTCAGTGTGTTTCTCAAAATGTTCCACTCTTATATCAGGTCACATGTCAGAGAGATTAATGGAAGACCACATTACCCGTATTTGCCTGGTAAGTGCCGGGCAAACAGTCGATACAGTCAAAACAGCAGGAATGGAAACCTTTGACTCTGCGGACCCGGCCTGGTTCACAGTCTGCTGAACAGGTGGACTGAGGAACCTCTTTCCTTAGAGGGTCCTGCAGAAGTTGTGGTAAAAAAAATGTTATTTTAAGAACCCACAGTGGATCATATTCAGACTGAATTTGATCCCAGAGTTTTTAAATTTCATAATTTGATATAGTTTTTTTAATGGATGACTGAAGTTACCGCTGAAGTGTTCCATTTAAAGAGTGCACTGTTGATTAATAGTTTTTCTGAAAAGTTTCCAACAGTGTTGAACTTCACACCACCTGTGGGTTTGAACTCCCACTGAATCACATCGTAGCCTATGTTTGGGTTGCCATGACTGTCAAAAACTAAATGTTCGCCGTTTATGTCAACAGTAGTCTTCCTGATAACCTCCAGCAACTGCAAAACAAGAATTTATTGATTACTTCATTTTAGTGTTTCTAAAAAATAGTCACACATATAGCAGACAATTTAAAAAAAAAAAAAAAGAATTATCACCTTCCAGGGATAGATTTTGGTTCCTGGGTCCCACTTACACGAAGTTGCATTGCACTCCAGCAGGTTGTGCAGTGCCTGCGCTGCACTGTAGACGGCAGCATACACACCAAAAGCTGTGCGCTTCACTGCAGGGTCTGTTACCAGGCTAATATTAGCAGGTGACAAGTTCCAACACTGTGGACAGGGATTGTCAGGATTGCCAGGATTTGTCGCTGGAGGGGGCATGTCGGCCCTCTCCTGGCTCAGTTTGAGGAAGAGCTCCTGTGTGTAGTCAGTGAGCAGATCCAGGATCTGTGTCTTGTCAATGAACCCAATGATTGTACCAACATTTTGGATGTTGGGGAGCGAAGTCAATCGATTGTGAATGGCCCAACTTGTACTGGCGATCCACACACCTGTGACATTCCTGCGGATAACCTGGAAGAGATTGGATTGGATGATTGGTACTGAAATAATCTGTCTACAAATGGCTTGTAATATTTGTCCTAAGTGGTTTCACTAACCTCTTTAAAAAGGACCTCAGCCTGCTCTGCTAGAGAAAACACCACTACCACACTGACATTGGTGGCATTGATATTTTCAATAATCGTTTCAACCACTGGCAAAGGGTCAGTGTAAACTGGAATCAGGCCCTGATAGGCCACACAGATGGACATGTTTTCTGCCACTTTGGAAAACTGCTGCACGCCCTGTTGTCCATATTCTTCTTCACTGCCCACCACCGCCACCCAGGTCCAGTTAAACTCTTTCATTAGCTGTGCTATGACGTCCACTTGCCGTTTGTCAGTGGGCACCGTACGGAAGAATGACGGGTAGAGATGACTGTCAGAGAATTTGTCACTGGTGGCACCGTAGCTAATCTGAAGTGAGAATAATGTCATTTTTGAATTAAAAGCAGCTCATTATCAACACACGAGACATGATGTATCTCTACTGATGTGATAGAAATTAAATTGCAACAAGTTCTCTGTGAAGGTTTCACATTATCAGCAATTCAGAAAACACTCAATGAAGGAAAAAAATGACCATTCTTTGACATAAATGTTTACTTTGTTCATACATGATACCAAATCTGCTCTGCAAGAGAACAAACGCCACATACAACCGGATGAATTTGTGACCAAACCTGTGGCATCAGAAAGAATCCCAGAAGTTTCCCGATGATCGACACCATCTCTGAGCTGTAAGGCCCAATGACGACAGATACACTGGTCTCATAGTCCGTGTAGTTACATTTCACAGACAGCACTTTGTCGGATTTTGCGGTGAGGAAGGAGATTGTAGGCTTCACCACGACGGCAGCTTGTCTGCATGTGTCGTACATTTCATAACCTAACTTGACGCCAGGGAGCAGAGTTTGGTTTGCGTTGATCTCATCCACAGCATATTTCATGACTATAGCGAGGCCCAGTCCGTAGTCATTAATACTGTGGCAACACAGGCAAGAAACAAACCCCAAGTACAACCCTTGTTAGTCACATTAAGCACACATATTGATGCAGAATCTCAGACATAATGGCCAAAAAATTCTTAGCCAGTTACCTCTCACAGCTGATGTTGTCGGGCTCCCTCCTCAGGCTGAGGTTGCTGGTGAGCAGCTTAATGGGAAAAAGCCCCCCGAGCATAATGTCTCCTGATGAACTGAAGATGCTGGTAGAAATGTTGTGGAACCACTCGGGTGGACTCACACTGCAGCTCGGTGTGAACACCCAACACACAAGCAGCAGAATGAAACATGAAGCCATGCTGCAGATAAACTGGAGACTGAAGGCAGAGGATTGAGAACAGTCTGCATATGTGTCAGCGCATCCTGAATTATTATTGCATGCAAATCCACCTGCAAACCCCAAAGCCCTCCCTTCCCATGCCGCCTGATTATGTCATTCAGGAACCGCAAATCAAGTTAATTCGCTCTCATATTGACCAGCATTTACATTTATTTTGTCATATGACATGACCTGTTGACTTTAAATAAGATGAAGAATGTTTTAACTTACTGGAAAAAAAAACAACAGTTGTAGCAATGATTGCACTTTTGTGTGTGTGTGAAGAGATTTTGTGTAAATACTACAGTTTCAATTTTAAAAGAAGTGTCGATGGTGCCATATTATTTACCAACCTCACTGGTTCTCACATCATTAAAATGTTGCGTGTGAGAAGGACAGACTGTCTTTGCGTGTGTTTGTGTGTCTGCTGCACACGTGGTGTTCATCTTTCCGGAGCATTTTCCTGACATTTGCTTGTGGTTTGAATTTTGATGCTCTTCAGTGTAACTATCTGTCAGGAGATGAAAGAAATTCCTTGTTTGTTTAGTTGTCCTGAGTTGTTATCGTAGCCCAACCTCACCTGGGAAATGTTCGTTTTTGTTCGGGTTGCTTATCACGTTATGGCAGTGAAAACGTCTTCTACTTTTTTTCCTGTTGCTGCTCCTACTGCCCATTAAAACCACTAATAAGTGTTTCCCCTGATGGTGATGATGTTAGTCACATTTTATACATTAGGATCCATCACACTGCATGTTTTGTATCTTCCATTACATGTTGAATTCACCTCAGTGCTGCTTTTGCATGTTTATTTGCATGCAGTGCTGTTCATGCATATGAAAGCAAATTGACATATTTCCTCCCAGAATATTTGCATACACCCACAGTGGACATACACTCTTTTAAAAGCTCTTTTGATACAATTTAAAACCAGCTTTGAAGTTTTTCCCCATGATTTCAGTTTTCTCTTGCTATTGCAGGTCCAGGTTGCCTTTGAAAATCCCATAGCTTATATTTCCTTTCCACGTTTTAGTATCCATTGCGGCACATTTATCTGCCTTTGTATGAAGCAGTTCTGCGCAAACAAACTAAAGACACACTGGGCAGGTTATCAGTCAATAACTGGGTCACAGACATTTGTAAAGACAGACAACAGCCTGACAGACAGATCACTGTTTCGCCTAGTATCAGTTTTGTTTGCTTTTCTACCAAGAACACAAGAAAACATGTAATGAGGTAAATGAGTGTCAGAAAAAGGCAAAAGGTATTTATTTTAGATTTTTGTAATTCCAGCATTATAATCGTGTCATTACATTTAAATATCACCGTTAAAGTCAACACGGGTTCCATCTGTTTTATTTTTGCCCATGTTTTTATCTTATTTAATACTAGCAAATATTTATATTTGCAAACTTTTCCTTCAAATGCCACGTTATGTGTTCTTGTACTCATCAGTGGATTCCAGTTTTGACTCACCACAGAAATACCAAAATATTTTTAAGCAAGGAAGTACTCTTGAAGCAAGATGACATTAATCCATCGATCCGTTATCTATACATCGCCTAATCCTCATTAGGGGGGCTGAAGGCAGGGGACACCCTGGACAGGTCACCAGTTTGTCACAGGGCTACACATACAGACAAACAATCACACTCACAATCACACCTACGGACAATTTATAGTTACCAATTAATCTCAGCATATTTTTGGACTGTGAGAGGAAGCTGAAGTACCCAGAGAAAGCCCACACATGCACATGGAGAACATGCAAACTCCATGCAGAAAGATCCCGACAAGGCCGGGACGCAAACCGGGGATCTTCTAGCTCAGGGGTGGGCAAAATTTCTGGCTCAGGGGCCACATTGACTTTTGAGCAAACCAAACTCCTTGGTCCGAGCGCGTTGATTGGCTGATGTTTTTCAGGTCCTGCCATGTCCACAATTATTTATTTATTTTTTTTATTCTTTTAGAGACCATACATACAAGTCCACTAATGGTCAGTATATTCATTTTATGTGAATCAGACAAATTAAACAAAAAAAACCCCATCCTCCATAATGCCTTTAAGACCGAGTCACTTTGAAGATCGATCAGTTCCAACTGTAACTCCTGAGGTGCTGCTTCTGGGTCTTGTGACAAGGGACGTGATACCAGCTGAAGTGTCTTGTCAATTTTTTTCAAAATCAGAGAACCAACGGCAGAATTATCCGTGTAGGTCATTTAGTGATTCCTGATATTTCATCGCTTGTCGACTGGCCTCTGTCAGCGTCGTCAGTGTAGGGAAATGAGCGAAGGATGTGTGTGACATTTGTCTTGAGAATAAAGTCAGTTTAGCTTTGAAGGCTGTCGCATTTGTGTACATTTCGCGCACAAATTGATCTTTTCCTTGTAGCTTCACGTTCAGCTCATTCATGTGTGTCAGTGTTTCCACAGCAAAAGCAAAATCACAGCCAATCTCTGTCACCCAGCTCAGGAAAATCATCGGTTTTCCCGATAAACTCCAAAAATGAGCTAATCTCGCCTTTGAGCTCCCACACTCTCTGACATACTTCCCCAGACTTAACCAGTGGACATAGAGTGTTAAAGCAAGTCCTGGTGATCAGCATCAGTTTCTTCAAGAAACTTAATGAACTGACGATGCTGAAGCCCTCTCGCTGTATAAATTTAACGAGTTTTACTGATGGCTTCACTACATGATCAAGATGCAAAACAGACTTACAGAGCGCTTCCTGATGGATTATGCAGTGTAGGAAAATCACATCCAGCTCAGGGTTTTCCTCCTTCACTTTATCCTGGATTCTTTTCAGCAGCCCGACATTTTTTCCTGTGAGTTTGGCGAGTTTCCACCACAGCAGCTTCATCCTCTGGATGACCCCAGACATCCTGTCCTACAGTCCTCTCCACGTGTTTTCCCCTTCATGGATTCCATGGTCAAAAAAATCCTCCGTTGTCTTAAAATGTTCATTAATCCCTGTAATAAAAATGAAAAGCTCGGCAGCATCTTTTATGTCATTGCTTTCGTCCCTAGCTTGAAGGACTCTGCTTTTTCGTTCAGTGAGCTGGCAAAGTCTTCGTCGATTAGTTCAACACGGCAAGGAACTGTCCTGCTGATAAACTTTTTTTTTTTTCCCATTTGTTTTTGCTCTCTGGACAAAGGAGACCTGCTGTCTCTACCATGCATTCTTTCAAAAACTCCCCTTCGGAGAAAGCCTTGCTAGCCTTTGCTATTTTGAATGCTAGCAAATAACTTGCCTTTGTGCTTGACCCTTGAATCGTAGTTTGCAGAAAAAAAACGTATTTTTTCTGAGTGTGTAAACTGGCTGCCAGCCTCTGACCGTAGCTGTCCGTTCCTGCGCTGACTGGTTGCTAGCGTAGTTAGCATACTTCCCGGAAAAGTGCCGGCTGATATTGTATTCTTTAACAACCGCAACGGTTTCATCGCAAATAAGACATACAGCCTTTGAACGGACTTCAGCGAAAAAAATATTTAGTAGTCCATTCCTTCTGAAACACTCTGCACTCGCTGTCGACTTTTGTTTTCTTTGATCCACTCATTGTTATGGCAGAGCTCAATGCAGCTGCAAAGTAGAAAAGAGAAAATAAACCAACAAAGGTCACTTGTGTCTGGAGCGTGCCATCTAGTGGGGTCAACAGAAACGTCGGGTACTGCAGGGGAAGGTCAAATGAATGTGGTCTTTACTGTAATTTCGTCAATTCTAATATTGACAAAATCATTTAGTTGGCCGGATTGAAAAGCCCAAAGGGTCTTATGGCCCAAGAGTCGTAGTTTGCCCATGCCTGGTTTAGCTGCAAGGCGGAAGTGCTAACCACCAAGCTACCGTGCAGCCCCACAATAATAATGATAATCTTTATTTATATAGCGCTTTTTCAGACTCTAGGTTACAATGTGCTTGACAGGGCAGTAAAAATGACAGACAAGTCATAAAATCATCAGAACTGAACAGACAGCTAAAAGTATTAAACCAACACAGAGTTGCAGAGGTACAGTTCAAAGGAAATCATCGACAATAAAACTATGTCCAAGGAAGAGATTTTAAAAGATATCACTGTTTCAGCTGATCTGATTTCCTCTAGCAGATAGTTCCTGAAAAGATTCGATCCCTTTAGTTTTCAGCCAGGCCCAGGAACAGACAAAAGACCTCTATCTGATATCTGGAAAGTGACTACTAAAGGTACTAAAAGTTCTGTTACATCTGTTGACCAATCTGGAGTTGATCAACAGATGTTTTTTGCTCAGGAAGTTAACGTAGTCTTTTTATATTTATGTGGAATCTTCAATTTAAATAGCCTAAGCATAGTCTACTAACTTAATCATTTCAAGCTATTTTAAGCGTTTCTCTAGAAACTTAATCTGATTTTAAAAAGAAAGACTTTGTTAGAGGGGAATCATTTTTAGGACAGAGATTAGAAATTTTAAAGCAGCAAATACATTAACTGACAAACAAGAAGAAGAGGATAAAGACAGAAACCAAAGGGAGGCATGTTCATATAAGAAAGAGTTGTTAATCCAAGTCCAAAGTGGTCTCTTATTCGCCCCTTGTTGATAATTCTTCTGAACACAAGATTCCCACTAAACAGTTTTGAATTTATTTAAAGCATATAGTTATTTGCCAGATTCACCTCCTGTTCTTTTCCTTTCAACCTCAAACCTTTTGAAACCTTTTGTTGTAATTATGTGAATGCAACCTTCCTGCACTGCCGTCAACATTTATCTCATGTGCACTTATCTTCTGATGTGAACAAGCCTGATTTGAGGACATATCAGTTACAGGAAGGGTTTGTTCAGGGACATAAAGGAGGTATTCTGTTGCCTATCTTGTTAGTCATCTTGACGTAGGAAGACCAGTGATGAAACGTCAGTGTTTTTCTTTAGTACAGCCTGTCTGCTCATTCTACCTACGGCTCATTCTTCTATCACAGGCTGACGTTCAAGGGTTTTTTGTCCTCTTTGTGAATGGCTGGGATCACTTTATTTGTAGAAACATTTAAAGACGCTTGCATGTCTCCGACTGGATCCAGCGTGTGATTAGTGCGGGCTCAGGGTTTCTGAGCTTGTGTGCAGACGGTGGACGCAGATTAAAATCTTGTTTATGTTTGAGCAGCTTTCTTTCTCAAGCATAAATTCACCTTTCGCCTTGTTGTGCGCTGTGGCTAAGGAAAACTTTCATTCATGATCTGCGCAAACGTTACACACATGCAAAGTCCTTTCTGTTTTATTTGTATCACTCCCAGTGACCTGATCTGCCTTGAATGCATTGCAATGTAAAATGCTAAATTCAGTTTAATTTAAATTTATTTATATAGGGCCAATTTCAATTCAAATAGTCTCAAGATGCAATACCTGAAAACCAGTATTATAGGGAGGAATGACAAATAAAACACTCTGCAGCAACCTGTGTCTAAACAGAATGTATTTTTTTCTTTGTAAAATTCACACTTGACTTTTTAATGTAAAGGAGTTTTATTGAAGAAATATTCCCTGTTGAGGCTGAACAGTTTTCTGTGGACAAATGAAAACCAAAACTACCTGTGTAGCCACTAGAGGTAAAGTTAAGAGAATTCACTTTTTTCCACACATCTTTCTGAAAAGTTCCAGATTCTGCATATTTCTTATATAAACTGTACAGTGTAAGCTAATTTTACCCCTCTTGTTTCATACTGTGTGTTGCATTTAGAATCCACGAGCAATACAGTGCTGGCATTTCTGTAGCTCAGCCACTAGATGTCAGATGTGTGTACTTTATTGACTTGACTTCCAGGACACCCTGCCTTCCCTGTGAAGCTGCTGAAATCTGGCACTTTGCTTGCACATAAAGAATATTTATGATCTGAACAGCTGGAACCCTGAGGTGAGAAAACTCACACCGAGACATATTGTGTTGCTGGTGATGGAGGAGCTCTGTGCAGTCGTGTGGGAAGTAGGTACATTGTGTAGCAAAAAGCTGTTTGAACAACTGATAACAGGGGAGTCGACCTGCGTAAATGATATTCTCTGCTCTTAATGTTTTGTTTCACTCAGAATCTGAAGAAACGTGTTTTGTCGTGCAGGTCTGAAGCCATTTTTGCCCGTGTTTTTCTGTAGATTTCCACGGGTGAGCCTTATGACCTACACTGTTGCACAACACCTCTCATATTGAGAAAACATAGGCCTTCTTTGCATCAGGGAAACATCATACAAGTCCTGATGTGAGGAAATAGATACTCTCTCACACGTTAGGCTGCTTTTGTGCCTTTGTTCCAGTGTTAATGTGCTGTGGCTGGCAAACATAATATGCCACTGGTGCCCCTTCTGTCTATCCCAAATTGGCTGTGACTGTTGCAAAACACAGTCTGAGCTACACTCCCTCCCTTGCAGAGTCCCAGGAATACCACCCGCTCTCCTCGCTTCCTCCTTCCCTCCCACCGCTCCCCCCTCTCCTGCAGATTGGCCGGATCAGCCTCGCTCTCTAATCTCCATTGCTGGCCTGAGAAACACTGGGCCTGTTGTTGACATGCTGGCCTCATACCCCACAGGGGCTGACAAATTATTAGCCAGCCTCTCTTTGCAGAGTGAGGACAACCAGCCAGCCAGCAAGTCTATGCAGCCAAAGCAGCAGAGCACTGAACTCTGCTACTGGACATGAGACCATCTGTCTTGACCGGCTCTGTGGCGTTGATGCTGGAAGAAATGTGGGAAGACCGAGATCCCGTTGGGGCGTCGCTGGTCAGGGTTGAACCAGCTGCGGTGTTGTAATAGTTTACAAAATCTGAGTGTGTTAGCACAGTCCAAACACATGCTCATGGAGGTGTTTTTACCTCACCTTGAAGAGTTAAGTAAAGGATTCATCCTCCCCCGTTCTAGCAGTAAAACTTGTTCTTCTTCGTGTCTTTAGGCTGTGTGTATGTGTGCGTGTGTTGCTCACAAGTGTGTTGCAACATCTATTTGTACATACATCCACATGTGCAGAGATGTATAAACAATGGAGTACATTATGGTGCATTGTTTTATTCTACTTACACTCAGCTGACCTCTCCGATCTTTGCTGTGTTCCCATTTTCCAACACTTATTACACTTTTCTGCAGAGGTTTGTCCATGTCTGCAACATGTCACTGCACACAACAGTGGGTTTGATAAAATTCAATGAACTGTACATACAAATTAACCTGATTCTTAGAACTATGTTAACACTTTCCAAGGACTGGAGCAACAATGTTTGCACTCTCGATTAACTAACCCTCAGGTCAGGGCAAAAAAAAAATCTTCGGTGCTCGGCTCTGAAAACCATTTACGGTTCAAATCAGGGACAAGAGTGTTTGGCTTCATCTCTGCCAGTCTGCTCTGCTACTTCCACAGCGGTGGTTGACTGACTCACAGCAGCCCATGGGGATTGAAGCCGCGAGAATTTTACGAGCTTGTTGAATAATCTGAGTAAAGCGGAGAGAAGTGTTCTACCTTGTGCTGTGTGCTAGTGCTATGAAATGAAACAGGATTGGCAGACAGCTGACATGCACCTTTGTCACGCAAAAAAAAGAAGAAGAAAAAAACAGAAAAGAAAAAGTAGAGCTCCTGTTTTGAGTGTTCGAAACATTACGTGAATTATTGAGACTGTGAGGACAGAGAGTTGCGGGACACATGACCTTGAAACCTGAACGATTGATTCAGTTATCAGTTCGTGCAAATGTGCAGTGTTTCAAGTTGGCACAGCTGTGTAAACTCTGGTGACACTGTGGACAAATGAAGTGAAGTGCAGTTTGTGCAGCCTGTTTTGTAGATCTGCACAAAGCTGCAGCAGAGTATATAGAAGATATTGCATATAAGCATGGAAGAAAAAATAACGTGCTTAGCAGTAATCATGCTCTGTGTTTTCCTTCATTCTTTTTTTCACTATCTCTGCACAGCACAGTCTGTTTTGTGTTGCATGTGTGTGCGCATACGTATGTGTGCGTGTGCGCCTCTGTGATGGTGTCATGTTACATCCCAAAGCGAAGTGATAGGCCTCATCTGTCATCCTTCCGTCTGTGACTCATCAGACGAGTTATCTGTAATCTCTGAGTGAGCCTGCCCCCCTTCTCGTGGTTTTTAACCTGCTGGAACGGGTGTTTCCTACAGTGAAGTGATATTACATTCATACAGCGATAGAATATCAAAAATACATTGTGGTGCAAAGGTTTTGGAGGGCGGATAAAATGTCCAAGCACATTAAAGTAACTGTAATTGCTTGTTTTGTGATAATCATGTGTGAAATAACAACTTGTTAGAGGGTGAACCTACAGAGAAAAGTCACATTAATTTGAATCACCTCGTTTTAATGCGGCTTTATGCATTCATTCAGCTTATTGTTTTGTCTGGTCCTCAGTTTTACATTTCTGAAAGGGGAAAATGCTCAAAAACCCCAGTCTTGTCTATTAAATGGCAGACTGAAAAGACTAGCTAGTGAACATAGTTGAGCTTTTAGTTGCTAAAATGACCAGTGGATGCAAGACAAGTCTTACAAGGAGTGAATATTTACCTTAAATTGGTAGGTAGAAACAGCATGGAATGTATAGACTTTTTGTTTACTGCAGTTGTAAGCATTTTTATTTTAAATGACCAAGTACAGCTGAATAATAACCCTCATGTTGCCCTGCGGGTCAACATATTGACCCACTTTAAAGTTTGAAAATGTGGGGAAGGGGGAGAATTCACTGTGAAACTTCTTATGTCCACATTTTCAACATTTTTGAGAAAACTTTTTTGGTGGAGAAAAAAAAAGAAATGTTAAAAATGTTTCTTAAGAACATTCACCAAAAAAATCAAGCAAAATCCAGCGAAAATTCGCTGGATTTTGCTTGATTTTTTTGGTGAATGTTCTTAAAGAAAATATTTGAAGTTTTGCTGATATATATGTAATCATTTTAGACATTTTTAGGATTTTTTAGGGAAAATTTTTACTCATTTTTTGAAAATATTTGCAAGAATTTTCTTGCCACATTTGGGGGATTTTTTTTAAATATAACTTTTAAGGAATTTTTTTGAAGGAATTATTGGAATTTTCTTCCTAAAGATTTTGCAACTTTTCAGAAATTTGGGAATTTTTTTTGCTGAATTTTTGAAATTTTTTCAGACAAGGAAACTATATTTTCCGTGCTCATAAATGAGGACAACACGAAGGTTAAAGTTTAAAAATCACTGTTTCTGCCATATCAAATACAGCATCTGATGTTCACTGCGCACGTTCAGCCAAGTGTCATTTAATATTCCCTAAAAATAAAGGTGCTGTTTCCTTCAGACCAGTGGAGGCCAGAGCTTCCACGCTTCACAAGCTTCAGCAGACACTCCAGAGTCGGAGGCAAGACTGCCGGCAACAATGACCCAGTGTTTTCAGATGATGTTCCGACTTAAAGGTGAAGCCTCTCCTCCATTCAAGCCTCAAGTCAAGTGAGGTAGCCTGTTTGTGAGCAGCTGGAAAAACATCCTATGAGTGGGCGGCTGGATCAGAACAGTAAGAAATTGTTGTCACTAGAAAGAACTTGGAAGTTTGAGAAGCAGAGAGCAAGCGAGTGCTGTGGAATTTTACCAGGTCAGACTTATGTAAGAGGCTGAGCTGACACAGGACAGAAGACACAAGTCATAGAGTCAGACAGAGAGAGAGAGAGAGCAGCTAGAAAGAGGCAATAATAGGAGGTAATGCAGTGAGGCTCCAGTGCTCCAGTGCAGGAGGGAAATGCTGTTTATGAGGAGATAAAGGAGGAGCAATGAAAGGTCGGGCCGTCTGGTGCCTGAAGCTCTGTCCTGACAGCATGACTCTGCCTCTCTTTAGTCCTCTAATTCAGTTTTGCCTGTCATTGTTGAACCTTTTCACTCTCCGCTTCCGTCCGACGTGTGAGTCACGCTGCCAGTCATCAGATGATTTAATGTGGTTTTATTAAAAGAAGGTGCGTCTTTCCCTCTGACTCAATAATTGCTTCCTTCTGAAGACAGACAGAGATCAGCATCTGCTGTGAAGAACAGAAGAGGAGGAGGAAGGGGCGGCCGTGGCTGTGGGTGGGGGGTTGCCTGTTTTTGGAAAAATACCAGCTGCCACAGTCTGACTCTGTGGGTGTCTGTCCTCCTCAGCACAGGTTAGGAGCTGCTCCATGCAGACACATGCCCAGTCATTTCAGGGAACCTGACTCCGTCTTCTCTCACAGTCCTTTTCATGCTTCGCACCCCAAGCACTGATAGGTGTTTTAATATACAGTATTTCATCTGGCTATGAGAAAACCTCTCTATTTCCATAGTTGGAGGTCAATTTTGTTGTTTCTGTGTGTAAAATAAAATAAAACTATCATCACTCAATCATAAGGTGCAGAGAGTGGAACAATTCAGTTTGTAATCTTGCACCTATTTCATTAGTTCCTGAGAAATATGTGGCAACATGCAGTCCATACTTTCAGAAATTTTCATTGTTTCTCTGCAGCTGTAAAAACAACAACAAAAAAGGTTTTTGCTCGCCTCTTTAGATGATGTGAAAAAGAACAGCATGAATGAAAACACAGGCTTGGACTTACCTGCTCATTAGGCTCAGCACCATCATTACTCCTATGGCTCCATCGCCAGCCCAAATTTTCCAACCATCACTGGTAGAGATGAAGTCAGTAACTCTGCAGTTTCCAGCTGCTCATTAAGGCTGCTTGACAGTGTATCACTATTTCAATTATTTTTAGTGGAGGCAGCCCAAGGGCAGTCGCGTGGGTGAAAGTAAGGAGAGATAAATGAAAGACCGAGATGGATGTGAAGGGGAAATGGACAGAAAAAGGTTTATTTGAAAAAATGCATTGTGTTAGGTGATATCATTATGCTATCAACAGATATGTCTACTACCTTTCAGGTGTCTTCTCTGGCCATTGGGGTCAAAGAAGACAAAAATATTTAAACTTTTAGGCTTATGTTTTAACAGGCAGCAAAAAGGACTGACATATTTGTCATCTTTAAAGGGGAACTTCGGTTTTTTTCATATCACGCGATAGCTCGTGAAATCGATTTCGAAACGAGATTTGCTTTCTAGCCTCCTGAGATTTGGATACAGACCACAAGAAAGAGCGATCGCCAGGTAATGTGGAGGTTTTCGTTCACTTCTCATCTCTAGTATGTTGTGGGACACTCGTTCAGACTATCCAAGCCGGTCAGTGTGGGAAAAAAAAAGCCCGTTAGGGCGGACTTTGACGCAGGGGGGGCAAGTTGCCCCATACTTTTCGCTAGCTGAGCTGCTAGCTGAGCTGCTAGCTGAGCTGCTAAGCTGCCTGCCTGGCTAAATACTGGAGCTTTGTCGAAAATTCATTTCTCCATCACTCACATGTATGAAATGACATATGAACACAGACCCCAGGTTGAAAAAAAACAAAGTTCCCCTTTAAGGTGGGAAATTTAGTTGAATTTTTGCCTATCAGACTTCCAGCAGATACAGAGCAGCATAAACATTCATTTTGGTGCTATGATTGTGTCCAGCTGGTAGAATACAGATCAGTGATTCACTATGCTTTTAAAGTATCCACTTACTCCTGAGAAAAATATTCGTCCTATAGGCTGCTACCAACTACTGTATGTTTGGTGGCTTGTTTTGCCAATCTGCCTTCAGTCACCAGGCAGGTAAAGTACAAGGAGGTTTATGTGGCGTTTTTTCCCCCTGGAAACAGAAATAAGTAACAGATGCCTGTTGGAGACAAAAATGATGCCATGAAAGTGAATCTAAACAGTCAGGATGTGTGTACACCAACCAGCCACAACATTAAAACCGCCGACCTAATACTGTGTAGATCCTCCTCGCGCTGCCAAAACAGTGTTTAATTGTTCTGGCATGAACCCAAGACCTCTGGGAGTGTCCTGTGGTGTCTGGCATCAGGATCCTTTGGGTACTATGGGTTGTTGGGTGAGGCCTCCCTTCATGGATCGGGCTTGGCCACAGAGGCCCACAGCACAAGCGTGGAGACTTGATGTTCACAGTTTGGAGGCTGAGTCAGCGCACCAGGCTCTTTGTCTTGTTCCTCGACCTGTTTCGTGGAGGGTGTCTTCCTGTCATGGTGGGGTGTGGACCATCGGCGTAAATGTTCATAGGACTGATTCATACAGTTTTGAGGCTCACCACTATTAGCAAAACACTTTATATTACACAAAGACATCTGATCCACTGGTATGAAAAATATGAATTAGGCCATTTTAATAAAAGGTTTCCTTTAAAATAATACCCATACTAAAAATGTCAGTGGTCACATGCAAAGAGACGTCTTGGTTGCAAATTACAGCCAAGACATTTTGTAATTTTACGGGGATAAAAGTCATTTTATCCCCATCTCAGAGCGACTAGGTGCAGCTACCAAAGGGAGGTCATTGGGGATGTGCGACTCATATGTGTGGGGGAATATGTGTATTTTAGTTTTGTTCTCATATTATTTAACTTATTCATTATATGTCATCTATTTATTATGTTTTCTTAATAGTATGTGTTCTGTTTTATTTTGTTGCAGCGCAACTTGATTTCTTGCCTACGTAGTCTAAGGCAAATTTCTCCCTCACGAGACGATAAAGTAAACTTGAACTTGAACATTACAGTACTTTCTGTAATGCCCCACAGTGTAAGATTGGTGACTAAATCCACTGACCTTGTTCTGTGCCAAAAACATTCTTAACCTGAAAAGACGTCTGAATAGTCCTAAGTTAGTCTTTTCAAATTGGTACGTAAACATTTTTTTTTAAAAATTGGTCTGCAACAAAGGGACAGCAACACAATAAAGACTGGAATTGTGAAAGTCTTGGTTGTCTGACGCGGCTGAACACTGGGATGCATTTTGGCAAGTAAGGACAGTAGATTTTGTTGACCATCTCCTGGAAAAGCATCACTTCACAGCCAGTGTGGAGAAACTCTAGAGACCATTCTGCTCTTTTATGGACATGTAAATATTATTTTAAGACAAAAATTGTGATCCTCTCCTTGGTACTTTGCTCTATTTTACTTGTCCACGTAGAGACTTGTGATAAATTTAAGGAAAACCAACATAAAATGTCCTAATAAGGTGTTGAGCCTCCATGTATCGCCAGAACAGCTTTGATGTGCCTTTGGTTTAATTCTCTGGAACTCAGATTAGAAGGATGAACATCACTCTTCAAAAAGATATTCCCTTATTTGGTGTTATGATGATGGTGGTGGAGAGTACTGTTTAACATGTTGGTCCACAAATTTCCCCTAGGTGTTTAATTGGGTTGAAATCTATGACTCACATAATTTAGTTTTCATCAAATGGTTCAGTGACCAGTTGTGAGTTCTGAGCAGGGTTTATCATCTTCCTGGAAGAGACCACTGCAATCAGGATGAACTTGTTCCATTACAAGCTAAAGGTGATAATTCAGAACCACTTTGTACTGATTTGCAGCGAGATTTGGACCCAAAACAGACCAGCAAAATGCTTCTGATAGCAGAACAGAGCTACTGGGTTTCCTCACTATAGAGATCAAAAGTACAGGGTTTTCCTTTAATTTGTCACCCTTCTGTATAATGCAGAAAGACAGATGTATTATTTGTTAATGTATTTTTTTAAGCAATTCATTGCTTAACCTATTTTCTCCCTGTAGAAAACAATATGTCATGCTACTCATCACACTACTTTTGTAACTCGCCGTCGTTAGGTTGGGATTCATTGTCTTGACAGCAGAGTTGGTGCAAACCAGTCCGAAGTGTGACGTCACAAAAAATGTTTCGGCTCATTTGCATGTCTAAGAAAATCAAGGTGGTGCTGGCAGGATGCCATACTGCTTTAAAATGAAAGGAGTAACTGTACCTGATTAGCAACAGTAACGTGATCACTGAATTTTGGAACAGTATTACACTACTTTGCTGCATTACAGACAAATGTGATGTGATTATATTGTAGAAGACTGATGTAGAATTACAACTGGTTCATCCAGCCTGTGGATGCGAAGTTGAAAGATCGTGGGTAAACATACAAACTGCACTCAGAAATGTTAAACAGGGTTGAGTTTTTTGGACCTGCAGGAAGCAACTCTAGGCTCTGAACAACCATGATGTTACAGATTTGTAAGAAATTACCTAAAATGCTTTCAGACAAGTGCTGCTGTATCATGCTTGTTCAACTCTAGGTTTGTTTCAGTTACAAGGCAAAGGCGCCTCTGAAAGTGCTCTACTCACAGCAGGTATATTGCATTTTATTTGGATAGATGACTCAGTTTGCGCTCTTGAGACACGGGTTTTGCGTCACTCTGGTGACCTTACAGGAAAATCCACATTGCATTACTCCAGGCAAGTGACAATACCGGTCATCAGCATTATCGTGCATTGGTAATAGCCGTCATGACGACAAGCTAGCATTGTGATCCGGGGAAGGGCTCTGGATCGGACTGAAGACCCTGGAGCCCAGAACAATGTCCTGTTTGTCTTCAGAGAGACCTTTACATCCTCAGCGTATCTTATCTGAAGACCTGAATTCACCACAGTGTCTCCCTGTTATGGCGCTTAATTTAACTTTTATCAGCGGCTGTTATCCACAAGAGTAGTCAGTGCAAACTCTACCTGTGTCTGCTATCGACTTTTCTCCCACGAGAGAAATCAGTCATATCAAAGCCTGGCCTAAATCTGTCAGCGTGTAAATGCAGACGCCCCAGCTGCAGACCCTCTGACTGTCTGCAGGGTGATGAATGATAACCTGTGAGCTCCTTCTGACTGACAGCAAGCTTGCGTGTGAAGATGTGTCACATCTATAAACTTAAAAAACCCAGGGAAGGAGGGTGGCGTTAGAGGCCTCCCTTAAATTGCAAAACACCTGTATCTGACTCACACAGAGTTAATCACACACCTTCACAGCACAGCACAGAGAAGAGAAAGAAAAAGAGAACAAATGGATGGACACCGACTGATCTTGTTGTTTTTTTTATTGTATTTGTGTATTTATTGAATGTAATATTTGATATTCATGTGGTAACTTACACATATACACAACACAAAATAAAATTCTACTGTTTTATTCAATGCAGTTACATATTGAAACTTTCATATATTTACATGTTGGTCTATACAGATGTCTGTCAGTGCATTTAATTACTGTTGTACTAATTTCTCTGTCTGACACTGGCTATGACTAGTCAAATGTTTTTTGAAAGAGGAACACATGCACTGGAAGAAATGCCCCTCTCAAAACAAGAAAAAAAACCCTCATTTTAAGGAACTTTTACCTTGAAATAAGTGAAAACATCTGCTAATAGAACAAGTGAGAAATAGCTTGGTAAGATTTCTTGAAATGAGATATGATATTTAGAATACTGACATCTTAAAATTAGCTGGGAAAACTTATTTAAGCTATATTTTACCAGGATTGTCAAGCTTAGGTGTCTTAACCCTCCTGTTGTCCTCATTTACGGCACCAAAAAATATTGTTTCCTTGTCTGAACAAAAATTCAGCAAAAAATTCCCCATATTTATAAAAAAATTGCAACATCTTCAGGAAGAAAATTCCTTAAAAGTTTCCCTTAAAATGTTATTTTTTTTAAATCCCCAAATTTGTCGAGAAATAAACATTTTTTAAAAATGAAAATTGTAAATATTTTCAAAAAAATGAATAAAAATCTTTTTTAAAAAATCCTAAAAACATCCAAAGTCATTAGATATTTAACAGTAAATTTTCTAATATTTTTACTCGAACAGGTGAGGTCCAAAAAAGAAATGGCTCTCTTGTCTGATTGGTTTTAAATTCTACCTCATGCAAGATTTTTTGCCTACGTTTGACAGCTTACACTGTAAAAAGACATTTTGTTGGACCAACTTCAATAAAATGCTTCAATTGTTAAACCACAAAGGAATTACATTTACCAGCAAAAACAAGTTAATACGTTATATTAAGAGCACTAATTTAAACTGCTGTTTGAAATCATAAAAGATCGTCTTATTCAAGACTTGCTGACATTTGGTGGCTCATTTTGTGGACTAAATCTTAAAGAAAAACATAGATGAACGATTTCATATTCAATAAATGCACTCAATGATATCAGTGCAGGACTTTTTTATTATACTTGCTGTTCTTTCTCTACATCACTCTGTTGTCCTACTTGAAGAAGATACTGAATTAGTTGCAGCACGAAATTTCCAAGAAAGGTCAGACGAACAATGCTAAAGAAGCATTAAACCTAATTTTTGCATTTTCGCTGAAGCCTGAAAACCAATTTAAAAGGGACAAAGTGTCATTTCACATTGATCAAATCCACAAAAGTAAACTTCAATCACCACAGCAGAAACATCAATGAGTTTATTGTACTTTATGGCTCAAATACACATTTGACAGAGTATTGGCCAAAATCGGTGCTTGGCTGACTTCACTAATGCTCCTGTGCCTGAGCAAATCCTCCAAAATCCCGCTGAAAGCCTTCCCAGAAGACCAAGACCTTATAAAAGGTGTTCAAGATTTCCATATAAGTGTAACATCAGGCGGTGCTCATGCTGTTGGCTGTACTAAACTTCAGATTGACAGAACTGTATGCAACCGGTGGACAAGCTGTTCCTAAAAGCAAACTGGCAGCTCAGGCCTGCGAGCAGATGAATCAGGGCAAAAAGATCTGGCAGCTCAGAATTCAGACATGCACGAGCAGATGCATCATGTTAAGTACACTGACAGATACATTTCCATTAGTTTCTGTCAGAGCTGACACATCACTAGTGCCTACTGTTGTACGACTGGTGTCGGTCAGTGGGAGAGACACATAACCGGCCTGTCCTCTTCATGTGGCAGCTCTCTTGTGATTGTCATTGCCGCCTATATCCAGCAGAGAGAGAAATGTGATGTTTGGACACCGACTGGACAAACCAGACGGCCGTACAGTGAGAGAAAAGGAAGGAGGTGCTGCTGTTTAAAGAAATGTTTACATTTAGATTGTAGCAATAAGATGAGAGCAGAAATAAAAGAATGAAGAACAGACAGTGTGTGAGATTCTGTGATATGTGGTTTGGATCAGTGTGAAGAGGAGATATTTTTAAGGATAAAGCAGATTATATAAACCTGGTGCACCTGCATAACGTTCAGTTATGTGTCTGAGCAAGAGAGAAAAGAGGGTATTGAGGTGTGTGTGTGTGTGTGGGTGTGTGCGGGGGTGTGCGTGTTGAGGGTAAAGTGGATGGTTGACTCCACTGGAATGTGGCGCTGACTCAGTCCGTCTGTCAGCCATGGCCATGTTCGCTCTGTGGACTTATTCACACTCTGCGACCCTTTCAGGGGGGCAGCCTGTTGCCTCATGTTGGATTTCCGGCTGCGCTCTTGGAATTTCAGGCAACAGAACTCCAGGAAGCTCTGGAAAGTGGCTTTGTTTGGGTTCAGGCCTCACTGTCCTTTAGTAAAAACAACACATCTAATGTTTTCATTCAACGCATTGGGTTTATTCAACTCGACTGGCCTGTAATGTTGGGAAGAATAAGTGTAATAATTTGAGCTTTATTAATGTTTAGTCATTTTTACTGTAGGACTAATTACATTCTGCATTCAAATAGGTTTAAGCTATAGTTTATAAATGAGGGGTGTCAAACATGCGGCCCGTGGGCCGAAAGCGGCCCTCCAGAGGGTCCAATCCGGCACTCAAAGTGTAAAAATTACAGAAAAGAGACTAACTTCAAATTGTAAATTTGTAAAACTGTAAATTTAAAATAATTTCTAGACCATAACAAGTTGTTTTGATCATAAAGTAAAATACTAGATTACTCTTTTGTTGTGTTGTGTCTCGTTATTGTAATATTTTTGCCTGACATTTGTCGTTTGTCTCACGTTTTTGTCAATTTTTGTTTGTTTTTTGTCTCGCTTGTGTTTTTTGTCTTGTTTTTGTCATCTTGTGTTTCCTTTTTTTGTTGTTTTTTGTTTCATTTTTGTTGTTTTGTGTATCTTTTTTGTCTCACTGGTGTCGTTTGTCCATTTTTTTTGTCGCTTTGTGTCTCGTTTTTGTAATATTTTGTCTTGTTTTTGTTGTTTTTTTGTCTGCCTTTTGCTGTTTTGATCATAAATTAGTTCCAGATACCAGAGACTGGATGTTTTGTGCTTTTGTGATCTGTGAGTTGGAATGTGTAAATGATAAACTGAGGCAAAATGTCGTTGAAATGGAATTTATTTTTCTAAAGAAATTTCAGGTTGTTCATGATGTTTTGTATAAAGATAATTCTTTAAATGTGAACAATTTCAGAATTCACATTTTTTGCACCAAAACAAAGGGAACATTTTGGGTTGTTGTTATTTATAGGTTACTATGCTGTGATTTTACTGGTCCGGCCCACATGAGATCAAACTGGACCAAATGTAGCCCCTGAACTAAAATGAGTTTGATTCCCCTGTTATAGCTTGTTTAGAAGGGTAAAAGAGATCAGTGCAGTGAGTCAGCTGATCAACAGAAGAATGTTTTTATCATAAAACTTCACAGCAAGCAGCAAGTGAGTGTTATCAGAGACACTCTCTCTATTTTGATGCTATTTCTGCCTTTGCAAATGGAAAGAGGCTTCGTGGATTTATCAAGTCTTCAGTTTATTTATGTTTGGACTTGATTCACAGATTTCTGAGTTTGCCAAGGAGAATTTCATCGGTGCCGTTATTTTAAAATGACTCACTGTGAAGAATTTACAATCTCCAAATCCTGATGTAAACATTAGACAGTTATTCATAAACCAGAGGAGCTGAATGTTGCTTTAGTGGGATGGCGATCCAACACTTTGTTAGTGTAGGGCTGGAGAAATAAACTTTAATGGTACCCAGAGGCAGAATGTTTGACTTTTATTGCATGTAATCCTAACAATGTTGGCAGTGACTTGTAGTGACTTTTTGTCTTGCACCACCAAGTTAGAATTTCCACTTGTGCAACAACTCAGTTCATAACTGAAACAAACAACCAATTCCAAACGCCCAAATAACACAATTCCTTTCAATTTAGGCCGTAAATATTTGAAATATGATTGCTTACAAAGCATGCTAAATGGCAAATGTTTGCATTTAATACTCCATCCATCCATCCATCCATCCATTCATCCATCCTTCTGTCCATCCAGCCATCCATCCATCCATCCATCCATCCATCCATCCATCCATCCATTTTCTTCAGCTTATCCAAAGACAGATCATGTTGGCAGCAGGCTAAGTCGGGCATTCCACATTCGTCTCTCTTCTCAGAAATGTTTTCCAGTTCCTTCTGGGGGATCCTGAGGCGTTTAATGGCCAGAGGAGATATATAATCTCTCCAGTGACTTCTGGATCTACCTTGGTGTCTCCGAATCTACCTGAGTTCTGCACCCAAACTGAATGCCTCCCCCTGCAGGCGGTTGGCCCACTAATTGGCGGCTTGATGTTGCCTTTCCAGGTTGTTTCCAGCCGAACTCTCTGCATCAAGACTTAGCTACCAGATTCTAAGGTCCCGGGAAACATCATGTAGCTTCCAGGATCACAGGGACACACAAACCCATCCACCGCACTAAGGTGGTAATTCTTTAAGGGATTGCATTTATGTTAGTGTGTTGCATTTAATACTAACAGACTAAAAATGTGCGTTTTACCATGTTTTCATTAACTGTATGATGACCTGTCATGAAATATTATGATTTTTAACAAGATAAAATGCTAAATGTTACATACTAAACATTTACAGTATATATGATTATGCTTACAGTTAGCATGATGATAACTGCTACATTTAGCATGTAACACAATAAAATGTCAAATTTGTAGTTAGCATGCGTGCTAATATGCTAACTGCATATATTAATTGAATAGAGAAGACGTTTCTGGATTTTTGTTCATTCCACTGTTTGTTTTTGGTGTTTAGCCAATAGGTGTGATGTGTGAGAACTACCAGAGATTTACATCTACTACATCAATGTGAAAGTGAAGGTGCACAAATTGAAACCCACACATCTTAAGCAGTTTGTTTCGCTGAAATCAGTGGGTTCATCCAACAAGAGGCCTCGCAGCGCTGTTTGTATTTAGTCTGTCTGTAGCAATCAGACGTGTCTCATGCTAGTGACTGAGTGGTGCTCTCGTGTAATCACAGCTGCTGCAGGAGAAAAGGCTTTGTCTTGTCCTCCCACGCCTCTCGTCTCTCTCTGTTCAGACAGACAGAGATCTGATGCGTGTGTCTTCCTCTGTGGGCTCATCAGATTGAGCCGCCCTTTCCAGATGCTGGTCAGGGAAGAAGATAAGACCAGGACATTTTGGGATTACCTGAGCCTCCTCAGTCTTTCTGGACTATCAAAACAAACAATTATTTCACTTGCTGCATATCCAGACATTTGGTTAGATCTGCATTAATGCTTTCTGGACAAGTAATAGACAGTTATTGGACATACTACAATGTAATATACTAACTCAAGTACTGTGTTGAAGTACACTTTTGAGGTGCTTTATTTGGAAGCTTTCATGCCTTTCTTGATGTATTTACTTTCAATAAATCACAAACATACATCAAGTATTGCCTACTTTACTTGACATTTATGCAACAACTTCAGTTACTAGTGTGATATTTTGTTAAAGAATGACCCATCACTGTCTGAGGCAGCTAACCATATCATAAAAATATAAACAAATAACTGCATAAATGTAAAAATGTAAATGATTTACCTGATGTCAGCATCAATATGAAATAATAGATAAAGTATAAACCTGAAAGGAGCCATTCTGCTGCACTTTAAGTATTTTAACTTTCACTTCTGCTATATTAATATTATACTTGAACTGATTATTTTATGGTGCTATGTGGTAATTTTTACTTGCATAACAGATCATAATCTTAAGATAAGGATGATTAACTATTTCTTGCCTTGTTTATAAACCTCTTCAGTGAGGATGAAACTGGATAACTTTACTTTCGCCCTGCATGCTATGCAAGGAAACATGTTTATTTCCGTACTCTCTGCCTCTGGTGGATTTGAACAGGACTTTTTACCTGCCAAACTGTGTTGAATTTCTCACACTGCAGTGTTTTACTGACTGCCTTCACTTCCGCTGGTGCGCTCAAGTGTCAAGTACACAGAGACTAAATCAACCAGATAGACTTAAAATATGTCTATCTGCAATTGATCCTGCAGGATCAGTGTCCACCCCCGAGCAAACAGCGGTTTCTCATAGCACTCACCTTCCAGCCAACCAGGACTGTTGATAGTGTGTGTGTGGAGACAGTCACATCGATCACGCTCCTGTATAACATGTCCTTTTAAAGCTCTATATTTCAAATACAGACCCTGTGTATGTGCACCTCTATCTGTCGCCAAAGCAGAACTCTGTGGCAATGCGTCTCCTCTGACAGAGTGCAGTTTGTGGCATGAAAGACAAACAACTCATGCACACACACACCATACAAACACACACACACACACTTCCACACTACTTGAACCCTGAGGCAGGATGCCAAAGAGCTGGAGGAATGTGACCTGGTGACCTTGGCTTGCAGACTTCCACATGGAGACCGGACACTAGGATGGTGTGCATCGGAAGAGGAGGCCGGAATAGCTCCGGTGTCCGGTAACGGGAGGCAGACTGTGTTTGTAAACTGTGGCCATATGACACACACACACAGCCTTGCAGTACATGCACAGACCCACAGGTGATGGAAACACATGTACTCATGTCCAGAGGTTAGTTAGTAATGGCTGACATGAAAGGAGGGGGTGCTTGGCTTGAGATGAGTAGGTTATTTTTTCTCCTGTACAACACTGGGTTAACCTTGCAGCCACACATTTTTCTGCTCTCATAAATCCTGACTTTCCTGTTTGACGTTTCAAGTTTTGTAAAAATACATCCACAGAGAGGCCAAGTTTGACTTCCTTACATCTCTAAAATCTACACTAAAGGTACATGTAAAACATTGCTACCTGTGTGGGTGGACACAAATGCAGTTATGCACATGCATGCAGGCTCAAATTACACAATGCAATTTATATGTTGCTGCACACATTTACTAACATGACCTGACACACACAGCAATCTCGGTGCCAAATGGTTGCACAATATGCTGACCTGTTTTTTCTTCCTTCAGTGAGTGCATGCAATGGAGATCCGAGTCATGCATCAAAGATGGTGCAGATAAAGTGTACTGCAGCTGCTAGAAATATATTTGACACTTTTTGTAAACTACATATTGTGGATTGTCAGTGCATCATGTAGCAGTGAGCTTTCCTCAGGAGGCCACTGATAGAAAAAATAAGAAGTCACATTATAGTTTTAATGACATACTTTTAGTGCTTACACAGTCATTGAACTAAATCTAATTCAAAAATTATTTTAACCTATTAACTTTGATAAACATTGAGGAAATGCTTAGTTATATGGACAGAGACGTTCAATGTAAATCCCATTTTTTTAACCACTGCACAGACAAACCAGGGGTAAACCCCACCCTCTGTGCTCGACGAGAGGACAGATCAGGTCCAACCAGTCACAGATGACAAACCTTCAGTGTTGCCCCACGATTATCTGACAAATGTTTGAGCCCTCTGCAAGAGCTGCTCTTTGAAACCCTTTGATTTGTTGATAACACAGCTAAAAGTTACCAGTTTGACATTCTAAAAAGTTTCATGTTAATTGAATTTCTTGCATTTCGCTTGTAATGAGATGACTCCTTGCAAAAGACATGAATCATATATTTAGAAAAGGAATACCAGCATCTGTAATTTAACTTCTAACTTCACTAACATTATTAATGTTCAGAACGGTAGCAAGTTTACTGTCATTATAAAGGTGAGACTGTGTTGTCTCATCCGGTTCCCCATACTTACTCATAAAGTACCTGACTTCTCTGACTCAGGAGACAGTCGGCTTCGAGGCCTTAGGAGGTTGCCTCCAGAGCTGTGTGTAGTTGTATGTTTGTGCACTATCAGCTTTGTTGAGCACACAGGTGCAGATTCTACCTGAGGCAGACGGTCTGGTGCCAACAGGTTGTAAAACAATCAAGCAGCAGTAATACAGCGCTCTACCTATCAAATGGCTAACGGGAAGAATTGGACAGCCTGTTGATCCTAAAACAAACAGCATTCAGCACCCTCGCCCCTTTCCATCTAGATCTGTTTTTGTCTTCTTTCCATCACTGTCACTCCAGAAACAGTCTCTCAGTGGCACATTAAGACACTCCAGACTTTGACGACGCCAGCTAGAGTTACCAAATCAAACACTCAGCGCTGACAGTGACCTAATTTTGACTGTAATTATGGGAAAGGTCTCATTTAACACAAAGATTTGCGCACAGCAGCGCCGCACATGTGTATGTGCAGCTGACAGTAAATCTAATCAACACTGTATGCTTAAAGCAAACAAACCCATATTTGTCACAACAGATTTCCATTTCTACGGTACGTCTGATCCATTTTCTATTCTCATAGGTTTCGCGGAAGCAAAGCAAATTAAGCTGTGCCCATCGCTACCCCCACGGCATCTATTCAGGTCAACTATTGAGAGATGCCACTATCGCTAGGGCAACAAGTCAAACAAACAATGTGTGGGTTTTGTATGTGTATGAAACACTAGACTCAAATCTGTCAGCCACACAAAATGGAGTTAGTGAGAACAGAAGAAGGTCTGCGCCCAGTTCAAGCTGTATTTTCAACCACGTCCTGCCTTCATGAGACAGTGTGGGTGGTGGGAGTTTAAAAGCTGTCAGACTTTTTTAAATCCATGTTTACCACAATGGGGAGTTCTGTAAACACATGGGTTCGCCACAATATTATTCCAACAAGCCGGCGCGCTTGGATCCATTGCTCACTGAGGTCTTTCCAGTGAGGATTGGACTTTGGGATGAGCTGGCTCTGAACTGTTTAACTTTTCCCAGGCTTTTGGTAACAATGCGGCATGGGGCGATGACGTGGCATAATAATTTTTGAGACAATAATTTTGCACAGGTGTTGAGTTCTTGCTCATGCATTAGTTAGTTTCCAAGCATATGGTTGAACTGACTAATACTGGATCTTGTACCTGCTCTTAATTCAATAAGCTGCAGTGGACACAAACACAGCTTGGCCTCTGGCCTGCTGAGTAATCATGTCACACAAAGCTCGCTCTCCAGGAAGCTTTCCACATTGTGTGTCACTGTAGCAGAGGACATCTCGGCATATCCGATCAGGAAACACCCTAACCCCTGGGAGAGCCGGTAAGCACTCATTTATACGCACCAGGCCCTTAAGAGTGCACGTTAACTATTGTACCTGTCATAATCATCAGCTCTTATCTCAGTGTCCATAGGAGGGACGGTTTTATCAGCTTGGAAACACAAATTGGAGTGTGACAGAGTGAGTGACCATGGACACAGTGAGAAGAAAACAGGAAGTGCAAAAACAAACACAACATCAGGTTTTAGATATGATCATAATCACTCCTGTTATTGCTTACAAGAACAATAAAACACTCAGAAAGGAGGTTGCACCACAGTTCACTCTGATCCTCTCTCAGAAGTCTTAGAAGTATATTGGCATGTGAAACAATGTGATATCCCTCTCTAGGAGAATGTTTGTCTCTGTCTTGTTTGTACCATCAGGCACAGAAATGAATGCCCTGTTATGCAACATGAACATGAGAAAGAGAAAACAGTGTTATCAAGCACACAATGTACCAAACGGTGTATGCGTTTACATATGTATAACCACTGTCCAAACACTGCAGAAGAACTTGTTTGCTTCCAGAATAACTTATTACTTAGTCATGATTTTTTTTAATGTGAAATTAAATTATCAGAGCAACAGAACATGAAAGTATAGCAGCTCACTTATTCACTGGAGAAACATGCACACACCCACACTGCTGAAGGAGCAACACTCATGACGACCTGCACGATCTCAAGCTCTCACACTCTGCAGTCAGATGTCATGATTGAGATAATTGTGCGTCTGCTAATCAGCCAAGGCAGTCACTGTGGCTGCAGTTGTGAAAAGTTGTTTTGGGCACTTCCCTCCACTCTGCTGCTCTGGCTCAGGGTCAGGCAGCACATCCTGTGGAGGAGACCCAGTGTAATGTTCCTGTCCCACAGCCGTGTGCCAACCAAACCGCATGACTCAAGCCTTTGTGGTAAGTGTGGGTGGCTTCTCTTCTGTGACTACTCCCTGACCCATCTTTCTCAAACTCCATCACACACTCCTCTCTAACTCCCATTTTTCCATGTGAATCATCCCATCAATTTAGGAGGAAGATGAATATTTAGCCCCAGAAATTCCTTTTCCCTTCCTCACCATAATTTGACTCAAGGTGTAAATATCAATAATACTACATCAGCTTTGGAGAGACTTGACAGAAGCTCTGCTTGCCGTGGCCATGCCACATGAGAGACCTGCATTACGTCACAAGGACACGTGCCTGTGCAAACACAAAAGGCCTGCAGACAGAAAGGAGTGGTGATCTTGCTCTTGTACAAGTAAGGTGCTTGGCGTATGTTCATCAGGTTTAAGTCTTTTCCATTACAAAATCCATTCCAGCTCTGTGTGCCTGCTGTTGATCGCAGTAACAGGCAACTGGGGACTAGGAAAACACATCGAGTGTCATGTCTGCTTCTTCTCACACCGAGTGCCAATAACATGCTGACATACTCCCATGAAGCCGCTGTGCTCGGAGCTCTGCTGTTCATCTCGCCGTGACATTATTTGTCAAACTCTCGCACTTAAAATCAAGCAGGCGCACGCACATGTGGACACACTATACCTGCATGTGCATTAACACAAAATCAGCCTTTTTTATTTTACAAAATGCTTTATCTACTTCCTATTAGCTCAGTTTCACACAGCAGGGAAAAGCCAGAGGAAGCAAAGCTGTTCTTGTCACTCTCAGCTGGGTGCTTCCTGTCCTGATAGAAGGCCGAGTAGAGATATCCCTGAAAGGAGCTGTTGGAAGCGGGGAGGAAGAGCCTGGTGTTTTGGACCCCTTTCAATGACTCACAATCTTATCTGGCCAGAGTTTGGTATGCATCCACTAGTTAGTGCTGAGAAGAGTTTAGGAGAATGAGCTTCCCCTCTTGAAGACAAATAGTAAATAATTTGCAGAGCCTCAGATCCAGCCCGTCACTGGACTTCCACGTAAAAAACACCTTTACATCCTAAATTCCATCCTGCTTTCTCACCACCACCGGGTATAGACACTCAGTCCAACCAACTCTGGATCTGAAAAGACTTGGATTGAAAGATTTACTCGGGATTTGTTTGGTCTTTGCAGCATTCCAGACAGTATTTCAAAGGAGCTACTTTCAGCACTTTAATGAGCATGAACTTAATTAGCGGGTCCTGGTGGGAACACTTTGCGAGCTCACATCAAAAAAGACTGCAGTCAGACAGGATAAGCTCAAAGCACACTCACTCTACAGAAGCATGCTGTTTTATATAAACAACAAGAGTCTGTAAATTTCCACAAGCTTCCTTTGCCAAATACCCACTTTAAGGATTCAGCTTTTTCACATAAACTGTATTAATGTATAACACAGTTTGTTAGGGAAGACGACCGATTGTAAAACGCTTGCTTTCAGTTTGGGCTGTAAATTGAGTAAACATACAAAGGCAAGCAGCCTCTGTGTCTGTGTGTCTCTGTTTGCTTGTTTCTGATACAACTGAGGCCTGAGAGGCTTCATCTTTGGTGAAATGCAATCCTGTGTGTTTTGTGGTGGAAATAATGTAAACGCCAATCTTCTCTTCCTGCCAGCACATAACAGTTAAAGAAATGGATCAGACTAGATAATGAGCTAAGGCTGTTATTGGTTAGTCTGGACAGCGTAGCTTATAATAATCAGGGAAACACAAGTGGTAATTAGATGTTATCTAATGGTGAAGTCACAGACGCACATCAAGACATGGAAAATTACCTTGGTTTTATTGTAAAACTTTATGTGTTCTGTATTATTCCAGCGTATTATGACAGCATTTTAATCAGGGAAGCTAATTATTAGGTTGTACTTGATCATACAGAGACATGCTTGAGGGCCATGGTGTGATTTCTAATAGGTCTGATCTCCCAGAAACACATGTGAGCTGAGGATGTCTTCACAGTAATGTAACATGCTGTACGAATCAAATAAAAGACACGTTCAGGCCTGGTTCAGGTCATGACAGATAACATACGAGCCTCTTTTACACAAGCAGGGTGTCACAACGTGTCTGAACCACTTCGACATGAGCCCCTATTTAAAGCCGGTCCTTCAACACAGGCAGTGTGAGGTCAAATGGGAGTGTGTGTGGGAGCGTGGTATCTCTTAGAGAAGTGCTAAATGACGCTCTTTTCCTGTGAAGTGGATGTATCGACTTTTTTTTTTTTTTTTGGAGAGGAGGATTCAGAGAAGGCTCCAAATGATGGAGTGATTGCGTCAGGAGCTTTCCCGTGAATACAGTTTTCGAGGAAGATTTGAGGGTAGAGGGTGTTAAGTACAGGCTGCTGCTGTCGAAGTTTTGTTTGGAGTGAGGCAGAAATATGAAGTGTTCGAGTTAAACACCAAATAAGTATGACTGTCTCTCTGTCTGCCTGTATGTCTGTTTGTCTTTGGCCTAAGTGTAAACTCAGGTATGTGCAGACGTCTATGCACAATTTTTTGCATGACTCAATGTGAGTTTATGTGAACATCTGTGTGTACAGCAAAGTCTGTTTTTTACTTGACAAGGAAGTAACAAGCACATTGTGCCCCGTGAGCTCGCTGCACACCTCCCACACGCCTTCAGGCTCCAGAGGCCCTCGCAGTGTTTGGTCTGGGGCGGCTCCTTGGCTGATTTACTTCCTGCGAGGGACCACAGCGGTGCGAGGAGGACAGTGTCTCCGGAGTTTGCCGGAAGGCGGAAAGAAGACGAGCAGAAACTGAAATTTTAGCTTAATTTATCCGCCACAGCGACTGTTAATGCTACATGTCTTCACCTTCTCAGGCAGAGGCTGTCCGTCTTACTGACCCCACCGCTGCACAGTCTGTATGTAGAGGAAAACTACAGGCCAAAGCATGACGTATGGCTGAGATGTTTTTATAACACCGTCAAACCCATCAGACCTCATAAATGTTCAGCTTTATTCGTCGCATTTAAAAATAAATTGCACGGCAGGGATAACCCATTATTTTCCTGAGGAGCTGAGAATAATCTGCTGGCTCCGGGATAATTACAGCCCTTATTTAAATTTGACTGTGAATGTTCTTTCCATTCAAAGCTAAATATACAGCGCAGTAAGGTGGCTCCGACAAAGGCTCTAATTTGACCTCTGTTTTGCCTTCTCTCAGTGTAAGCCATTTTCCATAGTTTATACTGTTTTAGGAGCAAGTAAAGATATTAAAGACTGAGATTCAAATGATAAAAACGACCTTTAGGAAAGAGTTTGAGCTTCAGTGAATGCTTGCATATCACATCCCAGTGTGTGTGTGGAACAGCTACTTTTACTGTATCATATATGTAACCCACCTACACACCGACCCTGTGCTCACACTGAATGCCGAAGCATGTTTATAATGCTGTGCAGTTTTGTCCATTCTTGATTGCAAATATGCAAATGTTAAGGGTAATAAATAATGGGAAAAACATGACAAATTTAAGATGAAGTGAAATAAAATGAGAGAATATGTATTGGAAGTCTTGATCCTCTGTTATTTATACTGTTATTATTCTTGGTATTTGTCTTACTACAGTACGTCAGACTACATTTTTATACATACATTTGTCAAATAAATTCCTTAAAATCTTTAAATGTAAGTAGATTTTGCCTTAATATATCATTTGTCCCTAATTTGTATATTATAATATTGTAAAAAGGAACATTTATCTGCACTCTGCCCAGTAATGGACTGTAGCTAAGTACACTGGCTCAAATAACATATTTAAGTGCAAATTTTAGGCACTTGTACTTTATTTTAGTGTTTGAGTGTTTGCAATAAACTGAAGGATTAAGTGTTCCTTTCTGGTTTGAGAAAATGGTCCTGCTCTTAAGCTTTAAAAAACATTTCAAAACCATGTTGGTTTAGCTGGAAAATTCATTATCACAAAGCTAAGAACAGGGCTGTTTTTCTGAGTCTCCCAGGACAGTGATGGTACAAGCACTCCATGGTCTTCTACATTATGATGGACTGGTGTAGATAAATCCACCAAACATTATATGAAGTAGTTAAAATGAGCTCACCCTTAAACATTTACAGCTGTAAAATTTAGCATAGACATAAATGCAGCAGTAGTATTAACCCAAGAACATATTTTGAAATAGTAAACAATAACAGGAACCATTTTCTGTAGAAATATACTTGTGATGAAAAATATTTTACTGATAATCCTCATTTATTTTCATCAGGGTAGATTTTTGAATGCAGGACTTTTACTTGTAGTGTGGTATAAGTACTTTTACTTAAATAAAACATCTAAATACTTCTTCCACCACTGACTATGCATGGATATTTGTATCTGTAATTAACACGTTACTGTCACAGCGTGACTTTGCATTAACTCTGGAGAGAAGGAACAAAGAACACTGTGCTTAGGAGTAGAGAGTTTAGTTATTTACCTGCCTTGGTTTTCATCATGTAGCCTCAAGGCCATTATTGTGCTGTCACCATTGAGAGTTTAGGACTGTGTTTAGGCGTTTAGGACTGTACATTTCCATCCATGTAAGGTTTTCTCCCTGGAGCAGCATATTTTGCCCCTAACATATGCGTCTGCACAGCCACCCTGCTTGCGGGGGATGGAAAAAGGGAGCTGGACCTCATCTTTTTTCTCCTGAACCGACTCATTAAGAGGCTTGTGTGAGCAGTGATCCAGAGCATTGCTGTTGAGAGGAATTAATGCGGCTGATGCCCAGCTCCAGATCAGGTAGTCTGGCTGATTTCATCAGGCACCCTAAATCCATGTGTGAATGGAACAAAAGGCGCTCTCACAAAGCACATACTCTGCCCTGAATGACTCAGTCCCTGTCATCGGCCTCTGCTATGCACACGTTCATACACACTCACGGACACACACAAATGGGAAAACAGGACTTGTTCAGCTCCCTGACTGCAGCTCATCTGTGGACTGCATCCTTCTTTACACATGTGTTTTTCTGTCTTCTTACTGTACCTGGAGAGCACTGCTTTTCTAACCCTGTAGCTACTGATTTATACCTCCTCCATTACAAATGCCCCCCTTAATGGCAAGCCTTCTGACCTCCTTGGTGCACAACATCTGAAATCTTTATCAGAAGAACCGGGGGCCTGGTGTCCCACCATGTGCTGTGTTTCAATATCTCCCAAGGGTGAGGCTAAAGCAGGAAATCAGGGAAAAAGAAAACTCCCCCCGCAACCAGTTGTTACTTAAGATTAATAGATTGCTACATCAAGTGATGCCAAAACGTTCACTTCTATAGGCAGACATCAGGAACACAGGAAACCTGGGATACTCGTCGGCCTAATGCCAGAAACTCCTGTTTTGCTCTTGAAAGACAATACAGGCATTACATTGCAGGAGAAAGGTGATGTATTTCTTCATGAGACTCTTTTTGGTTTCAGTAATGCAGCCAGAGAGGAAAATGAAAATGTTGGAAAAAGATAGCTGACATTCTGGACGGCGAATATAAGTTGTGAGGCCGGAAACAGGGCATTTTGAGACCCAGTTTCCATCTGTGTCAGTCTGTCCAGTTGAGAGCAGCCTGTGAGCAGAGCTGGCTTCGAACCAGCGGCTGGAGAGAGACGAACCAGCGTGACGTCCTCCATCACACCACAGCTGTTGTTTTCACAGCTTCTCCTCAAACATCAGACACAAACTAGTTTTTTTGTGTGTGTGTGTGTGTGTGTGTGTGTGTGTGTATGGGATTATGTGCGACTGTAAAAGTAATGGTAAAAGCATGTTCCCATCTTTCTTACTGCCTTATATTCAAAGAGGAATAATTAGTACAGTATGCTCGCCACACTAATAATTACAAGCATGACTTTGATTCAGTTGCAGGATGAGCTCACCAATAACTCCCCCGGTCTATGCCTGAAGTGATCCTCGGGTCCTGGAGACTAAACACACCCTGTCATCATCAAGGAGGCGGACTGGCTTGCTCCACCCATCACTAACAGCAGGCTGCGGCTGCACTCCAACCACTCAACACAACAATGTTGAGGAGTGATGCAATGATGACTCGTTATTGCTGCTTTTGATTACATCGCACTCCAAAATAGAAAATACCTGCGTGTGAGCCAATTTACACTAAAATCATCCCTCCATTTCCCAGAAGCCTTTGTACCAATACAGGAAGTGATTAATACCTAAGGCAGCCGGAGGGAGTCTCAGGAGTTTGGTATGATGAAGAAGCAGAAGTGCTTTAATATGGTCGTATTTACATTGTAGTGAGAGATGACAGCCCGTTGCCTGGGGATTTGTGTTTTGTTTCCACGGCGGGAGCCAAGTGTGTGTGGGTCTGCCAGACAAAACCACCATCCAGCAGTAATATACTGCGATGTGTCAGCCGGAGCTTTGGCTGTTGGTTCCCCAGCTGCACCGACAGGACTCACAGCCCATCTCCAGTGTGAAGAGTGAGGACAGGATACAGGCAAATTTATACCGAAAGTGTCCTCTCCCTGTGGGCTACTGGTGTGTTGTTCTGAGCAAAGTTAGGTGCTGATTGACAGTCTTCACACTCGCAATAATAAGTCATTTACTCAGCACTTTTCTAGAACAGATGGCTTTAGCAGCAACACTTGACTTCCAGGCCACCTATTTGCAGCATATACACATTAAATAAAGAGTTTGTAACACACTATAGCACAGTTGAATGTAGTTAAAAGGACATTTTGTGTATTTTGATGAATAGTATTAATAATAGTCGCAGCAACATGGCTTCCCCTATGGAAACACATTAATACAGTTGTCTTCACTTCTACAGGAGGTGTCATCATACTTTTCAAACACTGGCACTTGCTTCCAAGTGCATTTTAGAGAGTAATAAACCATTTACCAATAGTTTTTACTGCCTATAAACACTAAAGAGGATGACTCAGAGCAAGGTTTTAGCTTTATTTGACAACATGTCGAGATATAATTTCTGCCACCACACAAACTCAGCAGGAGTGCACTGAGTCTTGTTTCTGAAGGCACTGAAAGCAATAAATCAGCATTTTGGCAAATGCACTCAGCTCTTGCTGAGACGCAGATGAAAGGATTGATAACACTCTCATGTTGTTCCAATTAATTTGATGTTAGAGCAATTACAAACAGCAAACCTGCCTCACCTGGTTGTTCAGCAACCTCATGGTAGCAACAAGTCTCTGAACCACCAAAACATCTTCCCATGTTTCTGACAGAGTTTCTGTTCTGACGTGATAAAGTCTCATCTGATTTTCGGCAGTATAGGAAATTAGTGTACAGCAAAGTCTGAAGCTTTTTGTGTTTGTTTCTTTATTTATAGCGTGTATAGCCGTATCATAGTGACAGAAGACCAAAGAGAAACAAAATAAATCTTGCTTTAATGTCCAGGCTTAAAGGCCAACTTGCAGATTCACAGCCATCATGAATCAGTGTCGAAGATCAAGAGGCAGAGACGAGGTTTTTTGTTTTTTAAAGTGTCTATATATGCATCACTAGAGATGTTTTTCTAACAGAGTTTTATATAAATAAAAAGAATGCTTGGCCTTGATGTCAAAGAAGGGATAAAAGGGGAGCAGCCAATCTAGGTCAAGTCAAAATAAGAAACACGGATCCTAACTGTTGTTTCAACACTGAAGAAATCAAAAACAATTCCAGTACATATTCATAGCAATATAGCCTTACAATCATGAGGCTGGTAGGAGTTCTGGTAGAAAGACTGTGCAACAATACTATGTAAGGTAATTAGCAAAAAGGACCAACTTATTCAAACCACAGCTTAGACTGACAATCATGCTGATGTAATAAGATGTGTTGTGGGGTTTTTAAGAGCACTTACATTGTTTGATGTCTTATAAAAATACAAAACCATGCAGTAAGTCTTCAAATGATCATTTACAAGAAACATTCAATTCAATTCAATTAAAAAAAATGTTTTTGTCCCCAAGGGGCATTTAAAAAGGACATACAAGAAGCTTAAAAAAGGACAACCAAGCAACACACAAAAAGACAAAACAACATAAAAAAAAACATTGTAATTTTAAAGTGCTTTTTTATTCCTCATGTATGGGACAGTAACTTGCTCTTAAATACTGTGTTAAAAGAATGTGTATGTTAAAAGAAATTAAAAAAAAGTCTACTGAACTGAATCAAAAAGCAGGACTCAGGACATTAGAAGGATTTAGTGAAAAATTAATCTCGCAAACTACTTTTAAAGGCTCATTCAAGTGTGATGGAAAAAGGGTTGTGGTTTGATCTCCCTCACAAAAAACCCACTTGCTATTATGTGACTACAGTCTCCATCCCAACAACTGAGTAAACTTTACCTGCTGATGAAAACCATGGGACAGGGATGAAAGGAAAGACTCTTTCCAAAAACAATGATCCTGTTCATTTTCAGTCCTTGAACGTCTCTCTGCGAGGTCTGTGGATTATCAGCAGTAACTGGGACATCAAGTCCTTAAACAATACAGATACCACAACAGCTAAAAGAGAATCTCTGTTTGTCCTGTGCCTGAACTGGACTTTTTAGTGGCTTTTTAAACGGTCCACATAAATCAAAATAAAAGCTGTACACTTCGCTGGACACTGTTTGAAATGATTGATCGCTTTTCATTCATATTCTTGATTACAGCAAACCCTGAAAACTACCTTTTGTTGAGGAGAAATATGTAAACATTGTGAATACAACACCTATTCACTGGAATCTTCTACAGGCCTGACGTCACCTTACTACAACAGTAAACCTTTAGCTGCTGTGTTTATATCAGTGTGAACTTTGGATGCACGCTGAATATGCACATAACTTAATGACCTCAGCAGGCAGGGGCTATCAACGCTGTGACCTCCACTGTGAATAAATCATTTACAATAGTAACATGGGCTTTTTCTCCCTGCCTTGCCTACAGCTAAACTCCACCCTTCCTGTTGGCGAGGGATTCATAGTAATCAGCTGAGAGACTGAAGCGTAACTTCATGAGTGTACCATTGTGTTGGAATGTGAGCCACAAAGGGAAATTCTGCACTGTTTCATGAGCCAAAGGTGTCACTTTTTGAGGGGGAGATTGCTGGATGTGGTGAATAAAGCTCAGAGTGAGTCATGAGGCAGAACCAGGGAAAACGCAGAGTAATTTTTCCTGAGAAGGATATCCTCTCTGACCCGAGTTCTTTCATCTGCCATCTACAGCTCTCATCAGAGCTGCCTCTGGCTGTGCCTGCTTATCTTCCTCCCTGACTTAGTTTTTTTTTTCCCTCCCTGACTAACTTTAAAAGGAACTTCCTGAGTGTGAGGACGTCATGATGTGGTTCACGGGAGGGGAGGGCTGAAGAGGGAGGAGAGACGTTTTGGACGTGAAGCCTATTTATCCCTGTTCCCTTAGGTGGAACATGGAAAAAACACAGTGACAGAAGGTGCAGTAAAGCAGGTAAAGACATAAAACTGTACTGACTGAGCTTGGTTTGACTACATGAGCTCTTCTGTCACTTCTCTCTGTATCTTTGCAGGCGAGTATTTCCTGCACCATCCACTAAACCCACCAGCTCATTTTTACTAAGTACTGTAATGCTCATATTATTCACACACAACAGAACTGTAAATCTCACCTTGCAAAAAAAAACAAAAAAAAAATTCTTTGGCCTGCTGGTCACAACTGGCCCTGAGGAATCCCAGAAATGTGGATGAAATTATGAAGGGGGATTAGCGGGAGTCTGGTCCATGCAGGGGCCAAATATGTAGTAGTAAGCCCTTTGAGTCTGGGGCGCCTTTGTGGGCAAAGCTGTAAAGGATTCACAAACTCCACCACAAGAACAGCCTGTTCTCTCTCTATGCACACACACACCTCTGCTCTCTGCCACTATTGATTCAACACACAAGTTGTTTTGTAGCTATTGTATCACTTTGTTTGGTTAGTGTGCATGTCAGTGCTGGGTTTGTTTAGCCCAGTTAGGTCACCTTACATTGTTAATACAACACCACTTATAGTCTAAGTGGCTGCAAATGGAAAGGCATGAGGTACTGCACATCCAAACTTATTCATATTCACCTGAAAGAAAGAAAAAAATCACTGAAACCTGTTGCTTCTATCTAATGACTGTGTGTGACGTGAACGTTATGGC